>NC_064627.1:775749806-776368075 GCF_023864275.1 Schistocerca cancellata | reverse complement strand
ATCTTCAAGGGGGTCCGTAGCTTGATGGAAGATCCAACACACACACTGCCTCAGTAGCGAGGCAGTGTGTGTGTTGGATCTTCCATCAAGCTACGGACCCCCTTGAAGATGTCTCCCGCAGTCGGAGACGAAACGTTGGGAATCACCATAGCATTCATCAACCGACCACGGCATAACAGCCCGGATAATTATAATGGACCATTTATGTTGTTATGATATGTGGTCTGCGTGTTGAGTCACATCGCTGTGTTATGGTATACTTTCATTCTCGGTGTGTAATTCATGGTTTTATCATCTGACGAAAGTGATTTCATATTTCGCCTAAGATGAAACTGTGAATATTTTTATGTGAGTGCGTGACATTTTATTGCGTGTGTGTTGTCATCGACATTTACAGCAATTAACAGACTTGTGACTGTTTAAGCCTGCAATGTTACTTAAGAATCATTTTGTTTGATGTATAGGAACCTGATAATGATCAGTCGACCGGATCTGGTTCTATAAATAAATAATGGTACCAACTGCTCAAGGCGGTAATATGACATTTATTCAATTATGCTTTTATCTTTATGTCATTGGCATAAATTTTCAAACCCAGATCAGGAAATATGGCCTCACACCATAACAACACCTTCTAATGTTCCTCCCTTTTCCTTATCGCGGAACTGGAAAGAAACTTCTGCTACCGCACTCTGCGTGCTGTAAGCGAAGTGCAGCGTACGCGAGTTCACTACGCGACGTAATTACACCACCGTCGCTGGCGGAAACATTGATCGGCGGACCCGGATCAACTTCCGTACTTGTGGAACAGTTTTGATAAGGTTCGCCAGCCTCGTTTAATCTCGCAAGGTAAGGTTAAGCAGTAATAACTCTTACACAACGATTACAGCCCTGTAAGAGTCTGATAGCGCTGAAACAGATTCCAAGATCGGATCACTTAACTGGAAACAATACACTGCGCACCGTCTCCACTTAATCTCCAAAGCGAATTTATTGCAGCGTGCTCAGGGCAGCAGCAAGAAGCACGTCCCATTTATTAGCCAGAACTGAAAGAGGTAGATTACATACGTATAACCAAATCACAATTCTCAGAGTGTAATCCAGGTACGATCGACGATAGTGAGCACGTCCGGCTAGAACGTAAACAACATTCATACCAAGCACATAACCTAGAACAATTAAGTGCCTGGCAGAGGGTTCATTTAATCACCTTCAAGATATTTCTCTACCATTCTCTCGAACAGCGCGCGGGAAAAACGGTTACTTCAGTCTTTCTCTTATTTTGTTACGATGATCATTCCTCTCTCTACGCCAGTACCATATTTTCACATTCTGAGGAGAAAATTGATTATTGTAATTTCGTGAAAAGATCTCGCGGAAAGGAAAAAGTCTTTATTTTGATTGTTGGTATCAAGCTCACATATCATATCCATCACGCTCTCCCCCCTACTTCATGATGAAAAGAAACGAGCAACCGTTATTTCTGAAATTTTGCTATGTTCTCCGTTAATCCCATCTGGTAAGGAACCCATAATGCGCAACAATATTGAAGAACAGGTCGGACAGCCGTAGTACAGGCGGTCTCTCTTGTAGATTTCTTGATTCTTCGAAGTGTTCTGTCAATAAATAGCAGTCTTTGCTTCGCTCTCCCCGCAGAATTCTCTATATAATCGTTCCAGGAGATGTTATTTGTCACCGTAATCCCTAAGAATTTAGTTTAATTTACAACCGTTACATTTTTGTGATTTATCGTGTAACCGAAATTTGGCGTATTCTCTTTAGCATTCATGTGGATGACTTCACATTTTTCATTATTTAGACTCAATGAACAGTCTTCGTACCATGCAGATATATTGTCTGAATCATTCTGCAATTGGTATTGATCATCTGATGACTCTACGAAACTCTAGGTGTCAGTATTATCTGCCAACAATCTAAGAGCGCTGCTGAGCTTGTCTCATAAATCGTTTGTATAGATCGGGAACAGCATAGGGCCTATAAAAATTCCTGGGGAACGCTAAACATCACTTCGGCTTTATTCGATGACTTTCCATCAATTACTACGAATTGTGACCTTTTTTATATAGGAAATCACGAATCCAGTCGCACAACTGGTACGATATTCCACAGGCACGCAATTAGATTAGAAGTCGCTTGTGAGGAAAGATGTCAAAAGCCCCAGAAATCTTGCAATTTGAGATCCCCTGTCGTGAGTACATATCACTTCATGTGAATAAGGAGCCAGTTGTCTTTCACAAGCACGATATTTTCTGAATCCGTGGTGACTGTGTGTCAGTAGACAACTTTATTTGAGGAAATGCATGATGTTCGAACACAGGGTATGTTACAAAATTTTACCGGCGTTAGTTATATATTTCCGTAAGGCAGCGGATTACTCCTGTTTCCTTTCTTGAGTATTGGTGTGACTTGTGCAACTTTCAAGTCTTTACGTACGGATCTTTTGTCAAGCAAGCGATTGTAAACGAGTTATAAGTATGGAGTTATTATATCAGCATACTCTGAAAGGAACCTAATTGATATAGAACTTGGACCGGAGAACTTGCCTTTATTAAGGTCTGAGGTTGGCCGTAGTGTCAAATCGACACGTCAACACTTGTCAACAACAGTGCTGTCCTCTGCGCTTGTCTTTGTGTTTTTACATGCACTTTTTATTCTTTAACCCTGAAGGTAGAACGTGCTGTTCGATTTCTGACGCACTGGAGAATCAGCTGCTTGCGGAGAAATACAAGACGGGCAGCTAGTGGGGCAGAGGGAGTTACCATTGAAGATATTTGTGAAAAGATTTCCCGTTCCAGCATTCGCCTTACAACCAAGGCAAAATCTCCTTAAAGCGTTGCTCAAAATCGGGGTATGACAAGTACGTTCTATGGAATTCTGCGAATATCTATCACAGACAAAAAATTTTAAATCGTTGTGTATGTGTATGTGTAAATAAGAATAACACTGTAAAGTCACAGACTTGCACGGCATGTGCCGCGTGCCTATGCCACTGTCAGTGACAGGCAGTGCGATCGTTGACTTTTATTGTAAGACCCACTCTCTCAAACTGTGCAGGAAGTCACGGATTCTGTCCATATGAAGTTATAAGGAAATGGAGTTGTAGGGCACGACTATCGGAATTGGTGCTGGTGTCACTCAAATACCCATTTTAATTCCCTTGCGAGATCAAAGCTGCTACACATCCCAGAGTAAGAACAGCATATAAAACTTACACTGATGAGCTAAATATTAAAACTTCTGTCCACCGCGAGAATCGGCGTCACCTGGTGGCGTAGTGGGAATGTGAGACAACGCGGAAAGTATGTAAGTGGATTAGAGACAAAGGGGAAATCATTCTTGGGACGATATGAGCCGAAAATGGGGAAATCCACACACGTAAGATAATTTGACAACTGAAGATTGTCATGATCCGACTCCTGAGAACGACCCGACGCCTGAGAACTACACTACTGGCCATTAAAATTGCTACACCAAGAAGAAAAGCAGATCATAAACGGGTATTCATTGGACAAATATATTATACTAGAACTGATATGTGATTACATTTTCACGCAATTTGGGTGCATAGATCCTGAGAAATCACTACGCAGAACAACCACCTCTGGCAGTAATAACGGCCTTGATACGCCCGGGCATTGAGTCAAACAGAGCTTGGATGGCGTGTACAGGTACAGCTGAACATGCAGCTTCAACACGATACCACAGTTCATCAAGAGTAGTGACTGGCGTATTGTGACGAGCCAGTTGCTCGGCTATCATTGACGAGACGTTTTCAATTGGTGAGAGATCTGGAGAATGTGCTGGCCAGGGCAGCAGTCGAACATTTCCTGTATCCAGAAAGGCCCGTATAGGACCAGCAACATGCGGTCGTGCTTTATCCTGCTGAAATGTAAGGTTTCGTAGGGATCGAATGAAGGGTAGAGCCACGGGTCGTAACACATCTGAAATATCACGTCCACTGTTCAAAGTGCCGTCAATGCGAGCAAGAGTTGACCGAGACGTGTAACCAATGGCACCCCATACCGTCACGGCGGGTGATACGCCGGTACGGCGATGACGAATACACGCTTCCAATGTGCGTTCACCGCGATGTCGCCAAACACGGATGCGACCATCATGATGCTGTAAACAGAACCTGGATTCATCCGAAAAAATGACGTTTCACCATTCGTGCACTTAGGTTCGTCGTCCAGTACACCATCGCAGGCGCTCCTGTCTGTGATGCACCGTCAAGGGTAACCGCAGCGATGATCTCCGAACTGATAGTCCATGCTGCTGCAAACGTCGTCAAACTGTTCGCGCAGATAGTTGTTTTTCAAACGTCCCCATCTGATGACTCAGGCATCGAGACGTGGCTGCACGATCCGTTACAGTCACGCTGATAAGATGCTTGTCATCTCGACTGCTAGTGATACGAGGCCGTTGGGATCCATCACGGCGTTCCGTATTACTCTCCTGAACCCACCGATTCCATATTCTGCTTACAGTCATTGGATCTCGACCAACGCGAGCAGCAATGTCGCGATACGATAAACCGCAATCGTGATAGGCTACAATCCGACCTTTATCAAAGTCGGAAACGTGATGGTACGCATTTCTCGTCCTTATACGAGGCGTCACAACAACGTTTCACCAGGCAACGCCGGTCAACTGCTGTTTGTGTATGTGAAATCCGTTGGAAACTTTGCGCATGTCAGCACGTTGTAGGTGTCGCCACCGGCGCCAACCTAGTGTGAATGCTCTGAAAAGCTAATCATTTGTATATCACAGCATCTTCTTTCTGTCGGTTAAATTTCGCGTCTATAGCACGTCATCTTTGTGGTGTAGCAATTTTAATGGCCAGTACTGTAGCATCTCGGAAATGGCGGGGCTGGTCGACTGTTCACGAGCCACAGTCGTTAGCATGTATAGAAGGGGTTGAAGGACTTCGAAACCACAAAGAGGCGACAAGGTTTAGAAGATCCACCCCTTATTATAGAAACAGGGAGGTTAGGGGCTTTCCCGCAGTGTAAATCAGGATAAATGGAGATCAGTGAGAGATCTGACGACAGAGCACAGTGCTAGGACAGGTACAGTTTTACGAAGCACACTGCACAGTGCACATTGTTGAACATGGCTTTCCACGGTAGACGACTCCTACGTGTACCCCAAAAATGGTTCAAATGGCTCTGAGCACTATGGGACTCAACATCTTAGGTCATAAGTCCCCTAGAACTTAGAACTACTTAAACCTAACTAACCTAAGGACATCACACACACCCATGCCCGAGGCAGGATTCGAACCTGCGACCGTAGCAGTCCCGCGTTTCCGGACTGCAGCGCCAGAACCGCTAGACCACCGCGGCCGGCTACGTGTACCCCCCTTGACCCAAAGGTATCGTCAATTACGATTACAGTGGGCACAGGATCATCAAGATTGCACCGTGGATCAATCGAAATGTGTCGATAGGACGGAAGAACCCCGTATTTTGATACACCGGGTCGATGTTAGTGCCCGGATACGCAGACATCCTGGAGAACGGCTGTTCGAAAGACGCTCAGCACCGCCAATGAAATAAACGGTCATGCGTAGAGCAGAAAATGTATTTACACTGAATGAGTGATGTATTCGATAATTTAAAAGTCTGAAGTATTAGCGAAATGTGTTAAGTATATCAGCGAAACTACAAGTCTGATGTGCAGATCTAACACTTTTGATTGTCAACATGACCAATTCAGAGCCTATACTTCATGCTTCGGCTTTTAATATGAAACTCATCCTGCTTCCTAGTCAGATTGTCGTTCCTGCCTTCCGAAACTTTTCTTCTCTGTCTCTCAAGAAAGGCGGTACAAACCTGCTAATCTGGAGGCTTCACTTCCCTACTAAACTATCCTTCTATGGTTACATCGTTAATTATGACAATTTTCGGTAGCACACTAACTTAGTTGCGTTTAATTCTGTATATAACGCTTTAGAAGTGAACTGCGGTTGCCCTCTATCGTCTTCCGTCGATTTCATCTATCACGACATTACTTTTGTTTGCCGCTACGTCCTTAAGGACAGGCCTGCAAGGTCACTGGCATCCTCCGTTCCCCGCGCGCGTGGAGATATAGTCTGGTGCCAGCAAACCTGACGCTCGTTTTGTACGGAAGGGAACGCTCAAGCGGCTGCTGATCTCACCACTGCTCATGACCAATGGTCGTCACTTCCTCTCTGAACATCTCCGAATGCCTTATCCACCTCCACACAATGAAATCTCCAGTACTGTAAATGTCCTTTGTTTTACCCTTGTATACATCACAACATGTTGTAGAGGGTTTTGTATGCCGAACAGTGAGTAGCTCCTGCTGAAAGTCGTTGTTAGTGAGTGGCGACGTAAACTGGCACATAACGTTCGCTTTCTTCTTTGATATCACAGTCGAGAATTATCGCAAAATCATCTTAACAGCTCATGCATCGAAGCTGCTTACAAGAATAATATACAGAAGAATGGAAAAGAAAATTGAGAATGCACTAGGTGACGATCAGTTTGGCTTTAGGAAACGTAAAGGGACGAGAGAGGCAAATCTGACGTTACGGCTAATAATGGAAGCAAGGCTAAAGAAAAATCAAGACACTTTCATAGGATTTGTCGACCTGGAAAAAGCGTTCGAAAATATAAAATGGTGCAAGCTGTTCGAGATTCTGAAAAAAGTAGGGGTAAGCTATAGGGAGAGACGGGTCATATACAATATGTACAACAACCAAGAGGGAATAATAAGAGTGGACGATCAAGAACGAAGTGCTCATATTAAGAAGGGTGTAAGACAAGGCTGTAGCGTTTCGCCCCTACTCTTCAATCTGTACATCGAGGAAGCAATGATGGAAATAAAAGAAAGGTTCAGGAGTGGAATTAAAATACAAGGTGAAAGGATATCAATGATACGATTCGCTGATGACATTGGTATCCTGAGTGAAAGTGAAGAAGAATTAAATGATCTGCTGAACGGAATGAACAGTCTAATGAGTACACAGTATGGTTTGAGAGTAAATCGGAGAAAGACGAAGGTAATGAGAAGTAGTAGAAATGAGAACAGCGAGAAACTTAACATCAGGATTGATGGTCACGAAGTCAATGAAGTTAAGGAATTCTGCTACCTAGGCAGTAAAATAACCAATGATGGACGGAGCAAGGAGGACATCAAAAGCAGACTCGCTATGGCAAAAAAGGCATTTCTGGCCAAGAGAAGTCCACTAATATCAAATACCGGCCTTAATTTGAGGAAGAAATTACTGAGGATGTACGTCTGGAGTACAGCATGGACTTTGGGAAAACCGGAACAGAAGAGAATCGAAGCATTTGAGATGTGGTGCTATAGACGAATGTTGAAAATTAGGTGGACTGATAAGGTAAGGAATGAGGAGGTTCTACGCAGAATCGGAGAGGAAAGGAATATGTGGAAAACACTGATAAGGAGAAGGGACAGGATGATAGGACATCTGCTAAGACATGAGGGAATGACTTCCACGGTACTAGAGGGAGCTGTAGTGGGCAAAAACTGTAGAGGAAGACAGAGATTGGAATACGTCAAGCAAATAATTGAGGACGCAGGTTGCAAGTGCTACTCTGAGATGAAGAGGTTAGCACAGGAAAGGAATTCGTGGCGGGCCGCATCAAACCAGTCAGTAGACTGATGACCAAAAAAAAAATCACAGTCGACGCCGGAGACAGCACTCACAATCTCAGGGATGTTAAGCCTCAGGCTCATAGGCCAAAACTACCGGAGTGAAAAAGCCAAGAGGAAACAAACCAGTCAGTTTGCAGAAACAATATGGTTTATTTCTAATTTAACGAAAATTTATAGGTTCCATGCTTCAGGCACTACCACCTACAGATAGCGTGTAGCTCCGCAAAATGTCGCTGAATCATAACACGAAACTGGGCTAAATCACAACACTTTGCGCCTCAAATTAAAACTGTCATAAAATTACGCGGCCGCGTAGAGGAAATTTAATTGATGGTTCATAGTAAGACGCTGCCCTTCAAGAAACTTCCGAAATTTCGTTCTTCTTGCCAATGAATGCAGTTGATGCTGTTTGATTAGCTTTTGCTTCGATACTGGTAGTCCCTACGCATACTGTGTCTTCATTCCCAACTTGTAATTTACCGTAGGGATGGTGGATCCTGATGATGAACGGGTGATGCTCAAACAGAAAACGTACACAGTCTGATCAAAAGTATGCGGACACCATTTCAAATGCAAAATTGACCACTGGATGTCACGAGAGGCTAGTTTAAAAGGAGGCGGGAAGTGACGTGTTGTCTTATTTACCGGTTCTTCCGTCACTTCTTGATAGAACAGTCCATACTTATGGTTGAATAACAAGTTCACGGGTTTTGTTCTATTGATTTTTGTTTTTTTCAAACCAGTTTTCGGCTTATTAGGCCATCACAGTTCTGAAGATGACCCAATAAGCCGAAAACTAGTCTGAAACAAACAAAATCAGTAGTACAAAAACAGTGTACTTATTATTAAACCTTAAATATTCTGTTGTCAGTAGAAAAGCAGCAACATCAGAATGAGTTGGCCAGGAGAGATCAGTGGGTTCGAAACAGAGTATCCATTGCACATCACCCGTGTAACAAATCCATTCAGTGCTTCTGAACCTGCTCAGATCGACTGTTGAACATGTGATTGTGAAGCAGAAATGCGGAGGAACGACCACAGTTAAGCCAAGACCAGGTAGACCTCGAGGACTGATGGATAGGGACTGTTCAGCATTGCGGAAGGTTGTTGTAAGAAATCGCATGAAATCAGTGGAGGGTATCACTCGTGAGTTCCAAAGTGCCACCAGCAGTGCAGCTAACACAATGAGAGTGCGTAAGGAGTTAAAAGAACAGGGCACAGTAGGAGAGCGGCTCCTCATAATCTACACATTTCTGTACGCAGTGCTGCTTCAGGTACTGTAAAGAACAACGCTGCTGGACAGTGGATGACTGGAAACAAGTAATTTGGAGTGATAAATCAAACATTGATTGAAAAAAAGAAATCGCAACAGCCGGCCGCAGTGGCCGAGCGGTTCTAGACGTTTCAGTCCGGAACCGCGCTGCTGCTACGTTCGCAGGTTCGAATCCTGCCTCTGGCATGGCTGTGTGTGATGTCCTTAGGTTAGTTAGGTTTAAGTAGTTCGAAGTTCTAGCGGCCTGATGACCTCAGATGTTAAGTCCCGTAATGCTCGGAGCCACTTGAACCATTTTGAAAATCGCAACATCTACGAGAGAAGTTGTGCGACATAAACGAAAGTTGGTAGGAGTGCTTCTACATCAGAAAGATGTTGTCTATCCACATTTCGCGCCAGTCGTAAAAGAATAGTGCTGGTAGCGCCACTATGTGGATGCAAATCAGGTTTCCTTTAAATACACGCTGTAGCGGTCGTGAGAGTTTGTTGCCTTTGAGATTGCACATGGTGAGTTGATGTTAGTCAAGAACGCCTTTAAGGTGGCGAAGACGCCGTTATGAACAGTCGCTGAGTCTGAACGAGGCCGTGTAATAGTACTACGAGAAACTGGGTGTTCCTTCTGCGATACTGGAGAAAGACTTGGCAGGAACCTACATCTACATCTACGTCATTACTGTTTCACAATTAAGTGCCTGTCAGAGGGTTCAAAGAACCACCTTCAAGGTGTCTCTCTACCGTTCCACTCTCGAACGGCGCGCGGGTAAAACGAGCACTTAAATTTTTCTGTGCGAGCCCTGATTTCTCTTATTTTATCGTGATGATCATTTCTCCCTATGTAGCTGGGTGCCAACAGAATGTTTTCGCAATCGGAGGAGAAAACTGGTGATTGAAATTTCATGAGAAGATCCCGTCGCAACGAAAAACGCCTTTGTTGTAATGATTGCCACTCCAATTCACGTATCATGTCTGTGGCACTATCTCTCCTATTTCGCGATAATATAAAACGAGCCACCCTTCTTTGAACTTTTTTGGTCTAAGGCGCTGTAGTCATGGACTGTGCGACTGGTCCCGGCGGAGGTTCGAGTCCTCCCTCGGGCATCCGTGTGTGTTTGTCTTTAGGATAATTTAGGTTAAGTAGTGTGTAAGCTTAGGGACTGATGACCTTAGCAGTTAAGTCCCATAATTTTTCACACACATTTGAACATTTTTTGAACTTTTTCGATGTCATCCGTCAGTCCCACCTGATACGGATCTCACACCGCACACCAATACTTCAGAATAGGGTGGACAAGCATAGTGTAAGCAGTCTCTTTAGCAGATCTGTTGCACCTTCTAAGTGTTCTGCCAATGAATCGCAGTCTTTGGTGCCGATCTCTGGTGCCTACACTCTTTTGTCTCGCCGATCGCAGGTCCGTCAGAATACACCATAAATAAAACCTCACTAGTCCAAAAGCAGAACGGGACAAGTCCGATCGAATTAATATAATACGAAGAACGCAAATTTCTAGAAAAAACAGTGTACGCCAGGCAGAGCACCAACCTGTCCGTGGTCTACATAAAGACAATCCGTTTCACTCGTAATATTCAGCTTAACGCAACAGGCTCATCATCGCTCCTCAACTCATTCATAGATATTAATTTTCCTAATGTGCTGAAGCTCCTAGAATTACAGAGACATTACATACATACATACGTGGAATTAAAATTACGCAATAAATAACAACATTGGATCTGCGTAATTCATTATAATGCATCAGGACACATAAAATCATTATTATCCAAAATAACCAACATTAATAGATCTAAGAGAAAAACAACACAAAAAAGAGAAAAATACACAATGACTTTATTAATGTTTTACATAACTTTAAACGATTAGTAGGAGTAGGTGTACAGCAAATAACATAAGCCAAATACACCGTGAGGCAATGCTTTGTGGAGAATAACATTCCTGAAATGGACTATCCTGCCCACAGTCCCGACCTGAACCCGGTGCAACACATTTGGGACCAGTTAGAACGTCTCCTTCACTGCAGATCCCAACGTTCGGCTTCACTCCCTTCTCTGGTTTAGATCTTGAAAAAGAATGGACTGTCATTTGCGATGCCACTACCCGAATTTACTGTATTATTGTTAGACCATGAGGCATCGGACTTCCAGAAAGCGGCTCTCGCGTGTAATAAGTTTCAATAGACACCCTATGGTGATTCAACTACTACACGGAATTTTTGGAATAAATCATGATAATGGTGCGTAACAAACTTATTTTTACGTCTATATTTGATTATTAGTAGCACTGATAATCTCTTTGAAGTGACTGAACAGGGTGTACTTAATTCTGTATGTTTGATATTGCCTAGCATTCACTAGACGGCGCGTGTCCACATTGCACATTCCACCACGAACATTCAGAAACCTCACTGAAAGTGCCCCAGACGGCATAACGGCGAAAGGTGGCCATCCCCGTACGAATGTCCACTAACAGGTGTCCGGACAGTTTTGATCAGATTATGTAGTTCGCAAACCTACAGCATACCCACTAACGCAATGAATGTGTAAAATTATTAATTTTGAAATCAGTTCTGAAACAAAAGTACTTCGACGAAAAGGAGCTCTACGATATCCCTCGGGTAATGTGTCAAAATATCTAGCTCTTCACATATCACTACGAGAAGACCAAAAGGATGGTATACGGAGTCAGCAGATGAAGCCAATTTTCTTGCGTTAATAAGGAGTGTTTTACGAAAAATTAAATTCATTTAATGTCTATTTTGCGGCTGCAGGAGCTTCTGTTTCGCTTTCTTCCACACTCTGCTTTTCTCGAGTGAAGAGAATTCCAGAAACTTTCTCCAGAAGCGGCACAAAAAATACTTTACCAAACAAACTTAACGTAAACTGGCAAACAAAGAAGAAACTGAAGTTCACAATCTTATTGAGGAAAAGCAGTTCTCTTTTAAGTCAAACATGAAGATCAAAGTAATTTATTGAGGCCTTCTGTAAATGTTTGCGAGGTAGTGATAAAGTTCCGTGAGATTGGTCGACTTTGCGAAGAGGCTTGAACCTTGTCCTTCGGTAGCCTGCAGGTCGTACAATGTATTTCATTCGGCATAAAACGCCTCTCGTTGTTGCAATGACATTGATTTATGTTTACTGTTTCGATTACTTTCGATTAACTAGCACTATAACGTACAACAGAATCAATGACGGCGAATGATGGTAACAATGGTTCTTTGGAAAGACACTGCAGAAAATTGCGTGTTATGCTTTCCTCTTTGCTGATCGAGGGCCAATGGGAGACGCTAATACATATTTGTTGTGCCTCAGGTGAAAAACTATTGCAATATTTTCCAGAGGCTGTAAGGTTCCTGTTAGGTTTTGCAAAGCGTAATACCTACGAAAGTGAATATCTGACTTAAACCGCTGATTTACGAAAAAATGCTTCTAATATAAAAGTCTTTGACCCATGAATCGAATCAATGACGGGATCTGACTGCACAGAATTCGTAGAAAATTAACTATATAGTGAACATTTACATTTTTTTGGCGATACGATTTGCAGTGGGCATGGCAAGAGGAAAGTTGAATTCAAGTGAATAGCACCACACATCTCAACAACGATATAAGTGGTTAAACAACGTGGCTTATAGCTATCTGCGGTGCAAATGGGGAAGTGGATCCAGTCTGTTATAGTAACACACAGACGTAAAGCACTGAATAAATACAATTTCTCCAGTACAAAGCACTGAGTCTTCGAGACTTGTGTCAGGACCAAAACCTACCCTCTCTGTTGAAAACCATTGAAATAAATGTGAAGTACAATATTCGCATTGATTACTACCGTTGCTGACGTAAATTACGGGAAAAAAATCATCAAGATTCCACAAACTGTTTACGGCAAATGGCACTTTTCTCACGATGCGGACATTTGTTGACAGCCCAGTATTTCTACATCTACATTTACACCTACATGGATACTCTGCAGATCAGACTTAATTGCCAGGCAGAGAGTTCATCGAACCACCTTCACAATAATTCTCTATTATTCCAATCAGGAACAGCGCGCGGAAAAAACGAACACTTACATCTTTCTGTGCGAGTTCTGATTTCGCTTATTTTATTATGATAGTAGTTTCTCCCCGCGTAGGTCGGCGACTACAACATATACTCGCATTCGGAGGAAAAAGTTAGTGATTGAAATTTTGTGAGAAGATTCCGCCGCAGCGAAAAACACCTTTGTTTTAATGGTGTCCACCCGAAATCCTGCATCACGTCAGTGACACTCTCTCCCCTATTTCGCGATAATACAAAACGTGCTGCTCTTCTTTGAACTTTCTCGATGTACTCCGTTAATCCTATCTGATAAGGATCCGACACAGCGCAGCAGTATTACAAAAGAGGACAAACAAGCGCAGAATAGGCAGTCTCTTTAGTAGGTCTGTTACATTTTATAAGTGTTCTGCCAATAAAACGTAGTCTTCCGTTTGCCTTTCCCACAACATTTTCTATGCGTTCTTTTCAATTTAAATTGTCCGTAATTGTAATTCCTTGGTATTTAGCTGAATTTACTAGACGATAAATCACAGCATCATCTACAAAGAACCTAAGACGGCTGCTCAGATTGTCTCCTAAATCGTTTGTATAAATGAGCAACAGCCGAGGGCCTATGACACTACCTTGGGGAACGCCAGAAATCACTTCTGCTTTACTCGTTGACTTTGCGTCAATTGCTACGTATTGCGATCTCTCTCACAGGAAATCACGAATCACGAGACGATTTTACATTAGCATGTAATTTCACTAATAGCCACTCGCGTGGTACAGTGTCAAAAGCATTCTGAAAATCTAGACATACGGAGTTAATTTGAAATCCCTTGTAAATAGCACTCAACACTCCGTATGAGTAAAGAGCTAGTTGTGTTTCACAGAATGATGTTTTCTAAACCCATATTGACTGTGTGTCAATAGACCGGTCTCTCGAGGTAACTGATAATGTTCGAACACAATGTGTGTTCCTAAATCCTGTTGTATATCGACTTAATGATATGGGCCTGTAATTCAGTGGATTACTCGTAATGCCTTTCTTGAATATTGGTGTGACCTGTGCAACTTTCCAGTCTTTGGGTACGGCTCTTTCGTCGAGAGAACGGTTTTATATGATTGCTAAGTACGGAGCTATTGCATCAGTGTAGTCTGAAAGGAACCTAATCGGTATACAGTCTGGACCAGATGACATGCTTTTATTAAGTGATTTAAGTTGAATCACAACTCCGAGGGAATCTGCTTCTAAGCTACTCATGAGGGCAGGTGTTCTTGATTCTAATTCTGGAATGTTTACTTCGTCTTCTTTTGTGAAGGAATTTCGAAAGGCTGTGTTTAGTAACTCTGCTTTCACAGCACTGTCGTCGATAGTATTTCCATTGCTATAGCGCAGGGAAGACATTAAAAATTTCTTGCCGATAAAGATACTTTACATACGACCAGAATCTCTATTTAGTACAAATCTCTCAATTGCTGCCGATACTGTTTCTTTGAATTAAAGCCACATCTGGTCTACACTTAACATTGATAATTTGGAAGGAATGGAGATTGTCTCTCAGGAAGGCGTCACGTGATTCTTTATCAGCTTTTTGAATAGGTGTAATTTTTTTTATTTTTGAAGGATTTGGGGGTTAGAATAATCAATCTCGCTACGAGAACCCTGTGTTCACTAATCCCTGTATCCGTTTTGATGCTCGTTATTAGTTCAGGATTATTTGTTGCTAAGAAATCAAGAGTGTTTTCACAACCGTTTACTATTCAAGTGGGCTCATGAGCTAACTGTTCAAAATAATTTTGGTAGAATGCGCTTAGCACAATTTCGGATGATGTTTTATGCGTACATCCGGATTTAATCATGTATTTTCGCGAATATACCGAGGCTAAATTAAAGTCACCATCAACTACAATTGTATGAGTCAGGTACGTGTTCGAAATTAAATTCAAGTTTTCTTTCAACCTTTCAGCAATTGTGCCACCTGAGATGAGATGTTGCAGTGGGCGTAGCAAGAGGAAAATTGAATTCCAGTGAATAGTACAACACATCTCACCAAGCATGAAAGTCGCCAAACAACGTGGCTTCCAGTTAATCTGTGGTGCAAATGGGGAAATGGACCCAGTCTGTTATAATAAAGTATAAAGCACTGAATAAACACAATTTCTCCAGTACAAAGCACTGTGTTTCCGAGACCTGCGTCAGGACTAAAAACCTATCTTTGCTGCTGAAAAACATGAAAATAAATGTGAAGTATAATATTCGTAGCTATTACTACTGTTGTAGACGTAGATTGCAAAAAGAAAATAATAAATATTCTGCAAACTGCTTACGGTAAATGGCACGTTTCGCCCCATGCGAACGTGTGTTGACAGCCGAGGACAAGTCGGCCTAATTCGTTCAAGTGGGAAAATGACCGGCAAGGAAAAATTAACGAAAAGAATTTTTAAATTTAAATTAAAGTAAATGACTTCATAAAAATGATTCAATCACAACGAAATATGAATTACTGGGGTGCACGAAACAAAGTCCCGAACATGAAAAAAATCGAAATGCAATCCACACAATTCGCGAAGGATCTACAAAGTTTCTTTAATGGGAAGTGTGCCTAAATTGACTATATTATTATTCGGATGGTAAGATAGCAACCAGCGCCTGTACGGATTTCTCGAACATAGTCGCGTCGCAAAGACCCGATAATCACATGCGAGATGCGTAACCAGCGCGTGAAACTTATAGCAGTTTCACGATGCGAATGAAAAGAGTTGTTAAGCATGAACCACAAGTTCGGCGTGGACGATTAACAAATTCTTATTGCAAACGTGCACTTCCTGCACGCACTCAACCTGCATTTCGCCATCTCAGCGTCCAGCAACGAGAAACTCGCGACAATCGACATAAACATGATCCTTCTCACTATGGCAGCACACAAGGGCGCTTACTTTAAATTCACGCCTCATGATTCTCAGAGAAGTGGGCAGCGACCTTCAAGTATTGGAAGTTCACAGTGCAAGCAAAACGAACTTAACAGCAAAATTTCCACGAAAGCAGCAATATGCACATAGGAGGTAATGAGCAGTTACATGCGTTATCGGAATTCAGATCGATATATACTTGGGTTGAACGATACAGTTATAATTCATGCCAGACTTTATTGACAGACGTTCATCATATTACATGCCCTCAATGTAATCACCCCCCATCTCGATCACTTTCCCTCACAGAAATGGAAGGCGTATACACCGTCAGCGCATTCATGTGTGTGAAATCTTATGGGACTTAACTGCTAAGGTCACTAGTTCCTAACCTTACACACTACTTAGCCTAAATTATCCGAAGGACAAACACACACACCCATGCCCGAGGGAGGACTCGAACCTCTGTCGGGACCAGCCGCACAGTCAGCAGATTCACTTCGGATGGCAGCACTAAGACACAGATGATGTCTTCTCTTGTGCTGTAGCTTGTGCCACGAAGGGGTTCCTTTATTTTTGTGGACAGTTCGTAATCGCACGGTCTGGTATCAGGTGAGTACGGTGGATCTTCACCACGAGGCATCATGCATTGTCATGAATGATGATCGGATGAAGTGGCAGAACAAACATTGTTGTACGTTCCGACAATGTGCCACGCATGCTGTTAGGGCGCTTGAACGGGCCACCAGCACTTTTACACAGTACACACAGCAACTAGCCCAAACACAGCCGTCCTGCTCACTGCACTACTGCAACTGACCTGCTATCAGCTACAGACAACGGAAATGCTATGCGTCACATATCCTTCATGTTACGGCAGTGTCGCCACGACTTTTTATCCCACTCATGTATACCGACATGTTAAATAGACACTGATTGCCACAGATTACTTATCACTTATCAAAATCGATACGAAATTAGATATAAGTACAGCTTTTGACAGAAACAACAGAAGGGTGTTACTGTTTTTTTTTTTTTAATATTTGCTGGATGTCACACATTTTAACAAAACTGCAATAAAGCAAACTTGAATAAAGAAAAAGACTGAAGAAATAAACCAACAATAAAACACTCATCTGAAGTTTCTGTTGCAGCAACAGTATGTTCCCAAATTTATCACTAGTATCTGAGGTGCCCACGCGAACAATGAGATTATGACTGGCTACTACACCGTCGTGGCTCCAACACACGTTCCCAAGCTGTTGTACATTTCTGCTGTACCATTCCCGGTCTTCTTCAGTAACAGCATGAAAGAAAGCGTCTACAAGATTTTGAGGTATAATGTATCCTGTGATGACTCGCTCCCTAAAGAATCTTTTTATTTTTGCCAGCAGTAGCTCTACGAAATTTGTCACAATTGTACGGCGGCAAGCGAATTAGTTGGTAGTCTTCACTTGTCAATGCCATTATTATTATTATTATTATTATTAGTAGTAGTAGTAGTAGTAGTAGTATTGTTATCATTATTACATAACTATACGACTTCGCAAATGACCTATTCTCCCGATTAAAGAAGTACAGAGCCTTCTTTGACGCGCCCTATTCGCATCGGAGTTTTCTCTTCTGCAACCATTCTATCACAGATAGTGTCCTATCATATTTCGTGCGCGGTTTGCTGGCTTTCCTCTTGTTGCAAAGCGCGTTGTCCATTTTTATTACAGACCTGGGACGACGATGTGAGTGCACAAGGTCTACGAATCATTTTTCGAAATTATTCGGCGCCAGGTAATCTTAATGGGTTTCTTTGGCCCAGAACTTTTGTTGTTATTCCCTCAAGAAGCCCTGTTTGGAACCCAATTTTCCATCTATTAGTCTTCTGGAGACCCATCCCCACGCAGTAAAAGCTGTAGCATCTTTCTTTTGGCAGTATTTGCCACACGGAAAGTTACTATTCATTCAGTATTCGTCCTAATAAAATATTTCTATGCCAACTTTACAGGTATGTTTCACCTCTATGAGGAACCTTTATCGCCAGTGAATTTCGTACAATAAAGTCCTATTGTTTTCAATTTCCTCCATACGAAATCAATAGACTTTAACATTTTTCTCATGGAGGTTACGCTCCATCTCCTATCTTCTGTTGAAGAACTGTCAAAAGTTCATACCCAGTGAATATAGTCTCTTTCGTACAATAAAGTCTTATTGTTTTCAATTTCCTCCATACGAAGTCAATAGACTTTAACATTTTTCTCATGGAGGTTACGCTCCATCTCCTATCTTCTGTTGAAGAACTGTCAAAAGTTCACACCCACAGTTTAGAACTCCTCTTTTGTGTCACTGACGACACATATGTTGATTTCGTCAGCAACTTCTTCGAGTTTCCTGATTCGCCTCATAAGCTGAATAGAAGAAAAGATTTTTTGAAGCTGGGTATGTATTCGACATTGAATCTCTTCAAAAATGGTCAAAAATGTACTATTAGTCATTACTATGTGTATCTGCCTTTTTGGACAAAATGCTATGTCACTAACAGTGTACACATTTTAAAGTAATTATAACCAAATGTATTGTAATGGAATTAGAATCGAGACTAACCTCTTCTTGACAGGAGTTCCCTGGGAAACTCTCTAATCCAGTAATGCTGCGGTAGCTTTACCTCGCAGCTCTGAGGGAAGACTGCGCAGTCGGATCTAACAGTTATTTCTGAGCTTCCTCAGCATCGCAGCATTTCAGCACATTCAACATTATTTTCCGCCCTCGCTTCTGATAACCGGCTTCCTTTTTCCGAAAGGTAACTCCCGTGATGGACCAGCAACCACCGCGTTAATTATTTTCCAAAAAAAAAAAAAAAAACTGCTGCCGTTTCCTACCGATCGGATTAGGGAAACCGAGTTGTAGTCCACCAATTAGTACGTACTGAGGATGTGGACGCAGATATAGCCAATGCTGAGAGCCAGAACAAACTGGATTGGAGCAGGGCACAGTGGTTACAGTTCATTGTCTCGACCGATGTGTATTGTGGGAATTATTATAAAAATTTTATTAGTTGAGGTCTCTCATTTCCTTGAACAACCACTAGAGCAATGTTTATCACAATACGCCCGATAACGCGTGGGTCGGCATATCCAAACATCCTGGTCAGCATAGAAAATTCATTCCTTCTCCTAACTAATAACTAGCAACTTCTTGATCTGTAAACACACTGATGGTAACGGGAAGTGCTGCAGCATGAACACGTTGACCGGACGCCACCAAAATGGCACTTCTGTATTTCAAAGTCTGTGGAATGTGATGGCTAAAATCTCATCCTTATGTGCGTCTGTCAGATAAAAGTCAGTCCTACAGATGAAGACTGGTAAGAGTACATGATGGAGATTGGGCATGTCTATACTTACTGGTATAGATCGCAGCACTGCACGTCCAGAGCGCGGGCACGTGTAGCTTATCGCCATCTTTAGGACTCTGGGAAAGATCGGATTATTGCCATGAGGAACACGGGTGTATCATATCGACAGATCGCACAGAGAGCTGTTTGTAGCACAATTACAGCAGAACAAGTGGTGACGAGATGGACTCAGAACAATATGTGACGATAAGAGTAGGTTCCACTACATCAGTAGTGTTGTTGCACTGGCTCTGCCGAATAGACGGATGACATCAGCTGAAATTCAGGTAGATATTAGAAGCAGAGTGTCAACACGAAATGTCGGGAAAAGATTATTGAAGGCCGTGTTGAGATTTAGAGTTACTGCTCGTTTTTACGCTCGCAGCATACTACAGACAAGAGTTGAATGAAGTAGCGCCAGAGCCAACCGGGTAACTGAGTGATGTTCCGTCACCTTCAGCGATGAGTCTGTTTGTGGCGGTCAGACCGACGCCAAATTGTCCGTACATAACATAGGTACTCTTCGGTGTATAAAAACGTTTCTTGTGACGCGTGTACCCAATGTTCCGTAATTAATGGAAGCAAGGCATCGAAGCTGAAGATCAACGCTTACCGATAGACTACAGGTAGTTACAACCTGATCGTTATCGCATGAGTGTTCACTGTGTACAACAACGATCGAAATACTAAAAAAAAAAATATATGTTAAATCCTCAGAGCAGTTAACCACTACTTTCCATACCAAAATCGTTTCAATGAATTTAGATTGCAGAATATAAACGGTCGCCAGGTCCAAAACGATTAAAAGCTAATGCCTTTGAAATCACGGAAATACTGGGCCAGAATGATAATGCGACAACTGAAGAAATTGTACTGGTGCGAGCCTGGATGCAGACAAAACGTATAGACGTTAACTTGGTATGCAGTGATGTTAATTATAATTGTGAAAATGAGTCATATACAACGACTAGCAACACTCCGTAGCAACTGTACTGTATTCCGAAACTCAAAATAATTCTGTCTATCTGATTACATAATCGTGACGCAATGTAATTTCTGTTTTTACTTGTGAAATGAACCGTAAAAATTGCATTCATGGCAATGTACTAATGTTATGCAGATATATGCACATAATATCATTTGCGGAACACAACATAAAATTGCTTTGACTACAAGCATTGTCTACAGTAGCAGTGCAACACTACATGAACAACTCTGATTACACTGTCCTTTATTAGAATAATTACTTGATCGAAGATAAACTCATCTATTTTCTTTTACCTTTTTGTTTGTTTCGTGACTTTTTTGAACGTTAATGTGAGAGCAGGACCCTGCTGTTGGTTAACAACATGGGTCGATAAAGTTTCACTCGGCGTACATGCTTTAACTAAAGACAGTCGAATGCTCCAAAACAAGTCACTATTACGCAGGCATGCCCATTATATAGCTATGAAAATACTGGCTAGATGTTACTTTGCGATGTGTTACTTGCGGTGCCATGTAATGCTTATTGTGATATTCATTATTGACAATACGCTCTTTTTCATTAGCGTGCAGCTTGAATAACGAGGGCCACACAGTACTCTTCATTAACTCCAAAATCCTCTTGCGACCATGCACTGTGCCCATACTTGTGCTCGACTATTTATATTTTGCCTTGCTACGTATTATAACACTATTTTCAGCACAATCTCCATTTGGCATTTGCGAGTCAACTCACTCGTCTGTACCACACCACAAATGCTTCGCAACTCTACTCTGCCGTCACCTGTACTACAGCGTGCTCTAGCACCAACGATGTTACTGTTACATCAAACACATTCTTTGTGTTTCGTACAATACAAATTTCACTTACATTGTCAGAGTGTTCACTACAACGATTTGACGCAACTATTTCTTACTTAATCTTTCAGCAAACATTGTAATTTCATTAAAGCTAATTACTGATATAATTCAAAAATCATTTAGTTATAAAAAATGGTTTTAAACTAACGAAATCAAGTATCTGAAATACATGTGGGCCACTGTTTTGTAGTGTTACACGTAAACTCCATGGCGAAAGGCCACAGAAGGCAGCGATTCTCGAGACCCATTCTTAACCAACTTCTGGAATCATGGTGTGGGTAGCTTTTGGATATGACAACGAGACTGATTTGGTAATTGTTGAAGGGAAAGCTCGCCAATATGTGCCACAACGCTGAACCTTGTAGTCACACATGTCTTGATTATGGCATATTCCATCAGAATAATACACTACTGGCCATTAAAATTGTTACACCACGAAGATGACGTGCTACAGACGCGAAATTTAACCGACAAGAAGAAGGTGGTGTGATATGCAAATGATTAGCTTTTCAGAGCATTCAAACAAGGTTGGGCCCGGTGGCGGCACCTACAACGTGCTGACATGAGGAAAGTTTCCAACCGATTTCTCATACACAAACAGCAGTTGACCGGCGTTGCCTGGTGAAACGTTGTTGTGATGCCTCGTGTAAGGAGGAGAAATGCCTACCATCACGTTTTCGACTTTGATAAAGGTCGGATTGTAGCCTATCGTGATTGCGGTATATCGTATCGCGACATTGCTGCTCGCGTTGGTCGAGATCCAATGACTGTTAGCAGAATATGGAATCGGTGGGTTCAGGAGGGTAATACGGAATGCTGTGCTGGATCCCAACGGCCTCGAATCACTAGCAGTCGAGACGACAGGCATCTTATCCCAATGGCTGTAACGGATCGTGCAGCCACGTCTAGATCCCTGAGTCAACAGATGGGGACGTTTGCAAGACAACAACCATCTGCACGAACAGTTCGACGATGTTTGCAGCAGCATGGACTATCAGCTCGGAGACCATGGCTGCGGTTACCCTTGACGCTGCATCACAAACAGGAGCGTCTGCGATGGTGTACTCAACGACGAACCTGGGTGCACGAATTGCAAAACGTCATTTTTTCGGATGAATCCAAGTTCTGTTTATAGCACCATGATGGTCGCATCCGTGTTTGGCGACATCGCGGTGAACTTACATTGGAAGCGTGTATTCGTCATTGCCATACTGGCGTATCACCCGGCGTGATGGTATTGAGTGCCATTGATTACGCGTCTCGGTCATCTCTTGTTCGCATTGGCGGCACTTTGAACAGTGGACGTTACATTTAAGATGTGTTACGACCCGTGGCTCTACCCTTCATTCGATCCCTGCGAAACCCTACATTTCAGCAGGATAATGCACGACCGCATGTTGCAGGTCCTGTACGGGCCTTTCTGGGTACCGAAAATGTTCGACTGCTGCCCTGGCCAGCACATTCTCCAGATCTCTCAGCTATTGAAAACGTCTGGTCAATGGTGGCCGAGCAACTGGCTCGTCACAATACGCCAGTCACTACTCTTGATGAACTGTGGTATCGTGTTGAAGCTTCATGGGCAGCTGTACCTGTACACGCCATCCAAGCTCTGTCTGACTCAATGCCCGGGCGTATCAAGGCCGTTATTACGGCCAGAAGTGGTTGTCCTGGGTACTGATTTCCCAGGATCTATGCACCCAAATTGCGTTAAAATGTACTCACATGTCAGTTCTAGTATAATATATTTGTCCAATGAATAACCCGTTTATCATCTGCATTTCTTCTTGGTGTAGCAATTTTAATGGCCAGTAGTGTACAAGACACACACTCTAGCTCACACCTCAAAAGTCTTGAGGAATCTACCCGTCCTTCACAGGACTGACCACTCTTACATTTGTCGTCCACAGAGCGTATCTCGGACGCGACAGGAAGATGTATATTTTCATACCAGCCCCCAGTAACGTAGTATGTGTTTCTGGTAGGGCAAGAAACTGCTCACGATGGCATTCGGGGGTTGTTTATTACCATGCCACATCGAATACAATGTATTTGTGCGCGTGGGATTTACGCCTACATCATACGTATTCCGCAATCCTGCGTATGGT
Source organism: Schistocerca cancellata (assembly GCF_023864275.1). NCBI lineage: Eukaryota > Metazoa > Arthropoda > Insecta > Orthoptera > Acrididae > Schistocerca > Schistocerca cancellata. Next base: position 776,344,854 of record NC_064627.1, on the reverse strand, counting down.
GCGTAGCGGAGGGTACACTGTGCCACTACTAGTCATTTTCTTATCTGTTCCACTCAAAAATAGAGCGAGGGAAAATCACTGTCCATATGCGTCCGTACGACCCTTAATCTGTCTAGTATTATCTTCATTGTCCTTACGCGAAATGTGCGTTGGCGGCAGTAGAATCGTTTTGCTGTCAGCCTCAAATGCCTGTTCTCTAAATTTTCTCAATAGGGCTCCTACAAAAGAACGTCGTCTTCCCTCTAGTGATTCCCATCTGATTTCCCGAAGCATCTCCGTAACACTTGCGTGTTGCTCGAATCTCCCGGTAACAAATCTAGCAACCTGCCTCTGATCTGCTTCAGTGTTTCTCTTTAATGAGACCTGGTGCGGATCCCAAACACTTGAAGTGTACTCAACAATGGGTCGCACGAGTGTCCTTTATGCGGTCTCCTTTACAGATTAACTACACTTGCCTAAAATTCTCCAGATAAACCTTAGTCGACCATTCGCCTTCACTACTACAGTCCTTATATCGTCATTCCATTTCATATTTCTTTGAGACGCTACGCCTACTACTAACTCTGTATTGTTTTTCCTACTCATCTACATTAACTTACATTTGGAGCTAATTGTCGTTCATAAGAGCAGGTAGAAATTTTGTCTGAGTCATCTAGCATTCTCCTGAAGTTCCCGCACGACGACACCTTCCCGTGCACGGTAGCATCATCAGCAGACAGCCGCAGACTGCGGCTTACCCGTCCGCCAGATCCTACATAGAGAGCGCTTCATCCATGCTCAGTTCTCGAGCAACTGCAGCTCTGCCTTCTCTACGCTTCTTTCGTGTTCAATTCACCACACACAATCAGTACAACGTATGGAAAAATCTTCTCGAACAGACTCTCGCAGAAAGACGACTGAACTCCAGCGAAAACCTGTTGGGAAATTGCTAGAACCAGTTTTAAGTAAACTACCAATTCTCTTCCAGCTCCTATCAAAATCTTCCAAAAAAGAAACAGCCCACAGAGAGCAGGCGGTTTCTCAACAATCGTGAACAGAACGAGAACGAACACCTACGATACTAACATTAAATCTCTGAAGGACTAAAACAACGGGTAAGAATTTCCAGAAAAAAATCACCGTACGTCTCTATTAGTTTGATCTTAAATCATCATATCCAATTAAATGTCCCTCCAATATTGGGAGCCCATTAAAATAGAATACAAGCTAGTTTAACATTCCAGAATCAAATTATTTTTATATGTTAGTGATGATTCTTGTTCTGCTGTAAACTGTGCTGTGTGAACATTAGACTGAGTGTCTGCTTTCGGTGCTGAATTCTTGAATTCAGACGAACGAGTGTGATGAGTCAATGTATTTCGATGGTGTATAAAATGGGTTACTTGTCCAAAACTTAGGGCGCTCGGATATAAAAGTCTCTTGGAGCATAACCTAAGTTACGAGTAATTCAAGGTATGGTGTTCGATCTTTCTGATGATTTACCCAGTATTGTTGTTTTCGTACGTGTGTCAAAATTATTCGAGTGGTAATAGAATAGACGGTCTTAATGAGGAAGGAAAGAGATAATAATTGCTTGTACGAGTACCAATAGCACAATAAATACATCAAACAGGATTTAGCTTCTGAATTTTCTGAACTCTTTTCACAGACAGTTGGCCAGTATTTTCTAGATACCTATTCACCAGAAAATGGACTTGCTTTCTACGTACGTATATATTTCAAGTACAAATGACAAATCTAGTTGCGCCAAATTGTAAACTACTGTCCTAAGGAAGAAACTGCGCTATTTTTGTTGCTATAAAAAAAAAAGCAAGGAACAACAGTGAATCAGATTTCATATGCACTAAACAATCTCGAGCGTCCTCTGTATCGGCACACTCTTCATTGAAAGATGATAACTGTTCATAAGATTTACTAACGAGGAAACCACTGTTTTTCTTTTTACTGGTACAAATTGTGTGCAGATGTTATTGACGTCTGAAGAGTTACGAATTAGCGGTTCTATTAAGACAAGGGCAAACAATCTCAGTATTGTCGAAAAGTGGTTGTTAGGTAACAGTGCATAAAGCCTCTGTCTGCATATGTAACCCTGCAACAAAGTACTGTTTCACTGAATCGCGTAAGACACTGCAGCGCAGATATTGCCTCGTAACAAGGTCTGAATGGTTCATTTCTTCAGCTGCGAGTTTCTTTCTCTACTGCCTCGAGCCTTCCTCATTTTTCTGTTGCCTACCCAGCAGATCGTGTACCGGCAGTTTACGAACGAAGAAAGCGCTGCCCGCCGTTAGGACCCTAGTTTGTAGCTGTCCTTGGACAAATTTTACTATCGGCGGAGCGTGAAGGGGAGAGGCAGCTCACGTTGCTGTATCTGTAACCCCGTGACCTCACGTCCTGGTTGCAGTACTACGAGAAAGCGCCACAATGGCATGTATTCCCGTTTCCTTCCAGCATCACTTACATGCTGCCATGTGTCAGGTGCTTTTGTTCCAGTAATTCTGCGGAACCCCTAGTGCATCCTCTCCTATCTGATCAAAAATATCCGGGCACTTATATACTGCGGTGTTGACCACTAGATGTCACAACAGACGGACCCGCCCGTATAAAAGGGAGCCAATAGCCCAAATTAACAGAGCCATAGATAAAATTGCCACAATCATAAAATATTGCGTCAAAAAATCCACAACAACGATGACTCACATCACAGGAAAAGACACAATACCCTCAGACATCCGCAACCTAATAGCTGAAAAAAGGAACAACAGAAAGAGGTGGCAAAGTTACAGAGACCCAGCCGACCGCCGAAAAACTGAGCAACTGGCCAGGAGGATCAAAAGGGAACAACAAAAACACCGTATTGAGGCCTGGGAGGCAACCTTACAAGAATCTGAAAGAAACAAAGAAAAATTCTGGAAAATCCTCAAAACTAGAAAAATGAACGAAAAATCTACACAGCCGCTCCATGGGGAATGTGGAATAGTCTATGACCCCACAGATCGAGCCGAAACACTGGCGGATTCGCTGGAAAGGCAATTCCAAGCACCAGAAGCTGTGAACGATGAAAGTGATGATCACCAGGAAATGGTACTCAGAAGGGTGAAACGTATCCTAGGCGCCCCGATCAGAACATCCTTCAGTCCAGTAAATCCAGACATCATATGTCTCCATATCAAAAACATACACCTGAAGAAGGCAGCAGGACCAGACTTAATCCAACCGCAACTTCTACATCACTTATCTCCAGTAACAATCAATTTCTTAACGTCCATATATATTGCCTGCTTAAGACTCAACTACTTTCCCAAATCTTGGAAGCAGGCCCGCATTATCACTCTACCAAAGCCAAACAAGGACCTACTATTTCCACAAAATTACAGGCCAATTTCACTGTTAAATTTTTTAGGAAAGATCCTAGAAAAACTCATTCAAGCTGAACTGAAAAAATTCCTCAAGGCAATAGTATAATAATTCCAGAACAATTCGGATTCCGACAAGAACACAGCAAAATCCACCAGGTGACCTGACTCGTCGAGCACGTATGTCAAGCCAGGTACTGGAGCAGTCCCGCTTGACATTGAAAAAGCATTCAATATGGTGTGGCATTACGGCCTCATCTTCAAGCTGCATCAGTACAACTGCCCAATGATCTCATCCATGCCATAGCTTCATTTATCCGCAACAGGATGTTCTATGTTCATACCCTAGGAGCGACTTGCAACACCAGATCAATAGAGGCTGGAGTCCCACGAGGGTCAGTGCTGGGACCTATTCTCTATTCGATTTATACAAATGATATCCCCAAACAACTATGAGGTCACTTGTCCCTATTTGTTGACGACACTGCGGTGTACGGCAGTAGTTCAAACCTGCAATACATAGTCAGAAAGATAGAGCAATACCTTCAGACCATCCAGCAATGGGCAACCAGTGGAAAATAATCATTATCTCGGAGAAGACACAGGCCATATATTTTACTTATAAAAGGATACCTCCTAACCTCCACATCCGGTTCAGCGACAAAAAATCTCCCATGGTGAGACACAGTAAAGTATCTTGGCATCAAGCTAGATAAGAGGATGACATCTCGAGACCACGTCGCAGACATCTGCAACAAGGCTACAGGAAAGATATTCAGTCTCTACCCCATCATTAAAGGCAGTATAATAAACATGCAAGCCAAAAAGAAGATTTTTAAAAGCATCATCGAACCAGCCATCACCTACGGTTGTGAAATCTGGTCAATGGCCACAGACACCAATATAGCAAAAGTACAAAGAGTACAAAAGAAATACTTCAGAGTTGCTGCTGATGCCAGCCGCTATCAAACAGAGACATCTATACAACTCATAGCATACCTAAAATTCCTGAAATCATCCAAAAGACGTCCATTAAATTTTTTCACCCAACCTCCGACTCCAACCACCTGCTCATCAGGTATTTGGGACAAAATCCACCCGACCCCAGAACTAAATTCCCCATCACGACCAATACCAGAAACTTTAACACACCATTATAATTACTACACATTAAATACACTTACCAAAATACTCACACTCCAATATTAAATTTACACGCACAATCACGACATTCTGATCCCATCATTTCGATATCATCATCATCAAACAGAAGGCAGAGATCACATCAGAACCGATCCTTTGAACATAAGGGTTCAATACCCATCAGACCATCTCCCTGTGTTGTCAGGGAAGCAGTGACTGCAGAATCAGTCGGTCTGGAGAGCTCAGTGACTTCGAACGTGAACTAGTCACTGTATTTCGCCCGAGTTAGAAATTCATCAGTAGCATTTCAGCATTTCTAAAGCTGTCCAAGTTGACTGTTGGCGACGTGACTGCGAAGTGAAAACGCGAAGGAACAACTAAGACGAGGCAGATCTCATGTAGTGAAGAACAGGGAGCGTCGAGCATTGTGGAGGATGTTTGTAAGAAATCAGTGGAAGGAAGCACTCATGAATTCCAAAGTGCTACCAGCAGTCCAGCTAGAACCATGACTGTGCGTAGGGCGTTGAAAAGAATGGAGCACAACGGTCGAGCAGGTCCTCGTGAGCCAGACATTTCTGTAGCCAATGCTAAGCGATGCTTGAGGTGGTGTGAAGAGCAACGCCACTGGACGGCGGAGCGAGTGATTTGCAGCGATGAATCAGGCCATACCCTGTAGCAGTTTTATGGAAAAGTTAGAGTTTGTCAAATGCCTGGAGAACGTCAAGTGTCAGCAGTGAAATATGGAGGAGGTGATGTTACCGTACGGGGGTGTTTTTCGTGATTAGGTTGTGCTCTTCTAATTGTGCTTAAGAAAACGCAAAATGTGGAGGGATGTGAACACATGTTATGGCACTGCGTACTGCTTACAGTAGAGGAAAACGTCTGACAATACTTTCGTATCAGCGTGACAGAGCACCCTGTCACAAAGCAGCGTCTGTGACACAATGGTCTCTAGACAACAACGTTTCTGAAATGGACTCGTCTGCCCAGAGTTCACAGCAACAGTCTTGGATGAGTTAGTACGTCTACTGCGTTTCAGACACCAATGTCCAACATCACTGATCATATGTTCCGCCATAGCGGAGGCGCAGCGGGAAATAAAGTAAAAAAAGTTTATTAAAAAGGACATAAACAAAAACTGTGTCTTGGAGTAAGTTATTTACAAGAATAGTTTGTGGTAGTTCGTGGTGACCACTGATTTCACGTAAGTTCGTAAGTGAGCAGATAGCCCCAAAGCCAAATTCCGAATTTACTCTGAAGTGGAACAGTTACAATGCAAGGTAATGACGACGGCCAGTACCGAAGTCCTCTGTAGTCGCTGGTGTAGAGGCCATTTCCTGGCGATGTCTGACGTTGTCACGCCGACTCCACGTTCAGAGGTGAATGGTGCCGGTACGGAGTCGACTGTTCCGATGGTCTCTTTAGCGAGAACTATGGTTGATGGACAACTACAGAGTTCGACTCTCGGCCCAGAGGTCTCTAAGGACTGGCTCGATGCCGTTCCGTTGACATCGACACTGTTCCTTATGCCACCTTGGTCCGTTTATTAGCAGGCTAGACACTGAAGTGTCATTACTGCGGGCCATCACTGTGTGGTATCATTTAGCCTCTTTTGGTGAGCAGGCCTCTGATGAAAATACATATTTGCTAGGAAAGGTCGCAGATTAGTTATGATGTGATGGGAGGTCTTGGCAGAGTAGTTTTCAGTACCTAACGTCGATCCACCGCTTCTTATTCTTCGATGGCTTTCCAAGAGGCTACTCGTATGTTTCGTCTGGTGACAGCTGTACTTTGTTCGGGTTGACCTCTTCGTCTTGACTGGTCTTCGCAGCACAGCGGAAGAGCTCTGGTGACGAGGCGTTCCCAGTTGAGAGTAAAGATGGTACGAGCGTTGATTAGCTGCATTGACTCCATGGAGAGGATTTCGAGCAGTGTGTGTAGCTAGCCAAGAATGAAGGAATAGGCATGGTGAAAGAGCGTAGTTGTAGGTTGGTCAGCAGGAGTGAAAAGGTAGCGATTGATGTGGTGGGTTAGAAGTCATTCTGGAGCGTCTTAGTGATACTGTGCAGCACCTGGCTCTACGCTCTCCAGGCATGGGTCAGGAAGGCACGTACGTTCCTTCTCTGCACCACGCGTCCTCGAGAACGACGACGAACGAGCCGCTTTGGGAACGGCCGTCCACGAGTCCGCTCGCCTCTGTGCCCGAAAGTTGTCATGGGCGGCCTACTGCGTGCCCGGCGGCCCCGCTGGGGCGGGGGCGGCTGGGGCAGGCGTCGCCATCTCTTCATCACCCTGGTGTGTAGCCTCCACTTCTGTGGCAGGGACTGGAGCAAGCGTCTCTTCTTCTTCTGTGATCACCTCTATGTCGTCTGCCCCGACAGCTGGATGGTCAGCGTGACGGACTGCCGTCCTAAGGGGCCCGGGTTCGATTCCCAGTCTGGTCGAGGATTTTCTCCGCTCAAGGACTGGGTGTTGTGTTGTCTTCATCATCATTTCATTCCCATCAATGTGCCGTCGAGTGTAATAAGACCTTCACCAAGGCGGCCCTGTAAGGGGCTTCCCAGCCAATGACGCCAAACGCTCATTTCCAGTTCAATTACCTCCATGTCTTCCTGCATCTCGACAGTGGCCAGGGAGATTACCGTCTGCGTGGCGGCGTCCACACCACCCTCTGATCCGTAGGGAAAGAGAGGGGGGGAAAGCTGCGACAGGCGTCTCTTCATTTTGAGTCGAAGTTCGCGGGCCAACTGCTGTGTCTGGCCTCGTACAACTCGGCTCTGAGGCCACCCTTTCTTACGCCACGTCGGCTTTCAGGATCGTAACAACTTCATCAACGGCAGCGCGCAACTAAGCGTGCATGTCGTCGCCGGTGTCTTCGTGGCGGCGCCGCCCGCTTATCCCTCTTCTGCCACCGGCGATGTGGAGGGTGAGGGGGCAGAGTGGGGAGGAGGGAGGGGAAGAGAGTTGGCAGGCGCCAGTGCTTGCTGCTCGGTACCGCAGGCAGCCACGTCTTCTTGCTTGGCTTCGTTGCGGATTGTCTTCATATCTTCTTATTTTCACGCAGCCGCGATTGTTAGCCGCGTAAGTGCCGCCGCAGAATGACTTTTTAGTGCAAACACGGGTGTCGTGCCGTTGCGTGCTCTCCGTAAACGCCACGTCGTCTTCGCAGTATGTAGCCACACGGCCAAGCTTCTGGCAGCAGTAGCGTTGCTCTTTTTCTTCTGTTGTCACGGTCTGCAGTGAAGGTCAGCTCGAGCACCTCAGCTGCCAGCTACTCCGTGACGCCAGTGGGGAGGCGGGACTTTGACTTCCTTTTGACTCTGCCTCCGCTTCCGCGTCCAGGCACGTTCGAATGTGGAGAAGAGCGACAGCAACGATGCGACCCGCAGCGAGTGGAGCAGTAGAACTGGTTGCCGCCGGTTTAAATACTGTCGCTGTGCACGGATAAAGCGCGCTCTGCAAGCGGGCACGTGACACTGTGTAGGAAACTAGTGCCCACAATCGCAGCACTGTGTCTTGGAAGCGCGCTCTGCTTGCAGCGGACAGGGTGCCTCTCGTGGTGGCTACTAGAGACTCCACGTACAACAAGTCAGCGTGTTGTCGTTGTCCGGAATTTTTACCAACACACGAGGACAGCTTGGATTAGTGTTTGGCTAGCAGGCACTTGTCCCTGATGCTGCAGACGATGCCTAAGGAGTTGCCACCTGCGGACCGCGACTATGTGATTGGTTGCTGGTTGTTGTCTTGTAGGAGGGACAAAACAACTACCTTCTGTGGTTTCGATTCTCGTGGAAGAATAGGCTGTCATTCCACCACAGACATTCAGACACCTCTGTAAAAAGTCCTTAGCAGAGTTGAATTCGTCATGGTGTCGAAGGGTGGACATTTCTCGTATTAATGCCCACTAAAAGGCGTCCAGATATTTCTGATCGCAGAGCGTAAATAAATTAAAAGGATTGAATGAAAAGTGATGTCTCCATGCCCAGAACTCCTCAGCAGCTATGGGGCAGGCACTGATCTGTTCGGATGAATCTCCTCTATACCTGCAATTGGCGGGAAGTCTTATCAGACAACAGATTTCTCGTTATAGTATAAAGAACTGAACCTTGCACAGACTGTAGATCAGAGCGAACTAAGCAATACGCCGTTAATAAATTCTTGACTACAGGAAGTGTGGTCAAAAAGGAAATTCATCACAGAACGCAAACAGTTTATTGTGACGGTGTCGATATAAGCAGTGTGCTTCCTTGGTCAAGTAAGCTTAAAGATGATGAGGTGGGAAAGTCTTACTTACGTCTCAAAGAAAGAGTTGGATGGTCTGTGACGACAACCACTAAACACGAAAAGATTGACACATGGATTCGGGATGATGGTCGAAAAATCAGAGGGAGGCTGCTAGCGTAATCGGTATTTCATAACAGCGTATAGGTCATACTGTTTCTTTTGTTGACTGTCCGATCTGTGAGTAATGGGTACCACGGATGCTGACGAATGAAATGAAATCTCACAGGCTTCAAATCTGTCACGAACTCGCCTCAAGTAAGAAGTATGGATGTGACGCCTTTCAGGATTCGACTGTGATAGGAGACGGAAAGTGGGTACAGCACTACGAAATATAGGCGGAGCGACAGACACAGTGACTCACTCCAGATAAATAAATTCAAGACACAGTCCTTGTAACATTAAAAACATTACATACAATAATGCATAAAAGTATTTTACGATGTATAACTTTTTTTCGTAATGATGAATTCTGTAAGTCAATTATGCTGTTCTTGAATACATACGATGACGGCAAAATAAAACTCACTTGGACAATATTTGTAAGAGTGACGCTGAGCTGACCCACATTAATCAACAGGAGAAACTCCCATCACAAAAAATGCTGGAAACCGTGATTTCGATGAACCAATCGATTGGTGTCTAGTGTCTGCGCATGTTCCTCACCCGCTTGCTTTCGTATCCTCAGTTTTTCGTTTCTTAAGACGTGGCCTGGTACAATGTTTCAAGGTGTGTGAGGGCACAGAACATGCGCCGTTATGAATCAAACATTACCCATCAGTACTCTGAACAGGCGCTGCAAAAGCTCAAAATTGGTGTTTGGCCCTAAATGTCTGGTGTCCGCAATGTAACACGAATCTTTCACCAAACTGCTAATGCCTATTAGTACTTACAGAATCTGTGTCATTCGTATGTGGATCGTCTGACAGAATAGAACAGTTGAATGAGTACTTACAGCACGACGAAGGAACAGGATGCACCGTCCTTACAACCTTCTCATGAAATGTGGCTGAGAAGGAAACAATCAGCAGTGGGAGTGTAATCTCTTGGCCACCTTGATCGCCTGATCTTTCCCCCTGTTATCTATATCCGTGTGGCAAATTAAAGGGTCAGATGTACTTAAATAATCCTCACACAGGAAAAAGGAAAAAGCAGAGCATTGGAAACGCTATTACTGCTATCCCTCAGGCAGAGCTGCCATGCACAGTGCTACATCTACATCAACGGTTTCTTTTCCAGCACCTTCTGTGATGGCCATCACAAAGCCTCAGCTCCGCATCAGTTTTATTGTTAATTACTTGTTCACTGAGGTGGAGAGGAGAAGAAAAGAAAGGAAAGGAGAAAGAGGGGTTCACTGTTGTCAGCTACATTGAGACATTACGCAGAATCAGCGGCGACGAGAGGAAATGTCTGCCGGACTGGGGTTCGAACCCGGGATCTCCTACTTAGTTGGCAGGTGCGTTAACTACGCCTCAAGACCGATCCACATTCCATCGAGCGCAGCCTATCTGCAGTCTCTGTTCATTTTCTCCAGTTTCGCTACTCTGATATTCCCACAGGAGGTCGGACGTATTTGCGCAATCGCACTGAAGAAGGTGAATCCATTGCCCAACTAGGCGTATCAATTATATCAACACGTAGTGTCTGTTCTTTCGGACATGTTCGAAAGAATAGACGCCACACATTCATATAATCTTATTCTTAATATTTTCGGGGCTGCTTTATTTTGCCTCGCTGTATGTATGTGTTGTGCAATTATGTACTGTCAATTTAGATGTAGCTGCGAACAAGTAAAAGACGAAGGGAAGCTGTGGTATTTAACTACACACATCAAAAAAAGTTTTGCATCACCTCGGTTCCGAGAGTTCCCGAACCTGTACAGCAAATTGGAACAGAGATCAACATAAACATCATTTCCGCCCTTTTTATTGCTCATGAAAAACACACATTTCATGTTGTACCACCATACACTGAGACCTTCAGAGGCGTGGTCCAGATTGCTGTACACACCGGTACCTCTAATACCCAGTAGCACATCCTCTTGCATTGGTGCATGCCTGTATTCGTCGTGGCATACTACACACAAGGTCATCAAGGCACTGTTGGTCCAGATTGTCCCACTCCTCAATCGCGACTCGGTGTCGATCCCTCAGAGTGGTTGGTGGGTCACGTCGTCCATAAATAGACCTTTTCAATCCATCTCATGCATATTAGATAGGGTTCATGTCTGGAGAACATGCTGTCCACTCTAGTCGAGCGATGTCGTTATCCCGCAGGAAGTCATTCACAAGATGTGCACACTGGGGGGGGGGGGGGGGGCGAATTGTCGTCCACGAAGACAAACGCCTCGCCAATATGCTACCGATATGGTTGCACTATCGGTCGGACAATGGCATTCACGTGTCGTACAGCCGTTACAGCGTCTTCCATGACCACCAGCGGCGTACGTCGGCTTCACATAATGCCACCCCAAAGCAGCAGGGAACCTCCACCTTGTTACACTTGCTGAGCAGTGCGTCTAAGGCGTACAGCCTGACCGGGTTGCCTTCAAACAAGTCTCCGACGATTGTCTGGTTGAAGGCATATGAGACACTCATCAGTGAAGAGAACTTGATGCCAATCCTGAGCGGTCCATTCGGCATGTTGTTGGACACGATCTGTACCGTGCTGCATGGCGTCGTGGTTGTAAAGATGGCCCTCGCCATGGACGTCGTGAGTGAAGTTGCGAATCATGCAACCTATTGCGCACAATTTGAGTCGTAACGCGACGTCCTGTGGCTGCACGAAAAGCATTATTCAGCATGGCGGCGTTGATGGCAGGGTTCCTCCGAGCCGTAATCCGTAGGTAGCGGTTATCCACTGCAGTAGTAGCCCTTGGGCGGCCTCATCGAGGCATGTTATAGAGAGTTCCTATCTCTCTATACCTCGTGCATGTCCGAACAACATCGCTTTGGTTCACTCCGAGACACCTGGACACTTCTCTTGTTGAGAGCCCTTCCTGGCACAAAGTAACAATGCGCACGCGATGGAATCGCGGTATTGACTGTCTAGGCATGGCTGAACTACAGACAACACAAGCCCTGTACCTATTTCCTGGTGGAATGACTGGAACTGAGCGGCTGTCGGACCCCCTCCGTCTAATAGGCGCTGCTCATGCATAGTTGTTTACATCTTTGGACGGGTTTAGTGATATCTCTTGAAACGTCCCCTTTGAACAATTATACATGACTGTGCTTAAACTGACACACAATATTTTTAGCGCAACGCAATCTGACTTTCAATAATCCCTACAAAAGAATGGCCCTGACTAACATTAAACTATACCTTTCACAAATCACTTACCCCACAAAAATCTTCGTTACTCGAACTACTGCAATACAGCGAGCGCCACTACTGCCAGCTAAATAAAAGATTCTAACTACTGAAGGCACTAACTACTGATAGGCATAGTTAGCAAATGAAAGATTTTGATAGAGAACAAACAATGTATTTACCTTAATAGTGTTCAAAAGTCATAATATATATAGCAGTTCATGACATCCAGTCTTACAAATGTATTGTCTCTGATGGACACACGTCCAGATCATCGGCTCTCAAATTTCCGCCATCTCTCTCCCCACATCCACCACTGCTGGCGGCTCACCTCCAACTGCGCAACGCTACGCGCTGTTAACAGCCAACTGCCAAACGCTACAATGGCGAGTATTACAACAATGCCAACCAGCCACAGACTGCACACAGCACAGCCAGTGATTTTCATACAGAGCGCTACGTGGCGGCGGCGTTACCAATATAAGAACCTAAACAGCCTACTTACATAGAGCGCTACGTGGAGGCGGTGTTAGCAACATAAGAACCTAAACAGCCTACTTACACTCTGAACAGTCAAAGGAACTATGTCTGTGATACAATATCCATAGTCAACGTATATCTTCAGGAGTTGTGAGAACCGGGGTGATGCAAAACTTTTTTTGATGTGTGTATTATCATACAGTATAAAACGGTTTACGCTGCTAAGCTCCAGCAAGCAATTAGTATCGGTAGCAATATCCTTCCCATAAAACGACCGTGGTCATGAAGCGTGAGAAAGGAGATGTCAGCAACGGTTGGCTCAAATGGCTCTGTGGTCATCAGTCCCCTAGAACTTAGAACTACTTAAACCTAACTAACCTAAGGACATCACACACATCCATGCCCGAGGCAGTCGCGCAGTTCCGAACTGAGCGCCTAGAACCGCGAGACGTCAGCAAGAGTCTTGTCTTACTGGAAAAGAGAGAGATCGCGGTGATTCGGAATGCGAAGCATGAGGCCAGACTCGTAACATTGTTTATTAATATTAACTGTGTAAATGTTTATATACACCTTCAACTACACTCTTGACAATATCCACACTAACAGATTCCTTAACACGGTTTCAGTAACTTCAGAATTAACTTCAGAATCAAGTAAACATTTAATTAGAATTTTATTTAAGACTGTCAATCATTGGACAACTAAACCGACTAGTCATACACGTGCCTAGTGCAGGCAGGCGCAAAACGCTGAAACTAATTTAGGAAGCCGTTTAGAAGGAACTTTCAAGCGGTCCATACAGAGTTTTCGACTAGTGTTCAGGCTGACAACATGTACTCATTGCGAGGAAGTATTCTACATTGTTCAGAGTAAGTTAAAATATTTGTCAACCTAGTATAACATTTGCTAAACAGTCTCGGAATAGTTTCTGGAGAGGCACCACATATGCACTGTGAACCGAATATGTTTTGGTGTAAAAGGGATTTAGTGACCCCAAAGTTTCTCAGAAAACGTTTATATGCGAATTCGTGAGTGTGACTTCGAACTGTCATTAAATTCGTGTGAAAGTAATTGTATAATCTTGAAATGGTACTCCATATGTGATGATTAAATCCGCGGACTTAGATTTAAGTATTACCGTTAGACTGGTTTTAAAGACTGTTTTTTGTTGATTTTTCTATTAAAAAACAAGGTAGCACCTTCCTATTTTGAGACTTTCATTATGGTAGTCTTGAGATTTTCCCACTTGCCACTCCATTATTTACAGTCGATTTTATGCTTGTGTAGAGCATCGACTTTTGGATTAGAAGATCAGTTGGGCTGTTGAGATAACATTACAAACGTTAGATAAGCAAACCTCTTTATGGTGAATTAGGGAACTTGCAGGTTTGCTAGACTTTCTCTTTACGAGTTACCCATCAAGCCCTTCACATGCAACAGTTCGCGATGAACAATGTGCACTGTTAGCATGTCTGACAAAGTAATGTGTCACAGCAAAAACATCACTTGTCTAAAGATAATTGATTAATTAGTTAGAAATGGAAAGGATGCGTTATAAAGTCCCTCCATGGTATTTAGGCAAAAGAGTACGACAGGAAACGGAGGTGTGCGCGCCAATTGAGTGCATTCGAGACATCGTACAGCAAGCGCCGAGCCGTGGTCACCTCTTGACAGATGGAGGCATCATGGTGCTACAAGTTGTGCAAAATGACTTGGATAGCGGGTGGTTCCATGCCTTAGAAGATGGAAAAGACAGCGTAAGCTCCATGACATGTTGCAGATATTGAGAACAGCACTGTAGTGCATCGTCTAAACAATAAGGGTGTTCATTTTTATTCAGTATACTTTGTTACTTAAATGTTTTGTGGGCAGTGAATTACCTAGTTCATAGTAAATGGTTCAAATGGTTCTGAGCACTATGGGACTTAACATCTATGGTCATCAGTCCCCTAGAACTTAGAACTAGTTAAACCTAACTAACCTAAGGACAGCACACAACACCCAGCCATCACGAGGCAGAGAAAATCCCTGACCCCGCCGGAAATCGAACCCGGGAACCCGGGCGTGGGAAGCGAGAACGCTACCGCACGACCACGAGATGCGGGTTAGCGCATAGTATCTAGGAAAGGTGCCCTTTCCGGTTCCTTTCTTGAATTTTACTGTAATATTTTTGGATATTGTTGTCATTTCCAAAAAGCAGTTGAATCATTAAAACTGTTATTCCGTAATCTTTAGACCCAGACAGTCCGTTTTATTATGAGATGATAATTTATTAAGTTTCTTTTTACTGCTAAAACAAAAACAAAATGTCCGTGTGTGCCAAAGTCTCTTATAAATTTTCTGTGAGTGTTTATTATAAACTGAAAGATAAGAAGTTTATACAGAGTTCACATTTACACAGTAATCTTACTTTTCAAAACAGTCACTTTGTAAGTAGGCTGTTTAGGTTTTTATGTTGGTAACGCCACGTAGCGCTCTGCACGAAAATCACTGATTGTGCGGTGTGCAGTCTGTGGCTGGTTTGCATTGTTGCAATATTTGCTATTGTAGTGTTGGGCAGTTGGATGTGAACAGCGCGTAGCGTTGCGCAGTTGGAGGTGAGCCGCCAGCAGTGGTGAATGTGGGGAGAGAGATAGCGGAGTTTTGAGAGCGGATGATCTGGACGTGTGTCCATCAAAAAGAGTAAATCTGTAAAACTGGATGTCATGAACTAATATACACTCCTGGAAATTGAAATAAGAACACCGTGAATTCATTGTCCCAGGAAGGGGAAACTTTATTGACACATTCCTGGGGTCAGATACATCACATGATCACACTGACAGAACCACAGGCACATAGACACAGGCAACAGAGCATGCACAATGTCGGCACTAGTACAGTGTATATCCACCTTTCGCAGCAATGCAGGCTGCTATTCTCCCATGGAGACGATCGTAGAGATGCTGGATGTAGTCCTGTGGAACGGCTTGCCATGCCATTTCCACCTGGCGCCTCAGTTGGACCAGCGTTCGTGCTGGACGTGCAGACCGCGTGAGACGACGCTTCATCCAGTCCCAAACATGCTCAATGGGGGACAGATCCGGAGATCTTGCTGGCCAGAGTAGTTGACTTACACCTTCTAGAGCACGTTGGGTGGCACGGGATACATGCGGACGTGCATTGTCCTGTTGGAAGAGCAAGTTCCCTTGCCGGTCTAGGAATGGTAGAACGATGGGTTCGATGACGGTTTGGATGTACCGTGCACTATTCAGTGTCCCCTCGACGATCACCAGTGGTGTACGGCCAGTGTAGGAGATCGCTCCCCACACCATGATGCCGGGTGTTGGCCCTGTGTGCCTCGGTCGTATGCAGTCCTGATTGTGGCGCTCACCTGCACGGCGCCAAACACGAATACGACCATCATTGGCACCAAGGCAGAAGCGACTCTCATCGCTGAAGACGACACGTCTCCATTCGTCCCTCCATTCACGCCTGTCGCGACACCACTGGAGGCGGGCTGCACGATGTTGGGGCGTGAGCGGAAGACGGCCTAACGATGTGCGGGACCGTAGCCCAGCTTCATGGAGACGGTTGCGAACGGTCCTCGCCGATACCCCAGGAGCAACAGTGTCCCTAATTTGCTGGGAAGTGGCGGTGCGGTCCCCTACGGCACTGCGTAGGATCCTACGGTCTTGGCGTGCATCCGTGCGTCGCTGCAGTCCGGTCCCAGGTCGACGGGCACGTGCACCTTCCGCCGACCACTGGCGACAACATCGATGTACCGTGGAGACCTCACGCCCCACGTGTTGAGCAATTCGGCGGTACGTCCACCCGGCCTCCCGCATGCCCACTATACGCCCTCGCTCAAAGTCCGTCAACTGCACATACGGTTCACGTCCACGCTGTCGCGGCATGCTACCAGTGTTAAAGACTGCGATGGAGCTCCGTATGCCACGGCAAACTAGCTGACACTGACGGCGGCGGTGCACAAATGCTGCGCAGCTAGCGCTATTCGACGGCCAACACCGCGGTTCCTGGTGTGTCCGCTGTGCCTTGCGTGTAATCATTGCTTGTACAGCCCTCTCGCAGTGTCCGGAGCAAGTATGCTGGGTCTGACACACCGGTGTCAATGTGTTCTTTTTTCCATTTCCAGGAGTGTATATATAATGACTTTTGAACACTATTAAGGTAAATAGATTGTTTGTTCTCTATCAAAATCTTTCATTTGCTAAGTATGCGTATCAGTAGTTAGTGCCTTCAGTAGTTAGAATCTTTTATTTAGCTGACAATATTGGCGCTCGCTGAATTGCAGTAATTCGAGTAACGAAGATTTTTGTGAGGTAAGCGATTCATGAAAGGTATAGGTTATTGTTCGTCAGGGCCATTCTTTTGTAGGGATTATTGAAAGTCAGATTGCGTTGCGCTAAAAATATTGTGTGTCAGTTTAGTGTTGATTAGAATAAGTAAAGAGAGAAATGTCTGAGTACGTCCAGCTGTTTGAAAAGCAAATAACGTAAGAGGTTGTAAGACGTATGCGTTGCCGGCGATTGGCGAGGCATGGCAGAATCTCTGACCAGAATAGTATGTAGTTAGTTGTTGCTTGTCGCTAGTCGGCAGTAATCTTCAGAAGTCGACAGTAGTCGGCGCGTGCCTGCGCGTGTCGGCTGTCTGCTCTGGTCGGGACTTTGGAGGATGAGTAATATTGTAGAAGGTAAAGAAGTAGCCTTGCGCATATCTAGTAATGTATATTAACTGTCATTAATTTCTTTAAAAAAATGCCCCAATAATAATTTTTATAATATAAAGTAATTTTTTTAAGAAAAGCATTCATTTCAATTTAAAGAATATTTCCAATGCATGATCAATCCTTCCAAGAATCCTTCTCGGTTTAGGAATTGAATTTTGTGGTTACATTAAACGTGAATGCATTTCTGCACAGAGATTATAAATGGGAGCCAATTTTGTTCAGAGGTTACAATATATAAAATTCATTTAATTATTATTTTTGTGTGGAGGTTACACATGGTTCATTTAAAATAATTATGTGTGGAGGTTACACTTGCCGACCTGGTTACTAATATAAAATAATTTCTGTGGGGAGGTTACACTTGGTTCAATTTTAATAATATTTCTGTGGGGACTTTACACTTGGCGACATCCGGCCAGGATCGTATTTCTTTGTGAATCTTCTGAGAAGTAGTCATATATCTGCCGTTATTTACTTAAATGTAGTTTGCATCTGGCGCAACGCATTTACTAATTTGTCACTCTTTCTTTCACAGATCATCGGCAATTTGTTGCTCTTTCTTGTAATTGTTTGTTGCATTTTTGCATCGTCCTTGTTTCATTTGTGCTTAATTTTGATTAGTGAAAATGCCGCGAAAAACTGTTGACAGTACATCGCCATGTGCAATGAGTGAAATAGCCGACTCGAATAATTTGACCGATAATATTTGCGACACTCAGTGTAATGATGACAATCCTCCATTTACAGACAATCAGTGCGTATCGACCACTAGTAATGATTTTAATGCTAATGAGGAACAAACAAATTCAATTGTGTCCTCTGTTAATTTAACGACAATTGATGACGCGGCACGTTCTGTTACAATGAACGCTGCCCGGTTTAACACACCTGATTTGCAAAATTTACGTAACGAACAGATAAACTTCTCTAACGAAAATGTACAGTGTAATCAGAATACGTCAGATTTATTTGATTCCGAGGTAGAGACTAACAGTGCACATCCGATTGGCAAACCTTTTCAAGAATCACAGAATATCCAAATGGATACACAAAACGTGACAATTGCAGGTACGCCATCAAACAGCACAGAGAATAGAGTAGGTAATATTGGCTTGGATCAAATTATGGCAGTATTGCTACAACAGAATGAAAGACAAGACAACAATTACAAACAACTTAGTGAACAGAAGACTTAATGAAAAACAAGACAACCTTAATGAAAATTTCAAACAACTTAGTGAATAGAACAAACGACTTAATGAAAAACAAGACAACCTTAATGAAAATTTCAAACAACTTAGTGAACAGATTACAGCCGTTGCCGCGTAATGTCATGATACTAAAGAACAATTACGTGAGGAAATAAAGGCTTGTGCTAGCAAAAGTAGTGAAGAAATTAGATCTGTTGCTCAAGAATTAAGGAATACGCAAGCAGCTACAACAGAATCACTTAGAGACGAAATTAGTGCAGTCGGTAAACAATGCTCTGAAAACGCAACACAGTTACGCGACGAGTTTAAATTATTGTCAGCAGAACTTTCACGCACACTGGATGCAAAAGTAGACGCGAAATTTGACCAACAGAACAGTCAAATTGACGAACGTTTTAATCACCACCTACAAAACAGTGAAACGCGTTACCGTAAATTCATACAGGAACAAAATAAAGTAAAACGACAAGTCATGGAAACAATTACCGCACAGAGACAGGAAGATAAACGTAAATTGTTTACGAAAGCAAAAACATACGTAGACAACAATATTGCTACAGTATCAGACGAAATTAATACAATGAAACAGTTGAACACCGAATTGCGTGTTGAAATTTCCGATCTTAAATCAAAAACAGATACCCACACAGTAGACTTTCAGACAGTGACCGACAGACTCGAACAATTAGAACTAATACAGGATCCCGATGCCATCAAAGCAGACGTTAAAAAATTGAACGAAACCACACGTAAAATACAAAAACAAATTTGACTGAAAAATATGATGAATTGGCCAGTCGTATTGACGTTATTGAAAGTAATGATGACAGCAAATCAGACGATACTTCATCGATTTCGTTTAATCAAACACCCGAATTCCAAAATTTACAGCAGACAATCAGTGAGATAGGTTCGTCCAATAATACATTACGTAGAAAATTGTCAACTTTACAGCAAGAAGTGACACAGATGAAAAATGTTTCAGTCACTAACACGTCACAGCATACGCCACATTCCGAACATTTGTCACACTCACACAGCCAGTATAACATAAAGTAGTTTACAGAACTATGTGACGTAGATTCTGAACAGTCACAGACAAATAGATTCTCATACAATCCTGAACCTGTTCAAACATTCCGAGACGATAATTTTGATTACAAGCATTTTCTATCCGTGAGAAAATCTAAGGTAGTTAAAACTGACAGAACACAGATTCACTCTTTCGACTGGATACGACAATGTGCTTTTCAATTTTCATCAGCATTGCCTGTAATGCAGAAACTAGGATTGGATTGGATACAACAACTTGCTTTTGAATTTTCACCGGCATTGCCTGTAACGCAGAAGCTAAAATTTATTTTCAGCGCGTAATAGACCTCAGGGGATTCATTACACTTAGATGAATATGTGCCGTAGCGTGCACAGGGCCCCGAGCCGTAGTTGTGTTATTTCATCTTTAGTTTTCTGCACTGCTGCCTTCTACTATCCTTTATATCTATTAAAACAGCTCTTCAACTATCGATCTATCTATAATTAAGAATGAGTAAAGAAAACCCGATAAGACAAGTTTTACCGAAAGTGACAGTTTTCATTAGACGCTCCAGAAATGACAACCACGAGAACTTTAATACCAGACAAAAATTTAATCATCAGTATGTGCAAAATTATCAACAACAGGAACCACATTTTGGTAACAATAGACGTTTTTCACCGCAACAGCATGAAAGCCAGCCGGTTAGCATACCTAACCAACAATGTAATGTACAAGGTCAACCAAGCTTTAATTTTTCGCTGCCTGCTCGTATAGCATCAGCTCCAACAAATAGTAATGCACAACATCAAGGAAACCAGTACGTAAAGAAAACACACTATTTCAATTCCTATCGCAATGCACCATATACAATCAGCAAGACATCGCAACCAACTTCTTCAAAGCAAATTTCAGCGTCATGTACATTCAACAAGTTGCATTTGAAAATTTCATTTCGTCGTCATTACGAGACATAGTATTCTTTTTTTTTCTTTCACATGCTTTGGTCAGCTGTGCGAGATAATGCTTCTGTCCGTCAGCTTTGTTGTCTTCTGCTGTCACTACCAATTTACGACACACACAAAATACAAACAAATGTTTTTCAGCAAATGATTAATTTTGACACGTGCAAACTATTACGGATACTAAGAAAGTAGAATCGGAACACAAAAGAACATGTCCGACCTAACTATCAGGTTTTTGCTACATCTTTGTCGCTGTTGAACTCACTTCAAAATTTGTTACCTTCACTCCGTTACGCAAAGCTACTGCTAAAACTGTTTCGAAAGCATTTGTAAAACATTTTCTATTTCAAGTAGGGCATGTGTTGAAAGTAATTTCCGACAATGGACCACCGTTTCGATCTGCTATATGGACACGTATGTTACGAGCTAGGAACATTTCTTCGATCTATATATCCAGGTACCATGCTTCTTCGAACCCTTGTGAACGATTAATGAAAGAAATTGGTAAACTGTGTAGAATATACTGCCATAAAAAACATATTGATTGGGACACATACATACTCTCATTCCAGGATGTAATTAATTCCATACCAAATGAATCTACTATGCTATCTCCGTCTGTTATACTGAAAAATGTTGAACCACCTAACAAAATTAAAGAATTAGTATTCTCTCCTACATCGCGTCGACTACGCCATCATGAAATAATTGACATTGCACTCAACAATATCAAACGTGCCGCAGAGCGCCGGAGAAGACAGCAAAAACAGGTTTGTACAAGCCGTGACTTTCACATTGGACAGAAGATATTAGTACGTACACACTATTTATCCAACAGAGGAAAGAATAGATGCAGTAAATTTGAGCTTCTATATGAAGGTCCATATCGAATTCGCAGCATTCCTCACCCCAATGTAGTACACGTCGAAACTTTGAGAACCAGAAAAAACAAGGGCAATCACCATGCCTCCACCATCAAACCCTTTATTGAATGAACATACTTTATGATTTATCACACTGTAATGCCATTTCCTATTTTTTTATGACCACTTATGCAATTATATTCACATGAACACTTACTGATGATTATCGTATTTTTTCTTGGCAAGTGCCCCGGCAAGGTAAGGTTAGCAGGTCGCTCTTCTTGTCGTTACACATCAGACCGTCACATTTTTCCAGATGAACTTACACATTTTATGACCACTTATGCAATTATATTTATGTGACTACTTACTGATGATTATCGTATTTTTTCTTGGCAAGTGCCCGGCAAGGTACGGTTAGCAGGTCGGTTTTCTTGTCGTTACAACATCAGACTGTGCACATTTTCCATTTTTTATGTATGCATGATTTTTTTCCTGTTTTGTTTGTATGCACTATGAAATATTTAAGATATAACAAACACCAGTTGACTTTAACATTTGCCTTATGATATCTCAACATCTTGACTACTTTACATTGTTTTTGCTGCTACATTGTTGATACTCTGTGTACATTTTTGCACCTGCACACTGTCTGTGTTTTTGACATATTACGTTTTCCGTCAAGCTATGCTGTATGCTCAATTATATCACTAGAAACCAGTTTCTATTTAATGGGTATATGATTTAAATGCAAGACATTAATCTTTGTTCATCATTTTCAGAAAGAAATAGCGTGTAAAAGAAATAAATTAAACAGAAATGGGAATTTCACCTTCGGAATGACGAAAGAAGATGCAACACCTCGTCACGAAGAGTAAATGGATCAGAATTAACAAGCATAAACGAGAATATACTATACACATCGTATGATAGCAGTCTTAACTAATTTTTTCTTTCAGAATACGAGGCGATTGATGCAGGCTGTCAGACAGAACTACACATCTTAGTTTTAGTGATTAAATATGCTAGAAATAAGGAATAGTTGTATAATGAATAATGAAGTGACTTGTTTGCAGATGATAATGAATGGTGATGAATAATGATGAAGAATATCTTAATATGGATAGTGAAGTTTTTCTTTACTATGATGATAATAATGGAATCATGATGATATGGATAATGAAGTTTTTCTTTGCAGATGAGGATAATGTTGAAGTTTATGTATGTATGCTATGTAGTTATTTAAGTATTTGTTGCAGTTCGTTTTGACAGTATGTCTTATGTCGCATGGTATAATGACTGAAGGTTTTGGAAAGGACAGCTAGAGAACATAGATATTTTATACACATTTCACTATCTGTTAATTCGAAGTTCACTACTTTTCAGCATAATATGGGTTTCTTCTTTCAACTTAATAATCCATTTTGTATTTTTCTAAGAGAAGCTATTCACGAAATTAATACGCTATAAGCAGTTAATCATTAAACCTGTTCTAGTACTCGCATTTTTTCTTACCCATTTGTGTGTGTCATTCGTGAATGTGATCACATATACTCTACTTGTTTCATAACCTTGCTACAGTTGACTCATGACGAATGACGTTACACATCTTCATTTGCAGCAATAAGTCAAATGCAAATATTGTTATGCCCCAGTAATTAATTATCGATCCCAACGCAATGCATTGCTAGCACAGAAAAAAAAATGTATTACCTGTTCCAAATAATACTACCAGTTTAAGAGTGTTCTGAGTAATACTGAATGATGTTTTCTAGTCACAGACGTTGAATAATAGTTACAGTATGTTACATTTTCAATATGTCCTATGTCACTGGAATGATCAGTTCTGAGTAATACTGAATGATTCTTTGTAATAATGCATAAATACTATGCCAATAATTTCTGTAAATAATATTTTTTTATACTCTATAAATGCTATGCCAATAATTGACTCTCATTTTGAATGATAATTTCTGAATAATACTGAATAAGGTTTTATAAAAATATAAGAATACTTTGTAAATGGCCAATGAGTGCCAATAATTATTTTAAATATGTCGTATGTCACTTGAATGATGAAAAATGTTTTGTACTATTCAATACTTGCTATATGTTTTGTAACTGGCCAATGAGTGCCAATGATTACTATAACTAAGTGAATTATGTTAATACTATGACATTCATTAGGTCCTGTTTTCAATTATGACTTCTGATGGTTTGTAACTGGCCAATGAGTGCCAATGTTCACTGTAATCAGATGATTTATGAACATTATTCTGTAATACTTCATACATGGTACAGAAATGTTCAGTAACTGGGCGATGAGTGCCACCAATTACTCAAATCAGTTGTTAGACTAGTGTAATTCTCAATGAAGACTAGTATGTGACTTAAATGTCCTTCACCTTCTGACCTAATTACCAGAAATTACTGCAATTTCCGTTTGTCCTGTCTATCCTCATGATCATGGAGCACTATATTTGGTTTTTGCACTAATTCTACGTTGGTGTACCTTACAAGAACGTGGTGTTGACACGACATGCTGTCCACCACCTTGAGCGATGGAGATGTTATTATGGTCCCACTGTTTCGTATACCTAATGTACTACCAAAATGATAACATGGAATATTACTACGACATTTCAGTGTCTTGGCTACACTGATTAATACTTCAAGGAAAAGAACTTCAGATTGTCTCACTTGGTGTTGTGCTTCTGTACAAAGATGTGGACTTTCAGTGCAGCTGCGTGCAACCTAAAGTGCTACAACCATGATGCAATCCTTCCCTTTCCTATCCTAGTTTTTGTAAAATAGTAAAAAAAAGTATATACAGTGCGTGTACACTTTTGTCATTTTCTTAACATGATTTGTATTCATTGCATATACATTTGTGATTTCCTGATATGTTCAGTACTACAGTGCGTGTGCACTTTATGTTATTTTGTTAACATGATTTGTATTCATTGCATATACATTTTGTGATTTGCTGATATGTTCTGAACTACAGTGCGTGTGCACTTTTGTCATTTGTTAATATGACTTGTACTCATTGCCTATACATTTGTCATTTCCTGATATGTTCAGTACTACAGTGCGTGTGCACTTAATGTCATTTGTTAATATGATTTGTACTCATTGTGTATACATTTTGTCTTTGCTTGATATGTTCTGTACTCAATGCATGTGCACTATATTTTATTTCATGTTCAGCACTTACATAAATGTATATGTTCTGTGATTGTAAACTTAGTTAATTAAGAAAAATTTGTTGCTCATGGCAAGTCCAATTGACTCACCATCGCTGCCAAATTTTTGCCCCCCCCCCCCCCCCCCCCCCAGTGGAGGGTTATGTAAGACGTATGCGTTGCCGGCGATGGGTGAGGCATGGCAGAGTCTCTGACCAGAGAGTAGTATGTAGCTAGTTGTTGCTTGTCGCTAGTCGGCAGTAGTCTTCAGTAGTCTGCAGTAGTCGACAGTAGTCGGCGCGTGCCTGCGCGTGTCGGCAGTCTGCTCTGGTCGGGACTTTGGAGGATGAGTAATATTGTAGAAGGTAAAGAAGTAGCCTTGCGCATATCTAGTAATGTATATTAACTGTCATTAATTTCTTTAAAAAAAGCCCCAATAATAATTTTTATAATATAATGTAATTTTTTAAAGAAAAGCACTCATTTCAATTTAAAGAATATTTCCAATGCATGATCATTCCTTCCAAGAATAAAAAAAATATATATATATAGCCCAGCATTGCACGAAGCTGTGCTGAAAAGTTTTTACGTAAGAGCAGATATGTTCGCAGTTTTTATTGAGGTAAGAATTTTTCCTTTTTTATTCAGAATACAGGGCCGAGGCGCAGCGCTGCTGTCGTCATAAAATTTACCAGGTTACTGAATTTTTTTATTATTTCCGGGTTTAGGAATTGGATTTTGTGGTTACATTAAATGTGAATGGATTTCTGCACAGAGATTATAAATGGGAGCCAATTTTGTTCAGAGGTTACAATATATAAAATTCATTTAATTATTATTTTTGTGCGGAGGTTACATATGGTTCATTTAAAATAATTCTGTGCGGAGGTTACATTTGCCGACCTGGTTACTAATATAAAATAATTTCTGTGGGGAGGTTACACTTGGTTCAATTTTAATATTATTTCTGTGGGGAGGTTACAAGGTTTATCAGCACAGGAATTCATAAATTTTTCTAAGGGGAGGTTTCAACTCTGTCAGGTGACCATAATTTTACCAACCATTTGTCCCACTCCTCCTGCTACTCACAAAAGGGTCATTCCATGTTTACGGACGTAACATTTGCACAACTCACATGTAAGTACCATCATGAAAATAAAAATCTGACAGACATGAATATGGACAACATTCAACGAAGGACTGACGACGCAAACTCTGTTGATCTGTCACTAAACAAAAGAACAGGAAGTGTTCCAGATGTAACAAAATCTACACACTGTGTGGAATGACCCAAAAGGATTTAATTTTGCAATGAGTTCCTCATATTACCTTAGCTGTAATATATACAAACAGTTATAGTGGAGTGTTACATCCCCAACTGGAAAAATTATGCCGTCAGTGTTTTGGGCCACAGATGGTTTATAAGTGTTGATATTTTTGAAAACGGAACAAGAATACTTTCAGAGCATTACGTCACAAATCTGCCGAGGTCGATATAATAGCTAACAAGGGTCACAAACGAGAAGGTAAATGCTTTTCTAAAGCACGCAACTGTCACACAACGCGCTTCACTTGCAACCACATTAGAACTTCAGAGACTGATGCTTACCACCGTTGAGCATCTTCCAGACAGCCCAATGGCGCCGATTGGCATTCATCTACTGTCGATAATGAAAGAAGACCTGCGAGGACATCAATCCGCCTCTGCTGATGAAACTGAGAAGACTGTGAGAGGCTGGATGTGAAAAAATGTCGACTTCATAAGCGACGGTTTTAGAAAACTTGTCCCGGTTGGCAGGACTCCAACCAGTTACCTTGTGTATATGTACAAAAGAGAATATCGTCAATTAAAGAGCATATTCTAAGAAGCACTTCTGCGTTTGAATAATTAAAATATTCTCATCGAAACCCATGTTATGGAGACTGAGACATTGCTTTCCATTCATCCCTAGATTATTATCATAAGTAATAGAATACTTTATATTTGTAGGACTGAAGACAGATGGGAAGCTTTCATGGAGTTGTTACACTCAGGACCTTATGTAGAAAGAGAGTGCCACTACCTTCACTAGAAGATAAATCTCAATTGCCTATGATATGGAAAAAGGAAAGACCTATGTAATTTGCTCATTTTCGTTTTATTATGAATTATGTTGTTATATATATTGTCGCATCGGAACAGATATCATGTCCAAATCAGTAGCCAGCACTTAGCACTGGAAGCACGTTTATTAGTGACACTAATGTACAGCCCTAACAAAAATGAATATCGAACATTCCAAAGTGCTCATATTTATACAGACATCGAATATTCCAGAACATACAAACACTGCAAACATAAGATATTTCAAGAATCTGCCAGAAATTATAACACTTAGTAACAGACAACTGCTGGCAGGTGGGTTTGAACCGCCAGCCCCTCGGTTCGCCAGGCGGAGATGCTAAACAGTACGCTACACTAATGCGCTGGAAATCACGGCAATGTATACTCTCAGACGGAAATCGGTAGACGTGATTTACATGTAGAGACAATCAAATGATTACAATTTCAGAAAAAAATGGGTGATATATTCAAATGTCAGTAACGAGTTGGTCACTCCCTGGCACTGATGCAAGCAGTTGTCCGACTTGGCATTGATTGACAGAATTTTTGGATGTCCTCCTGTTGGATACTGTGTCGAATTCTGTCCGATTCACATGTTAGATGCCAAAATCCCGAGCTTGTTGGAGGGCTCTGTCCATAATGTTCCAAATTTGCTCAATTGGGAAGAGGTCCAGCACCCTTGCTAGCCTAGGTACGGTTTGGTAAACAGCAAGACAAGCAGTAGAAAATCAGGCTGTGTGCAGCAGAGTATTACCTTACTGAAATATAATACCAGGATGGCTTCTCATGAAGGGCACTAAAACAGGGCGTAGAATATCACAGACGCGATCATATGCTGTAAGTACGTCCCAGATGACCACCAAAGGGGTCCTGCGATGAGAAGATATGGCACCGCAGACCATTGAATACTTCTGGTTGCCGGGCTGTATGGTGGATATAATGCTCTCCCGCACACGATGAGAGTTTTTACTTCTTGTCTGCTTCCTTTTCAAACTCTGCCTTGACCAGTAAAGTCGCCAAATCTCTCCCCATTTTACTACGTTTAGAGCATTACGGGCAGGGCCCCCGACCATCTCGGGATTTGATGGTCTAATTGGACAGAATTTGTCAGGACATCCCTCAGGAGAACATCCAACAACCCCTCCAATCAATGCCTAGCCGAAGAACTTGCGTAAGGGCCAGAAGTGGACAAAGCGTTATTAGTTTGCTGAATTTGTGAAGCTGTTTCTCTTGAATAAATTATCCACTTTTATCTGAAACTGCAATCACTTTTTTGTCTGTACATGTACAAAATATTTATCGATTTTCGTCGCATTCGGATAATTCCTTAATGGTGCTTTTTTTTTTTTAAAGAAGGTATATTGTTACTTTAGAAAAACGGTGTTAGAAAGAAATCGCAAACTTCGTGTAGGCCCGCAGTTCAAAAGTTTATGATTTCTAACGCTATCATAATGTACACATACTCCCTCGTGCGATATTTTAGATTGATAAAACAGACATATTGAAAAGGAATTACATCATTTACTCCATGATAATTCGACGGCAAAACAGTTTGCACGGCCGTAAAGTCTTCTCAGAACAGTTTGCACTACTCCACGTCTGCCATTTTACAATAGGCCCGCAAGAGCATACATGTGAACGATAAACTACAGATTTGACATCTAAGTTGACAGATTGTCCTGCGGCCATTTATTTACAGAAATTCCTCACAAAATTTTAGAATGTGTCACTATGACATGGTTTTGCGCAAGATGTATCGACATTACACGAGAAAATAAGAGAAATTTATCAAGTGTGGTAACTACAGGGGGAATCAAGAAATATGTTACACTGTATTATGACAAGTTACGTAACTTTTACTGTATGCTGCGCTACACTTCAAAGTGACACTGCTACAGGACGCAATTCTTGTGCCTCTGCAAACAACGACGGGAACATTCTATAAATCGCTCACTCCCTCGACGATAAAAATCCGCTTCTGAAAAATCATGCGGGAACCGCTGTGTGAACGTACTCGTCGTCGGAAATCTGCGATTTCTGCGAATCAACCGCTCAGTTACCTGGATGTCGTTGGCCTTTCTTCTTGATGCACGTCGTCTTGGTCAAACTGTTGGCACCGTTTCACTACAAGAGGACGTGACATTTCATTTGGTCCACATACCACCAAAATTTCACGGTGAATCTGTGTGTAATTTAGACTCTTTGCGCGTAAGAATTTTAATGTCTCACGTACTTCAACACTGGAGTACGTTCCCAGATGCCGCGCCATTTCATTTACACTCTGAGGCGCACATGTTACTCGTACCGAAACAATATAGTATCTGCAGGAAACCCACAACATACTTCTTTCTGATAATGCGCCAATCTTGCTACTCAATGGTCTTAGCGCGGGAGGACATGTGTAATAACTTACTTTGCAAAGTTCCTCGTAACATTGATTTTTTAAATAATTGTCGGGATTCAATGGCTAAGATGACATTAATTCAAGGACTGGTAGATAGTATGGGGATAAGTTCACATTTATTTCTAGCTGTGTTCTGTGAACTCTACGTAAAGGATGGTAAACTCCGTGATAAAACAGCTTTGGTCCGGTTGTTCCCAGGGAATATGCGAAGACAAATAAAATAATGATGTTGTAATTTGCTTAGGTCTTCCTTTCATCGCATTAGTCTTCATAAAAAAGAAACAGAGTCATTATTTTACAACAGTTTTCTCGTTGTGTTTACCCCATAGTTCAGTAAAATACCGCGAAATTCAACAAAAGGGATTCCCATACAGATTTTATAAGCAGGATATTATATTCCCATGATATTACAGTTTTGGGACAACTACGATAAACAGTTTGCAATCTAGATATTGCCTCACAGAAACTCTACACATATTTTTAAGGAGCGTAAAATAAATGTTTCATGCTACTTTGCGTAGAATTTAGTAAGCTCATTTACATTATTAATAAATTTTCGAAATTGTTTTTTCGTTTACGAACATTATAGTGGTGCAAAATAATTGCCTTAATTTGAAGTGAACAAGATATTTTACCGCTGTGGAACGGGCAGAGTTGCAAAAGAAACATTGGTGCTGCAGACAGCTCGACCCATTTCAACATGTCTTGGCATTTTTATTTCGGAGTATAAGCTAAGTGGATATACAGCGGTAGGAGGAGATGCAGAGACAGAGAGAAAGAGAGAGACAGAGACAGAGAAAGAGACGGGCTTGAGAGAAATAAAAGTCGGGCGGCGCTTATAAAACGAGCGACCCAGTTGGCAGCAATCATATATACTCCTTCATTACGGAGCGAGACTAGAGCTCTCTAGCGGTCAGCGTCATAACGAGCAACGCCCGTCTGCATAGCGGAGCAGATGCATCCAGACGATACCAAGAGACCGCTGGCTTGATATCGACCGTAATTCGCTGCACTGTACAGCTCCCCTCGCTATTTAAGTGACAAAAAATGACTTATTAAAACTTTACTGCAAATAGCCGCATAGAACGGCTAGTGTCTCGTAGTAGAAGATGCAACTCACAGTGGAGGTTAGAGTAAATTATCAAAGATGAACGGGACGGAAATATTTGTTATCCCCTCCTGTCACTCAGCTCCCTCGAGTGGTTGAAACAAGTCATATTATTGTTTCCCTTTAAACTTCGACACATTTACACAGCACCATCCTTACAGCGTCACACCGACGTACTTTTCACATCGTATCCCGGCGAAACTATGAACAACTCTCATAAAAAATCCATGACAACTGTATTGACTTAACGCGTGCTACCAGAGGAAAAATGGTCATTTCTTTCATTCCAAATACCACGGTAATTCTCCTCTCCATCCCGTTCCGAAGCCTCGACACCAGTACCACACTGAATTACCCTATCCTAACTCCTTCGACTGAACCCGCCACAGAACAATCACACCCTCAACCGAGGCTGCTCGCTTCGCTACAGGTCGTAGTCTACCCTCGAAAACACCACTCCCCGCACTGTTCCTCACTTATCAAGAAAACTTCGTCCTGTAGTACGGTTCAAGTACATGAAGAAACGCTTTAACCAACCCGCACACCTCGAGATGTTTTATTATTTATTTACTTAGCGTCCTTAATTTCACTGTCGTGGGTTAAAAAATTTATAATAACAGAGGTAGTACAACTCATACAGTTCCATCAGGAATTCATTGCAAATATAAAATTAGAATATATCACGATTATAAAATTTCCTGAAATATAACATGTTTATATGTATAAGCCTTTACCGTGAGTTGGCCTTCTACGAGTAATATACACTGACGAGTCAAAGAAACTGGTATACCTGCCTAATATCTCGCGCAGGGCCCCCGCGAGCACGCAGAAGTGCCGCAACACGACGTGGGATGGACTCGACTAGTGTCTGAAGTAGTGCTGGAGGGAAGTGACACTATGAACCCTGCAGGGCTGTCCATAAAGTCGTAAGAGTACGAGCGGGTGGAGCTCTCAGTTGAACAGCACATTGCAAGGCATCCCAAATATGGTCAATGATGTTCATATCTGCGGAGTCTGGTGGTCAGTAGAAGTGTTTAAACTCAGAATAGTGTTCCTGGGGCCACTCTGTAGCAATTCTGGACGTGTAGGATGCCGCACTGTCCTGCTGGAATTACCCCTCGGAATGGCAACGGACATGAATGGACGCAAGTGATCAGACAGGATGCTTACGTACATTTCACCTGCCAGAGTCGTATCAGGACGTATCAGGGGTCCCATATCAATCCGCCTCCACACGTTCCACATCATTACAGAGCCTTCAAGAGCTTGAAAAGTTTCCTGCTGACATGGAGGATCCATGGATTAATGAGGCTGCCTCCATACTTTTACACGTCCATCCGTTCTATACAATTAGAAACGAGACTCATTCGACCTGGCAACATGTTTCCAGTCATCAACACTCCAATATGTCGAAGTATAAAGTTTTGTGTAGTGCAGTCCTCGATGGTACACGAGTGGGCCTTCGGCTCCGAAAGCCCATATCGATGATGTTTCGTTGAATGTTTCGCACTTGTTGATGGTCCAGCATTGAAATCTGCAGCAGTTTGTGGAAGGATTGCACTTCTGTCACACTGAACAATTCCCTTCAGTCGTCGTTGGTCTCGTTCTTGCAGGATATTTTTCCGGCCGCAGCCATGTCGAAGATTTGATGTTTTACCGGATTCCTGATATTCACAGTACACTCGTGAACATCGAAAATCCACACTTCGTCGCTACTTCGGAGATGCTCTACCCCCATCGTTCGTGCGCCGACTACAACACCACGTTCAAACTCACTTAAATATTGATAACCTGCCATTGTAGCAGCAGACACTTGTTATCTTACATAGGCGTTGCCGACCGCAGCGTCGTACTGCCTGTTTACATATCTCTGTATTTGAATAAGCATGCCTACACCAGTTTCTATGGCGCTTCAGTGTAGATCCATGTTTTTGAGGGTATGTGTGAAGTTCTAGTTTAGCTTTTTTTCATGATTCTTAATTCGGGTATCCACCAATCAACTGACGGGCTTTCAGGCTCAGATTGCAGTTTATTTACACTCCTGGAAATGGAAAAAAGAACACATTGACACCGGTGTGTCAGACCCACCATACTTGCTCCGGACACTGCGAGAGGGCTGTACAAGCAATGATCACACGCACGGCACAGCGGACACACCAGGAACCGCGGTGTTGGCCGTCGAATGGCGCTAGCTGCGCAGCATTTGTGCACCGCCGCCGTCAGTGTCAGCCAGTTTGCCGTGGCATACGGAGCTCCATCGCAGTCTTTAACACTGGTAGCATGCCGCGACAGCGTGGACGTGAACCGTATGTGCAGTTGACGGACTTTGAGCGAGGGCGTATAGTGGGCATGCGGGAGGCCGGGTGGACGTACCGCCGTGGGGCGTGAGGTCTCCACAGTACATCGATGTTGTCGCCAGTGGTCGGCGGAAGGTGCACGTGCCCGTCGACCTGGGACCGGACCGCAGCGACGCACGGATGCACGCCAAGACCGTAGGATCCTACGCAGTGCCGTAGGGGACCGCACCGCCACTTCCCAGCAAATTAGGGACACTGTTGCTCCTGGGGTATCGGCGAGGACCATTCGCAACCGTCTCCATGAAGCTAGGCTACGGTCCCGCACACCGTTAGGCCGTCTTCCGCTCACGCCCCAACATCGTGCAGCCCGCCTCCAGTGGTGTCGCGACAGGCGTGAATGGAGGGACGAATGGAGACGTGTCGTCTTCAGCGATGAGAGTCGCTTCTGCCTTGGTGCCAATGATGGTCGTATGCGTGCTTGGCGCCGTGCAGGTGAGCGCCACAATCAGGACTGCATACGACCGAGGCACACAGGGCCAACACCCGGCATCATGGTGTGGGGAGCGATCTCCTACACTGGCCGTACACCACTGGTGATCGTCGAGGGGACACTGAATAGTGCACGGTACATCCAAACCGTCATCGAACCCATCGTTCTACCATTCCTAGACCGGCAAGGGAACTTGCTGTTCCAACAGGACAATGCACGTCCGCATGTATCCCGTGCCACCCAACGTGCTCTAGAAGGTGTAAGTCAACTACCCTGGCCAGCAAGATCTCCGGATCTGTCCCCCCCTGAGCATGTTTGGGACTGGATGAAGCGTCGTCTCACGTGGTCTGCACGTCCAGCTGAGGCGCCAGGTGGAAATGGCATGGCAAGCCGTTCCACAGGACTACATCCAGCATCTCTACGATCGTCTCCATGGGAGAATAGCAGCCTGCATTGCTGCGAAAGGTGGATATACACTGTACTAGTGCCGACATTGTGCATGCTCTGTTGCCTGTGTCTATGTGCCTGTGGTTCTGTCAGTGTGATCATGTTATGTATCTGACCCCAGGAATGTGTCAATAAAGTTTCCCCTTCCTGGGACAATGAATTCACGGTGTTCTTATTTCAATTTCCAGGAGTGTATTTATTCATTCATTTATTTATTTTAATGGTCTTTGTCTATTTCCTTACCACCAACTGCTCACTGTCAGTTCAGTAACCTGGCCAGGGGAGAGATATCATTCTGTGATGGTTTGGAAAGGCACAGCAGGCATCATGGTGTGGCAGTCAACGTATTTGACTTATGGTCACGGTAGTTAGTGACTGAAGGATTTCTTACGGCACAACGATACGTCACAGGCATCCTACGGCCTCATGTGTCACCTTTCCTACGACAATAACGTATCGCCATTTTTCAACAGGTCAATTCTCATTCACATGGGAACGTATGTGTATGAAATGTCTGAGTAATGGGGTACTTATATCTCTTTTTATGTCCTCATACAAACCGGCTGCATGAAATTTTCAAGATCCATTGGAGATCTCTAGGACCATCGCGTCTTCATTTTAAAGTTGTTGTAGCATTACAGCACCCATTAATTTGTTGGTTACGATCGCTGCCTCACTTTTCTTCGTATATTCTGCACTAAATACATTTTCATACTATTCTAATTGTTGAAACCGTACGATTCTTGGAAAAATATGTGTTCGTGACAAGTCGCACACCATTGTTCGTACCTGCTCTAGAATGCTGCAGATTCACTCGCATGCATTAATGTGTTGTGGGTACCACGTACAACTACTCGACGAAAAGGTATTAGTGGATGGCAAGTTAATCTTTTACTTTTGCATCCTGTTTTCTTTTCTAATGCTAGTGATAATCTTTGTAATGCGTAGCGTGGATTTATATCATTTTGTCATGACAAGGTTTTTCTCAGTTAATTGTCTCAAGGTTTCATAACTCTTCGTATATTTTTTGACAATAGATAATACTTTTCTACATTTTCTGATCCCTCTTGCAAACTATTTGAATTCTGCCGTTGATAAAGGATCTTCGTCAAATTGTTCAGTACAGTGTGACACGTCGCCAATGGATAAATACGATTTTACTGAAGCACATTCGGAATTTTTATCATCGCAGTGGTCTCGATTTTCTATATTTGTTACATAGAGAGGAATAGAGTTTGACTCTGTGGAAGAGCAGGCAGTCGCTACCTCGGACAAGTTTGTTTCAAACTGAGAGTGATCACGAAATGCTGCAAGGAAATTGAGACAAATGGCGAATCACTGAGAAAAGTTGTCTGACAATACAAATGTTATATCCATTGTAATGTAAGAATTTTGATTTATTTTTTGTGCTGCATCCATCCGATCAATAACTAAAGTTTGGAAATTTCTGAAGTCTTCGTATTATACGCTGATGGTTCCGTGAAGATATCGCTTCAAATACTCAATAGAGAATTTTAAAACTGTCGGAGGAGAGATGTCTACGTCTTGTTCCGCTCTGTTTAACGTTTATATAGTAGAGAATGCTTCTAGCACCGACTGATTTACAGGTGTTGTCGCTTTAAGTGCTGGGAAGCCACTGGCGATACCTACATCACTGACACTATTTGGGTAATTTTTCTTTATGTGGCCTGTAGCGTCACCGTTATAGAAAACCACATTGTCCATTGACATGTAGACTGTGAAAATATTTCCTTTCAATTGAATCTGCTACTGTCATGGCACTTTACTAAAATCTTCATTGATAAATTGTGCAAAATATCAAAAATACTTCACCTGATCTCACTTGTAAAGAATTCATAAAAAGTCGTTCTTTAAAATTAAATCATGCACTAATAGTTGTTTTTATTCAAAAACCTTTACCCATTCTAACAACCCTACCACAACAAAGGTCAAAATTTAATAATGATTGTGGTGTTGCTCACGCTGCTAAATACTGCATTTTTCGGGCAACAACAGTCATATTATGTGGCAGGTGTCATTAGAGCACAGTTAATAAAGTCATTTCATCTAATAATGAATAAACTAGGCACTCATTTTTTCGTGTTTCCCACGCTGGTCTCGTTGTAAACGGCTCAATCGTAGAAAATGTAGGTGGTGATGATTCCAAGCTCGGATGCAAAGAGGCCTAGGTTTTATTGCGCTACATTCAAAAGTTTTGTAGATGCGCTTCACAAACCATTCTTGAAGATTAAACCTTTCAAAGGTAGCACAGTAGTGATATAAAAAAATAATCAGCACTCCGAATTCAAGTTACACTTCTTTTTTATTGCTTTTGTTGTAATGGCACGTAACACACAAAACATCACTTCACAATACAAAGCATACTTGAAAACATCTTCCTCACTGCTAAAGTTCACATTTTATAAACTGGTTACAATATGCGTCTTTCCAGCATGACGATCAAGACTTGACTTTCTCAAGGTCCGACTCTCTAACTAACTAATAATCGCTTACGCGCCAAAAAATCGAGTTACAAGTACGTCAAAGATCATAGTGACAAAAGAAAGAACATACATAAGAATAATATCATTGCAATATAAACATATCGATGTATCAAAGTACCTCTACATTAATGAAATCAAATCTGAATGTTGTCTCAGAAACATGTTAACTACTTTACAGAAACACAGTAGAATATTGCTGGTATCGAGAGGTTCAGGTGAGCTGCGATAATTACACCATATATGTCAGGAAGCGAATGTACTTCGCTATTCTTCGAATGAATGACAGCCTGGCATCATCTTTCAATACAATTTGCGGTCATTTCACTTTCCGTCACTCTGGGTGGTTATTTGTAGGTGTTTTTAGACAGTTTCTGTCTCCAGTGATTTGTTGCCAATAGTATAAACATACAATAATGTATTTCTGGAACTACTATGAGTAATACATTCCACGACAAAAAAAGAGACGCATCACATAGAAAATATCCGAATGGGACGTACATCGCTAGATGTAATGTAAATGTACAGACAAACAAATGATTAAATTTCAGAAAATTTGGACGATTTATTCAAGAGAAACAGCTTCACAAACTGAGAAAGTTAGTATCGGGTTCGTCCTTTTGCAAGCAGTTATTCGTGTTGGCGTCTACTGACAGAATTGTTAGAAGTCTTCTTGAGCGATACTGTGTCAAATTCTGTCCAGCTGGAGCGTAGATCGTCAAAATCTCGAAGTGGCTGGAGGGCCCTGCCCATAATGCTCCAAACGATCTCAACTGGGGAGAGGTCCGGAGACTTTTCTTTGCCCAGTAGCGTTGGGCAAGTACTAAGTCAAGCAGCTGATACTCTCGCCGTGTGCGGGCGGACATTATTTTGCTGAAGCGTACGCCAGGGATGGCTTGCCATGAACGGTAACAAAACAGGGCGTAGAATATCTTCGATGTACTACTGTGCTGTATGGGCACGGCACATGACAATCAGAGAGGTCCTGCTATGAAAAGAAATGGCACCTCAAAGAGTCACACCTGGTATTCGGGTTGTATGGTGGTTGACAGTCAGGCTGGTATCCCACCACTGTCCAGGCCGTCTCGAAACACGTCTTCGCTGGTCATGGCCACTCAGTTTGAAGCGGGACTCAACTCAGTGAGATTCCAGGAACAATATGTGGCTGGAGACGTCCCGGACAATGGTGGTATGCCAACCTGACTGTCGGCCACCATACAGCGCTATAACCAAGAGTGCCATTTCCTTTCGAAGCAGGACAGCGGTTCGTCGACAATATTCTACACTCGTTTTGTTGACATCCTGGGCATCCTTCCCAGTAAGATAATCTTGCTAAACCCCACTTTGGTCAGAAAAGTCGCTGGATCTCCCCCCCCCCCCCCTGTTGAGAATGTTTGGGCAGTATGAGTAGGTCCCTCCAACCAGCTCGAGATTCTGATGATCTAACGCGCCAATTGGACGCAGTTTGGTACCATATCCCTCAAGAGGACATCCAACAACTCTTTCAGTCAGTGCCACGCCGAATAACTGTTTCCATATGGGCCATAGCTGAACCAACGCATTACTGAATTTCTCAATTTGCGAAGCTGTTGCTCTTAAACAAATCATGCAGTTTCTCTGTTTATCAGTAGGTGTACGTCACATCTACCCATTCTGTACCATTCGGATAATTTCTTCGAGGTGCGTCTTTTTTTTCCTTTATACTTAACATATGTTTACGTTTACGGTCAAATCCTAGTCACTGCACCAGTTACCGATCTCCTGCAGGTCTCCCCGGAATTAGCTACAATGTTCTGTCGTTGCTGCCTTCTTATAGACACCTGCATCATCTGGGCGAATAGCCTCATGGAGTTTCCGACGTTATCCACCAGGTCATGTCTAAATATTTTAAACAGTAACGGTCCTTCCATATTTCCGAAATCCAAAAATCAGTGACAAATCTGGTCCGAATAGAGAGTACGCTCTTATTGTGTTCACTAAATGACGGTGCGGAAATGCATCAAATGCCTTCCTGAAGTCAAGGAAGACGGCATAAACCCGGGTGCCCATGTGTACAGCGCTATGGATCTCATAGAGGAACAGAGCGATCCCGCAACAGACTGACGTAAGCGATGTACACCTGGCTTATGACTCTTCTTGAAAACGGGAATGACCTGCGCTTTTTTCCAGTAACTTGGTACCATTTGTTGCTCTAGTGATCTACGATAAACTGCTGCTACAAGGGGATTAAGATCATTTGCATAAGATTTGTAGAAGCTCTAATATATATCTGTCAAATAGAACTGTCTTTACACTATTAAGGGACTGTAGTTGCTTTTCCATTCGTCGATCGCTTACTTCAAGCGACTGTTGGGTGATGGAATCCTATTACGTTCTTTCGCGGTTAAAGCATTTCGAAGGACCGAATTCATTATTTCGCTCTCTTCTTTGTCATCTTCCGTTTGTGTCAGTATGATCAGTGAGAAACTGAAGAGATGCTTTCAAAGCGCTTACTGTCTTCATATAAGACTTCTTGTGGTTTTTAATCAGACAGGTTAGCAAAATCTTATTTTCAAACTCACTGGACCTTTCTCGCGTTGTTCTCCTTAAAGCTCAATTTCGTTTCGTTTGAAACATCCCTTTAGAAAGATTTATGAATGACAGTGCTGATAAACCTCTTCGTTATTTGATTTTCAAACAGCTGAGCAAAACTAAACGTACGCAGACATTTCTCGCTTTACTTATTCTGATCAACACTAAACTGACACACAATATTTTTTTTTCTTTTTTTAGCACAACGCAATCTGACTTTTAATAAACCCTACAAAAGAATGGCCCTGACTAACAATAACCTATACCTTTCATGAATCGCTTACCTCACAAAAATCTTCGTTAATCAAACTACTGCAATAGAGCGAGCGCCAATACTGCCAGCTAAATAAAAGATTCTAACTACTGAAGGCACTAACTACTGATAGGCATAGTTAGCAAATGAAAGATTTTGATGGAGAACAAACAATTAATTTATCTTAATAGTGTTCAAAAGTCATAATACATTATATATATATATTCATGACATCCAGTCTTACAAATTTCCTTTTTCTGAGGGACACACTTCCAGATCGTCCGCTCTCAAAACTCTGCCATATCTCTCCCCACATCCACCGCTGCTGGCGGCTCACCTCCAACTGCGCAACACTACGCGCTGTTAACAGCCAACTGCCCAACACTACAATAGCAAATTCCAACAATGCAAACCAGCCACAGACTGCACAGCAGTCGGTGATTTTCATACAGAGCGCTACATGGTGTTACCAACATAAAAACCTAAACAGCCCACTTACACGTTCAGTTTTTTTTAAATTTATTTGTTTATTTTGTAACATCGTTGAAATCTGTGATGAATCTCCCTTTGCTTTAGTAGCAGCTTTCCAACACGGGTATTGAACCACGGTGGGTCTTTTGCACCCCTTAAAATACGGTTCAGCACTTGTTGGTGTATACACATCTCAGCATAGCCAATATGGGAGAACCATTAAGCATTTCTCCATTCACCACTATTATTAAAATGAAGTAAACCATTCATTAGTCTCTATTCCGTGTTACAGATATCATATAGATGATTCTGGCTGTAGCTGACCTATTTCACTCAACAATACAACCAATGGTTAATGCACCCAAAACTGAGCAACGCTTATAGATTATAAAATTTTCTGTTTCCACCTCACAAATTTCACCCCGATATTCAAAGTAAGCATAACAAATGTCTGCACTTAACCTGTATAACAAACGACAATGTAGTGTAGCGCTACATCTGAGTGTACCAAGCTGAGAAAGATGTATCAGATGCTATACACCCAAGCATTCACAACTTGTTCATATCCACACCGAAGAATCATATGGCTTTGTTGCGCTTAATTAAACTATAGTTAATACAGGCTTCTCCATCGGTTAACACTTACCACCAATCGGCAGTTGAGATGAACAGGCAAGCACATCGCAATCCTTACCTACGGAAAAAGAAATCTTTGTTACTGACAAGCTGGAAAGAAATACGTTAGACACAAACACACACACACACACGAATTATTCGCCCGGGCTGCGACAGTCCGCTTTCCACGCACGATACTGATCTCGTACGATACTGATCTCCATGGCAACCTGCACGATAACACGCAAATAAATACAAAGGTTATTGCAGACATAACTCGCACCATCAGACATGGTGTTGTAAGAACAACAAGGAGAGATAATCAGATGGATTCCGTGTTTCTAGACGCAAAAAAACTTTCAATCCAGTTCTGCACTGAGGCAAAGTGATGAAATTACTTTGACAATGCACATTCTATCACGTTTTTGTTTGGACTGAAAACTTCTTCACAGAGAGAATACAATAAATTATCCTGATTGAAAAGCTGTTCACAGAGGTAGAAGCAATATCTAAAGTGCGCCAAGGAAGCATGACAGGGCAGCTATTGCTCTCATTATTTGTTACCGGTTTAGTGGTTAGTGTTAGTTACTACCTTAGAATTTTCAAAGATGGACAGGTTAATTGTGAGCAAGCATTATATATAATTTGTACTAGATTCTTCTCTTATCTTTGAAAAATATCAGCCTGACGGAAAGCTTGTCAGCTTGTTATTTCTCAGGAACTGGAAGCTAATAATGGTAGTAGCCTTTAACTACACGGTCAGTGAGACAGTTTCGCCCTAAAAATACCTGGGAGAAACTGCACGTACTTACATGATCACAAAAATTCTGTTGTGTTTAAAACAAGTGGAAACCATCAATGGACTGGTAGGATAATGGGAAACTGATGCTTGTTTACGAAAGATGTAGCTTACAACACATTTCGTACGGCCTCGTACTGCAACACTATCGAAGTTGTCCGCCCCCGGTAGCTGAGTGGTCAGCGCGACAGAATGTCAATCTAAAGGGCCCGGGTTCCATTCCCGCCTGGGTCGGAGATTTTCTCCGCTCTGGGACTCAGTGTTATGTTGTCCTAATCATCATCGTTTCATCCCCATCGACGCGCAAGTTGCCGAAGTGTCGTCAAATCGAAAGACCTGCACCAGGCGAACGGTCTACTCGATGGGATGCCCTTGACACACGACATTTACATTTACTGTCGAAGTTTGTGGATTCGGTATTACGTTAAGCAATGAGAGTGTACAAAGAACAGTCGTGCGAATGGATACAGGCTAGTCAGACAGAATAGTGTAATGAATGTGCCGTGAAATCCGGCCTAGCAGACACTAGACGGAAAGTCGGCTGATTGCTTACAACTTAATAATTTAGAAAAGCCACACTAAATTACTAACATTGTATCAACCAGCAGATGTGCGGAAGTAAAACATATTGCCGTATATGTTTGTTGCTGCAGCACGGAAATTGTTCGTCGGTGGACATAATTTTCTATTCAAGACACAGTTGACCATTCAGGAATGCGACAGGAGGTTGGAAGCGGTAGTGGTACACAATGAGTCCGCCGCCAGACACCACGAGGAGAATTTCGGAGTGTAAACTCACAATGATGAGTGAAAACATTATGACAGTTGCCAATCACGTGACGGGATGCCACCTGGTGTCTTGCAAGCAAGTGAAGCGGTAACTTTGAGCGAAGCAGCGAGCAGTGGGAAATCGTTCTAGCCAAGATACGGGCCGTAAATTGTCTACATACTTATTTCTCAACTAGTCAACCTGGCGACGAACCGTTTCTCCCACAGAGAGACCAGTTTCTTGATACTGTCGTTGTAGAATGTTTCACTTCGTTGATATAGCCACAATCTCACTGCCGCTTGTAACGCTTCTTCACCTTCAAAGTGAAGCCCTCGACGGTGTTCTTTAAGTTTTGGAAGCAGATGAAAATCGGATAGGGTCCACTGGTGGCTGTATAGATGATGATCAGTGAACTTAACGGCATCGGATTGTTACAGATGTCTCAGCGCTCGTGTGTGGTGTGGCATTGTCATGCTGAAGGAGAGGGTACTCCATGTGTAGACGATCTCTTCTGCAGTTAGAAACTCTGTGGCACGCTGTTTCTCATGCATAATGTCATGTTACGCGTTACAATTCGAAGCCCTCTAGCAGCAGAGAGTTGCGACATGTGTTAGCGAAGTGGGAAAGTCGACAGAATAATACGCATGCCATGTAATACTTCAACAGATATTGAGAACAGAATAAAAATTAGGAGGAACTACGAGGGCAGTTCAATAAGTAATGCAACACATTTTTTTCTGAAACAGGGGTTGTTTTATTCAGCATTGAAATACACCAGGTTATTCCCCAATCTTTTAGCTAGACAACACTATTTTTCAACGTAATCTCCATTCAATGCTACGGCCTTACGCCGCCTTGAAATGAGGGCCTGTATGCCTGTACGGTACCATTCCACTGGTCGATGTCGGAGCCAACGTCGTACTGCATCAATAACTTCTTCATCATCCGCGTAGTGCCTCCCACGGATTGCGTCCTTCATTGGGCCAAACATATGGAAATCCGACGGTGCGAGATCGGGGCTGTAGGGTGCATGAGGAAGAACAGTCCACTGAAGTTTTGTGAGCTCCTCTCGGGTGCGAAGACTTGTGTGAGGTCTTGCGTTGTCATGAAGAAGGAGAAGTTCGTTCAGATTTTTGTGTCTACGAACACGCTGAAGTCGTTTCTTCAATTTCTGAAGAGTAGCACAATACACTACAGAGTTGATCGTTTGACCATGGGGAAGGAGGGTATGGCTTTAAACTTTTTCTTGGTAGGGGAGTGGGTGTGGCGCCACTCCATTGATTGCCGTTTTGTTTCAGGTTCGAAGTGATGAACCCATGTTTCATCGCCTGTAACAATCTTTGACAAGAAATTGTCACCCTCAGCCACATGACGAGCAAGCAATTCCACACAGATGGCTCTCCTTTGCTCTTTATGGTGTTCGGTTAGACAACGAGGGACCCAGCGGGAACAAACCTTTGAATATTCCAACTGGTGAACAATTGTGACAGCACTACCAATAGAGATGTCAAGTTGAGCACTGAGTTGTTTGATGGTGATCCGTCGATCATCTCGAACGAGTGTGTTCGCACGCTCCGCCATTGCAGGAGTCACAGCTGTGCACGGCCGGCCCGCACGCGGGAGATCAGACAGTCTTGCTTGACCTTGCGGCGATGATGACACACGCTTTGCCCAACGACTCACCGTGCTTTTGTCCATTGCCAGATCACCGTAGACATTCTGCAAGCGCCTATGAATATCTGAGATGCCCTGGTTTTCCGCCAAATGAAACTCGATCACTGCCCGTTGTTTTCAACGCACATCCGTTGCAGACGCCATTTTAACAGCTCCGTACAGCACTGCCACCTGTCGGAAGTCAATGAAACTACACGAGACGAAGCGGGAATGTTTGAAAATATTCCACAAGAAATTTCCGGTTTTTTCAACCAAAATTGGCCGAGAAAAAAAAATGTGTTGCATTACTTATTGAACTGCCCTCGTACTTTTCATTAAGCCCTCGTACAGTTCTGATGCAAGCATAAACCGAAGTAACAAAAGTCGTGGGATATATCCTAATATCGTGTCGGACCTCATTTTGC
Organism: Schistocerca cancellata; assembly: GCF_023864275.1. NCBI lineage: Eukaryota > Metazoa > Arthropoda > Insecta > Orthoptera > Acrididae > Schistocerca > Schistocerca cancellata. Next base: position 776,301,392 of record NC_064627.1, on the reverse strand, counting down.
CCGGTGTGGGCAGCATCTCGGCGTGGCATGGACTAAACAAGTCTTTGGAAGTTGCCGCGCGGGTTAGCCGCGTGCTCTAGGGTGTCTTGTCACGGTCCGTGAGGCTCTCCCCCGTAGGAGGTTCGATCCCTCGGGCATGGGTGTGTGTCTCGCCCTTAGCGTAACTTAGAGTAAGTAGTGTGTAAGCTTAGGGACCGATGACCTCAGCAGTTTGGTCCCGTAAAGCCTTACCACAAATTTCCAATTTTTTTCCTTTGGAAGCCCCCTGCAGAGACATTGAACCACCCTGCCTCTAAGCTGCCCATCACTGCGAAAGTGTTGTCGATGGAGCATTTTGTGCACTAACTGACCTCTCGATTATGTGCCATGAGTGTCTGATTGACATATGTCGGGTGATATGGGCGGCCAAATCATTCGCTCGAACTGTCCAGAATGTTTTTCAAACCTATTGCGACCGGTTGTGGCCCAGTGACATAGTGCATTGCCATCCATAAAAATTACATCGTTGTTTGGCAACATGAAGTCCACGAATGCCTGTAAATGGTCTCCAAGTAGACGAACACAATCATTTCCAGTCAATGATCGTTTCAGCTGGACCAGAGGACCCAGTTCATTCAACGTAAACACAGCCCACGCCATTATGAAACCACCACCACCAGCACAGCGCCTTGCTGACAACCTTGGTCCATGGCTTCGTGGGGTCGAGCCCGAACATCAGTTCTTACCAACTGAAATCTGTACTCATGTGACCAGGCCACCGTTTCGCAATAGTCTAAGAGTCCAACCGATGTGGTCACGAGCCCAGGAGAGACGTTACAGCGATGTCGCGCTGTCAGCAAAAGCACTCGCGTCGGTCGTTCACTGCCACAGCCGCTCAGTCATAGCGGATACGTTCGTCGTACGACAAACACTGATTTATGCGGTTGTTTCAAGCAGCGTTGCTTGTCTATTAGCACTTACAAATCTACTGCGTTGTCAGTGGGGAGAGGTGAAACCTGTAATTTGGTGTTCTCGGCACACTCTTGACACTCTGGAACCCGGAATATTGAAGTCCCAACGATTGTGAAATGGACTGTCCCATGCGTGTAGCTCCAACTATAGTTCCTCGTTCATAGTCTGTTAATTGCTGTCTTGCGGCCATAATCAGGTCAGGCATCTTTTCACGTGAATCACCTGAGTACCAATGACAACTCCGCCAATGCACTGTCTTGTGTACGCGAACCAGCGCTATCTGTATATGTGCATATTGCTACCCAGTGACTTTTGCCATCTCAGTGTAAATGTTTGGGAGCACACCGTTCAGTGCATAGTGTTGAACATGGGATACGGATCCTGTCTATTCCTATGTCGATCGGCATTGGACCGTAAATCAATGGAAACGTGTCGCATGATCAGAAGATTCTCTTTTCTTGTTGATGATCTCTTTAATCAGCGTTGTGGGTAAAATCTTCTCAGGTATTGTTGAAAGGAAAGCGCGAGTATTAGTTGAGGACCAATTGGATGAAAATCAGTGTGGGTTTAGGCCTCTTAGAGGTTGTCAGGACCAGATCTTTAGCTTACGGCAAATAATGGAGAAGTGTTATGAGTGGGACAGGGAATTGTATCTATGCTTTATAGATCTAGAAAAGGCATATGACCGGGTTCCTAGGAGGAAGTTATTGTCTGTTCTACAAGATTATGGAATAGGAGGCAAACTTTTGCAAGCAATTAAAGGTCTTTACATGGATAGTCAGGCAGCAGTTAGAGTTGACGGTAAATTTAGTTCATGGTTCAGAGTAGTTTCAGGGGTAAGACAAGGCTGCAACCTGTCTCCACTGTTGTTCGTATTATTTATGGACCATATGTTGAAAACAATATACTGGCTGGGTGAGATTAAGATATGTGAACACAAAATAAGCAGTCTTGCATATGCGGATGACTTAGTTGTGGTGGCAGATTCGATTGAAAGTTTGCAAAGTAATATTTCAGAGCTAGATCAGAAATGTAAGGACTATGGTATGAAGATTAGCATCTACAAAACGAAAGTAATGTCAGTGGAAAAGAAATATAAACGGACTGAGTGCCAAATAGGAGGAACAAAGATAGAACAGGTGGACGGTTTCAACCACTTAGGATGCATATTCTCACAGGATGGCAACATAGTGAAAGAACTGGAAGCGAGGTGTAGCAAAGCTAATGCAGTGAGCGCTCAGCTACGATCTACTCTCTTCTGCAAGAAGGAAGTCAGTACCAAGACTAAGCTATCTGTGCACCGTTCAATCTTTCGACCGACTTTGTTGTATGGGAGCGAAAGCTGGGTGGATTCAGGTTACCTTATCAGCAAGGTTGAGGTTACGGATATGAAAGTAGCTAGGATGATTGCAGGTACTAGTAGATGGGAACAATGGCAGGAGGGTGTCCACAATGAGGAAATCAAAGAAAAACTGGGAATGAACTCTATAGATGTAGCAGTCGGGGCGAACAGGCTTAGATGGTGGGGTCATGTTACACGCATGGGAGAAGCAAGGTTACCCAAGAGACTCATGGATTCAGCAGTAGAGGGTAGGAGGAGTCGGGGCAGACCGAGGAGAAGGTACCTGGATTCGGTTAAGAATGATTTTGAAGTAATAGGTTTAACATCAGAAGAGGCACCAATGTTAGCACTGAATAGGGGATCATGGAGGAACTGTATAAGGGGGGCTATGCTCCAGACTGAACGCTGAAAGGCATAATCATTCTTAAATGATGATGATGATGATGATGGTGGTCGTTTGCGGATACCCTGTCATTCAGACGAACGGCTGCTCGAAACATGAAACGCGTCTCCGGTATTGGACGGTAGGGGCAGTGTTACGCTGTGGAAGAGAACCACCTGAGCATCCATGGGACATGTGGTAGTAATCGAAGGTATCAGGACAGCTGTGGACAATACGATCGTTATTAGGGACCTCCTGCATCTCTTCATGTTTGATGTCTTCCTCGACGGCAATGGCTCCTTCGAGCCGTGTCGTGTCACAATTTCAGAATCGTACTACAATAAACATTGTATTGTACTGCATTGTATTGAACTGGGGACCTAGAAACGATGGAGAGCCTTCGTCCCAGCCGTGGCCTCAGTGGTACACAACCCTACAACAGGCTACAGCAGTCCACTCACCCCACCGCCACCCCATACCGAACCCAGGGTTATTGTGCGGTTCGGTCCCCAGTAGACCTCCCCCCAGGAACGTCTCACACCAGACCAGTGTAACCCAAATGTTTGCGTGGTAGAGTAATTATCGAGTACGTGTAAGTGGAGGAAGTTTTTGCGAAGCAATCGCTGACATAGTGTAACTGAGGCGAAATAAGGGGAACCAGCCCGCATTCGCGGAGCCCGATGGAAAACCGCCTTAGAAAACATCCACGTGCGTTAGACCGCACGGCTAACCGGGCGGTCACAGTAAACATTACTATACGGTCTCAGCCGCCAGCCTGCAAAGCACCGGCACATATTTCACGGGAATGGCGTGATCTTTGAAATATCTAGTGCCACTTACCCCCAGGCACCTATTACGTACTTGTCGATGCAATGCTATGCAGAATCGCATATGTATTACACTTCAGACGCGGACCAACACGTTAAAAGGTGGTTATAATGTTTTCGATCATCAGCGAAAATTACATTTCTACTCAAAGTCGTTCATAAGTGCTATTATTTTGTAAGGGGAATTCAGAAACACTATGTATAAAATACATTAAAAAAGTATGTATGTTCTTAACACTAATGAAACGGCCGAAGACTGGAGATTACATTTCGTCCTGTTGACAACGAGTTTTAGATACGTTGCGCTAATTCAGATGTTCATTTAAGAGGAAATAAATCAGTTACTTCCATTATGAACCACCTCTCTGGTTATGCAAAGCATGTAGTTTTTCCATAATTTTCCATTTGAAACCTGAAATACTATGAACGACTGATAATAAACATTTGTTCGTGTTAGTAAGTACGACTGAAAAGATTCATGGCACGTATGTAAAGAGAATAATTGCAACGATACACAGCACTAATAACTGCAGCAACACTGAATCATGAGACACCACAGACTACGAAGTTATGTGTTGTAACGACACACATTATCGCATTTAGAGAACATTAGAAGTACCGTATTGTTCGAGATCAACTTCCTGGAGCACATCTGTAGTTGCAGCTGGTGCAGTTGAGTTGAAGTAGAACTACTGTGTAAAAAGTTGGTTCTGCCTATACACAGGCTGAGGAGAAATCCGCGCACTCGGACTTAGTAGTGCGATTCCTCGCATACTAGCGATACAAAAACGTCTCTCGCAAAACTTCTTCCTGCACATATTTCCGGCAGTAAATGGACGTTAAAGATTGGTAACCTGGGAATACTGTAAACACGTGTACGGTAACTACCTCTGTCAACATATACCAGCAGTGATGTGCAGTTGGTGCACTGGATAGCGTTTTGGGTTAGCATGCAGGAGGTTGAGGGTTCGATTTAGGTTCGAGGCGTATTTGGATTTATTTGCTAAATGTAGCCTGCGTGGCGTCTTAATCATCATACAGAGAATGCAGTGGGTCTGCTACAAAACATTTGCATTTACGTAACACGAACACAGAAGTAGAAGTACAATCGTTTTATTGATCAGCTTTAGAGAAGTCTTTTGTACGTCGAGGAGGCGAATTGTTTCCCACCACTGCATCTACTAGATTTCAAACTTGTTTTTTGTACCCCGCCAATGGTCCCATCGATTAGTACCAATTATTATTCTTCCCACGTTGAGGTCGATTACATTTCGTTACATTAAGTCACCAATAGGGCTAGCAAAGTGCTTTGCAAATAATTCTAAACTCGGTTACCATTTGTATGTATTATCACTGTGGAAGCACTAACTATGCCTTTCAACACTAAAATTGACTATTGCATGCTGTTTATTAAGTATTCCCATGCTTTATTATTATTGGTCTATTAGCGTTAGGGAAACAGTTTAATTCAAAAATGGTTCAAATGGCTCTGAGCACTATGGGACGTAAAATGTGTCATCAGTCCCCTAGAACTGAGAACTACTTAAACCTAACTAACCTAAGGACATCACACACATCGATGCCCGAGGCAGGATTCGAAACTGCGACCGTAGCAGCCGCGTGGTTTCAGACTGTAGCGCCTAGAACCGCTCGGCCACTCCGGCCGGCCAGTGTAATTCGAAAACGAACATTTCAGAAGTAGCAAAATAGCTATCAATCATGCTGAACAAAAGCTGTAAGAGTGGTGATGTGCGTTGGGTGAAACAGTCGGCTGCGACTAATGGCGTGTTTATACTGTATGCGTTGTTTACCAGCCAGAGACTAGTTGCTAGCTGAGTAACGCGCCCGTGTCAGACCAATGTACATCCGTACACATATCTATTTTGTACTTGTGTTATTCTAAAATAGTGTGGCAGACGTATGATATACTCAAACGATGAACATGTAAATATGCTTCTGGTCCTTGGTGCGGGCTGGTGTTTCCGTTCGTGAATATGCTGCGACATATCCTGGTCGACGTCATCCAGATAAACATGTGTTTCCTCGTCTGGAGCTTCACCTTCGGGATACAGGTTCTCTCCTTCCCACCATCGCATAACAGAGGTCGTCCAAGGACTCACCGTACTCCAGCTGCAGAATAAGTTATTCTGGAGATCAAACACCAAGAACCTCAGCGAAGTACGCGTAGTGTAGAAAGGCAGCTGCACCTCTCGCAAGGCACGGTCGTTGACGTGCTGCACGAACATGCGCTGCACCCCTATCATTACTCTCTAACGCAACACCTGCATCCTGCAGACCACCGTCTGTGGATGCAATTCTGTGAATGATTCTAACAACAACAGGGAGCAAAGACGGCGTCATAAACACTGTAATATGATCGGATGAAGCAGCGTTCATTCGTGAGGTTGTCTTCAGTTTGCACAATGCCGACCATTGGTGTGACATTAGCTCGCATGACACCCGCGACCGTGGATATCAAGTTCGCTTTGGCATCAACGTTTGGGCCAGAATATTGGGAGACAGGTGTTTGGGTCCCTACTTGTTGACTGAGTGGTTGACTGCGTGAAGATATCACGCATTCCTCTCAAACTATTTGCCTGACGCACTGAAAGGTCCCACTTCACGTTCGGCACAGGCTGTGGTTCGAACATGATGATGCACCTCCAAAAGACAGAACATTTCCAGGGAAACTGCTCAGAGTGGCAAGTCCAGCTGTATGGCCTCCGCGTTCACCTGACCTAAGTTCCCTGGATTTCTTCCTGTGGGGACACTTGACATATCATGTGTGTTCCTCTCCGCCGAAACATGTGGGAGAACTGATAGCGCGTCTTCATGCTGCTCTTGTATCTGTGAATGCAGCCATGTTGCGAAGAGTCCAGAGCAGTATGTTCAAAAAATGGTTCAAATGGCTCTAAGCACGATGGGATTTAACATCTGACGTCATCAGTCCCCTAGACTTAGAACAACGTAAACCTAATTTAACCTAAGGCCATCACACACGTCCATGCCCAAGGCAGTATTCGAACCTGCGACCGTAGCAGCAGCGCGGCTCCAGACTGAGGCGCCTAGAATCGCACGGCCACAGCGGCCGGCAGCTATATGTTACAGCGGGTCGCGCTGTGATTGGGCATGCGGGGGGTCGCTTTGAGCATCTGCTCTGATGACTGTATTCTTTTGTAAAGGCTATGCCATCATTAATTGGGAAATTATTATTGTCACTGGTTGCTAATGTAATACATCTGGCCGAATGTACTGCATGTAGTATAAGTGACTAGTAGATTTTGAGTTAGTTAACTGTGCAATCATCTTTAACATCTCGATTTTGTAGTTATTCTGTCTGTCGTTTGTTTCAGCTATATGTTTCTGACTTGTCTGACGACGTTTTTGTTACGTTCAGTGTTACAAAACACTATACTATGTAAATGTCAGTTTCGTGTGATTTAAGAAACGCTGTAGAGGACAGTATTATATGGCAGAATGAAATTGGCAACTAAAAACAAATACGCCTCTACTCAGAAGCGAACCCTCGACCTCCTGCCATGCTAACCCAAAACGCTATGCACTTCACCAACTCTACAGCACCACTGCTAAATGCTGAGAAAGGTAGTTACCCTACACGTGAGCACAGTGTTGCCAGCTTACCAATCTTCAACTTCCATTTATTACGGGAAGTCTCCGCAGGAAGAAATTATGTGAGAGACATTTTTGTACTGCTGTTATGTGAGGAACCGCGCTAGGACGCACGAGTGTGCGAATTTCTCTTCACCCTGTGTATACCGACTGGCCAAAGCATTACGATCTGCTTAATAGAGCGTTGGTCCTCCTTCGAAATGCAACGCAGCATAGATTCTGCGTGGCATGGGTTTGACAAGCACGTGGTGGGTTTGCGAAGGCATGTGGCGCCTCATGTCTTCGCACTGATCACGCCGTTTCAGTAAATTTTCAGTCCGATAGTTAGTGAGCTGGCACACGGTACCGTCTCAATGTGTTCTAGCGCGTTCAGGCGAATTTGGTGTCCAAGATATCAAGGTCAGTTCACTGTCACGCTCGTCAAACCGCTACACCACATTCGTGGCCTTAACACACGAACAGTTACCCTGCTGGAAGATTTCAGTACCGTTGGAGACAACATCAAGCGTGAAGGGATGCACGAGGCTCGCAATAATATTCACTTACTAGTAGTCTATAGCTGTCTTGGTGTCTTAGATTACTATCAGAAGTCCTATGGAAGCTCAGCTGAATGTCTTCAATCGCTTAGTACAGCCTCAAAAGGTTTGCATCTGTGGCGTCATGCAGCCGTTCGCTTGGATGACAAAGCACCCGCAAAGGCCCACCAAGCTGGTGTAACAAGAAACGTTATTCATCCGACCAGGTGAAACATTTCCACTGATCCACAGTCCAATCTTGACGACTCGTGCCCGCAGAAACCGTAACTGATAACGTCTTTAGATCGACACTGGAACATGTAGGGATCGCCTGCTGTAGAAAAACATGTTCAACAACGTATAGTCAACGGTGCTATTTGAAACACTGCACTGCACGAGCATTGTACTGTGTCGTCAGATCTGCCACAGAACGCCGACTACTCAGCTTTACAGAATGGGCAAACCTCCGATGTCCACGTTCTATGATGACGCGCGGATGTTGAATGCCTTGACACTGCGTGCTCACAGTTTCACCATCCTCGATCATTTTCCGGTAATGCCCACGAAAGGAGCACGCGAACAGCTAACCGGCTTTGCTGTTCCCGAAGTGCCCGTTCAGACACACCGGGTCTTACTGACCTGCCTTTGGGCCAAGTGGTAAAGTGCGAGACTGGAAACTGAGAAATCGGTTAGGGAAAAGCAAGTCGCCGATGTGGCGTCCGTTTGAAAGACTTGTACCAGGCCACTGATCCACACGAAATTACACTACTGGCCACTAAAATTGCTACACCAAGAAGAAATGCAGATGATAAACGGGTATTCATTGGACAAATATATTATACTAGAACTGACATGTGGTTACATTTTCACGCAATTTGGGTGCATAGATCTTGAGAAATCAGTACCCAGAACAACCACCTCTGTCCGTAATAACGGCCTTGATACGCCTGGGCATTGAGTCAAACAGAGCTTGGATGGCGTGTACTGGTACAGCTGCCCATGCAGCTTCAACATGATACCACACTTCATCAAGAGTAGTGACTGGCGTATTGTGACGAGCCAGTTGATCGGCCACCATTGACCAGACGTTTTCAATTGGTGAGAGATCTGGAGAATATGCTGGCCAGGGCAGCAGTCGAATGTATTCTGTATCCAGAAAGGCTCGTACAGGACCTGCAACATGCGGTGGTGCATTATCCTGCTGCATTGTAGGGTTTCGCAGGGATCGAACGAAGGGTAGAGCCACTGGTCGTAACACATCTGAAATGTAACGTCCACTGTTCAAAGTGAGGTCAATTCGAGCAAGAGGTGACCGAGACGTGTAACCAATGACACTCCATAACATCACGCCGGGTGATACGCCAGTATGGCGAAGACGAGTACACGCTTCCAATGTGCGTTCACCACGATATCGCCAAACACGGATGCGATCATCATGATGCTGTAAACAGAACCTGGATTCATCCGAAAAAATTACGTTTTGCCATTCGTGCACCCAGGTTCGTCGTCGAGTACACCATCGCAGGTGCTCCTGTCTGTGATGCAGCGTCAAGGGTAACCGCAGCCATGGTCTCTGAGCTGATAGTCCATGCTGCTGCAAACGTCGTCGAGCTGTTCGTGCAGATGGTTGTTGTCTTGCAAACGTCCCCATCTGTTGACTCATGGATCGACACGTGGCTGCACGATCCGTCACAGCCATGCGGATAAGATGCGTGTCATCTCGACTGCTAGTGATACGAGGCCGTTGGGATCCAGCACCGCGTTCCGTGTTACCCTCCTGAACCCACCGATTCCATATTCTGCTAACAGTCATTGGATATCGACCAACGCGAGCAACATTGTCGCGATACGATAAACCGCAATCGGTATAGGCTACAATCCGACCTTTATCAAAGTCGGAAACGAGATGGTACGCATTTATCCTCATTACACGAGGCATCACAACAACGTTTTACCAGGTTACGCCGGTCAACTGCTGTTTGTGTATGAGAAATCGGTTGGAAACTTTCCTAATGTCAGCACGTTGTAGGTGTCGCCACCGGGGCCAACGTTGTGCGAATGCTCTGAAAAGCTAATCATTTGCATATCACAGCATCTTCTTCTCGTCGGTTAAATTTCGCGTCTTTAGCATGTCATCTTCGTGGCGTAGCAATTTTAATAGCCAGTAGTGTATTATTACACCCTCTACGTCGCGGATGCCAGTGTATTTTCCAATTTGTAGTTCATATCGTCGATAGAACGATTCCATATTCGTCTCCGCTCCACTTCTACACTTTCCATAGTGCTTTGAATGCCCACAATGCCACGGGGCGGATTGCAGTCTCGTTTTGTACAGTGATAAAACGTTTTGGCTGATCAGTATACATGAAGAGAAACGAATCATTGCATTTCTCTCACTTTCATTCACCTATCATTTGGCCACTTTGCATATCGAGGTCTTATTAGTAAAATATTTGCCAAGATATGAACAGAGCCATTCAGTCACTGTCTCTGTATCTTCCCGTTATGTGTCTTATAAATCTCCTGTTGATGTCGACAGCTTTAAAAAGGACACAGTAGCTCAATTAGTCAGTCAAGTAGAAGAAACCATGGAAGAGTTAAATCAGTCGGCCGTTGCGGCCGAGCGGTTCTAGGCACTTCAGTCTGGAACGGCACTGCCGCTACGGTCGCAGGTTCGAATCCTGCCTCGGGCATGGATGTGTGTGCTGTCCTTAGGTTAGTTAGGTTTAAATAGTTCTAAGTCTAGGGGACTGATGACCTCAGATGTTAAGTCCCATAGTGCTCAGAGCCATTTTAGTTAAATCATGTCGTTAAACCCAAGATTTCGACCCAGGTTCAACCGAATACTATTCATTGTATCATCTCCGTCCACTTGATACCGATTACCAGATTTCAATGAATAAACCTCGTTTTAGTTTCAATTACAACTAGCATTGTGCTGAGGAAGACCCATCTCCAAACCGTTGAAGTCATTCACAGCCGTATCTGCAGACTACTCCTTTACAAACCTACAACTGGTTTAAATCTAAAAGCTGAGCAGTGCTCCTTGCAGGCCCTCCAATGTTTTATGTATGAACAGTCAGTCTCCAGGACACAAGAGGAGTTTAACTGACTGGAGAGGAGGGATTTTACTTTTAAAGCGTGTGGCGGTCCGCGGCTGGAGGACAGATAGCGGGCCGAGTGTCCAGGAGCGTGCTGGCTGGTCAGTGCTCTGGTCGCTAGAAAGGGGCCCTCTTTCCATGCCGAGATGTTTTATTGATTGAACAGCGCAAGGCGGGCCGGTGCCCCACGCTGCAGCTAATGTTCTCGCCGCTACCAGACTGCACCAGGCGGCGCACAGCGGCAGCAAGTCAGTCGGGCTAGGACGGCGGCAGCAGTTAAGACAAAACCACGTCAGCCCCGTTCTGTCTAAACTACTGTTTACATCAAAACTCATACTCTGTAAACCAATGCGAAGCGCACTGGACGGGGGAATTTCCCATTGCTCTAGTTATTAGGACTAATTCCGGTTCCGACGAGTGGAGTGCGGGCAGATTGAACTATTGAAACACCGCTGAACTTGTCGTAATTATGTAATTTTCCCGTACGATACCTACAGGACCGATGGGTAGGGGGTAGTAATACACTTCTAGATACATCATTCAGATCTTTAACATATTGCAGCGTGTCAGCAACTGTGAAATGTACAGCAAATAAACAATGTTTTCAGCCTTCAGTTGCAAGGTAATTTTACTCGTAAAAACGAGTAAAATTACCTTGCAACTGAAGGCTGAAAACATTGTTTATTTGCTGTACATCATTCAGAGTTGGTACTTGAAACTTCATAAAATGCCTTTCTCGGGATAGTTTGCGTCTATTGTCAAGTGTCGGCTAGTTCAGTGTCTTCAGCATCTCTCCCAAGGGTTAAACGAACCTGTGACCAATCGTGCTGCCCTTCTATGTATACATTCATCATCCCCCTGTTAGTCCTGTGTGCTAATGGTCCCACAAACTTGAGCATTTTATAGGATGGGCTGGACGAGTTTTTTGCATGCAGTCTCCTTCGTAGACTAACTGCATTTCAGAGTATTATACCAATGAAACGATGTCGACCACCTGCTTTACCCGCGACTGCAAACAGTTACACTCAGAAATTTATTTGTGTTGACCGATGCCGTCTGTGATTCTTTGATACTGTAGTCACACAATACTAAGTTTCCTCGTTTTGAGAAGTGCACAATTTTACGTTTAAGGACATTTAAAGCAAGTTCTCAATATTTTAACCACTTTGAAGTCTTGTCAAGAGCCGAATGACCATTTGTGGAGCTTTTCTCAGACAATGCTTCTTTACAGATAACCACAACATTCGCGAAATTCTGAAGATACTATTAATATTGTCTGCTAGGTCGTTAGTATACAACATGAATGGAAACGGTCCCAAGACACGTATCTGGGGCACACCTGTAGTTACTTCTACATCTGTTGATTAGTCTTCATCCCAGATTACATGCTGTGTTCTCCCAACCAAGGAACCTTCAGTGCCATCACAAATTTTGCTCGATACTTCATACGATCGTACCTTCGATAATAAACGTAGGTCTAGCACTGAGTCCGATGCTTTTCGGAAATTCAGAAATGCTGCAGCGTACTGACCGCCTTGATCCATGACTTCCAGGATGTCATGGGAGAAAAGCGCGAGTTGGGTTCCACATAATCGGTGTTTAGGAAATCTATGCTGACTGTCATGGAGGACGTCATTCTATCATTATGTTTAAGCTCAGAATATGTTCTAATATAACTAACTCCGTCCGAACAGGCCTTGGAAAGACCAACGATACCGACCGGCCGCCGTGTCATCTTCAGCCCACACGGGTCACTGGATGCGGATATGGAAGGGCATGTTGTCAGCACGCCGCTCTCCCGACCTTATACCAGTTTACGAGACCGGAGCCGCCATTTCTCAGTCAAGTAGCTCCTCAGTTTGCCTCACAAGAGCTGAGTGTACCCTGCTTGTCAACAGCGCTCGGCAGTCAGGATGGTCACCCATCCAAATGCTAACCCAGCCCAACAGCGCTTAACTACGGTAGTGCGACGGGAACTGGTGTTGGCATGTTCTAATATACTACCAAAAATTGATATAATGGATATCGGACAATATTTGAGTCCGTTACTTCTGGTGCCCTTCCTGTAGACGAGTGTAGCAAGTGCTGTCTCCCAACTTCTTCGGTTTTCTCTTCTACGGGTCTTCAGCAGTTTATGACTAACTCAGCCGCAAATTCATCACAGAATCCGATAGGGATTCCATCAGGCCCGGGAACTTTATTCAATTTTATCGGTTTCAGCTGTTTCTCACCATCCCTGACGCTTATTTATATCACTACGAGAATTAAATTGGAGCAATATCCTGGATTTTCCTTTGTAAAGGAACATTTTAAAGTAGAGTTCAGCATTTCTGCTTTTGCTTTGCTACACTCAGTTGCTGTCTCGCCCATGAATGGCTGGACACTAACATTGCCACCATCAACATACAATGATCAGAATTTCTTCGGGGTTTGTGAGAGATCCTTCGGTAATATCCCGCTGCAGTAATCACTGAAGTTTTCACGCATGGCCTTTTGACAGCCAAATGTGTTTCATTCAGAGTCCTACGTTTTACACATATTATGCATTAGGCTCTGTCTATTTAGGAAGTTTATTTACAGTGAGTTTATACCATGAAAGGTCCTTTCGTCCGATTATGAACTGTTCTACTAGGTACATATCTCTCAAGTGCATGGTCAACTATTCTTCTGCACCTGAGTCACAGCTCTCCATGCTCCTCACCAGAGCTATATGTTCCGAGATCCTTATTCAGACAGTACTGCCTCTTTATCTAATTTGCTGAACATATAAATCCTTCTACTTGTTTCAGTTACTCTTTGTACTTTGGTAATCAGGGTTGCTACAGTTTTTCCACGGTCACTGATACCAGTTCTAACCCCGGCCTTTGTGACCGAGTGGTTCTAGGAGTTCAGTCCGGAACCCCGCGACTGCTACGGTCGAAGGTTCCAATCCTGTCTCGGGCATGGATGTGTGTGATGTCCTTAGGTTAGTTAGGTTTAAGTAGTTCTAATCTCTAGGGACTGATGACCTCAGATGTTAAATCCCATAGTGCTAAGAATCATTTGAACCAGTTTTTACGTTTCCATTGTGAATGGACTTCCGTCCAACCTGTTGTAGGTTGTTTTTAGACAATGCTTTTATTAGAAAATGCTTCGCCTTGTTATTTTCGCCAGTTGCAAAAAGGGCTGATATTTTTTAATCCGGGAAACAGCTTCAAACTTATCACGTCATATCTCGAAAGCTACTGAACTCATTGAAATACTTTTCGTTCATTGGCTTCAAAAATACCTCGTTCAGCAACGAATCTTTTTAGAGTCGCGTATCGCATTGATTCTAGTTGCTGTAATTATGCTGTGTTTAGTTTACTCAGTTACTTAAACGATCATGCAACACGGGAAACTTGGTTTAATGGTCCGCTGTAGCCCTCCCAGACCGCTGGTCAGTCAGCTCAATCCTAGCGGCTGGATCAGAACGCCGCCGCCCACACGACTGGCCGTTAGTTTAACGAGGTCAGCATATTGATATTATGGGACAGCAGTCACGTTTCTATCAATTAAGGAAGTATGACTGGCTCTCACTACTGTACGGGCAACAATAAGTTCTAAATGGTTCAAATGGCTGTGAGCACTATGGGACTTAACAGCTGAGGTCATCAGTCCCCTAGAAGTTAGATCTACTTACACCTAACTAACGTAAGGACATCACACACATCCATGCCCGAGGCACGATTCGAACCTGCAACCTTAGCAGTCGCGCGGTTCCAGACTGAAGCGCCTAGAACCTCTCGGCTACACCGGCCAGCCAATAAGTTCAGTTCTGTATGTTTATTCTGGTTGCGATAGTAATCTTGTTCCAAGCCTCCTACAGCACATTATCCGTTATAGTGACCCTCTTACAACAGAAGTTTTATTATGAAGCCACTCACGTTATCCGATGAAACATTTACAAGTTACAATACTAACGCTCTTGTTTGCACAGGACATCCGTCCACTTGACATTCGACGATATTGGTTTTCAGGTTAATTTAACTAATTTTTGGGTGAATAAGCCGTATGTTTTCACCTCAAAGTAAGTCAATTTCATCACCTTTGTAGGGATTCCTGTCGTACGACACACACCGAATGTGGTCACGAAAGTTTTAATTTTCACCGCTGCTGAGGGTACAGCGAATCGACCAGAGCCAAGGAAACTGGTACACCTGCCGGATATCGTGAAGAGCCCCCGCGTGCACGCAGAAGTGCCGCAACACGACGTGGCATGGACTCCACTATTATCTGAAATAGTGCTGGAAGCAACTGACACCGTGAATTCTTCCCATAAATCCGTAAGAGTACAAGGGCGTGCAGATATTTTCTGAACAGCACGTTGCAAGGCATCCGAGATATGCTCAATAATGGTCATGTTTGGAGCGTTTGGTGGCCAGCGGAAGTGTTTAAACTGAAAATAATGTTCCTGGAGCCACTCTGTAGCAATTCTGGACGTGTGGGGTGTCGCATTGTCCTGCTGGAATTGCCCAAGTTCGCCGGAATGCACAATCGACATGAATCGATGCAGGTGATGAGACAGGATGCTTACGTACGTGTCTCCAGTGAGAGTCGTATCTAAACGTATCGGGGGTCCCATATCACTACAACTTCACACACCCACAACATTACAGAGCCTTCACCAGCTTGAACAGTCCCGTGTTGACATGCTGGTTTCATGAATTCATGAAGTTGTCTCCATACCCGTACACGTCCGTCCGCTCGATACAATTTGAAACGAGACTCGACCGACCAGGCAATATGTTTCCAGTCATCAACAGTCCAGTGTCGGTGTTGACGGACCCAGGCGAGGCGTACAGCTTTGTGTCGTGCAATCATCAAGGGTACATGAGTGAGCCTTCGGCTTTGATGATGTTTCGTTGAATGGTTCGTACGCTGACACTTGTTGATGGCCCAGCACTGAAATCAGCAAAAATTTGCAGAAGGTTTAGACTTCTGTCACGCTGAACGATTGCCTCCAGTCGTCGTTCGTCCCGTTGTTTCAGGATCTTTTTCCTGCCGTAGTGATGTCGAGGATTTGATGTTTTACCGGATTTCTGATATTCGCGGAACACTCTTCAAATGACTGTACGGGAAAAAACCCATTTCATCGCTACCTTGTAAAAGCTGTGTCCCATCGCTCGCGCGCCGACTATAACTCCACGTTCAAACTCACTTAAATCTTGATAACCTGCAATTGTAGCAGCAGTAACCGATCTAACAACTGCGCGGTTCATTTGTTGTGTTCTATAGGCGTTGCCGACCGCAGCGCCGTATACCGCCTGTTCACGTATCTCTTAATACGCCTGTCTATACGAGTTTCTTCGCCGCTTCAGTGTACATGTAACAGAAATGTAAGTCCGCAACACACCAATAAATTTTAAAAATCAGTAAGCAAAACTACCTTACAGAAACTCATAAAGCAACCACTTGGCGTTTAACATTAGACAGATTGGTACTCTAGTTAATCAATGTCGAATTTCATTTGCCTTTTACTCTGGTTAAGGGGCTCCGGAACGCCCTATACTTGCAATGTTAAAATACATCGTTCCTCACAAAGTATTTGAGGTAGGAAGTTGAACTTTTTACAGATTATTTATTGGCATATGGGCTACAACTTGACACAGGGATTTTACAAAATTTTAGTTCAGTTATTAAAGATGATTTTTTTTTCAATTGTAATGAAAATTCACAACATTTTTTTGCAATTTTTTATTTATATATTCAAAAATATACAGTTTTTTGGAAAAAGGCTGTGTTAAATTATGCAGAATGTACTGTGTAACATTTACTGAAAGTTTGAAACAAATATGTTTGGAAGATCCTTAGAAAACATGTAATTAGTATGAGAAAATAAAAGTTTTAGGAATCGAGCGACAAAGATTGGATTAACTTTTTAGTGCATTCCAGGTCCATAGGATGGATTATCTTCATCCTCTGCAAACTCCTCCTCCAGCTTCCTCTTGTTCCTCCTCCTGTTTACTCTTGCTTGTATTTCTAGACTCTTTACAGCCCTGTCGGCAGCCCGAAGGTGTTCCTTGTCTAAAGCAAGCATCGCTCGTACCATGTTAGAACCTATCTTCATTCCCATATTTCTAAATACCTTGCACCTTACAATGTTTCCATCATTGAAAGTCGCAACAGCATCATACACACCAAAGTGAAGTATTTCTATTTACTCATTATTATACTTCAACAAAACAGAGACTCAAGAAACAGAATTAATTACGAATATTTTCGAGATAACGACAGAGTAAATAAACATGAAAAAATCGACAATCACACCAGCGATATATATTGAACCATCACAGGTTAGCCACAACACATACTTTATCTCACATCACTAAAATGTACCTGATGAACACGGACGTTAATAATAACACCATTTGACAGAAGTTTAACAGCGCCACAGTGGGTCACGCCCATGTAGAACACATTTCAAAAAAAATTTAAAAATAGTTGTAGTCTTCGGAATTGAATAAATTATATATCTATTAAAAGGTAATAGTCTGCAGATTCAGAAAACGCAAAAAAGTAAAAAATTGAACTTTTCATGATTTTGAGTCTTTCCGGAGCCCCTTAATCAATGTCGAATTTCATATATTTTTTTAAATTAGTCCCTCCAGAAATAATTTATCGTATCTGTGTAATTACTTATTTCCTGTTATAATAATATTGGTAATTTTTATACAGAGGCGCACCAGAAGATGCAACTAAAAATGTTGCGAAACTGGTAGTGCGAGTCTATAAGGGCTTTGATAAATACAGATATAGTGGATTAAAGAGCTTTCATTCAGCGATATCAGTTTTATGCACCTTAACATCTGAATTTTACTTCTTTAAATTTATGTAAACTATGTGATACTTTTAAGTTCCGGAAAATGTTTTTCTTTTCGCTCTTTCCGTTGTTTAGATCCTATAAAACTCCCATAAGAACTCTGAAATTCACTTATTGTATAGATTTCTGTAGTGTCCTCTCTACGATCTTCTGTTGATTAGTTTCATCGCACGCTGCACGCCGCACATAACTAAATGTTTCACGGATATCCTGGCGCAACGACTCACGGAGTTTGTCGGGCACATTTTGCGTAGCAGAATTGGCAGCACAGTGGGAGCCGACAATGCCAGGATGTTTCTGTCGAGTCATTGTGGTGGGAGCATTCCAGCCATCTACCTGTCAAATGCAAACTTTTTTAAATCAGACTACATCAGTAACCATGCAAGTCAGCGTTGAATGATACTGCATTCGCCATCAGTCTATTGTATCAATTTACAATTATTATGTTCTCGCCTTTTTCCTATGCATATGATTCTCGGTGCTTTGAATTTACGTGTATTTGAATATTTTTAGTCCAAGCATAGTCTTGTACCCGTGGTCTAGGGGTAGCGACTTTGATTCATAATCAAAACGTCTTCGGTCCCTGGTTCGATCCCCACCACTGCCTAAATTTTGATAAATAATCAGCATTGGCGGCCGAAGACTTCCGGCATAAGAAGTCAGCCTCATTCTGCCAACGGCCTTGTCAAAGAGGGCGGAGGAGCGATAGAGGTTCAGGGCACTCTCTTGTCCTAGGGGTGGGAAATTGCCCCTAAAGGCGGAAGAATCAGCAATGATCAACGACATGAGGATGCAGAAGGCAATGGAAACCACTGCATTAAAGACACGTAACGTGTATCCACAGGACATGTGGCCTGTATTTGAAGAAGTGCCATGATGATCTCTCCATTGGCAAAAGATTCCAGAATAGTCCCCCATTCGGATCTCCGGGAGGGGACTGCCAAGGGGGAGGTTACCATGAGAAAAAGATTGAATAATCAAGAAAGGATAACGTTCTACGAGTCGGGGCGAAAAAAAATGGAATGTCAGAAGCCTGAACGTGGTAGGGAAACTAGAAAATCTGAAAAGGGAAATGCAAAGGCTCAATCTAGATATAGTAGGGGTCAGTGAAGTGAAGTGGAAGGAAGACAAGGATTTCTGGTCAGATGAATATCGGGTAATATCAACAGCAGCAGAAAATGGTATAACAGGTGTAGGATTCGTTATGAATAGGAAGGTAAGGCAGAGGGTGTGTTACTGTGAACAGTTCAGTGACCAGGTTGTTCTAATCAGAATCGACAGCAGACCAACACCGACAACGATAGTTCAGGTATACATGCCAACGTCGCAAGCTGAAGATGAACAGATAGAGAAAGTGTATGAGGATATTGAAAGGGTAATGCAGTATGTAAAGGGGGACGAAAATCTAATAGTCATGGGTGACTGGAATGCAGTTGTAGGGGAAGGAGTAGAAGAGAAGGTTACAGGAGAATATGGGCTTGGGACAAGGAATGAAAGAGGAGAAAGACTAATTGAGTTCTGTAACAAGTTTCAGCTAGTAATAGCGAATACCCTGTTCAAGAATCACAAGAGGAGGAGGTATACTTGGAAAAGGCCGGGAGATACGGGAAGATTTCAATTAGATTACATCATGGTCAGACAGAGATTCCGAAATCAGATACTGTATTGTAAGGCGTACCCAGGAGCAGATATAGACTCAGATCACATTACAGTAGTGATGAAGAGTAGGCTGAAGTTCAAGACATTAGTCAGGAAGAATCAATACGCAAAGAAGTGGGATACGGAAGTACTAAGGAATGACGAGATACGTTTTTAGTTCTCTAACGCTATAGATACAGCAATAAGGAATAGCGCAGTAGGCAGTACAGTTGAAGAGGAATGGACATCTCTAAAAAGGGCCATCACAGAAGTTGGGAAGGAAAACATTGGAACAAAGAAGGTAGCTGCGAAGAAACCATGGGTAACAGAAGAAATACTTCAGTTGATTGATGAAAGGAGGAGGTACAAACATGTTCCGGGAAAATCAGGAATACAGAAATACAAGTCGTTGAGGAATGAAATAAATAGGAAGTGCAGGGAAGCTAAGACGAAATGGCTGCAGGAAAAATGTGAAGACATCGAAAAAGATATGATTGTCGGAAGGACAGACTCAGCATACAGGAAAGTCAAAACAACCTTTGGTGACATTAAAAGCAACGGTGGTAACATTAAGAGTGCAACGGGAATTCCACTGTTAAATGCAGAGGAGAGAGCAGATAGGTGGAAAGAATACATTGAAAGCCTCTATGAGGGTGAAGATTTGTCTGATGTGATAGAAGAAGAAACAGGAGTCGATTTAGAAGAGATAGGGGATCCAGTACTAGAATCGGAATTTAAAAGAGCTTTGGAGGACTTACGGTCAAATGAGGCAGAAGGGATAGATAACATTCCATCTGAATTTCTAAAATCATTGGGGGAAGTGGCAACAAAACGACTATTCACGTTGGTGTGTAGAATATATGAGTCTGGCGATATACCAACTGACTTTCGGAAAAGCATCATCAACACAATTCCGAAGACGGCAAGAGCTGACAAGTGCGAGAATTATCGCACAATCAGCTTAACAGCTGCTTACAAGTTGCTTACAAGCTGCATCGAAGCTGCTTACAAGAATAATATACAGAAGAATGGAAAAGAAAATTGAGAGTGCGGTAGGTGACGACCAGTTTGACTTTAGGAAAAGTAAAGGGACGAGAGAGGTAATTCTGACGTTACGGCTAATAATGGTAGCAAGGCTAAAGAAAAATCAAGACACTTTCATAGGATTTGTCGACCTGGAAAAAGCGTTCGACAATATAAAATGGTGCAAGCTGTTCGAGATTCTGAAAAAAGTAGGGGTAAGCTATAGGGAGAGACGGGTCATATACAATATGTACAACAATCAAGAGGGAATAATAAGAGTGGAAGATCAAGAACGAAGTGCTCGTATTAAGAAGGGTGTAAGACAAGGCTGTAGCCTTTCGCCCTTCCTCTTCAATCTGTACATCGAGGAAGCAATGATGGAAATAAAAGAAAGGTTCAGGAGTGGAATTAAAATACAAGGTGAAAGGATATGAATGATACGATTCGCTGATGACATTGCTATCCTGAGAGAAAGTGAAGAAGAATTAATTGATCTGCTGAACGGAATGAACAGTCTAATGAGTACACAGTATGGTTTGAGAGTAAATCGGAGAAAGTGAAGGTAATGAGAAGTAGCAGAAATGAGAACAGCGAGAAACTTAACATCAGGATTGATGGTCACGAAGTAAATGAAGTTCAGGAATTCTGCTACCTAGGCAGTAAAATAACCAATGACGGACGGAGCAAGGAGGACATCAAAAGCAAACTCGCTATCGCAAAAAAGGCATTTCTGGCCAAGAGAAGTCTACTAATATCAAATACCGGCCTTAATTTGAGGAAGAAATTTCTGAGGATGTACGTCTGGAGTACAGCATTGTATGGTAGTGAAACATGGACTGTGGGAAAACCGGAACAGAAGAGAATCGAAGCATTTGAGATGTGGTGCTATAGACGAATGTTGAAAGTTAGGTGGACTGATAAGGTAAGGAATGAGGAGGTTCTACGCAGAATCGGAGAGGAAACGAATATGTGATAAGGAGAAGGGACTGGATGATAGGACATCTGCTAAGACTTGAGGGAATGACTTCCATGGTACTAGAGGGAGCTGTAGAGGGCAAAAACTGTAGAGGAAGACAGAGATTGGAATACGTCAAGCAAATAATTGAGGACGTAGGTTGCAAGTGCTACTCTGAGATGAAGAGGTTAGCACAGGAAAGGAATTCGTGGCCGCATCAAACCAGTCAGTAGACTGATGACCAAAAAAAAAAAAAAAAGTCTTGTACAAGATAGCAGCTATCCTCGATTGGTGTGACCCTGTCGTACTTCCACACCCATAGCGCAGCATGAAACCTCACCTTGTCGCGATACCAGTTGAAGGACACACCCCCTCCCTCCCCTCCCCCTCACCGCTGGCGGAAGACCATCGCCACAAATTTCACTTCGATGGCGCTCATAGCGACAAACGGCAGCTTGCCGCCCCGCCGCCGGGGAAGTCCCGCGCCGAACAGGGTGCCGCTTGCCGTACAGTGGAGTGGCGAGAGCGGCAGCGTCGGAGGGACAGAGGGGAACCCCCGGTGCGACGCAGTCGATGGCAGCGCGCATGCGCGGTGGCAGCTGCGCGCCGCTCTCCACCTGTGATCAGTGGCAGGCGAACTACGCTCGCTCTCCCCAGCTCACCTGGTCTCGCTTACCCCTCGTAACCCCCCCAACCCTTCCCTCCGCAACCACTACAGTCGATAAATAAATATTAGCTTCTTTCAGCTGCAGAACGCATTTGCCCTGCCGTGCTTTTTCCCTCTTTCGCCGAGCGAAATGTGCAGATTTCATTACAGCCCTGGCTTTGACAAGCTGTATTTCTCACGAGTGCTTTCCGCACGCACGATATATGTAGCATGTATAATACTCAGTAGAAGGTGAGCATCAAGCTAATTCGTTGCTCTCACAGCCTTTTTCGCTCGGAACACTGACAACAGATATATCGTATTAACGGTCTACTGTATTTCGTTTGTGGATGTGAATGATGATTAAAAAATAGAGCCTCTGCAGAAACTCAGTATAAAGATGCACGTTACTTTTTTTTCTTCTGTCACAACTGGGCGCTAATCAAACAGCTAGACTCAAAAACCGATGCACTGGTCAAATAATATGCTTTTAACGTTTTCATTTGATTGTGTGTAATTTCCATATTTCAACTCTCTGTGAGCTGCCTGTTAACAGTGTTCCTTTCAATGTATAGATTATTTTCACTCGACAGTTCCCAGCTCTTTTTGTATGTCTACTGACCATCGGTAGATACTTTATTCTGATCCTTCGAAAGACACGCCATCCGTCTTCTGTGTTCTAGGCACATTTTAAAACTTTGGTGACGTTACACGAAATTGTCAACAACCTCTGCTTCTTTCAATTCATACAGTTGTCATCTCCTTAATTTATGGCCTTTCTGTAATTTCTGCAATTTTGTTCTACAGTAAACAACCAATAAATTATACTCACAGTTCACATATGCCCCTCTAAATGTTTAGCCGTTTAAAATCTACGCCGGCCGGTGTGGCCGTGCGGTTCTAGGCGCTTCAGTCTGGAACCGCGTGACCGCTACGGTCGCAGGTTTGAATCCTGTCTCGGGCATGGATGTGTGTGATGTCCATAGGTTAGTTAGGTTTAAGTAGTTCTAAGTTCTAGGAGACTGATGACCACAGATGTTAAATCCCATAGTGCTCAGAGCCATTTGAACTATTTTTTAAAATCTAGTTTCGAAATCACTGTCTTACAATTGTATAATCTAACTGAATCCTTCCGGTGTCTGCAAGTCTCTCCCACTGCAAGGTGTCACTGGGATAAGGCTCTAGTCGATCTGTTTTGCCACCAACATGCACTGAATATCCTCCCCCCCCCCCCCCCTTTAAGATGTCAGTTACCTACTACGCGCCAGGTGCATGTAAAGGAATTGTGCGCACGGAAATGGAAGGAAAGGGTTGGCTCTAACATGCGGAGTGTAGTTGTGTGCAATTATTAAACATTAATAATTACTAAGTAATGACGGGAACTTTCAGCTACTGTAATGAAACAAGGTTCACAAATAACGTACATTTATTGTTAAGACTTCAATGATTGCTCAGAACAAACAACGGTCAAATACTCATCGTGGGAGAATGAGTGCGTATCTTCACTGAATCGCCAAAGAAATTAGTATAGGCACGCATATTCAAAGACAGAGATATGTAAACAGGCAGAACACGGCGCTGCGGTCGGCAACGCCTACAGAAGATAACAAGTGTCCGGCGCAGTTGTTAGATCGGTTTCTGCTCCTACAGTGTCAGCTTATCAAGATTTAAGTGAGTTCGAACGTGGTGCCATAGTTGGCGCACAAGCGACGGGACTCAGCGTCTCCGGGCTAGCGATGAAGTGGGGATTTTCCCGTACAACAATTTCATGAGTGTATCGGGAATATCAGGAGTCCGGTAAAACACCAAATCGAAATCGCTGCGGCCGGAAGAAGATCATACAAGAACGGGACAAACGACTACTGAAGAGAGTCGTTCAATGTGACAGAAGCGCAATCCTTCCGCAAATTGCTGCAGATTTCAGTGCTGGGCCATCAAGGAGTGTCAGTGTGCGAACCATTGAATGAAACATCATCGATATGGGCTTTCGGAGCCGAAGGCCCACTCGTGTTACATTGATGAATGCACGACACAAAGCCTTACGCCTCGCCTGGGCCTGTCAACACTGTCATTGGACTATTGATGACTGGAAACATGTTGTCTCGTCGGACAAGCCTCGTTTCAGATTGTATCGAGCAGATGGACTTACACGGGTATGGAGACAACCTCATGAATAAAATGTAAATTTGTAGTAAGGTCTTAGGGGCCAAACAGTAAGGTCATCGGTCCCTAAGCTTACACACTACTTAATGTAACTTAAACTAATTTACGCTAAGGACGACACACACACACACACACACACACACTCATGCCCAGGGAGGACTCGAAGCCCGACGGGGGAAGCCGCGCGAACCGTCACAAGACGCCTGAGACCGCTCGGCTACAACTTCATGAATCCATGGAACCTGCATGTCAGCAGGGGACTGTTCACGCTGGTGAAGGCTCTGTAATGGTGTGGGGCGTGTGCATTTGGAGTGATATGGGACCCCTGATAAATCTAGATACGACTCTGACAGGTAACTTTCATTCATGTCCATTGTGCATTCCGACGGACTTGGGCAATTCCAGCAGGACAGGGCGATACCCCACACGCACAGAATTGCCACAGAGTAGTTCCAGGAGCACTCTTCTAAGTTTAAAGACTTCCGCTGGCCACCAAGATCCCCAGAAATGAACATTACTGAACATTTCTGGGATGCCTTGCAACGTGCTGTTGAGAAGAGATCTCCACCCCTCGTACTCTTACGGATTTGTGGGCAGCCCTCTAGGATTCATAGTGTCAATTCCCCCCAGCACTACTTCAGGCATTAGTCGAGTCCATTCCAAGTCGTGTTGCCGCACTTCTGCGTGCTCACGGGGGCCCTGCACTATATTAGGCAGCTGAACTAGTTTCTTTGGATCTCCAGTGTTCATATGAGCGTGTGGTAATTGCGGATGTTCCGAGGGATGTGTGTGAAATTTTATGGGACTTAACTGCTAAGGTCATCAGTCTCTAACCTTAAACGCTACTTAACCTAAATGAGCCTAAGGACAAACACACACACCTATGCGCGAGGGAGGACTCGAACCTCCGCCGGGACCAGCCGTCTTCCGAGGGAAACGACTGGAATATTTTTTCATAAAACAGACCGAACAAACAACACATCGTGTTAACTGACTGCTAATCGTGGCACTGAAGTGTTGGTGATGACTTGTAACGCCGGAAATGCATATCCTCCTATTTCCATCTATTGTACTATAAATTTGTTTTCCTTATTTTTGTTACCTGAATATATGACATTTCTGTGTCTTTGTATATTGTAATTGTTTTACTATTTGTATATATATGCATTTATGTCGATGTATAATTGGTTTGTTTTGTGAATATTATTTGTATTTATACGCTGGGTCTGGCCTAGGGAAAACTATACTATCGAACGAATACATCGATAGGTCGTGTGGAGAACGAAAGTGTGTAGGATCTTTGGTAGTGTTAACTCTGCCGCGTGGAGCGCGGGCTGAGCGGAGAGAGTCTAGCTGGAGTAGCGAGTGGAGCAGGTGTGTTGAGTGACGCTCCCGCGAGTTGCCGCGCTTTCGGGGTTTGGCAGCATGTAATTGTGCTCGACTTGCGATGATAGTTTCTGACATGATGTCGCGGACGGGAAGCATTAGCTGGCGCACATCAAGAGCCCGTTTCGTCTGGTTACCGCGTCGAGAAGAAGGCACGCCAACATCCAGCTTCTGCAACAGCGACGGCCGACATTGAGTGACTGTCGCCACCTCCTCGATCGACGGCTTCAAACCTTCAATCAACCAACAAGGAAGACTGGAAGCAAGTAAAGTTTTAGAACTGTATGGCAAACCTCAGCTTTTCAAACTGTACCATTTTCGTAACTATAATTACAGCAACTTACCATGAACATTTGTTGCTCATTGTCCCAATTGCATTACCAAGCAGGGTCCCTTCCTTTTCCGGAATGAACCCGAGTGTCGTTGAAATTCAAACGCCAGCATTAAAGTAATATTATAGCATTTCACTGCTTTAATTTCAAAGTTCAGTTAAAGTATTCATAGCTGGCTACAATATTTAGATTACACAAGCACAAATTAAGAGTGCGAGTTTTGTTACCGTATTTTAGCTTACCTGTGACTGCAGCTCAGCTTGGTACGTACTAAATTTTACTATTGTTAATTGTTCAGAATCGTTTAATTCAAGTTCAAAGTTAAATCTCTTCTTTCTAAATTGCGTAGATTCAAGTAGCTTTTGAAATGATTGTTGAGGTAGTCCAAGACTAACCGTATTTTACTGAATTTCGATGTGCTTCAGAAAGAAAGCTCACTATTAACTTCAGTCAACTAAATTAACTTTCGATTTTCCGGTTTTGTTAATTCTTTTGCTAAATTAAGTCAGAGTGTAGCGAAATTTATTACTTCTGACAAACTTTCAGTTTACACACTATACGTGTCAACCTTCAGCTGCCACGCTTCTAGTTCTAATTATATGTGCAATAAACTTTCTTTTTCAGTTACTATAGTAATTGTCCTTAGGACTGGCGACCGTAATTTCCCCCAAATCTCAAATATCTAATTACCGCTAGTTAATTGTTAACGTAACGGCCACACATTTACTTTCTTTATTAGCATTACCCCTTTTCAAAATTAATTTCCACCAGTTTCATTTGCATTTTTGCTTTCATTTAGATGTAACCCTTTCCTCCCTCTTTACCGACAGATTAACTTCGGTGACGATTGCTTTTCCCAAATTTCCATTAGGTACACGCGGTTTAATTTTTCACTGTCATTAAGGTCGATAAGTGAGGGGGAGGTTACAGACTGGATCGGAAGATTAGTGAGTACAGAGAAGTAGAATCACAAACAGTAACATCTTGGCGGAAAGGTCACTGAAGAGTGGCTGATTGATCACTCTGAACCAACGTGCCTGTCAGCCCGTACAAGTTTCGTACTCCATGT
Organism: Schistocerca cancellata; assembly: GCF_023864275.1. Classification (NCBI taxonomy): domain Eukaryota; kingdom Metazoa; phylum Arthropoda; class Insecta; order Orthoptera; family Acrididae; genus Schistocerca; species Schistocerca cancellata. The sequence continues at coordinate 776,274,591 of NC_064627.1, read as the reverse complement.
CTGCGACAGTTACGTCATTTGCGCGAGTTGAGGAGCGATGAAATGACAAACAGGATCGGACGCTAGCCTGTCGCGGGCCCGTCTGCTTGTTAATCGCCTTCTCCTCTCGCGGTGAAGAAGACCGTTCTCTGCTCCTCTCAACGACCAAGTCCGCAAAGTTCTTCCCGTGGCTCTCAGCGAGGAAGTGCCTCACGCTTTACTCTCCTACTACTTCTCGGTGTCAGGCCGCCAAGCCTGCCATTTTGGCCAGTCTGAGACCACGTACTTTATTTGGCCAATCCGAAACCTCCTAACAGTTTTGTTCTGGAAGGTTTGGCGTCGATTCTTTTGGAAGATTCCGAACGCCGACCTGTCCGATCTCCTCTTCCTAGCAACTTGCCAGTGACGCTCTGTGACACATCGCCGTTTCCAAGCATTCCGAATCCCGACCTGTCAAACTAAGTACTACCAAAAACTTTCACTAACTTCGTCTTCTCAGTGTTTACGCCAGAGACGTAAGTGGCCCATCGCCGCTAGATCAAGGACTCGCCTCTGGAGACACGCCGCGACTATTGCACAATATTGCGATGTTATCGCACGGGACGCGCCTTTTGTGTGGGTGGTAAGTCGCTCTGAAATACCTCAGTATTCGTATTCGCCAACTGGCGAGGACAGGGCGTGTTTGTTGAACTCTGCATGTAAAGGCGTTCTTTCCCGAGCTACTTCTGTGAAAGAACGCCCGCGGCCCTCTGGTACGGTAAATGCGACAGCGGGCGGCCGCTCACGGGAATTACGTGGCCACTGCCACCCTTCAGTCAGCCGCCTCGTCTGCTGAAGGCGGGCCAAGGCGAGCAGAAGTTGTAATGGCCATGTTTTCACTCTCTGCTAACAACCAGAATGAATTAAACATGCACTTTAGAACTAAGAAAAATTAAAAGAACCCCTCTACAATCATCACACACTCTCACGAATAATACCCCTCTCTTTCATATATATCGGAATTTATTGATTAATTAGACCTATCTTAACGATCGTATAAATGTGCCGAGTGAAAAGGAGAATGAAACATGAGGCTGGCTACAGCCTGACTTGTGGCATCTCATATAGAACCTCCTTTTAAAATTCTAAAATGAAATGTTTGTTATGATTAAATTATATTCTGTGCAAAATTCTACTACATGGCTTCCCCTTTCATCCCTTTTCCCCAGTTTATGTACTCCTATCATTTTTCTTTCCCTTTATTCTACTATCGAATTGCAGTCTCCTATCTTAATTACATTTTCGTCTCTCTTAAATACCTGCATAATTTCCTTTTCTCATCATACATTCCTTCACCTTTGTTTCTGTCTTGCCTACTCTGATGCATTGACTATGCTGCTCATAGTGGATTATCCGCATTCCTGTTTTCTCATTCCTGATTTGATTCATTTCTGAACAACCCCTGTCTGATTTTGTATCCGTAACACTGTACTCACGTGACCAGAAATTCTGTTCTTCGTGACACTGAGCTTCACTGATTCCCATGATGTCTAACATCAAACTGTTCATTTCCCGCTTTGAATTCTCTACCCTACCTACCGTAAAAAGTGATCCAACGTTCTACCCTCCAACCCGTAGAAGACCAGGATTTTTTTTTTCTGATGACAAATTCTTCTGATTACTCCTCGCCAGGGCTACCTAATGAGGGATAATTTTGTCTCCGGAATACTTTATCCAAAGGGGTGCCATCATCGTTTAACCATCGCTCGCAATAGAGCTTCATGGCCTCTGGAAAAATAACGACTGTAGTTTCCCCTTACTTTCAGCCGTTCACACTCACAACATAGAAAGACCGAGTTGCTTAATGTTTCAAGACCAGATCAGTCATTCACCCAGGCTGTTGTCCCTGCAACTACTCAGAAGCCTGCTGCCTGTCTTTCGGGAACCACATCTTTGTCTGGCTTCTCCACAAATATGTCTGCGCTGTGGTTGCACCTAAAATACGGCTACATGTATCGTTGAGGTACGCGAGCCACTCCATCTTGGCAATGTCCATAGATCATGGGAGAAAACGTAACAATCGATATTAAGAGTATTTCTTAAATTAATATGATCTTACTTGTGCGGGAAGAATAAATCGGAAATCGGCTACAACATTTAAGGAGCCAGAGAACAAAATTCATAACTACATTTCACATTCAGCTCCTGTAACGCCCTACAAAAATATCGCAAAAAATGAACACCGTAAATCCCCTTTACCTCACTCGAACTCCGAAAACGAGTAGCATAATAGCTAGAATTATTTTCTACTTGAAAAAACAAACTTTTCATTATAATGAGGAAAATTACACAGACATGAGTGAGTCACGTAAGTTATTTTATTTTATGCTGGTGTAAATCCCATACACAGATGAAAAGTGAAGAGAATTTGGATTTGTAGGATTCAAAAATTCAGACGATATATGTGACTTGCTTAAAAGTTACGCAATGCAGCCATCTTGTTTTAATACTGTGATAGGAATGCAAATCGTTGAACAGCAAATATATGTGTAAGTTTTGATCTGGAAGAATAAATAAAAGCTGCATCTTAATACACGCCTGTGTGGAATAAATAAAGTAACGCGAAGGTTCACTATTAAGTAATATATATAGAGGCGCCCACCCGGCTAGCCGTGCGGTCTAACGCGCTGCTTCCCGAGCGGGAAGGCGTGCCGGTCCGCGGCACGGATCCGCCCGGCGGATTAGTCTCGAGGTCCGGTGTGCCGGCCAGCCTGTGGATGGTTTTTAAGGCGGTTTTTCATCTGCCTCGGCGAATGCGGGTTGGTTCCCCTTCTTCCGCCTCAATTACACTATGTCGGCGACTGCTGCGCAAACACTTTCTCCACGTACGCGTACACCATAATTACTCTACCACGCAAACATTGGGGTTACACTCGTCTGGTGTGACACGTTCCCTGGGGGGTCCACCGGGGGCCGAACCGCACAATAACCCTGGGTTCGGCGTGGGGCGGCGGAGGGGTGAGTGGACTGCTGTAGCCTGTTGTGGGGTTGTGTACAACAGAGGGCTACGGCGGGGACGATGCCTCTCCGTCGTTTCTAGGTCCCCAGCTCAATACATACATACCTATAATATATATATAGAGACAAACGTAATGTTCTTTCATTAATTTAATAATATACACTACTGCCCATCAAAATTGCTACACCACAAAGATGACGTGCTACAGGCGCGAAATTTGACCGACAGGAAGACGATGCTGTGATATGCTAATGATTAGCTTTTCAGAGCATTCACACAAGGTTGGCGCCGGTGACGACACCTACAACGTGCTGACATGAGGAAAGTTTCCAACCGATTTCTCATACACAAACATCAGTTGACCGGCGTTGCCTGGTGAAACGTAGTTGTGATGCGTCCGCAGCTCGTGGTCGTGCGTTAGCGTTCTCGCTTCCCACGCCCGGGTTTCCGGGTTCAATTCCCGGCGGGGTCAGGCATTTTCTCTGCCTCGTGACCACTGGGTGTTGTGTGATGTCCTTAGGTTAGTTAGGTTTAAGTAGTTCTAAGTTCTAGGGGACTGATGATCATAGATAATAAGTCCCATAGTGCTCAGAGCCATTTGAACCATTTTTTAGTTGTGATGCCTCGTGGAAGGAGGAGAAATGCGTACCATCACGTTTCCGACTTTGATAAAGGTCGGATTGTAGCCTATCGCGATTGCCGTTTATCGTATCGCGACATTGCTGCTCGCGTTGGTCGAGATCCAATAACAGTTAGCAGAATATGGAATCGGTGAGTTCAGGAGGGTAATACGGAACGCCGTGCTGGATCCCAACGGCCTCGTATCACTAGCAGTCGAGATGACAGGCATCTTATCCGCATGGCTGTAACGGATCGTGGAGCTACGTCTCGAGCCCTGAGTTAACAGATGCGAACGTTTGCAAGACAACAACCATCTGCACGAACAGTTCGGCAACGTTTGCAGCAGCATGGACAATCAGCTCGGAGATCACCGCTGCGGTTACCCTTGACGCTGCATCACAGACAGGAGCGCCTGCGACGGTGTACTCAACGACGAACCTTAGTGCACGAATGGCAAAACGTCATTTTTTCGGATGAATCCAGGTTCTGTTTAGAGCATCATGATGGTCGCATCTGTGTTTCACGACATCGCGGTGAACGCACATTGGAAGCGTATATTCGTCATCGCCATACTGGCGTACACCTGGCGTGATGGTATGGGGTGCCATTGGTTACACGTCTCCGTTACCTCTTGTTCGTATTGACGGCACTTTGAACAGTGGACTTTACATTTCAGATGTGTTACGACCCGTGGCTCTACCCGTCATTCGATCCCTTTGAAACCCTACATTTGAGCAGGATAATGCACGACCGCATGTTGATGGTCCTGTACGGGCCTTTCAGGATACAGAAAATGTTCGACTGCTACCCTGGCCAGCACATTCTCCAGATCCCTCACCAATTGAAAACGTCTGGACAATGGTGGCCGAGCAACTGGTTCGTCACAATACGCCAGTCACTACTCTTGATCAACTGTGGTATCGTGTTGAAGCTGCATGGGCAGCTGTACCTGTACACGCCATCCAAGTTCTGTTTGACTCAATGCCCAGGCGTATCAAGGCCGTTATTACGGCCAGAGGTGGTTGTTCTGGGTACTGATTTCTCAGGATCTATGCACCCAAATTGCGTGAAAATGTAATGATATGTCAGTTCTAGTATAATATGTTTGTCCAATGAAAACCCGTTTACCATCTGCATTTCGGTGTAGCAATTTTAATGGCCGGTAGTGTATTTGAATGAGGAGGTTCTTCGCAGAGTCGGCGATGAAACAAACACACAGAAAGCACTGATTTCAAGAAGGGATGGGACGATAGGACATGTGTTAAGACATCAGGGAATAACTTCCATGGTTCTAGATGAGCTGCAGAGTATAAAAACTGTAGGGGAAGATGGAGTTGGACTACAACCAGCAAATAATCGAGGACGTAGTAGGGTGCAAGTGCTACTCCGAGATGAAGAGGTTGGCACAATAGAGGAATTCGTGGCGAGTCGCATCGAACATGATAGAACACTGATGACACAAAAACATCCACGTTTAAAGTTTTTTTCTCCTTAATTTTGGCGATATCTCTCATAGTTTTCTGCTTTCTTTCGCGTTCAAGCACAGAGATATGAATTACCAAAAAAGCAGAAGTAACAGCTTTTTCGAGATACTGCCCTCACTCTAATGTTCAAAATTGCTCAACTCTTTCTTCTTCAAGAATAATTTTTATTTATTTCAACCATTTTGCGCTATTCCTTAATACCATTTATTACGTTGAGGTGTCTATAATGTCTGATTGCGTTTGGCATAAGAGTTTTTCCCAGTATCCAGTGCGTCAGGATATTTTTAGTTCTTTTAATAGTTTCATAGTGATTTGTTCTCTTGTATTTTTATTTGAATTAACTGCACTCTCAATAGTAATGCAGAGAAAAAATGTTTTAAACCGTTAGTCGAACGAAACATATATTGTACGCATTGCAAATTCATGAACTTCATGAATGCTGAATTGGTAACTACGGGGCCAATCAACCACACGTCGTATTTCACTATTACATTATTAACATCGGCAAAACTCGGTTAACGCTTTCGTTCGCAACAGTCAGCAATATCCGTTCACTATAGAAGCGCTAGTGCTACGTCCCATGCAGCAAATTCAAAGCACAGCATTCGACGGAAAAGCTGTTTACATATTAACGAGTATTGGTATCCTCTTCCCACACAACCCGAGTTTCTATACCTCTCTACCCACCACAATGCATCTCAAATAAACGCGTGAATTATTTGGAATATCACTGTTTAACAAAGAATTAAGGAGTGAACGAAATGAAGTATTAGTCGCCAAAAGTTAAGCGAGTTGATCAACGCTTATCGCTGATCTGTCATTATGAAAGTATTGATTCCTTTCCAAATCGCTTGCGCGTTAGTTTTAAGGAGCTTCGCCAGTCCTATCTGCAGTTCTGTTAATCCAGATACGGGAAAACTTTCGCGTCTAAGTGTTCGGCATATGGAAGGGAACATCGGGAGTGAGAGAGAACTGGACCAGGGTGGGTGCTCTTGCCATTTTTGACGTACCTGTGGCGCGATAAAGCCTGATCTTTGAGTACTTGGGAGTACTTTGATACGTATCACAGTAATACACTGACGGAAAGTGCTCCACTATGAGCACCAGTCCAGTACGTAGCAATGTGTCAAGCTTTGTCAAGATGTTGTATTCTATTGTGTTGTATGTTAACCGGGGACCTAGAAACGACAAGAGGCTCCGTCTCCGCCGTAGCCGCAGTGGTCCACAACCCCACGACGACTACCGCAGTCCACTTCAGGATTCGAACCTGCGACCGTAGCGGTCACGCGGTTCCAGACTGTAGCGCCTAGAACCGCACGGCCACACCGGCCGGCGCAGCCCACTTCACCCCTCCGCCGCCCCACGTCGAACCCAGTGTTATTGTGCGGTTCGGCCCCCGTTGCCCCCCCCCCTCCCCAGGGAACGCCTCACACCAGACGAGTGTAACCCCTGTGTTTGCGTGGTAGAGTAATGGTGGTGTACGCGTACGTGGAGAACTTGTTTGCGCAGCAATCGCCGACATAGAGTAACTGAGACGGAATAATGGGAACCAACCCGCATTCGCCGAGGCAGCTGGAAAACCGCCTAAAAACCATTTACAGACTGGCCGGTTCACCGGACCTCCGCCGGGCGGATTCGTGCAGGGGACCAGGCGCTCCTTCCCGTCCGGAAAGCCGTGCGTGAGACCGCACGGCCAACCGGGCGGGCTGTCAAGATGTTAATCACATAACGTTTATTATACGATTAATCTTTCGTTACTGATCATCGACGTCGATTGCGAACACGAATACACTGTCGAATTTGTTGTGCCATGGAAGAAACAACCCCCGAACGCCGTCTTAAGCAGTTTCCTACCATGCTTGAAACTCATACCGTGTCACCTCATGAAGATTTCAGGCTGGTATGGATGAAGGGTAAGTTAAAGTAATTTCGCAGTGAAGATATTTATGCCGTATTTTGTTATAAGCTTGCTGTGATGAACCAATCCAACGTAGTGTTTCCTAGTTTTGACAACAGATGGCATGACAATGCTCTCACGAGTCGCTCTGCAGCGGTGCTCTCCAGCAGTCATAGTATGCACTGACAAAGTCACCGTTGTGTGACGTATCTCATAGTGGCAGCAGGCTCGTTTGTTTGTTCGCAGCTCGTAGTAGTTTTGTAGCTGCGGGAAGCAAGTAATATATTTTTTATTTATACACAGTACATGAGACCTATAGTGTTACTCAAATAATTTAGTTTATTTATCTTATGTAATGAGTGTAGACACACACTTTAAGAATTCAGAACTTGCTTTTTGACAATCGTACTTCATCTTGGATCACTCAGTTGGAGGACTGCTGAATAATGCTCTTACATCATTTCTAAGTGTTCCTGCAAGATGTCTGTTTCAAATATTACTGGATGCGAGTATGTCACACACACACACACACACACACAACTTCATATAAACAAATATTAATTTCAGACTACTGCCAAATCAACTAACCTATTGTTCAAATAACCTACGGGAAATGCGCCTGGAGAAACTTAGATCCTACCTAACCAGCTGTCGCTAACTTACCTTCCCTTTCAACAGAACAACTATTTATTAAATACACAGTCGTTTAAAACATATTTTCAGCTTTTGCTAATATACTGGGTGTTCCGGAAGTGGTGGTCAATATTCAGGGATATGACAGAAATCACCGTTCGAAACACAAAAGTCAGTTAAACATGAGCTCTAAAACGCATGCCTTAAGAGCTATGAGCAATTCTTGATCTTCGATGCTGTGCTACAAATCTCTTCTACTTCAAGTTCTTTGCTTTCCATATTTTGGGAAGTGATGGTATGGACAAAAACAAGCAAAAAAGTCCAGTAAACATGTACTCCAAATTCCTATCTGAAAGGTTATGAGCACTTGTTCATTAAAGAGTTGTGTTTCAAAGTACCGAAGATGAACAACTGCTCTTAGATCTTTAGGTACAAATTTTAGAGCACATTTTTACCGGACACTTTTTTCTTGTTTTGGTCCATACTACCACTTCCCAAAACATGGAAAGCAAAGAGCTTGCAGTAGAACAGATTTGTTCCACACTATAGAAGATATAGATTTGCTCTTAGCCCTTAAGGTATGTGTTTTAGAGCGCATGTTTACTTGACTTCTTTGTTTCTAATGATTATTCCTGGCCGGCCGGAGTGGCCGAGCGGTTCTTGGCGCTACAGTCTGGAAACGCGCGACTGCTACGGTCGCAGGTTCGAATCATGCTTCGGGCATGGATGTGTGTGATTTCCTTAGGTTAGTTAGGTTTAAGTAGTTCTAAGCTCTAGGGGACTGATGACCTCAGAAGTTATGTCCCATAGTACTCAGAGCCATTTGAACCATTTGATTATTCCTGTCATATCCCTGAATATTGACCATCGCTTCTGAAACAGCCTGTATTTCATTTCTAACTTTACAGGATTTGATTCAACGCGGATTCTAAGAAGGAAGCTACTGACAGTTATGTAAAGCGAGTGAAATTGAAACCTAAAGAAACGAATTATGGAAAAGTGAAGAAGTGTACAGAAAATATGTAATTTACTATCTCGTGGCTGCAGCTAGACGAGTAAAACATGAAAATATGAGAATATATATAAAATATCAAACTACATGACGTCCCCGATAACATTATCAAAAATTTTCCTTGTACAATGAAGACACTGACCATCCACGGATGCATAGACTTGGCAAGCCATTTGCATTACCAGCTGAAACAGAGGATCGTGCATCGTTTTGTCTACATGTGTAACAATTATTGTGAAAATTCCACTTCTGAATATGAGGGCTGAGGCAATGGGGTGAATGAAACTTTGTACTGGGAAGTTACCATACCGTTACTGGAGAATTGCCTTACCTATCGTAAAATTACCTTATTGTGTATGCTTCAGTTTTACCTACAACAATTGCAGATAAACAATGCCAATGATAAAATAGACTGTAATACGTTTGTAAATTGTGTCTCACGTGTATAGTTACTTAATAAAATTAATTACAATATTTTTTTATTTTTCTCTAATAAAACAATAAATACTAAATTGTTAAGGCTTTCGTGGCCACTTGTTGAGAAACTGCCAATTGGCTTCTGTCTTGGGTTCTTCGGCCGACGTTCATCAAATGATTTTACTGACGTTTCGCCAGCACGAGTGACTGGCATTGTCAAAGCTTCACCCTCCATTGCCGGTGGTGAACTGGAGCCGACAAGGAAGATCAAAGAGTCTCTTCGATCGGCAAAGGAGAAAAGGGACCCACTTGCAATGTCGGGAATATACCGTGTATAATGCACATGCGGAAATGTTTATGTCGGAATGACTGGACGATCAACCAACACCAGGATCAAAGAACATAAACGACATTGCAGGATGAGGCAGGGGGAGAAATCGGCCGTGGCAGAGCACGCACTGAGTGAGGCCGATCACGTAAGAAAATTCGCCGACACGGAAGTTCTGGCTGTAGAGAAGCACTATCACACGCGCTTGTTCAGAGAAACTGTAGAAATACAAAAAGACGCGAACAGCTTCAACAAGAAAGAGGAAAGCCTTAAGGTAACCGGATCCTGGCTTCCCGTACTGCAGCGAACGACCGTCGCAGGTAGCAAGACGAGAACCGCACCGGAAATGAACGCGGAGAAGCCCTCGGACGTTGGCGCACCAGGCACATATAGTCCCTGGCCGCGAGCTCGGCTCCAGTTCACCACCGGCAATGGAGGGCGAAGCTTTGACAATGCCAGCCACTCGTACTGGCGAAACGTCAGTAAAATCATTAGATGAACGTCGGCCGAAGAACCTGAGACAGAAGCCAATAGGCAGTTTGAAAACGATAAATGTTGTTGAAAATACTGCCAAATTATCTTACCTTCACGTTTACGTCCGCCTATTGTATTCCAGGTATGCTTAGGCCAGCCAAGGATTCGTACAGTCCCGAGTGCGCTTTTAGTGTGAACTGCAGCGTGAAGTCTTGCGTTATCCTTCTGTAATATCATATTTGATATCCTAGTTATTAAGGGTAGGATAACAGGGTCAACCGTTCTTGCCATATACTGGAGAGCATTCATGCTCCATTAAACAGTTAGCAAATCTGTCACGTTGACATTTACATTAGCTCGCCGCACCATGATTCCATCGGTTGGAGAAGTGTGGGGCTCTAGAATCGCTGCTTCTTGAGGCTTTTCGCCAGGCCGTTTACGGAACCGCTCTTACCGACCTATCCACCACAAGCCAAAGTGAGTCTTGAGGCTGAACGCCACAGACTGCCACTCAGTGTCCCATTTGACTTTGGCTCTACAGTATGTAGGTTTCTATTATCTGCACTATAGTATTAGCACAGCTACAAAAAATAGTTACGAAACTTTATGGGGCAAAAAAAGCAACCTTTCGACAACTGAAGCGATGCTAGTGCTCCAAGCGGCTAGCATATGGTAACAGAACAGTGGCGTGATGTCCTATTTTTAACGCTCTTACTTCCATTACTTCCCGCTCACTAAACGTGGCAATGTTTTTTTGCAGTACAAATAGAACAATGTTATTGAACTAAATATCTCCCGTAAATGCCAGCACATAATAATAAAATCTAGTTCAACGCCCTGTCCACGACCGTGTGTCGCTAGTGTCACCATAGAAGCGAGAAAGAGAGAGAGAGAGAGAGAGAGAGAGAGAGAGAGAGAGCTGAGAGCTGCAGAGCGAGTGAGACCGGACAGCACTGCTCTGCGCTGGACTTTCCCGCGGTCAGATCTAACGTAAACAAAATATTCTATTTCAGAATTAATTTTATGTAAGGGATATAGAGTCTCATTCTTACTTTTAGTAGTTACAAGTAAGTATTTTTTGTTATACTTCGGGCTACAATTTTTTGTATCCCTTTTCAGAGTTTAGAAATCGGATCCTTAGTTTGCTGTTTTGTACGCAATAATTTTAACTGGCCAAGTTTGAAAATTTATTAAAATAGAATTAAGGTTATAAAGTTCTTTAATTCTTACAGTCAATATTGTTAAAGAAGACAATTAACATTTTACACGTTTTTCTTTTCCGAGAAAACGATTTTGTCTAGGCTTGGTACAATATTCCGTGAGACTGCTAACCTCAAAGAATTGGTTATATTTTTATCGCCAAGGAATGAACGGTTCTTAGTTTTAGCAAGCTTTAAAAGAGAGAAAAGGCGCTCACAAATATACGTGGAACCAAACATTGAGAGAACTTTGGCCGCGTGCTTGTGCAAAAGAGGCTATTTCTCTCGTGGAAGACAGCTGTAAAAGTCATCCAAAGTTTTACACATAGGAAAGCGGTCCTTCAGACGGATATGGCACTGTAGGTCAATCAGCTCTAGTTGAAGCACTTGTGAGACGTCCTCTGTCCGAAGGGAAAACGGGCGAACCAACATATCTGCCGGCTGGCGTTCGGGCGGTCCGCACGGCCAGCTAAGCGGCGCGGCTCGGCCACTGCAGCAACATACGAATTCGCCCGGGGCGCTGGCCGCGAGCGATCGTGGGCGCTAGCGCCCCAGGGGCACGGTTCGGACTAGCCTGCTTTAAGGCGAGAAATGAATTGTAGCCTGATGTGTAAACGTAGGCTTCTACGGCCCTTGTCACAGTCAATAAAATTCTTCTGGGTCAGACCGCATTGTCAACTATAAAACTCCGTCTTTTGGGCGACTATTGCAAGACGCCTTCTGCCTTCCTCAGGGTGTACTGCTAATTGCTGAATGGGCGCCAGTTTGATTACTTATATACTACGGAGGAGTGGTTCATAAATGGTTCAAATGGCTCTGAGCACTATGGGACTCAACTTCTAAGGTCATCAGTCCCCTAGAACTTAGAACTACTTAAACCTAACTAACCTAAGGACACCACACACATCCATGGCCGAGGCAGGATTCGAACCTGCGACCGTACCGGTCCCGTGGTTCCAGAGTGTAGCGCCTAGAACCGCTCGGCCACCCCGGCCGGCTATGGAGGAGTGCTGTCATTGGATATGAGGGTGAGGAGGAAGGGTATTAGGTGTTCTTTTATTGGTCTTTGCATTGCGTGTTGTTATTGGCGGAAATAGGCGTTTTCCATTCGAGTTTCCTTTATTGCTTCCCATTGGTGGAAATCGGCGAATAGGAAATTGAGCGGCGACTGCAGCGCAGCGTTGTTTACTAACTGCCTAGTGTCGACTAGGGCGTGTCAGCACTCTGAGTACCCTCCGCCGCTGTGGCTCACCTCGCGCCAGTTGCTTTGCGAGAGCTGTTCTTCCACAAAGCTGTCACTGCTGACAGCCAAGACGCTGGGAGCCGATACCCGTCTCCCCCGTTCCTGTTGTCGGGTCGCTTGATTATTTCTATAGCCTCTTTGCTCTCCGTCCTCAAGCTAAACGGCTGTTTCGCCAGTACGCGGCCCTCTCGAAATTAGATCTTCATCCTGCCCTGTTCCTGGTGTTCTGCCACCGCTGATGTGTTGCACTGTTTGAGACGGATATATCTCTCGTGTTCAAATAACCTTGTGGTTACTGGATGCCCAGTCTCACCTACATACACCAGTCCACATTCGCAACTGATTTTATAAACTCCGGCGGCATTAAACTTGACAATTGCATCTTTCGTCGAACCCAGAACGTCTTTGATTTTGTTGTTGCTACGAAAAATCGGCTTAATACCTGCCCGACGGAGAATTTTGCTACGAAAAATCGGCTTAATACGTGCCCGACGAAAAATTTCGGGCCAACAGCGAAATGCAGAACGAAGCACGTAACACCGTCCTGCTACCATATGTACAAGGGGTTATTGAACGTCTGGACACGAATTTTCTGATGCTTTGCGCCGGTTGTAGCTTGTTTCACCAGCTTCTTAGCGGATTTCGGACTCATTTTATTACATTCAAAGTAGGCATTTACAGTATAAACATCCTTTTGGCCTGGTCCTTGCTTCTGCACCTCGCATATACCTACCTGTTGGTCTATCCTGCAGAGTGATTAAAAAAAAAAAAAACCTTGCGAACTGACATGGCACATTGAGCATACAACAATGATCAGTCTTTACGTAGAACTGTGGAAGCGTTGGGAGTAACTAGGTTAGCTACACGTACCGCGACATGGTTGACATGCATTTCATCTATGGCGCGGCCAATTGCAATAGACGAGAAGCTGTGCAATTTGTTGTGCGAAATATTCCGATGCGAAGGTGCCATGCCGCACATTATTCGCTACACTGCATCGCCGATTGTGCGAAACTGGCTCGTTCCACGTGCATAACCCGGAAGCTGGTCGCCAACGAGTGACACGGACAGTGGTTCAAATGGTTCAAATGGCTCTGAGCACTATGGGACTTAACTTCTAAGGTCATCAGTCCCCTAGAACATAGAACTACTTAAACCTAACTAACCTAAGGACATCACAAACATCCATGCCCGAGGCAGGATTCGAACCTGCGACCGTAGCAGTCGCGCGGTTCCGGACTGAGCGCCTAGAACCGCTAGACCACCGCGGCCGGCCACGGACAGTGTACGCCGTCAATAAATACACGAGATGTATCCTGCGCCACTGATATCCACCAACCTTCCGTATTGAGCATTGTGCACTACGAAGGACTGGATTTGTTTCATTTCCGAGTCGTCCAGGCCTTGCAACCGAGGGACTATAGAAAGCGCAAGGTATTTGCACGCTGGTTTCTGCAGGAATCCTCTGCAGACAGTGCGTAGCGAGTGTCCTCGTCACTGATGGTGCTGCATTCTCACTCGAGGGTACAATGAACGTTCACAACCTGCATAAGGTGGCCGATGTGAATCCACATGCTACACGTACGCAAGCGTCACAACGCAAATATACCGTTAACGTGTGCGCAGGCATCGTCGGAGATTGTGTAATTGGGCCATACATTATGCTGGAACGACTTGATGGTCGTGCGTGTCTCGTATTGCTGCAAGAGGTTCTGCCGCACACACTGAATGATATTCCCATGCCTATTCGTCGCCGCAATCGATTTCAGCGCGAGGGAGCCCCTGCGCATTTCACCGGTGGGCCAGTCGCATAGCCATCACTATCAACAGATCTGTCCCCAATCGATTTTTTTCCCTCTGGGGGTAACTGAAGGGGGCCTTGTGTATGAAATACCTGTTACATTCTCCTTTCCTACCGCACTTCTCACAAGCTCGCTCCATTTCCCCATTTCATATCGCTTTGCAACGTTACGTCCAGACATTTAAACGATTTGACTACGTCAAGCGGGACACTACTAATACTGTGTCCGAAGATTACAGGTTTGTTTTTCCCATTCACCCGCATTAACTTACATTTTTCCACATTTAGAGCTAGCTGCCATTCGTCACACCAACTATAAATTTTATCTAAGTCGTCTTGTACCTTCGTCCAGTCACTCAGATTCGAAATCCTATCGTGAAGCACAGCACCGTCAGCTGCAATCTCCCCACCCTGTCCTCCACTGGCCAGCAGTGGCCCTAACACGGTTTCCTGGGGCACTCATCTACATCTACATCTACATCTACATGGATACTCTGCAAATCACATTTAAGTGCCTGGCAGAGGATTAATCGAACCACCTTCACAATTCTCTATTATTCCAATCTCGTATAGCGCGCGGAAAGAATGAACATCTATATCTTTACGTACGAGCTCTGATTTCCCGTATTTTATCGTGGTGATCGTTCCTCCCTATGCAGGACGGTGTCAACAAAATATTTTCACATTCGGAGGAGAAAGTTGGTGATTGTAATTTCGTGAGAAGATTCCGTCGTAACGAAAAACGCCTTTCTTTTAATGATGTCCAGTCCAAATCCTGTATCAATTCTTTGACACTCTCTCCCATAATTCGTCATTCCTATCTGGTAAGGATCCCACACTCTAAAACAGGACGGACAAGCGTAATGTAGGCAGTCTCCCTAGTAGGCCTATTACATTTTCTAAGTGTCCTTCCAATAAAACGCAGTCTTTGGTTAGCCTTCCCCACAACATTATATATGTGTTCCTTCCAATTTAAGTTGTTCGTAATTGTAAAACCTAGGTATTTAGCTGAATTTACGGCTTTTAGATTAGACCGATTTATCTTGTAACCGAAGTTTAACGAGTTCCTTTTAGCACTCACGTGCATGACCTCACACTTTTCGTTATTTAGGATCAACTGCCACTTTTCGCACCATTCAGATATCTTTTCTAAATCGTTTTGCTATTTGTTTTGATCTTCTGATGACTTTATTAGTCGATAAACGATGGCGTCATCTGCAAACAACCCAAGACGGCTGCTCAGATTGTCTCCCAAATCGTTTATGTAGATAAGGAACAGCAAAGGGCCTATAACACTATCCTGGGGAACGCCAGAATTCGCTTCTGTTTTACTCGATGACTTTCCGTCAATTACTAAGAACTGTGACCTCTCTCAGAGGAAATCACAAATCCAGTCACATAACTGAGACGATATTCCATAAGCACACAATTTCACTACAAGCCGCTTGTGTGGTACAGTGTCAAAAGCCTTCCGGAAATCCAGAAGTACGCAATAGATTTGAAATCCCTTGTCAATAGCACTCAGCACTTCATGTGAATAAAGAGCTAGTTGTGATTCACAAGAACGATGTTTTCTAAACCCATGTTGACTGTCTGTCAATAGACCAATTTCTTCGAGGTAATTCATAATGTGCGAACACAATATATGTTCCAAAATCCTGCTGCATATCGACGTTAACGATATGGGCCTGTAATTTAGTGGATTACTCCTACTACCTATCTTGAATATTGGTTGACCTGTGTAACTTTCCAGTCTTTGGGTATCATTGAGAGGTGGCATGAGCCCCCTCTCATATTTCTATCTTACGGTTTTCCTCTCTAATTGCATGCAGTGAAAAGTCGCTATTTCTTCACACGCGGACTTCCCACGCAGCGTCTCTCGTCACCCGGGTGGTCCGGTGACAGGCGGGCTCTGCTGATCTGGAAAGCATTAAGCCGACGGGTGTGAGGAAGTCGAGTGAATGCTTTGCAGACGCCGACATTGTCAAAAGACACGCCCGGAGGGGTCTGAAGTAGCGGCTGGGCTAGAGGTTCCGTTACTTCGCAGAAACTTAGCGAAAACACTTTCTGGCGGGCTACCAGCGAGGCGTGGGAATAACTTGTGTACCCAGGCAGTTGTGGCGGGAAAATTCTCGTGCTTTCTGCAAAATAGTAACTGTGATTGGCTTGCTCAGGGCATAGCTCTGTGACGTAGCAAAATCAGCGCAGAAATTGGCGCCAAGAATCTCCATTGGTGGAATGGTAGTGTTCCGGCAATAGAGTGGAATATTCCGCCAGTTTTCGAGTTGCTGATTGGAACGGTTAACCACGGCCACTGTCGTGGGGGCGGGAATGTTCTGTGTTCGGTTTGTACAGGTGCTCTTGTGAGGTAGTCGGCTCGCCCTTCGTTTGGACGTCGAAGCAACCAGCCATCGCCTCCGGTACGCCAGATCGTGTTCTGGCAGTTAAGAAGACAGTTTGGTAATGTATGTCCGCAGCACCGGCAGATAGGGATTTTCCTAGGTGATAATCAGAGCTCAGCAGAGCGCGCCTGTTCGTCGTTTTCTAACTTTGTTCTGTCTTGAGTAGCAGCAATTAATGTTGGGTTAGCTGTGTGTCTCTCTTAAGATTTGAGTGGCAAGGAATTGGCTCCACATGCCACTTCGTCTTAAACCTCACAATCTAGTTTAGGGACAACTTCACCCTCATACCGTTTGTTTGAGTATCCAATTTAAGCCAATTTGATGTATTGTAAATGTATAATGTGTTTTTGTTTATTATTTTGTGTTTAGTCTTAATAAATCATATTGTTATCTTGGACAGAACTTTCATTCTGTTAATCGGTAGAGCAAACCCATCATTTTTCACTGCGTTAATGAAACCTTCCTTTATTTAACTTATCAAATTAAATTATTGCAGGTGCCAAACTCTTTTCTACTCCACTTGCAGGGTTGATTACAGTCAGTTTGCGTATCTTTTTAATCCATGTGCAACAGCAAAAGTCGGAGTTAAAATAGGGGGGGGGGCTTAGAGCATCATTTACATATGTAGATTCTAGAAGAATTTAGTGTTAAATACACTGCTAGCCCCGGCACCTCGCATCATTACGATATCTTTGACTCTTATGAACACTCGCCGTCGGGGACAACATACTATGTTCTATTACTTACTAAGCCATCGAGTCATTATATATCTGTGAACGTATTCCATATGCTCGTGCCTTCGTTAACAGCCTACAATGTGATATTGTGTCAAATGCTTTCCGGAAATATAGGAATAGGGAATCTGCCGATTCCCTTCATCCATAGTTCTCAGTATATCGCGTGAGAAAAATCCAAGTTGAGTTGCGCACGAGCGATTCTTTCCAAAACCATGCTGATTCATGGATATAAGCTTCTCAGTCTGAAGAAAGTTTATTATATTCGAACTCATAATATGTTTAAGGGTTCTGTAGCAAACCGAAGTTAGGGATATTGGTCTGTAATTTTGCTGGTCCGTTCTTTTAACCTTCTTATACACTGGAGTCATCTGGGCCTTTTCCTTGTTTGTTAGGATTTTGTGCTGGGAGAGAGATTCTCGATAAATGCAAGCTAGGTAAGAGGCCAATAGCGTAGAGTACTATTTGTAGTGGGATTCCATCTGGACCCGCTGATTTATTTGCTTTAAAACCTGTCAGATGTTTCTCTACGTCAGGGACGCTTATTACTATGTCGTCCATACGGGAGTCTTTCTGAAGGTCAAACAACGATATATTTGTACGAGTCTTCTATGTGAATGATTTGGAAAATTGGAAATTTATGGTAATTTCTATGGGACCAAACTGCTGAGGTCATCGGTCCCTAGGCTTACACACTACTTAATCTAACCTAAATTAACACTAAGGAGAAGATACACACCCATGCCACAGGAAGGACTCGAACGTTTGACGGAGGCAGCTGCGCGAACCGTGGCAAGGCGCCTTAAGAGTGCACGGCTACCCCACGCGGCATAAATGATTTCTTGAAAGTGAAATTTATAACTTCGACGTTCGTTTTGCTGTCTTTAACTGCCACACCAGACTGGTCGACAAAGGAGTGAATGGAAGCCTTAGAACCACTTAGCGATTTTACATAGACTCAGAACTTTCTCGGGTTCTCTGTGAGATCTTTTGCTAAGGTGTAACGGTAGTAGTTGTTGTATGCTTCGCGCATAGATCTCTTCACAGGCGGAAGAATCCCTACTAAACTTTTCTTGTCGTCATTTGTGTATTCGCTTTTGAACCGAGAGTGCAAGAGCCTCTGCTTCTTCAGCATCCTCCGAATTTCGTTATTAATTCATGACTGGTGTTTTCCCACTTTTATCTGCTTACCTGGCACATAACTCTTCAGACAACGATTTACATCTGAGTGAACTGACGTCAGTTATTCTGGTAAGCTAGAAGCAGGGGAGTTATGTGCAAAATTTAAACTTCTACTTCCAGCTTACCAGAATAAGTGACGTCAGTTCAGTGTGCAAGTGAGATGTAAACAACTGTTTACCTGCTCTACCTAGCAAAAACATCCTGCTAGCCTTCTTAACTGACTTATTAACTTTGTAACCGTAGTTGCTATAATGACATTATGTTCGATAACCCCCATTTTATACTGACATTGTCAATAAGGTCCGTCCTATTTGTAGCTAAAAGGTCTAAGTTTCCACTGCTTGTGAGCTGCCGAGACAGCTGCTCAAGACAGTTCTCAGAAAACATGTTCAAAAGTATTTCGGATAACTGTCTGTCTGTACACCCCAAAGTGAATCCATAGACAGCCAAGACTGAACTCGGTAGGCTAAAGTCGCCTCCTATTTGTATTCTGTGATATGGGTGTTTACGCGCTACTAACCGTCGAAATCCTCGGTACAAAAATAAACTTGTACTGTCTTCGCTTATTTTGTTTCACAACTCGCAGTATTTCTCGTTTCAATAGTTATAACGGCCCTTAAAAATTACATTCTTTCACCGAAAAAGTCTGCATTTAGTGGAATAACATTGCAGAAAAAGAAGTTTGGCATAACAACCATATATGCTATCATTAGCGAAAATCTCATTTCGATAGCTCAAACCGTTTATGAAATGTGAAGAATGTTATGGATATCTCATTCTGACCCTATCGCTTTGTCGCTCGATCGCAGACGTATGTACAACGTCAGATGAATTTCTCGCGATTGGTGACAGCTATAGACCTCCACCCAAGTCTACAGAAAAATTCAATATGCCAGTTAAACTTCATAAGCAGCAACATTATATGTAGTATGCACCAAACGCAAAATCATAGCGACACCTGCATTTCATTGCAAACTTTTTCTGATTTCGACTAGTGTCTTAATTAAATGCAAATGTGAGAAGAACTATGGCCATTAACGATAAGCTGCACATGTCATCATTAAGCTGACATATAAAGCTATACGTGACGCAAAAATGAAATTTTTACTGAATAGTTTTCGAAAAGTCGATTAGGTAAGACTGCAGAACGTGCACTGCAATTCTGTCGTCGCCGACCGACCGAAAGCACTTAGACCATATCGGCAACCGTATCCTGCGTGGATTCTAGACCCGGATGGTCTTTGTGACCCCCCGGTTCCTATGTGAATACTTATCCTTGTCGTATGCCCGATGTGCCATGTCAGATGCAAACGTTTTCTTTTTAATCATCTTAAATTCTCTTCCCCGGTTCTAACATTTAGCGCATTTGTGACACTTTTTCCTTGTTTACTGCCGTATTTTAAACTACATGTAACAACTGTTCTATGACGTTTAGCACAAAGCGCAATTTCTGTTCACTTTCGGCTGGCACTGCTGCATCATCAGTTAATCGCATTTTGATAATATGATAAAGAATAACAATGCTCCGCGAATGCCAAAGCCAATTGAAGATGCTACAACTTATAGCGCCACGACAAAGTCCGAAGTACGACCTCATTTGTATTTTGAATGTGTTTCTCCACTCCGTTTGCAGAACACACAGTCCTTCCACAGTGTTCTTATACATGCCAGTCGGTTCGCAGCGTTGCAGTAAAGGAGTTTCAGAAAAACTGTGGTTGTTTCGTGACTCATTACCCAGGCCCCTGTCATTGGCGATAAACTAAACGTCGCAGCTCGAGACCTCAAGCTAGCTTCCAGTAATCCGTTCCCCACGGTTCGTGGTGACACACCGCCAGTGACCACTGGTTGACTTCAGTTGTTGTCAATCGTCAATTCGATGGAGCCAGTCGAACAGCGTTACGGTCTTCTCGTGGAGTAATCATTCCAGAAAGAGCTGTGCCTGCTCTTGTTGCTGCAATGTTGCCGTGTGTCTATCTTGGTACCTTTCGTTCTGCAGTCGGTTCACCTCTGACAACTGTCTGCGCTATCCGTCGACATGTTTCTCGTATGCCCCTCATGTCAAATATTCGACCTTCATGAAAATTCGAAAAACTGTGATAAGAACCATGTTCCATGTGCTCGCAGCATGCCGTGTTGCAGTTTCCACCTGAAAAGTTCCAGTAACTTTAGACACATCCTACAGCCAGCACGTGCTCACACGATTCCTAATTTGAAAGAATGGCTTTCTTCTTGCTGAAAATATGCTAAAATAAAGACATAGTTTAGTCACCTTATCCCACAGGTATGGGAACATTGGAGTATCAGTTTGGAAGCATTTTTTATTTCCGCCTGTGTAGAAGTCAATAACACATCCACAAAGTGGAAAGCATGTTTGTTGAAATAACTTATTCCGGTCGGTAGAACCCACATACTCGCATCTTCCGTGCCTGAAAAGTATAATTACCGTGCACTTTGTGTACACGACGATTATAATGAATCTGTCCTCTGAGTGAGTTGTGCAATGAGCATGAGTTCAAGGGCATGTGACATTCTACAGACTAGGCATAGGAATGAATCACTTTTTGTTTGGTTTTGATGAAAGTTCAAAATGGTTCAAATGGTTCTGAGCACAATGGGACTTAACATCTTAGGTCATCAGTCCCCTAGAACTTAGAACTACTTAAACCTAACTAACCTAAGGACATCACACACATCCATGCCCGAGGCAGGATTTGAACCTGCGACCGTAGCAGTCGCACGGTTCCGGACTGAGCGCCTCGAACCGCGAGGATGAAAGTTCAATCTCATCATGTGTAAGCGAGAGTTTTACATAAGATGAGTTTCATTTTCATTAAATTAGAGCTATTGTTCTTTGCCCAAAATATGTTTGTAAAATGTGAGTCTACTCTCATTCTCGAGAATAGTGATGTGAAGATCCAAATGTAACTAGAATGAATCGATAGACTAATAATACTAAGTACAGAAAACCATTTTGGTTTCAGATTTCCATGAATTTTCACCACTCTAGGTAAGCAAGAAATGATGAAACGTGTGTAAAAACAGTAAATGGTAAATTATTACAAAGCTCTAGATGAATGACCTAACTGAAGAAAGCATGCATTTAATCGTCAAGTAACTGCTACTATGTGAACGCGATTTTCACTGATAGTTGCGAGGATTTTTATTTACAATTATTCATTTTCTCATGTTCATTTGCTAACTCGTACAACCAACAAAACAGTAAACGTTTGTAAGATTATGTTTTACTGAAAAACAAAATGTAGAGCAGGAAAACAAAATAAAGAGACTGCTCGAAGAAAATAGCAAATAAGGTTCGCATCCTGAACCTAACGAAAATTTTGGATGGTCACTTCTGACGAAAATGCTGTTCAGTCGAGGATCTGAGGTACAGCTCAGATTTTATCACCCAGAAATTTTTAAAACACTCCTTTTATAGTCAGTTGGTAAAGGTACATGACAAAAATGTTCAAGAAAGCATGCGTCGAAATTAATGCCACTAGTTCTACATCGTAGTCTATTGGACAAGTGGACTTACTTTACCCATCGTAATGGTGATTGAACTTCGTGTCTGTGGACTGAGTTGCTTGAAGAAATAAAGGGATTTGCCACTTTTTTACAGCTTCATTTATGTCTAAATGAGCTCCGGGCAATCAGACGACTTCAGCTACTATAGTTCATTCATACCTTCGTCAGAATAACGTTCTTATCGACTGCTTTTCGAAGGCTTCGACTACCCCTTGCAGTGGCTGGTTGCAGTGTTTTACACTGAAGAGCCAAAGAAACTGGCACACCTGCCTAATATCGTGTAGGGCCCCCGGGAGCATGCAGAAGTGCCTCAACACGACGTAGCATGGACTCGACTAATGTCTGAAGTAGTGCTGGAGGGAACTGACAGCGTGAGAATACGAGGAGGGGGAGGGGGGGGCGGGTGGTATCTTCTGAATACCACGTCGCAAGGCATCCCAAATATGCTCAATAATGTTCATGTCTGGGGAGTTTGGTGGCCAGCGGAAGTGTTTAAACTCAGAAGAGTGCTCCTGGAACCACTCTGTGGCAATTCTGGACGTGTGGGGTATCGCACTGTCCTACTGGGATTGCCCAAGTCCGTCAGAATGTGCAATAGACATGAAGTGATGCTCACGTACGTGTCACCTGTCAGAGTTGCAGCGATGTCGGAGATCTGATGTTTTACCGGTCTCCTGATATTCACAGTACACTCGTGAAACGATCGTAAGGGAAAATCCCCACTTCATCGCTACCTCGGAGATGCTGTGTCCCATCGCTCGTGCGCTGACTGTAACACCACGTTGAAATTCACTTGTATCTTTATAACCTGCCATTGTAGCAGCAGTAACCGATCTAACAACTGCGCCGGACATTTGTCTTCTATAGACTGCACTCTACCTGTTTACATATCTCTGTATTTGAATACGCATGCCTATACCAGTTTCTTTGCCGCTTCAGTCTAGTAAATGAATTTAAGATGTTGTCCTGTTACTGATAAAGGGAGACAGTTACAAGAGTTAGTGACAGAGGTCACGAACGCGAAAGTGAAAGCTGCGGTGCGCCTGCCGCGGCGTAAATATTTGTACTGGAGAGGCGAGGCCCCGGTGGAGCTTACGGACGCACAGCTCCGCTTTAACTTTGAGCGGGGCTTCGCTTGCGCGCCGCCGCGAATGCGTAATGACCGGCAGAACGGCGCGTTCAAGGGGGTCAGGGAACGGACGGCGGCGGCAGGGCACATTCATAATCGTTGCGTTGTCGGCCCAATTTCACTACGATGTATTGGCGTAGTGGGAGACGGTTTATTGTTCTGTCATCGAAACGCTGTAGCATGAGTATATCCTGCACACATCCGTGGTCTTTTTAACCTTCCTGCTACCACTACTGTCAATATAAGCCCATAAGTACAATGGAAATTCACATCTCTATTGTTTTCAAACTATTATTATTTTCGAAATACATTACGGTTTTCCGTCTTAATCAATAGTAGCCAATGAGGTTTTGTTCATTTTTATATTCACAAGACATTAAAATTTATTCATGTCTCTTTCAGTGACACCCAAACCTCCAGATGGCAGATCGGTACCAAACGAGGTGCACCGACAGAATATCAACCATATAGCTTGTGCTATGTGTTGTCATCCAGCAGAAAGTGCCTAACACTAAATAATAAGTAACACCTGACCTACGGAGTACAGGAAGACAGTGCCTGTGAGCGTCTGTCGCATAGAGCTCTCGTGGGGAAGTTAATAGATGCCTTAGTTTGTCGTACCAAGGGTGGCGGCTTCGAGACCCGGTCAAGTCAGTTTTTGTACTGTAGTACGTGCGGAACTGTTATATAGGATATGTTCCTGACATATAAATGGACTGTTCGGAGTTTATACCTGTGTTGTACCGGCTTTCTGGCTCATTTTTATTTATTTCGAAATGAACGGTTTTCTCTGCAACTTCACTTTCTTTCGATTAGCAGGCTTATTGGCTACTCTCAGTTCTAACGATCATCAGATCTCTCTAATCCATGTTTTCTGTAGTAAGCAGAGCCATCTCTGAAAATTGAGATCCTTTGTTCCTAAGGACCAGAAGATGTCTGTTATACTAGAACACCAACTAAGTAAGGTTTTGGAAGTCTAATTTCTGTAGCCTTGGCGTGTTTTAGACAAATATGACCACAGGTACACCAAGTTTAGTTACTTTTCCACGATGTCTATTGCGAGTTCGCTGAATTCGTTCTAAGTGACCTCAGTTCAGTCTAAATTTCCCGAATGAATTTTAGCAAACACGAAGTTTGTTTTTCATATTATGTTAATCTAAAAAGTACATATCTCAAAGAAGAAGCCTTTCTTTCGTACTAAGCTCCCTTCGCGCTATGTTGTACACCGGCGGAATGTGGTTTTTAATATCTACAGAGCCATATTTTTTTCCTATTTCAGTCAATGTTTGTCCTAAATTTAGTAAGCCTATATACTGTTAAGTGGCCTCAGGTTCTTAGTACACGTTTGCGCACACCTGTCAATCAATAAGTTGGAAACTGGCTACCCCGCGCGGCAATCGGTAAGTGTCTTTCATCTTTCAAAATATTTATTGAGTGAGGAAACAGCTGGTCATATTTACAAATATGTCGTAACTCCCTTTTCCCGGATAGTCTATTCAAGGTTTCCCAGATAGTGTATTGAGGGTTACTAAAACTTTTTACAAAATTTGCATTAGGAGACACCTAACCACTTGAAACTGGCTCATAAATGCACGAAAACTTTTTCCCCGATGGGCTTCCGTTCTGTTTCGTGAATGATATTCGCTAGTGGCGAAAATTGAAGCAACAAACGGAAATTTTGCAAGGTTGCGTTTATTTTGCCACAAAACAGTATAAACAGGTGATAGTAAAGTAGAAACAATGTAAAGGATACAAAACTTAATCAACTGCAGCTTGCATAACAGTACACGAAAATGTTCTTTGTTTCTTTCCGGCTTAACGGATTTGCACACACATTGTGACAACTGGTTAATGTGCTCAGTGTGACCACCTCTAGCATCAACGCACGCCTGACAACGACGGGACGTGCTGTGAAAGGTGTCATCAATCTAATGTTGAGGCAATAACGCCCATTCTTTCCGCAGAGCTGCCAACAAGTGTTGGAGAGTGATTAATGGATGCTGACGTGATGCAGTCCGTCTCCCTAGTGCATCCCAGACATATTCTATGGGATTCAAAGCGATACAATGAGGAGGCCACACTATGCGTTTCAAATAATAATAATAATAATAATAATAATAATAATAATTAGCCACCCGTGCTCTATGAGGTCGAGAATTGTCATCCATACGAAGTCCGGGCCCACAGCACCTCGCAACAACCGCGCATGTGATTCCAAGATCCTCTCACGGTACGTGACAGCAGTTAAATCTTGCTGATTCAGCTGTACAGTTTCATGAAGAGGTGTTCGAGTGGTCAACATAATCCATGCCGACGCTATTAGGGATCCTTCTCAATATCGGTCGGTTTTCACAATGTTTGGGTCCCGAAACCAAGTTCCACGTGCCCTCCAGATGCGAATCCGTCGAGAATCACTTCCCAGACTAAATCGGGATTCATCTGCGAAAAGAACATTGGCCCACCGTTCGACTGTCCAGGTGGCGTGTTGACGGCTCCACACTAGACGTTCCCTTCTATGAAGACACGTTGGAGGTAAACAGCAAGCACGTCTCCAACAATGAAGGGCATTCTGCTGAGGCCTTCTGCACACAGTACATCCAGGGGATGCTGCGAGGTCAGATCCCAGTTGCAGTGCAGTAATAAGGCGGTACCGTCGTGCCCTTACAGCCAAATAAAGGTCCACTCTTTCTGATATTACACATCGTCGGCCCTGTCCTGGTCTCCGAGATACAGTTTCAGTCTCTATAAACTGTCGCGTCATCCGAGGAACAACACAGCGATTGACATTAAGCCATGGGGCCACATCAGTTTGCGACTTTCCTGCTTCCATTCTCCGTCTGGTCCTCCACAGCAGAGAGTCTCTATGCGTCTTCTGTGTGCCATACTGCACTGTCTGCGACTGTGTACACAGCGATTGTGGATGTGAGACTATCCTGGAAACACTACCCCGCTTGATACGTGCCCTGATGTCACTGCTGACGTGGTTTCCGTTGATCGGAATGCCATCTTCCGTACAGAACGCGATCGCACTCTCGTCTGTTGAAATGAAACCAACCTTTACATAGGTTTCAGCCCAAATAATTGAGCCTTCTTCAGAAGACATACCTGAATCTATAATTTGTCTAAGAGGTCATGGTCTAGAAATAAAACTAAAACAACCTCAATAAGCGTAGTCACATTTTAAAAATGCGGTACATAAATACTAAGTCAACACCAAGACTTAACTTAAGCTCTGGCGTGCGCCTCGTCTCCATGGACACCGTGCGGTTGGCCTCGGGAGATCATGTGAAACTTAGTAGGACTAGCTAACGCACTACAAATCAACATGGCGGGGAACATTGTGCATGTCTAACTGAGACCATGACTGTCAAAGATAAAAGACCACCGTAAAACTAATAACTTATAGAAATGTTGAAAATCTTAAACATAAAGCCTCTGCACCAGGTTATGACTAAAATGTAACAAACTATGCATGGATTTATATAAGTTCGAACACACTAACCCGACTTACACTATTAAAAAAAATTAATCTTGATAATATTCTTCATTCAGTGCGTGTCAGTAATAAGAAGTATATCTACATCAACTGATAAAAACATCTACTCGACCACCTGTGTACAAAAAAAATGGTTCAAATGGCTCTGAGCACTATGGGACTTAACATCTGAGGTCATCAGTCCCCTAGAACTTAGAACTACTTAAACCTAGGAGAATTTTCATAATTTGTTAGCTATAATTCCACAAGTAAAATTTTAATTCATGCAAAATTCCAGGCACTTTGCCCCATATCTCAGCTTGCAATCACAGTTTCAAAATTTGCTTCTGAGACAACGTTTATTAGGTTTACATAAATATGTGTACAAAATTTCATAATTCTAGCATTCACAGAATCTGGGGAAAAGGTCCATAAACTTTAAAAAAGCAACTTTTCAGGAAACGCAATTTAAAAAATCAACCTAACTTTTTTCCTTATGTCACTTTTTCAGAAGGCACCACATTTGCACTATGGGTCGTCTTTCCCTTCAAGGCTTCTGTTCTGGTTTCTTATTGTCTGTCTTCTTTACTTTACCAGGTCTTCAACTGACTTTTCAGCTGCAGACACGTGCTGTAAATCTATTTTTCTCAGGATGTCTTGAGTAAAATTCCCTATCTTGAAGCCCATTCTTTCTAATACCTTCATCCTCCCGACGTTCCTATCATTAAATACAATAACTGCATCGTAAGTTCCAATTCTAACAACGGTAGCAGATGCAAATGAGTAATACACAGAATCGTTGTTCACTGAGCTGATATTGAAGTGCTGCTTCAAAACGTGGGCGTGACAGGGAGGCCGCGTCAGACTTTTCTTTAATTTTCAGGCACTTCGGATGCGATTTCAACATTGAAACTTTGGGAACGTATTGTCCGTGAGTTGTACTAACAAATAAAAAGTAAATCGAAAAATGACGTTTTTGGGCAATTTCATCAACGTTCCCCCGTAACAGCAGCCCTGGATGCCGACTTACAAGTCGTGACCGCTGGACCTCCGGTACGTCGTCGTCGTAAGCAAAATCCATCAGCCTTCTTCCCTCTCCCTGCCCATGTACAGTGTTTAATGAGGTCCAGAAAGTGTGTAACTTTTTTTTTTAATGTGAAGCAGTGAGTGTTCGAGTGTTCCTTGTAGCGGTACGCCTGTTCCGCACAGCCGTTACGGCCCGCGGGGTTAGCTCTCGCAGCCGCTGGCCTCCTGACGCGGAGGATTGTCGCTTCCGCAATTACCGCCGCGGTTGTGGATTTCCGACGAGCCATTAAACGCTACAGGCGACAGAGATGAAGCGATCTGGAAGGCTTCCGGAGCACTTGTAGAGACGCTGCCGGCAATTTGTCAGCGAGGCAGATAAGTGTGGGGGAGGGGGCAGAGGAGGGGGGGGGGGGGGTGGAGCCGTGGGAGGCGCCGACATATCGAGCGCGACGACCAGAGGCTGCCGTGCGGCCGCAGGCAACAGGCTGCGCTTCCGGCAGGCTCTGGTTTCTGCGTACCAGGGGAGCGTCATCCTAGCGATAGGCAATCCGTCGTTCCAAGAACGGCACGTATATCGGTGTTTCAAAATACTGCTGCTCCCAGTAACTACAGCCAAACACAAAGTATGTGTACGAAGGGGTATTCGTAACATTTTAATTATCATCTGGATTGTGTGAACCATGACATTACGCTACAGAAATTACAATTCTATGGTATAAATAGAACAGAATATGAGTGGTTTAAGTCGTATCTACAGAACAAGAAGCAAAAAGTTTATTTATATGTTCAAGTGATTTAAGGAAGTTTGACACTTCATCTAACTGAGGTAAAATTACATAAGGTGTTCCACAGGGTTTCTGCTCTTGATATATGTGAATGACCTCCCTTTTGTGTGGTTGTGAAACCTGGGCAGCTTCAGCTACAACGGAAGAACAAAAGTTCTCCCTTCCCACCCTGCTGGGAGACGCCCAAAAGGGACGACCGAGGACGCGATGGAAGGACTGGGTACTGGCAATACTCAAACTAGTGGAACTGACAGAGGTAGAAGATAAGGCTGGGGACCGATAGTGATGGACCGCCACCTAAAATAAATGTCTCCTGTACTTGACTCTGACTGACTGGTGTTCTTTTTTTTTTTTTTAATGTATACCTTTGCAAATTTTAAAATGTGCAGTTTGTTGTATTGTTTTTATATTGTGGTTTGTACCGTTTTTTATTCTTCTGTAGGCCTTAAAGGCCCAGGGATGTAAGTGCAGGTACTGTGATCATTGGTAGTTTAGTATGCGTTCCCTTCAGTGTGTAGGAGTTTTTTCTCTACATCTAACGGTCTCTACATCTAAAGGTCTTCCCGTAAACACGTCACATAATCTATTATCTGATGTTTTCTGCACAGCCGTAACTGCACCACCAAGTGGTTTACACCCGTCGTTATAGACTTACCTCTTTGAATCCACGCGCCAACACTTCAACACCTCACGGGCTGAACAGGGGAAGATACGCATTATGGAATGCTTTTGCCAAATGCACGTGGGGGTACTAAATAACCTAAGAACATGCTACTCCTAATACTTATAATTATTACTCTGCAAATGAAGTAAATACTGTTATAATGTCGTTTAGTGCCCTATAGTCAGTCAGTGACGATTCTGTCCGTGCAGTTTTTCGGTTTTATTCATTTTCACCCTGGAGGATAACAAGGAAAACTCCGTGAGGCTACTCCCCAATGATGTTGCATAGTCGAAATTACAGAATCAGGAAACTGAAGGGAGTGATGACTGGGTGTTGTGTGATGTCCTTAGGTTAGTTAGGTTTAAGTAGTTCTAAGTTCTAGGGGACTGATGACCATAGATGTTAAGTCCCATAGTGCTCAGAGCCATTTGAACTGAAGGGAAATACAGAAACATATGCAGAAAACCGACGGTGGATTTCAGAACTGGCAACGAACATTTTTAACGTATTCATCTTCACATAAAATCTAAATTTATGTTCAAACAACGGAAGAAATGGGTCAGAGTTACAGTCCTCATTATTTGAACACAAGTTCAGATTATATGTAAAGAGTAATCAATTAATGTATTCACTACAATTACGTTATGTGCATCAGTAAGGATTGGGCAGTGAAATAACGCCCTCAACAAAACCATGAACGCAAGGCAGTAGCATACCTTGCAAGACACTTAAACGAGCCGCATTTTTCACGGCTGTCAGGCTTGGATAATAGGCCCCCAGCGTAAAGAGGAGAACTCGTGGCCTGCCGCTGGTGAATGCAAAGTGCTTACAAAGTTGCGACCTTCACAGTTCTTGTCAGCAATGGCGTGCACTGTCCAACCGCAAGGTCTCTCGAAGAAAACAACATATCTCTGAAATGCTGTGAGGCGTGAGCACCAGACAACAAGACGAAACATTCAGTTACCACAGACAGCATTCGTTAGTCCCGGAACATTTCGCGTGACCTTACAAAACAATAACTCCACCCGCCCGCGGTGTCTGGTCTTTTGACTTGTGTTTACAAATATATACAGCATGTTTTCTCAGAGCTTTCTGCGCATGGTGTCAAAATGCTCTTCCTGGTGTCACGGGCCACATAACTGGAGGCTGGTAACAGCCGAAACCGGTAGTCTTTAATAAATGACGTTGTGGTAGAAACGCCGGCCGTTGTGGCCGAGCGGTTCTAGGCGCTTCAGTCTGGAACCGCGCGACCACTACGATCGCAGGTTCGAATCCTGCCTTGGGCATGGATGTGTGTGATGTCCTTAGCTTAGTTAGGTTTAAGTAGTTCTACGTTCTAGGGGACTGATGACCTCAGATGTTAAGTCCCGTAGTGCTCAGAGTGCAATTGTTAATAAATGCCACGCACTGGTCAAAATGGATGAGCTTAAATAGAGAATGTTACTTAATCCTTACATAATTAAATCTCATTTTACACATACATAAAAAATTAGGCATATTGCACTTTCAGTAACAATTTTTTAAGCTGATTTATTTTGAAAATTGGTCTTGTTGGAAACAACTGTCCCACAAACCTAACGGATTTCATGTTTTCTTCTTAAATTAGGAGTGCTAAAATTAATTAGTACCGAAACACATTTATTCTTATGACCATCAGAAACATGCAATATCGCATAAAAATTGTCATTATATAATTAAAATACGGCTCTGACATATGACATAGTTTTTTTACATGCTATAAAGTTTACTGGGGCATATACATCGCGCTACAAGTAGCTGATGCACAAACCAAGATTACTTTTTAATGTAGAACTGTTTGAAAACAATGTCTTTAATTAAATGACGCATGTCATGGCTGTCAAATTGTATTGACGTAAGATGTGTCACGGCTGCTACGAAAAGAGAGAACCTTCATTGTGTACAACAGCGCACATCCATATGAATCAGAATGGAGCGAGCGTAATTGTCAACACACAGAGACCAATGTATTCCAACGAAGGAAGGACGTTCCAAGAATTAGGGAAGATACAGGAGAAAGTGACGCTACCAGAGAAACTTGTCCAAGAGCACTGAAAAATCGGCAAAATCTATATAAGCAGCTGGTGTAGAGTGCCAAGGGAGGCATTACCACGAAGCAGTCGAGGAAGAAGGAGTTACGGAAAGTGTTTGACATTGTGCCCTAATGGTTATATTGCCGATGATACCGCCGCTAAGGCGGAGTTATTAAATTTTTTTTTTCTAAATCCCGAAGGGAAACTTTTTTCTGGACTTCCATGGAACATAATGTGCACTGTGTAAACATTAATGGACATCTCCTGCATCGCTTCATGCTTCATGTGTTCACCGACGGCGATGACATCTCCCAGTACTAAAATTGTCAGTGTAAAAACCCCATAATTGTGCTACAGTGGTTCGAGGAACTTGGTAGTGAGCTCACATTGATGTCTAGGTCACGAAGTTCACCTTATCTGAACCACATGGAACACATATGATATGCTATCGGGTAGAAAGTCCACGCCCACAATGCACCGGCCCGTAATTTAGGAAAGTGACATGATCTGTGCATTGACATCTGGTGCCACATATCTCTGTATACCTTTTCGAATTCAGGCTATGTAGAATCGGTGCTGTAGTGAGATCCAATCATTGGCCAACACTACTGTGCACGTTGTCATTGTGTCTTGATTCATCAGTGGATGTCGTACAGTGGGAAGTATCCACCGACATACCCTTCACAGTTGTTTGAGGTTTGGAGACGTACTCCATCAGAAAGACAGATGACAACTAACGGGATCACTACGATAAGTACGAGGGTGAGTCAAATGAAAACCTTAAATTTGTAATAACAAATCGAAATTTCACGCCGTTATCCTGTAAGTTGGTAAGTGTGCTACAAACAGTGTGCAGAATGGCCTGTAGGTGGCAGCATAGTGCAGATGCACACATACCGTCGCAGTATCAGTAAAAAGATGGCCGTCACACTTGCGACTTGCACCAGGGAAGAGCAGCGTTCTGTTATCGACGAATGAAGGTTCAGTACGGTGATGCATGTTTGTCACAGCAGCACGTCTACAAATGGAGTAGGAAGTTCGCAAATGGTGTGACTTCAGTGGAAGATGCTTCTCGTCCAGGTCAGGCACAATGAGTTGTGACTGCACAGAACATTGCTGCAGTTGAAGCCATAGTGAACGAAAACCGCCGAGTGACACTGAATGACATTGCAGCACGTTTACAGTTTAGTCATAGGTCAGCACACCAAATTGTGCATGATGTGTTCCAGTTACACAAAGTGTCTGCAAGATGGGTGACACGCCAGCTAATTCCTGAAATGAGAGAACGACGTGTTGATGATTGTGAAGAACTTCTTCGGCTCTTTGAACGAGAAGGTGATGGCTTCCTTGCAAGAATCGTTACTGGGGACGAAACCTCGGTTCACTCCCACCAACCGGAAACGAAGAGAGCGAGCAAGGAATGGCGCCTCATCACCAAAAGCAAAGAAATTTCGAACAGAACCATCAGCAGAGGAAGTTATGCTGACTCTCTTCTGGGACGAAAAAGGCGTCATTTTGGAGCATTACATGCCTAGAGGAACCACTGTCACCAGTGCATCATACACAGATCTCCTACAAAATCATCTGCGGCCTGCAATCAAATCAGTGCGACGTGGATTGCTGTCAGGAGGTGTCCTTTTGCGACATGACAATGCAAGGCCCCACACTGCCCGTACAACAGTTGCAACAATCACAGACCTGCATTTTGAGTGTCTTCCTCATCCACCATACTCACCAGACTTTGGCCCAAGTGATTTCCATATGTTTGGACCACTCAAAGACGCAATGGGAGGAAAGAAGTTCCGTTCTGATGAAGAGGTACGCCACGGGTTGCATGAATGGTTGCGCGGACTACCAAAAGAATTTTTTTCTAAAGGAATTTATGCACTTTGTAAGTGCTGGAGGACTTGCATTGAGCGTGGGGGAGATTATGTTAAAAAGTGATACAGCTTTGTACCACTTCTGCACAATAAATTATATTTTAAAAAATATTTAAGGTTTTCGTTTGACTCACCCTCGTATAATATGAAGATCTCGGCTATAAACAATGATGAGGGGCCACCGAGGGGCCAGAATCTAGGTCGAAAAAAATGACATCATGAAGGAATTATCCTAATGGGGCGGAAATCGGTATATGCGATGTATAGATAGAGGAAAGCAGGTGATTGCAATTTCAGAAAAATTGAATGATTTTTTCAAGAGAACGAACTTCACAAATTCGGCAAGTCAGTAAAGTGATGGTCCATCTCTGGCCCTTATACAACCTATTCGGCTTGGCATTTTTTGACAGGGTTGTTGGATGTCCTCTTGATGAATATCGAGCCACATTGGATCCACTGGCACGTTAGATCGTCAAAATCCTGAGCTGGTTGGAGGACTCTGCCAATGACGCTCCAAAAGGAAGGTACGGTTTGACAAGCACAAAGACAAGCAGAAACTCCTGTCGTTAGCCGGCAGACATTATCTTGCTGAAATCTAAGCCCAGGTTGCCTTGCCATGAATGGCAACAAAACGGGACTTAGAATATCGTCGACGTACCTCTGTGCCGCAGATGACAACCAAAGAAGTCCTGTTATGAAAAGAAATGGCACTTCTGGTTGTCAGGCAGTAAGAGTGGAGGCAGTCAGGTTGGTATCGCACCGCTGTAGAGGGCGTCTCTGGATACGTCTTCACTGCTCATCGGGTTCAGTTCGAAAAGGGACTCATCACTGAAGACAATTCTACTCCAGTCATTGAAATTCCAGGCCGAAGACTTGTCTGGAGACGCCCTGAACGTGGTGGGATATCAGTGAGACTGTGTCCCACCAGATGGCCCAACAACCAGGGGCGATGATCTTTGGTGACATTTCTTTTCATAATAGCATCTCTTCATCCTCAGGACCATTACGTAACAGAGGTACGTCGAGATAATATAGGCCCCGTTTCGTTGCCCTTGATGGCAAGCTATCAAATGGTTCAAATGGCTCTGAGCACCCTATGGGACTTAACATCTAAGGTCAGCAGTCCCCTAGATTTAGAACTACTTAAACCTAACTAACCTAAGGACATCACACACATCCATGCCCGAGGCAGAATTCGAACCTGCGACCGTAGCGGTCGCGCGGTTCCAGACTGAAACGCCTAGAACCGCTCGGCTACCGTGGCCGGCGGCAAGCTATCCTGGGCTTTTATTTCAGCATATATGGTGAACGTGTGGAGTATTATGGGTAGGGCCCTCCAATCGGTTCGGAATTTTGACGATCTAACAATTGGACAGAATTAAGTCCGATATTCCTCAAGAGTACATCCAACAACTCGTCCAGTCAGTACTAAGACGAAGAGCTGCTTGCATAAGGGCCAGAGGTGGACGAACCCGTTGTTTACTTGCTCATTTTATGAAGCTCTTTTTCTTAAATAAAGCATACAATTTTTCTGAATCTGTAATGATTTGTTTGTCTATACGTGTATATCACATCTATCGATTTCCGTCCCATTCGGATAATTCCTTCCTTGTGCGTAGTTTTTTTTTTGTCTTAAAATATATTTCAAGTACAGCCATTGTGATTCCTTTATTTAGGTAAATCGCTGTTCCCAAATATTGCGATACTAACGAGACGTTTTTAAAATCATAAATTCCATGCAATATTTTATTCTTAAAAGTATGTCAGCCCGAATGTAGCATTGTTTATTTGCAAAATGAGCATTGATATCCCACTGTTTACTTGCTGGGTGAGTTAACGACAGATTACTTTGAAACTCTTCAAAAATACAATTTTAAAAGGGCCTATTTGTTTCATTTTATGATATTAAAATGTGCATTACTAATTTTTACAATGATGAAGTATAACAACCTTATAAACCGCTCTATGATTCAGTCAGAATATAAAATTAATTACATAGTCGTCTTACTACAGCACGTAACAATGTTACCGATAGCCCTTAACATTTCTACCAACACACTGTCAAGTAAATTCACGTAAACAATGGGATGGGACACGAACATCGTTTACTTATTTAAATAATTATTCATATTTATCTCATTAGCGACCACTTTTAATGCTGCTTTGCGTTCGGAAACATATTCAGGATCTCTATCTGAATGATACTTATCCACATCATTCTCGGATTGGTACAAATTGTCCCTGAAATGCATTTTCTGGTACTAACACCGCACATGTTGCTATAACTGGCAGCCGTCTTCTTGGCACATACCACTGTTTACATCGAAGCCTAATGCCAAAGTCGCCATTAGTGAGAATATGAAATTAACAAGGGAAGAAAGGACGATTAGAGGTTAACGTTCCATCGAGAGACCGGTCATTAGAGACGGAGCACAAGCTCGGATTATGAAAAGATGCAGATGGAAACCGGTCTTGAATCATCTCGACATTTACCTGTAGCGATTTGGCGAAATCACGAAAAACTTAAATCTGAGTTGCCGGACTTGGATTTGAAACGTCGTCCTCCCGCACCCGAACCCAGCTTGCTAACCATTGCCGGCCGGGGTGGCCGAGCGGTTCTAGGCGCTACAGTCTAGAACCGCGAGACCGCTACGGCCGCAGGTTCGAATCCTGATTCGGACATGGATGTGTGTGATGTCCTTAGGTTAGTTAGGTTTAAGTAGTTATACGTTATAGGGGACTGATGACCTCAGAAGTTAAGTCCCATAGTGCTCAGAGCCATTTTGAAGCGGAAGGACATATCAGTCTCATCTAATATCATCTTAATGTGATCACACACAATCTCACTTGCCAGTCGTAATGTCTACTGAACGGCTATAACATATACTTCCTGCCGACCACTGTGGCCAAGCGGTTCTAGGCGTTTCAGTCCGGAACCGAGCTGCTGCTACGGTCGCAGGTTCGAATCCTGCCTCGGGCATGGATGAGTGTGATTTCCTTAGCTTAGTTAGGTTTAATTAGTTCTAAGTCTAGGGGACTGATGACCTAAGATGTTAAGTTCCATGGTGCTTAGAGCCATTTGAACCATATACTTCCTCACTGTTCGATGTGCAGGTCATTTACTTGGTTTGAGTCTCCATTTGTTACTTCAACAGGCACATAGTCTTTAGTAACGAGACCAAGCTTGTGGGCGTCTTTGATAGAAATCCGCCGCTGAGTTAGATGTTTGCATAACATTTCAATGACTGGCAATTTGTTTTCAGCCTCATTCAGTACTACTTGTTGTGGTGGGAGAGCTGTACGCAGAATGAACTGATGTTTTCTCGCCACACGTGAACACGTGATTATGAATCTAGTTCGGCTTTTGATACTGTATGGGTTGTATCGATCAAATATCAAGTATATGTCTGAGTCTTTGAGCTTGCTTTCTACAGAATGAGTAACCCTTTGAACAAGATTGTCCCATTTGTAGCGATTGTCCAGCGTACAGCACATCCATCAATGACAACTGTGTTCGGGGATGGCTGGAGTCTCTTGCGTGGTTGAATTGCCAGTAGTTAATTTTGCGGTGAATCTCATCAGACCATCATATCTGAAGAGGGAAGTCTGGAAGGGTGCCTGTTCATGGTTCAACAGCTCTGTAGCATCAGTTGATCTAGAAGACATCAAGTTAGTCAGCTTTGAGTAAATCATGACATATCGAATAAGAACTCTGTACCGACCTTCACTTTTTTATTCATGACAGATTGCGGTAAGAACTTTCTCGGGATGGCGTTGTGGAACACTTCTGGTTATATTCCTTCGAATATCTGCATCTCCTTGCCTCCGATGGAAACTGCTTGGTCCACGTTAATTTTAGAAAATGCAACACTGCCTCTCATAATGTTCATTATTCCAACAGGATGTTGATGACGATCTAGGCTAATCAATGCACCGAGATAATGCCTTACAGTTTTTCCTTCGTCAGAATGGTCAAATTTCTTCCTAGCTGCAGTCTCTCCCCGGTGATTTGTGACCTAACATTTGACACCCCTTTTGTTGCGTGTATCAAGCATAATCTGGTTAAAGGTTTTTTGTGTTGATCACGATCAACTGCCCCGCATAATTTAACTGCTTTCCACCGATCAGGATGCTTGTCGTCTCTTTCCGTTAAGCATTGCATGCCACAAAATACATGCTGAGGAAAATCGAAAGCCGGAAGTTCGGAACGGCGACATTTTTCCAGTGTTTCACTCCCAGATTCTCTAACAATTTTATGTTTCTTTAATTTTTTTTTTTTTTTTTTTGCAAACTTTGTGATATACTATTTTGAAGTATACGTTGACACACAATCTTTATGAGAAAGAATTGTCATATCTGAATCAGTCTGCAACTGCTCGTGGATGTCATAGTGCACAGCGTCCCCTCCCTTCTTAATCGCAGTAATAATCGATTGGTTTCTCTTGGCGCTTGCAGTAACCAAAAATTCTGATTCTGACTGGCATGGGAAATCTGGAGCATTTTTAAATAGCTCTCAGACATCTTTCCAATTCTTCACAATATCCTGTCTGTAAACGAAAAAGGTATCATTTAAGAAACATGAGCAAATAACCAGAGTTCTACTGTAAACGAAGGGAAACTCTTAAAGAAATACGTTAGCGGTATTCTACTGTCTACCTAAAATTTCCCAGCTGTGGCAAAGTTGCACCACCTCAGATTTTGTTTACTTGCACACTTCTTGAATGGATCCGGTGATAAAACTTTGTGTGTAACTCATCACCACGTCCTAGGCTTCTGCCAAAGGACTATAGGGCGGAATAGCTGTTGTGTACGTTCAGTCCGTCTGTTGTATCTAGCCTCAACTGGCTAAAACCAGTCAAAGTCTGTACTGGCGAGTTCAAGATGAAAAGACGTTATGTCCTCTTGTGAAACAAAGACGACAAACTCATTTGAAAGAGAATTACTTCTCTTTCGCGCCTCACCTTCATATGAAAATGTTTAAAAGTATGCCCAAGGACAAAAGCTCTTGTTTTTAGTAACGATTTGAGGAAGTACTGCGTGCTCTGTGACTGATAAC
The DNA here is from genome assembly GCF_023864275.1 of Schistocerca cancellata. Lineage (NCBI taxonomy): Eukaryota > Metazoa > Arthropoda > Insecta > Orthoptera > Acrididae > Schistocerca > Schistocerca cancellata. Next base: position 776,236,596 of record NC_064627.1, on the reverse strand, counting down.
TGATCATGAAATCTGACCTAAGCAATACAGCGGAACATTGACAATATTTTTTTTATGAAAGAAATGAAGAGCATTGAAAATTTACTTCTATCCTTGCAGGCCCGATTTAGTACTGTCAGCGTGGTGCACCTGCGTCTGAGACAAATCCCAGGGACGAAAAATCATGAAATGCTGCTCAGTGGACGTAAATATTACCAAGAATTAGATTTAGATCACGAACTACTTCAACAACGTTAGGTGAATATGATGTGGTGTGGAAGATGTTGCTAAAAGAAATGTATGTTTGAAGAAAGAGAGAGACTAAATGTATAAAAGCAAACAAGACGTTTTTATGCAGATTCTTTTTGCATACGGGAAGGAGAGGAAATCACGTAGCATACGTCGTTCTTAATCCTGTAAATGAAAAAAATTTGATGGACTTCCCCTGACTGAATGTCACGTGTAAATACTGTTTATGGATGAGTAAATGTCAAGCAGCAGGTAAAAACCTAGATGAAATACAATATGTAGTTACTTTTGTGGAATTGGTCAGAACAAACAATACAACGGCAAGGAGTTTAAAGATGTGGATTAGGTACACGCTTCTGGAAATCTCTTTATTCTGAAAATCGTAATTCGTTATAGAGTGTATAAAAAGACATGCAAGGAAAGTAAAGACTGGAGAAGGTTCCTGGAATACTGGATGGCTAATACTCCGATTTGTGGAAGGAAAGAAGATAAGGGGAGAATACTTCAAAAGCTTCAACGAGAAACCGTGATTCAGAGTTATTGGTTGGGACTTTTTCGTGAAGTACCCTTGTGTCAGCCGTATTCTTTTCCTTTTGTTGCGTAATATGTGGATATAATTTCAATTTTTGGGCGACTGCCGTTGGCATCTGCTACAGTAACTAGCATCTGAATAGAAAATCACAAGCTTTCAATGACTGTTACACGTGTAGAATTATAGATGGCTATTGTGATGTAACTCTATTGAATTCTACGCTCTTACTGTAAAAAAGATAAGTGGAGAGTTCTTCGAAAGCTGAAGCGAGAAACCATGATACAGCGACTTTTGTTGGGACTTTTTCACTAAGTTTCTTTCTGTCAACCGCATTCTTTTTCGTATGTCGCGGAAAATGTGGATATAATTTCGGTTTTTGGGTTACTACCTTTGCATCTCCGACAGTAACTAGCAAATGAATAGAATATTTCAAGCTTTCAATGACTGTGATATGTATAGAATTCTGGATGGCTTTTGTGATGTAATTCTATTGAATTGTACGCTCTTACTGTAAATCAGAGATAGAATGCTATCGCTCATTCGATATCAAACCGACTGCCTCAGAGGTTCATCACAATATAAATTTTCACGTCGCAAGAGTTGGTTTTGATGTAACGTAACACACACTTCCAGCTACACTCTAATATCGCTCGAAAGTATCCTTCCCTTTTCACTTCAATCTTTTAACTTATATTCTCTTTATCAATTTTCTTCGCGTAACTCGAATTTTCCCACATCGAATCCCTTACAGAAATTATCCCCCATATCACTACCATTCACTGGAGATCAGAACAGCCTGTTATTCACAGTGACGTAATGGATTTTATGAGTGATAGCTACCATGAACTAATCCTGCAAATCTCAAAATGAGGACACTGCTCAACTTAATTTTCGACATTTTCTTTAAAAAGAATTCCCAGGCAACTGAGGTATCACAGACGATGTACGAGGCGTAAATACCGCGATACACTTAGTTTGTTTAACCTAAAATCTGATGTTTTAATTAAAACGTAGATATAAGTTCAATGGTAACTTTGTAAAAACTTTGCCTGGGGCAAAATCTAGTTTGCGCCACGTAAACTATGAATGACATGCATGAAATGCAAGCTTTCTAGGTTTTTTTTTGTATATGACATTGTTGAGTGTCTCATTCTTGTATGATTCTATCCCTCCAGTCCCAATGTGAACGAAGTGAAAACTGATAATTCACAAGTTGCCAGTACTTTTAAAAATCAATTTCTAAACGTAGCAACAAACACAGTATTAAATGGTTTAGTTGAAGAAGCAACAGAATATATTACAAATGTCATTACACAGAACTTTGAACAATTAGAAATACCACCAACATCTTTACTGAAATTAATCAGTTATACAAATTCTAAAAAACACAAGATCATGTGAGAGTGATGGAATTTCAGACAGAATTCTGAAAAGTTGTAATGTCCTGATGTACGCAGGGTATCATTGGCACAGGGAATTTTACCCTGACAAGCTAAAATGTGCAATTACAAACCACTTCAAAAGGAAGGTGACAAGACGGACTTCAACATTTATCGTCCACTTTCTGTACTGACATCTTCTTTCAAGATATTCGAAAAAGTATTGTACTCAATAGCAGACTCACACTCAAGTGGAAACAATTCAATTAGCATATCGCGGATTGGATTAAAGAAGAGTTGTTCTACTCAAAATGATATTTATACATTCACTCATCAAAATAGCACAGGTCTTAAATAATAGTATATCGCCAGTTGGTAATTTGTATGATTCTCCAAGGCCTCAGATTATGTAGATCATGATACTCTCTTAGAAAAACTCAAGTTTTATGGAATCGTTAGTTTTACAAACAGCTGGTTTGAATCACACTTATCAAACAGAATGCAAAAAAATTGTGCTAAATATTGAGACTATGTCACAAAGGTATAAAACTTTAGTGACAGGGGAAAAATCACAAAGGAAGAAGCATAGAGTTCAATTTTGGAGCATCTCCTATTACTTACATATGTGAATGACCTTCCACTTAACATTCATCATGCGAAATTGGTACAGTTTGAAAACGAGTATTATAAGAAATTCCATTAGAGACAAAGAAACATAAGAGTTGGTAAATGATATTTTCCAAAAAATTATTAATGGGTTCTCTAAAAATGGACTCGCCTAAATTTTGAGGAAACAGATTACATCTGATTTTGTACAACAAACAGAATCGTGTCAACAATTTATGTAGCACATGAAGAGGAGTCAGTAAGTAGGGTAGAATGCTCTAAATTTTTGGATGTGCATAATGATGAAAACTTGAACTGGAAGACGCATATTACTGAGCTTCTCAAACAGTTAAGTTCAGCTGCTATTGCTCTTCGTTCAAATGCAAATCTCGGAATCAAAGTATCAACCTACTGATACATTTTGCATATTTCCACTCAACACTGTCGTACGGAATAATTTTCTGGGGTAACTCATCGCTGGGAAAGAAAATTCCGATAGCACAATAGCGAAAAGTAAGAATGTGGTATTCACCCACGGACTTCATGTTGGTAACTCTTCAAGGGGCTAGGTATATTAACTTCTCTATCACAATACATATACTCGCTAATGAAATTCGTCATAAATATTCCCCACAATTTAAGACGAACAGTGATCTTCACACCTATAACACACCTTCATTACCCATTGCTAAACCGTCAGTGGCTCAGAAAGAAGTTCAATACGCAGCAACAAAAAGTTTCGATCGTATGCCCAGCAACACAAAATGTCTGACAGGTAATGAAGAAAATTTTAAACGTAATTTAAAATCATTTCTCCTGGACAACTTCTTCTATTCCTTTGATACATTCCAATTTAAAACTGATATCCAGTAAAAAAAAGTGTAGTTAGAGGATTAGGACTAGAAATAATGTGTTCATTGATGTTATCACTAATCAAGTATACATATCCTGTAAACTGACTCGTTCCACATCATTTCGATAAAAGAACCGTTCAAATGATCTACGGAAAATATAAGTAACAAACTAAGTCAATATATTACAAACATGATTTACATGAGAACAGAACCGGTAATCTGTGAGAGTCCCCAAATTTTATTCCAATGCACTGAATCGTGCTGTAAATTGGCGCTCTTTTTTATCTGAAAATGTACGAATGAAAACTCGAGTCATTAGACACTTTGTAATGCTGACTTTGCGTTTGGCTGACGCTTCACAAAAGACGTCATAAGCCACATAATAAAAGGAAATGCCTTAGGCTGAAGCGGGGGGTGGGGGGTTCACTACTGTACAGTTATTCAGTGAGATAAGGGAAGTGCAGTATGACGATGGCAACAAATAGATGGTGTTATCGATTGAGAGCTTCAGGTAGTACTTTGTATCTTAAATTCTGATAAGCAGTACTGTGGCAATATCGACGACGGCCATATTGAAGTGGAGTGATGTTTTTTATTTAGTGCTGAATAACAGCACAAGGTTTATGACATAAGAAACTCTATCTGCATTCCCAGAAAGAAGGACTACATAAGATATAAGTACGAAGGTCGCCAGGAAAGTAGCGCATCACTTTTTCTTCTCAGATGACAATAAATTTGCGAATTCGAAACGTTACGTATGAATTCTTTGAAGTTTCCTGAGTGCGCGAGTAAAATTTTCGTTTCCTAAGACAGATAAGTCGGCTGATCGGCTGACTAATGTTTCAATATGGCATCTGCAAGCGTTGTACGTTACAAGCACTGTATCGTCGTTGAATTTCCCGATGCGAAGAAAGAAACTGTGGGGAATGTTTACAAACATTCTTCTGAAGTCTACGGAGGGTCTGCAATAGACTTGTGTTCAGCTCGTCATTAGGCACAGAGGGTGCAACCGTCAGAAGGCGGTTCAGCGGAGCTCCATTTGCAGCGAGGGGACAGACCGTCCACGGCTGTCACACCTGATGCGTTGCAGCGCTCATTCGGCAGGATTGCATCACAACGACTCAGCAATTCAGTAAAGAAAGTGTGGCTAAAATTATGTTTCTACCGAAAAGTGTGAGCAAGATGTCTTGGGATGGAATGCAAATCCTACAGAAGAAACACTTGTTCTGAGTTGTTCCAACGTTTTGAAGATGACGACAAGGCTTTCTTGTCCCGGATTGAGACAGGTGATGAAACCTGAGTTCACCATTTTCAGTCCGAAGCAGAAAAGACAGTCGATGGAACTGCGTCAGCCTCACTCTTCACAAAAGAAAGTATTCGAAGCAAATGCTTGCGCCAGTAAGTTCACGACGAATGTGTGTTGGGACTGTGAGGGTGTGATTCTGATCGATGTGATGCCAAGAAGCAGTGATATTAATTCGGAGCCATACGTGAACACATTAACCACACTCGAGAAGCGCTTCCAGTTGCATCGGTGCCATAACAACCCACAGAGTGCTTTGTTTCAGTGCGATATGGCTCGGCCTCACGCAAAGTTGATGACTTCTCAACGCATCACGAAAGGTGGTCGGAGCTGGTACCCCATCCGCCCTAAAGCTCCGTTCTTTATCTTGTTTGGGCCATTAAAAGACAACGCACGTGGGAGATATTTTTGAGAACGACGTGGAGATAATTCGCGTAGGGGAGAAATAAGTTCGTGGCTAGAACAAGGACGGGTACCGACACGGCATTCATGTCCTCGTTTCTCACTGTAGGTAGCTGGAATGAGATTGCATGAATAAACAGCATCACTCAAAAGTGGTTCAAATGGCTCTGAGCGCTATGGGACTTAATATCTGAGGTCATCAGTCCCCTAGAACTTAGAACTACTTAAATCTAACTAACCTAAGGACATCACACAAATCAATGCCCCAGGCAGGAGTCGAAACTGCGACCGCAACGGTCGCGCGGTTGCGGACTGAATCGCCTAGAACTGCTCGGCCATAACGGCCGGCCATCATCCAAGTATATGTAAGTTTCATTGTATAGTGCAAATAACTGTTGAAGATAAAAATGCGGGACATTAATTTATGAGCGAACCTTTAAGTTAGATTTAATTTTTATTCCAATAGATGCACTCTGAGGAGATGCTTCAGGATGTAGTACATGTCAGAAAAACTAGAATACACAATTAAAATTCACAAAGATACACTAATATACCGTCCCACAAATCGCACGTGAAATGGTCCTCATGGATGTGGAGTAAGTGAAAATAAAATTTTAAACATATTTCACTTAAAAGGTATCAGTAACTTTTCACAAAACATGTAAATGTTTAATACACTGATCATTCTTAAGCTATTGCAGAAATGCGTCATCAAACAGAAAAATCATTTTACAACTTTTAGTTGCAATGATCGCATTACTGCTCTGAATCTGAACAGACGTCAGCTTCTAGTACTACCCACATTATTTGACATTATTAGTAACATATGCACATCAGTTGGTTCTACTAAGAAGTTTATCGACAGACTGAGGTGATTACCAATACATGCTATGGGCTGTTCTTAAAGTGAATTTTGTTGGTAGTTCAACCTTTTGTTGTTCCTAGCAAGTTATTGAAAATGTGCTTCTGAATAATAGACACCTGTCTGTGCCAAAGTAACTGATTTGAAAACTTTGTGAAGGTTATTCTAATTTCTGCTACTGATTCCATGAAACGAGTCGTTGGTGTGAATAAGAGGCATGTTTTTCATAACAAATTTCACCAAACAATAAATGTGTTGAGGAACAGTAGTCAGTACCGCTAGTTTCTTAAACAGGCTCCAGCAAGATGTTCTTGAGTTCACATCACGAATAATTCTTCTTGCACGTTTTTGGACCAGGAAAACTTTAGCTTGTCTCAATGAGTTACCCCAAAAGTAACCACTTATGATATTATGGAATGAAAGTACGCATAGTACGACCATTTTTTAAAATTTTTGTATCATCTATGTCTGCAACGTTCGCACTGTAAATAGAGATTTATTGAGGCGCTTCTGCAATTCTGAGGTACGCTCCTCCCAGTTGAATTTATTATCAAGCTGCAATGGCAAGAGGTAAATACTGTCAGCTTGTTCCACCTGTATGTCGTTATTTTAGGCGTATGCTGGAGGAAGACGTCTTTTGAGCTCTAAGCTGCATGTAATGTATTTTTTCGTAGATTAGTGACAATGAATTGGCTAGCGACTATTTATTGATGTCTATGAAAATTTGGTTAACTTACATTTCTAAGACTATAACTGATTATTTATTGCCATGTTTGTATCATCTGTAGGTAGAACAAACTTGGAATCTGATAATGTTACAGATGAATGGTAACTGATTACACAAGAAAAAGTGAGGGCCTTAAAATTCAAGCTTGTAGGACGTTCTCAGTTGAATGAAGTCTGATAGTTTAATAAAATCTCTTTCCTAATGATACTCTTTGTTTACTATCGGAGATATTGGATTTTGCACCGTTTCCTGTTACACCGCAATATTCGGATTTACTTAAAAGGATACTGTGATCGTATATCCACAGGAGTTGTGAATTTTAGAGGCTACTTACAGAGGCTCCACTTCATACGAACAATTAAACACTGTACATATCATGACTATGAGCTTTTTGTTCGCGGAAACAAAGTAATAGACTGACAATACGTCTTCCTGAAAAAAAAGTGAGGCTGAAATCTTAATGAAGGAAAAAAGATTGGAGTTTGACGTCCTGTCGAAGTCATTACTGACGTAGCACAGGCTCAGCAAGGGGGAAAGCTGGGGAAGCGAGTTGGTCGCGTCCTTTTGAAAGGAACCATCCGGAAATTTCTCTCAAGCGATTTATGGAAATCACGGAAAACCTAAATCTGAATGGCTGGACGAGTATTCGAACCTGCACCCTCCCTAATTCCAGTTTCCCGTGTGCTAATAGCTGCGATAAAATCTCACTGTTTCATGGCAACCTGCATCCTCATCATGAGAACTGAAAGTTGGGCATGTCATTTTGATTTTTGTAAGTTATAGATGTGCACGTCAGAGAGAGAGAGTTACAATCTTTGGCCTTGTTGTGGCACAGTCTTTGCCTCTGCGCATTCTGATACGTTCTTAGTTGAAATGTTGTAGGTGATGGACATATTCAGTAGCGGTGTGTTGACTTCTGATTGTATCTATTGAGTGAAGCAAGATTTATTGTAAAGGAGAGCGAGGACGAATATGATGTATACATTGGAAGGCGAAAAGAACATAAATTTTGAATAATATTAATTTTTTTCACGAGAAGAAGTCTGGGGTAAGTCTGCAGCAATGCGCAGCTAATTTGTCAGCATGATTATTGCCGGTTAGTTAACCAGCACAGAGATGAGGGAAAGGCCACCCTACTTCCCTGAGTCATATCTTAAGATATCATCTAATTAAGCTGTATGGTTTTCAAAGAAATTCTCTATTAACACTATACCTTTTTTAATCACTGTTCACTTTGTTACGCATGGTACTGTTCAGACCATTGTTATGTGTGAAAGTCACGCGAACTTTGAGTCTGTCTTTTTGAATAGGTCCTACATTCTTCATCCTAAAATCGTTGTCTTGGAATACCATTTCATAGGAACAGACAGTCTCCCCATCCCACAGTTTAAAAAGTGTTTATTAAGCATCACCACATTGCACCATATGGTATGAAACAGTTTGAATATTGTTTGGAAATTTTATTTAAAAGTAGAAATCTAGCTTAGCCGCCGTCTGCTTGCTGTTTTTCTTTCGAGAAATCTGCAGCAATGTTATCAAGACACGAGGCAAGTGGAGATTTCGACTAGTACCAGATATCTGTTTTTACTTCAGTTGCGCATTTAATATTTTCGCAGAAGAAGCTGTGTAGTACCATCACTGTGGTGTAGCGGTTAGGATACTAGACTATTGCATGGAGGGTCGGGAGTTCAAAACTCACCTGACGTTTAAATTTGAATTTCTATATTCGGTTCGAGGACATTCTAGAAGTATCCACAGATATCAAGAATCATTGTACTGTAATGTTATGTAACTGTACACAGGGTGTTATAAAAAGGTACGGCTAAACTTTCAGGAAACATTCTTCACACACAAAGAAAAAAAATATGTTATGTGGACATGTGTCCGGAAACGCTTACTTTCCATGTCAGAGCTCATTTTATTACTTCTCTTCAAATCACATTAATCATGGAATGGAAACACACAGCAACAGAACGTACCAGCGTGACTTCAAACACTTTGTTACAGGAAATGTTCAAAATGTCCTCCGTTAGCGAGGATACATGCATCCACCCTCCGTCGTATGGAATCCCTGATGCGCTGATGCAGCCCTGGAGAATGGCGTATTGTATCACAGCCGTCCACAATACGAGCACGAAGAGTCTCTACATTTGGTACCGGGGTTGCGTAGACAAGAGCTTTCAAATGCCTCCATAAATGAAAGTCAAGAGGGTTGAGGTCAGGAGAGCGTGGAGGCCATGGAATTGGTCCGCATCTACCAATCCATCGGTCAGTGAATCTGTTGTTGAGAAGCGTACGAACACTTCGACTGAAATGTGCAGGAGCTCCATCGTGCATAAACCACATGTTGTGTCGTAAAGGCACATGTTCTAGCAGCACAGGTAGAGTATCCCGTATGAAATGATTATAACGTGCTCCATTAAGCGTAGGTGGAAGAACATACTGACGAAACTAAAATGAGCTCTAACATGGAAATTAAGCGTTTCCGGACACATGTCCACATAACATCTTTTCTTTATTTGTGTGGGACGAATGTTTCCTGAAAGTTTGGCCGTACCTTTTTGTAACACCCTGTATATACCGTATGTGTTCTGACCGGAGGCAGTTCGCTCCGCGCTCTTGTATGTGCAAGTGCTGAATAAACCTTCGTTAAGTGAAGTTAGTGTTCGTCATTCATGTAATTAAACCTTCTTCTACGTGACAATATAACGACAAGTTGTATTCAGACCCGTTACCGTTCCATTCAAATTAGATTCTGCTCAGTCAAAAGTTAGCATACGAATTTACGTTAATAACAATTTTTGGGCACATAGTTTTGCTTATACGTAAACTTTTTATAGAGTGAGAGGTAAATCTGAGCTAAATTTCACACAGAAACACATAGTGGGGAGCTTGCAGAATGAAGAAAGAAAAAAAAGTTTTATTTCTTTCGAATACTATCCACGTTTCTAAGTCATTCGGTGACTGGTCGTCTGGCTTGGGGCTTAGAAGGTGGTAGGAGAAATATTTGTCGCTTTTCACATACGTCATCAGTGAGTGACCATGGCCTCGGTTACAAACAAACGATGCTGGTGCTTCATACGTACCATTAACAAAGAAGCACAATCGTTACGTTTGTGATGGTTTCCTCGTTTTCTGCAGCAGCATAGTAGCTCTGGTGCTGTTGACTGTGGCAACGTAATTACCATTGTTAGGCAATTCGAAATGCTGTGTAGCGTGTATTACTTGCTTTGCAATTTTAAACCTGTTAAATAACTGTGTGGCATCAATGTTGGTTTACAGTGCGTGGCAGTGATGAAACGCAAAATGCTCCCTGTAGGGGATTTAATCTCCATGAATGATGCTACAAACAACGTGTCGCTGCCTTCGGATACAGGATATACGTCAAACACAGATACATCAACATTAAACAGCAGATTCACAATAAATTATCGTGTCTCTAAAATACTATGAATAATATATTACCTCTGAAAGCAAAATTTAGGAGAATAAATATCTGAAAGGCGATTGGATTTTATTTCTACATCAAAAGAAAATGAGGTGAAAACAGCTGCACCTTGTTTTATGTGTAATTTATTTTCATTTTAAATCAAGGCACACGATCATTAAACATGCCTGCGTAACCAGCGACGTGTTTCTATCACTGTAACGTATGAAAGCCATATGGTATTTTATCACGGGTGGCGCCTGGATTCCAGGAATGCTGCAGATAGAGACGGATGGGCAGCAGTATTGATGTGGCAACCATCATTGTAAATCATATCGTCACACGCCTGCTACTTTCTGCGTATCAATACTGTGGGTTCGACGTACTCTTAACACAAATGGCCGGTGACAACAAGTATGTCGAGCTGTGTTACTGCGTACCGCTGATGTTAAAACTATTTACTTTCTCAGTAACTCTGTATTAATAGCTTAAATGAAGTGCTAATAGACGTAATTACGGTTATAGCAAACATAAAGGAAAGAGCAACATCGCAATAACATGTGAAATGCTGAATAATTAAAAAAATTATTAAACATTGGCTGCTAGGGGAGACATAAGTACAGGCAACTTTAGCACTAACGTTTCTTCCGTCAAAATACACTATCAGCTCTTACATTTAAAAAGTGTGAATGAAGAACTATGTGATTTTCTTTCCTTAAGCAAACCTAGTGCATATGGCAACACATTACCAAACTGGCCAGAGTATTTAAGAGAACAGAAATACTAATCCTTATTATTACGAGGATCGGAATGATACGATTTTCGGGCATCAGAGCCGGTAAATGATAAAAATTCCGTCAGTAAAACTGATCAGCTACTGTGCTCTCGGCAATATTACTTCAATGTTTAGCTGAACCTATGGAATTCTTATATATAAAATTCTCTTGTCACAATGTTAGTTGCTCGATCTATTCTGATGAATTTTTACATGTATATTCGGTAGGTCTGAGAATCGGCCGTAATCTATTTTTCATACCCCTAAGTGATAAGGGCGGTCTACCCCCAAAAAAATTTTCTTATGTTTTGGACCTTTTTATTTTTTTATGATGTGGCATTAAAAAATACACGCAACCCTAAATTTTCACCCTTCTACCACCAACTCCTATTTTTAATATCGATGTTAGTAATTTAATAATTTTCAACCCCAGTCGATAACTGATCAATTATCACTTGATCAGTTATCCCCGCCAGGTGTCTATCGCTGATAGCCTTTCACTGTTCGATAGATACGTAATTGAAGAAAACGTACCAAAAGCAACGACTCGAATATCCCTCTTTGAATCGACGTAACTAGACCGAGAAGTTTAACTACTCGTAGCTAGTATGCGACATACGCCAAACCGACATTTAGGCCAAGCGCATACTCATCGATTTTTATCGTACGGAAATATACGTACAATAAAATTTTCTTAATGGAGCAAGTAAGTTCCTATGCTCTCCTTTGTTCCTCTAAAAGAATTTAATCGTACAATATATAAAAATAGATGCGTGTGCGCTTGGAGTTATCCATAATGCTGGCGAACATGTTTCGACACGAAATTGCCGCTAAGTTTGTATGTTTATGGATGAGCCGTGTATCGGCTGCAATTGTTAAATTCGCACCATGTACTGCTACGGTCGCAGGTTCGAATCCTGCCTCGGGCATGGGTGTGTGTGCTGTCCTTAGGTTAGTTAGGTTTAAGTAGTTCTAAGTTCTAGGGGACTTATGACCTAAGATGTTGAGTCCCATAGTGCTCAGAGCCATTTGAACCATTTTTCGCACCATGTACCGTAGAAACGCTAGAACTAATAGTGGCCGATACTGCCGGACTTCCCCCTAAGCCTTTTCTCACTCCCTACACAGTTTTCGGCCATTATTATTGTTTGTGTCACGAGCTCCTGCTAACAACGGCTTATTGAGACACGTATACAATGTGTTACACGTATACATTATTCTTATAGACTAGAGATATGACAAAACAACGTTTGCCGGGTCAGCTAAAACATATAAAGATTTTCAGAGGCGGAACGAAGTTCGCCGGGTATACATTGTGTTACACGTATACATTATTCTTATAGACCAGAGATAATTTAGCTATAACATATAAAGATTTTCAGAGGCGGAACGAAGTTCGCCAAGTATAGCTAGTAGTAGTATGAAAAGGACGAACGACATTCATGATGCAGCAGAAAAGGTTAGGGACGAGAATAATGAGTTAAAGAAGTGATTCGCATCTTTCTTAGAACACTCTACTGTGCTAGGATCGTTTGTAGCTGCAAACTGCAAAAATAAGGAGAGTAGAACTGTATTTGATAAATCATTGTCCTTTTGCGTGAAAATTAAACCTAAAACAGTAGAAGCGAATTCCAGGAAAATGCACTGTCCAGTCACGCTAATGCGACAACCTGTCAAAAGCCTGAATAACCGCTTTTGGAGCTCGTAACGCTGCAAAATGTGCAGGAAGAGTGTCATTGAGGTTCTGGAAGGCACCATCAGGGTCGACTCCAGTACCGTCGCCAGATGCGCTAGGTGTCACGGATGGGGATCCATGGTGCGATCAGCACGATCGAGATGGTTGCACAGATTCTTGGTTGGGCGGTCTGGGCTCAGTCCGGTGCTCGTCGAACCACTCAGGTACACTGCGAGCTGTGTGACACGTTGCACTGACCTGCTGGTAGATGCCGTTGTGAACACAGTCCCCTAGAATAGTCGCATACCAGTATTGAGCCACTGTGCCTTCCAAAATGACAAGGTCGCCCAGGAGATGCCACAGGAATATTGCCCAGACAGAAACTCTCCCTCCTCCGGCTTGGACCCATCCGATGATTGTTGCAGGGTGTTTGCTTTCGGATGTCTCGCGTCTGTTGAGTGTAAAATATGATTCATCTGAAAAGGGCCACCTGTCGCCGTTCAGTGGATGTCCAGTTGCGGTATAAGCGTGCAAATTCCAGCCTTCATCGCCGATGAGCAGCAGTCAGTATTGGTGCATGAACCAGGCGACTGCTGCGGAAGCCCATACGCAGTGATGACGTTCGCCCATGTCATCTATGGCTTGTGGTGCGCCACAGTTGCCTTGGGGCCTATTGTGGATAGCGCCATTTCGACATGCACAGTACATTTTAACTACGGCGGCACGTGAACCCTTTACTAACTTATCCCTTTTCCAAATGCTACCACGTTTGACCGAAAGCCAATGATCATGCCCTTTTGGACATCAAATAAATCGCTCCGTTTCCTCATTACGATAACGGCTACACTCTTTTCCGCGTCTATATCTACATCTACATCAACATGGTTACTCTGCAATTCACATTTAAGCGCCTCGCAGAGGGTTCATCGAACTTCTCTACCATTCCACTCTCGAATGGCGCGTGGGGAAAAGGAACTCCGCCGGCCGGGGTGGCCAAGCGGTTAAAGGCGCTACAGTCTGGAACCGCTCGACCGCTGCGGTCGCAGGTTCGAGTCCTGCCTCGGGCATGGATGTGTGTGATGTCCTTGGGTTAGTTAGGTTTAAGTAGTTCTACGTACTAGGGGACTGATGACCATAGAAGTTAAGTCCCATAGTGCTCAGAGCCATTTGAACCAAAAGGAACTCCTAAATCTTTCCGTTCGAGCTCTGATTTCTCTTATTTTATTATGATTATCATTTCTCTCTGCATAGGCGTGTGTCAGCAAAATATTTAAGCATTCGGAAGAGAAAGTTGGTGATTGAAGTTTCGTAAATAGATGTCGCCGCAAAGAAAACCGCCTTTGTTTCAGTGACTGCCACCGCAACTCGCGTATCATATCAGTGACACTCTCACCTTTATTGCGCGATAACACAAAACGAGCTGCCCTTCTTTGCACTTTTTCGATGTCCTCCGTCAATCCTACCTGGTAAGGATCCCACACCGCGCAGCAATATTCCAGCAGAGAACGGACAAGTGCAATGTAGGCTGTCTCTTTAATGGGTTTGTCGCATCTTCTAAGTGTTCTGCCAACAAAGCGCAGTCTTTGTTTCGACTTCCCCACAATATTATCTATGTAGTCTTTCCAATTTCAGTTGCTCGTAATTGTAATTCTTAGGTATTTAGTCGAATTGACAGCGCTTAGATTTGTGCGATTTATCGTATACCCAAACTTTATGGTTCAAATGGCTCTGAGCACTATGGGACTTAACATCTGAGGTCATCAGTCCCCTAGAACTTAGAACTACTTAAACCTAACTAACCTAAGGACAGAACACACATCCATGCCCGAGGCAGGATTCGAACCTGCGACCGTAGCGGTCGCACGGTTCCAGACTGAAGCGCCTTTAACCGCGTGGCCACACTGGCCGGCCCCAAACTTTATCAGATTTCCTTTAGCACCCGAGTGCATGACCTCGCACTTTTGTTTGTTTAGTGCTAATTGCCACTTTTCGCACCATACAGAAATTCTCTCTAGGTCATTTTGTAATTGGAATTGATCGTCTGATGATTTTACTAGACGGTAAATTACAGCGTCATCTCCAAACAATCTAAGGGGGCTGCTCAGATTATCACTTAGATCATTTATATAAATCAGAAACAGCAGAGGGCCTATGATACTACCTTGCGGAACGCCAGATATCACTTCTGTTCTACTCCATGATTTTCCGCCTATCACTACGAACTGTGACTTCTCTGAGAGGAAATCACGAATCCAGTCACACAACTGAGACGATACTCCATATGCACGCAATTTGATTAATAGTCGCTTGTGAGGAACGGTATCAAAAGCCTTCTGGAAAACTACTGGGTGTTGTGTTATGTCCTTAGGTTAGTTAGGTTTAAGTAGTTCTAAGTTCTAGGGAACTGATGACGATAGATGTTAAGTCCCATAGTGCTCAGAGCCATTTGAACCATTTTCTGGAAAGCTAGGAATGTGGAAACGATCTGAGATCCCTTGTCGACAGCACTGGTTATTTCATGGGAATAAGGAGCTAACTGTGTTGCACATGCTACATGCTACATTAAATATACTCTCCACTGCTAGTGCACTGCTGCTGCACTTTGATGCCGAACATAGGCGGTGGGCACATTAATATGACTGGACAGCGTAGTAGCACTGTTCCTCCAATCTTGCTAATTCGAACCTCGATATATCGAATTTCTCAGTAGATCGAAACAGTTTTCCGTTTTATTCAAAAAACCTTTCATAAATCGAAGGAATCAGATGTATTTCTCTATACTCAATAAATCGGAGCCACTGTCCTGACAGATCGCAAACATTCTGTAATTCGAAGTTAGCGGCTGTATAAAACTCGGTAATTAGAATTGTTTCATAAGTGATTTATGCATTAGTTTCTACATCCACACATACATCTACTTCTATCCTCTGTAAATAATTTTGGTTCGTGGCGGAGGATACTTCACGCTGTACCAGTTATTATGGATTTCTTCCGTTCCAGGTTGGCTGGCTCCTTTGGAGGAGGGGACCAAACAGCAAGGTCTTCGGTCCCATCGGATTAGGGAATGATGGGGAGGACGTCGGCCGTGCCCTTCCAAAGGAACCATCCCAACATTCGCCTGAAGCGATTTAGGGAAATCACGGGAAACCTAAATCAGGATAGCCAGACGCGGCTTTCAACCGTCGTCCTCCCGAACGCGAGTCCAGCGTGCTAACCACTGCGCCACCTCCCTCGGTCTCCCGTTCCATCCACGTGTGGAACTAGAGAAGAGTGACTATATAAATGCCTCTATGCGCGCTGCACTTAATCTAATCTTGTCTTCGTGAGCATTGCAGCTGTAATAGCAGGGGTTTGCAATATGCTCATAGATCCTTAACTTAAAGATGGTTCTTGACACTTTGTAAGTAGAATTTTTCAATGAAATTTTCTCCATTTGACTGTACATAATTATTCATTTAATTCACACAATCGCGATTTCGACATTATGGCCATTATCAAGTGCAAAGATAAATATAACAAAGAGGCCGACATGGTTAAACGACATGGCACCGTTGAGATAAGATATACGTTGACGAGCCAAAATATTATGACCATTTGATTAATAGTCTGTTTGTCCATCTTTGGAACGAAATACATCGCTGATGCTACACATCGTGGATCTGACAGTTTGTTGATACGTTTGTGGAGATATGTGGCATTAGATGCCCAAGCACAGGTCATGTAATTCGCGTAGGTAACGGACCGCTGACTTGCATACGCTGTGATTCCGCCCGATAGCTACCCATATGGGTTCCATACATTTAACTCAGGCGAATTTAATCGCCGAGACATTAACGTGAGTTAACTACACTCCTGGAAATTGAAATAAGAACACCGTGAATTCATTGCCCCAGGAAGGGGAAACTGTATTGACACATTCCTGGGGTCAGATACATCACATGATCACACTGACAGAACCACAGGCACATAGACACAGGCAACAGAGCATGCACAATGTCGGCACTAGTACAGTGTATATCCACCTTTCGCAGCAATGCAGGCTGCTATTCTCCCATGGAGACGATCGTAGAGATGCTGGATGTAGTCCTGTGAAACGGCTTGCCATGCCATTTCCACCTGGCGCCTCAGTTGGACCAGCGTTCGTGCTGGACGTGCAGACCGCGTGAGACGACGCTTCATCCAGTCCCAAACATGCTCAATGGGGGACAGATCCGGAGATCTTGCTGGCCAGGGTAGTTGACGTACACCTTCTAGAGCACGTTGGGTGGCACGGGATACATGCGGACGTGCATTGTCCTGTTGGAACAGCAAGTTCCCTTGCCGGTCTAGGAATGGTAGAACGATGGGTTCGATGACGGTTTGGATGTACCGTGCACTATTCAGTGTCCCCTCGACGATCACCAGTGGTGAACGGCCAGTGTAGGAGATCGCTCCCCACACCATGATGCCGGGTGTTGGCCCTGTGTGCCTCGGTCGTATGCAGTCCTGATTGTGGCGCTCACCTGCACGGCGCCAAACACGCATACGACCATCATTGGCACCAAGGCAGAAGCGACTCTCATCGCTGAAGACGACACATCTCCATTCGTCCCTCCATTCAGGCCTGTCGCGACACCACTGGAGGCAGGCTGCACGATGGTTGGTTGGTTTGGGGGGGATGAAAGGGACCAGACTGCGACGGTCATCGGTCCCTTTTTCCAAAAAAAGTAAAACCACCCAAAGAGAATAAAAAAAAAAACGAACAACAAGAAAGACGTCAGACGACACAGGACAAGAAATACTCCTACAGAGATCAGACGAAACAAATTAAAATCACACAGAGTGTGACAGTGGTTGGCCGACCATAGAGACAAAAAGGAAAAGCCAACCACCGAGAACACATTAAAAACTCAGCGTAAAATCGTAGGCCAATGGCCAGAATCAACACAAAAGAACAGAACAAACACTCAGAGTAAATAATAAAAAACCCCTGCCCGAATAAAACGGAAAACTAAGTCAGCCATACCAGGGTCATCACATAAGAGGGCAGGGAGCGTATCAGGCAGCGCAAATGTCTGCCTGACCACAGCTAAAAGGGGGCAGGCCAACAAAATGTGGGCCACTGTCAAAGCCGCCCCGCAGCGACATACAGGAGGGTCCTCCCGGCGCAGTAAATAACTGTGTGTCAGGTGGGAGTGGCCAATGCGGAGCCGACAAAGGACGACAGAGTCCCTGCGGTTGGCTCGCAGAGATGACCGCCACACAGTCGTCGTCTCCTTGATGGCACGTAGTTTATTGGGCATGATCCGATTGCGCCATTCAGCGTCCCAAAGCGCAAAAACTTTTCGGCGGAGGACTGCCCGCAAATCAGTCTCTGGGAGGCCAACGTCCAGAGACTGTTTACTCGTGGCCTCTTTCGCCAGGCGGTCAACATGTTCATTGCCCGGGATACCGACATGACCGGGGGTCCACACAAAGACCACAGAGCGGCCGCAACGCGCTAGAGTATGCAGGGACTCATGGATAGCCATCACCAGACGAGAACGAGGAAAACACTGGTCGAGAGCTCGTAAACCGCTCAGGGAATCGCTACAGAGAACGAAGGACTCACCTGAGCAGGAGCGGATATACTCTAGGGCACGAAAGATGGCGACTAGCTCAGCAGTGTAAGCGCTGCAGCCAGCCGCCAAGGACCGTTGTTCGGAATGGTCCCCTAGAGTTAGCGCATACCCGACACGACCAGCAACCATCGAACCGTCGGTGTAAACAATTCCAGAGCCCTGATACGTGGCCAGGATGGAATAAAAGCGGCGGCGGAAGGCCTCTGGAGGGACCGAGTCCTTCGAGCCCTGTGCCAAGTCGAGCCGAAGGCAAGGACGAGGAACACACCACGGGGGTGTACGCAGAGGCGCTCGGAAAGGAGGTGGAACTGGGAAAAACCCAAGCCCGCAGAGAAGCTCCTTGATGCGTACGGCGATCGGACAACCCGACCGGGGCCGACGGTCTGGCAGATGGACGACTGACTGCGGGAACAGGACACGATAATTTGGATGCCCGGGCAAGCTAAAAACATGGGCAGCATAAGCGGCCAGCAAACGTTGGCGTCGGAACCGCAGTGGAGGTACACCTGCCTCCACTAGGACGCTGTCCACAGGGCTGGTGCGGAAAGCACCAGTGGCAAGGCGTATCCCGCTGTGGAGAATTGGGTCCAGCACCCGCAACGCAGATGGGGATGCTGAGCCATAAGCTAGGCACCCATAATCCAGGCGAGACTGGATTAACGCCTGGTAGAGGCGCAACAGGGTAGATCGGTCGGCGCCCCAGCGGGTGTGGCTCAAACAACGCAGGGCGTTGAGATGCCGCCAACACGCCTGTTTAAGCTGCCGGATATGAGGCAGCCAAGTCAACCGGGCATCAAAAAGGACACCCAAAAACCTGTGGGTCTCCACCACAGCAAGAAGTTCGTCGGCAAGATAAAGCCGCGGCTCAGGATGGACCGTTCGGCGCCGGCAGAAATGCATAACGCGTGTCTTGGCAGCCGAAAACTGAAAACCACGCGCTACAGCCCAAGACTGCGCCTTGCGGATTGCGCCCTGTAGCTGACGTTCAGCTGCTGCAATGCTAATAGAACTATGGTAAAGACAGAAGTCGTCAGCATACAGGGAAGCGGAGACAGAATTTCCTACTGCCGCAGCGAGACCGTTTACTGCAATTAAAAACAGGCAGACACTGAGGACAGAGCCCTGGGGTACCCCGTTCTCCTGGACGAGGGAGGAACTATACGAGGCCGCGACTTGCACGCGGAAGGTACGATACGACAGAAAATTTCTGATAAAGATCGGCAGAGGGCCCCGAAGACCCCATCCATGAAGCGTAGAAAGGATGTGATGACGCCATGTCGTATCGTACGCCTTCCGCATGTCGAAAAAGACAGCGACCAGGTGCTGACGGCGGGCAAAGGCTGTACGGATGGCCGACTCAAGGCTCACCAGATTGTCGGTGGCGGAGCGGCCGTTACGGAACCCACCCTGAGACGGAGCCAGAAGGCTGCACGATGTTGGGGCGTGAGCGGAAGACGGCCTAACGGTGTGCGGGACCGTAGCCCAGCTTCATGGAGACGGTTGCGAATGGTCCTCGCCGATACCCCAGGAGCAACAGTGTCCCTAATTTGCTGGGAAGTGGCGGTGCGGTCCCCTACGGCACTGCGTAGGATCCTACGGTCTTGGCGTGCATCCGTGCGTCGCTGCGGTCCGGTCCCAGGTCGACGGGCACGTGCACCTTCCGCCGACCACTGGCGACAACATCGATGTACTGTGGAGACCTCACGCCCCACGTGTTGAGCAATTCGGCGGTACGTCCACCCGGCCTCCCGCATGCACACTATACGCCCTCGTTCAAAGTCCGTCAACTGCACATACGGTTCACGTCCACGCTGCCGCGGCATGCTACCAATGTTAAAGACTGCGATGGAGCTCCGTATGCCACGGCAAACTGGCTGACACTGACGGCGGCGGTGCACAAATGCTGCGCAGCTAGCGCCATTCGACGGCCAACACCGCGGTTCCTGGTGTGTCCGCTGTGCCGTGCGTGTGATCATTGCTTGTACAGCCCTCTCGCAGTGTCCGGAGCAAGTATGGTGGGTCTGACACACCGGTATCAATGTGTTCTTTTTTCGATTTCCAGGAGTGTATAATACTCCTTGAACCACTGTTGCACGGTTCTGACTCCGAGACACGGACTGTTACACAGATGAAAGATGACATCGCCTGCGTATATGACGGCTGAAATAGTGTTGTGACATGGATGCGTCATGTCCATGAAATGAAATGAAATGTCGTGTGGCTAGGGCCTCCCGTCGGGTAGACCGTTCGCCTGGTGCAGGTCTTTCGAGTTGACGCCACTTAGGCGATCTGCGCGTCGATGGAGATGAAATGATGATGATTAGGACAACACAACACCCAGACCCTGAGCGGAGAAAATCTCCGATCCAGCCGGGAATCGAACCCGGGACCTTAGGATCGACATCCCGTCACGCTGACTACTCAGCTACCGGGACCGGACGTCATGCCCATAATCGCCTACGGGAAAAAAGAATTGTAAGTAGGCTTTTCGGGATAATTTGCGTCGATTTTCAAGCGTGTACTACTTCAGTTTTTTCAGCATTTCCAATGCGTCAAACAAACCTGTGATCATTCATGCTACCCTTCTCTGTATACCTTCAATACTGATTGCTACTCCAATTTGTTATGAGTCCCATATACGAGAACAATATTCTAGAATGGATCACACGAGAGTTTTATAAACAATCTCCTTTGTAGATTTATTGCATTTCCCTAGAACTCATCAATAAACCAAAGTCTACCTCATGCTTTATTTACAACTGAAACTACGTGATCGTCCTAATTGGTGTCCCTGAAAATTGTTACAACCGGGTA
Source organism: Schistocerca cancellata (assembly GCF_023864275.1). NCBI lineage: Eukaryota > Metazoa > Arthropoda > Insecta > Orthoptera > Acrididae > Schistocerca > Schistocerca cancellata. The sequence goes on along the minus strand of NC_064627.1, from coordinate 776,215,412 downwards.
TTTGTGTGAGTTAACCGATTCCAGTTGTAACTCGTTGATATTGTAGGCATAGAATTACAATTAAGTTTTCTCACTTAGAGAAGCACACAATTTCACATTTCTGAACATCTAAAGCGAGTTGCCACTCTCTGCACCACTTTGAAATCTTATCCACTTGTGCAGTTTTTTTTTTCAGACCATACTTCACAGCTACAGCATCTGTGAAAACAGTGAGCTTACTATTAATAGTGCTTGCAAGGTCGTGAATATACAACATGTGCAGCAAAAGTCCCAACACACTTCCCTAGGAAACATCTGAAGCTATTCTGCACATATCAATGATTGTGCACCCAAGATAATATATTGTGTCCTCTGTAACAATAAATCCTCAGTCTGGTCACAAATTTTGCTTGATACCCCACATGATTGTACTTTCGATGATAATGGTAAGTGTGGTACTGCCCCAAATGTTTTTACATGTCAAAAAATACTGTAACTACCTGTCCGCCTTGATGTCATGTGAGGTCACGTGAGAAAAATGTGAGATGATTTTCACGTGATCAATGTTCGTTAGTGAGGGAGCCTCATTCACTTAAAAAAAAAAAAAAAGTAATATTGTGTTTAAGAAGATTTGTGGAGAAAATGCGAGAGTTGATGGCACAGTTTTTTCGACGTGGAAAAATGAACTAGGAACTCTGCTCGCAAATTACCATGACGCGATGTGTTCATTGCTGATTAAACGGAACATCTGCTTTCAAGGGTGTTCACGGCCGTATGTTGACTTTTGAAGATGAGAAATGCAGTAGTGGAGAATAAAGCAAAGAATGAGTTGTTCCTAGCAATGACGAGGACAGATCTCCAAAAATAAAACCTCTTTTAGTACTTTAATCTGCTATTCCCATACGTTTCCAGACTATCAGATAGTTTTATGCGTTTTACCACTTCAAGAAATAGGCTTGGATGACGATAGAACTGAATGAGTGGCTGTTGAGCGTGGACAGAGACATGGAAAAACAGAAGTAAAGGAAATCCTGTAAATTTAAGAAAACTGCGTTCACAATAGCCCACCAGTTCTGGATAGTGTAAAACTTCATTTTTTACCGACCAATATTACTTCGAAATCAGCGAATAATTTTGAACTCTTGAACCTTGTATCGCGAAGAAGTCTTGATCATGGCGTTGGAGTGCATTGAACATTATCGGAGACCAAATATAACAGTTCTGCCAGCGATAACCAGGGATTAATAAAGCATAAGAGAATATTAACGCGGTGAGGACTTCTAACTGTTTCAGGAATTTTCGATTCAACAAAGAGCCACAGAACCAGTTGCAACAGAAAAGCGAAGAAATGGACTTGGGTTTCCGCGGTATGGGATACATTTCTCCCGACTTACGAGAATATTTGACATTTGATGTTTTCATGCATTTTGAAGAGCTTGTGGAAGTTCATGGTGTCTTGGATTATTTTGAAATGTTGGATGTTCCGGATGATATGAAACAAAAAAAAAAAAAAAGATGAGGAAGCAGAAGAAGGAAAACACGGAGTATCAGAGTCGATTCCATTTGTGATTCCATAGAAGACAAACTCGTCGTTGCAAACAGTGCATATGTACATCATTAGAACCTATTTGGATGGTGCACCCTCGGCAACAGAAAATAGCATGCTGAGGTCAATGCCGAGATCACATACTCAGAGGTACAGTGTGAAAAAAGAATGTTGTCTGGGAATGGTGGTTTCTCGTCTGGGCAATGTCATGTATATCCTATTGGCGGCAAATGGATTAGTTCCAACTGCCAGCAACGCATCTGCCCCTGAAGAGAAAGGGCAAGCTTCGGTACCACAGCAGCCTACCAACGCTGACGCCCTACCACCGACTGAGCCGATGGCCACAATAGCAGCTGAAGAGGAAGAGGCTTCGCCTCCCTCCGTATGGAGGAGGGATGTTGTATCCCAAGTCGCTAATCCTTCTGGGTAGTCCAACCTTCTGACATATTGCCGTATCAGCACGCCAACATCGAGTCAAGGCTAAAACTGCTGAGGATTCAGCAGCTGCCCCACATGACACATTGTTTTGCCACACTTTATCACGTACGCCAGTCGGCACAACACTCCACTTGCTAAATCTGTCAGTGCGACACACCAGTTTCACCGATTCAGTGTAGTAATCCTACGGCTTTATAATTCGTAGTCCAGCAAATTAGCAAAAGTTCGTTGGCAGTGTTCCTCGGGAGTTCAGCAGTGTTCGTCATCGATGAAGCCAAGTGTTCAGAATTCTTCAAAAATGGCTCTGAGCACTATGGGACTCAACTGCTGTGGTCATAAGTCCCCTAGAACTTAGAACTACTTAAACCTAACTAACCTAAGGACATCACACACATCCATGCCCGAGGCAGGATTCGAACCTGCGACCGTAGCGGTCGTGCGGTTCCAGACTGTAGCGCCTTTAACCACTCGGCCACTCCGGCCGGCTCAGAATTCTTCAAAAAAAATGGTTCAAATGGCTCTGAGCACTATGGGACTCAACTGCTGTGGTTATCAGTCCCCTAGAACTTAGAACTACTTAAACCTAACTAACCTACGGACATCACACACACCCATGCCCGAGGCAGGATTAGAACCTGCGACCGTAGCAGCAGCGCGGCTCCGGACTGGAGCGCCTAGAACCGCACGGCCACAGCGGCCGGCTCAGAATTCTTCAACAACTAGCAGTTTATCATCGGCAACCATAAGGATGTCACCAGTTCTCGCTCACGGGTGGACTTAACTTTAGCAACAGTCGGAAGAAAATGCCAACTTTATCACTGGTCATTTGTTTGCTCCTGTAAGTGACTGCTCAGTTATGGAAATCAGTTCTCTCCCTGGATAGATTCATGGGGTGTTTCATCTGAAGTGCATGTGAATACGAATTTTGCAATAACCAAATGAACCTCTTATGGCAGATAGGCAATGTGTTCACATTTTCTACTTTTAGTAGAGACAAAAAACTGATTAACATCGGTTTAGTGCTGTTTATCTCCTAACATGTATTTCTGATTCCTCGATGTAGATATATTTGCTCATTATATACATGTAAATGTCAATTATGACGCAAGCGGAACGAGGAGATGGCTTTGTTGGTGCTGGACATGTTCCCTTTCTGCAGAACATTTGATTTGTTAGGGTTAAATTACTTGTTTTAAAATACAACTGTATATATAAAAGTCTTTTGTTCTAATGAAGATTGTTTGTTACACATTTCTGAATATTATTTGACATTCTGCATGGTTGCATTACTGAGTTACCTTCATCTAAATCACGTACGCCCTTGTTGTTGGCCTTGATGTGACTGAATTCCTAAAGTGTTTGTTCTCTTGAGGAATACACACCAAATGTTTTTTTATGTCATCCATGTTGTTGTTATTTATAAGCAGTACAAATATGTAGGATTTCTTTAAATGGAGTTAAAAAGATTGCACAACTTTTCTTAGCCTAAAATTGTATATCGTCAAGCAAACAATATTCATGCTGCACGGAACACTGTGTGGATTTTCGGCTGAAAATGTCATCTTATGATATTTTGAAGTAGAAAGACTCCTTTTCAAGTGTCTAGGAACGACTTTACCATACAGATCGTGGTTCAGACAGGAACTTTTATAGAATGTAGGTCACCAGGAATAGCAGACGATAAAAAAAGACTCCACCTTCATTTGAACAATGAAAAAATGATCACCGTTTTTCAGGAATGTTACATGAGTTCAACAACGTCATCATCGGTACAGAATCTTGCCTCCTTCCACCAACACGTTCCGGACTAATTCCCCAGCTACAGTGAACGGAAAATTGACATTATTGCCAAACCCTTGTTATGGTGCAAACAATTTCTCTTTTCGCGGTAAACAATTCATTGATCCACTCAGGACCATAAACGTCAAAACATGGAAAATTATAAATCTTTGAACAAGTTACCTTTTAGCAGTAAGATATTGAAATGTTCATGCAGCCACTCTAATTACTTACGGATATCGGTGTTATAGATCGTTTACAACATTTAGTCCAAAAAGAAGACGCATAACTGTATAGGTGAATCACCTAAAGCGTGTACTCTTCCTACTTTGTGAACTGTTCAAGTTATCGGAATGACGTTTTCGGTAATTGTGTTCTTAATCATAGTCTTTAAGCATTATGCTGTCAGTTGAGAATGGTTTAATACGCCGAAGTAGCGTTGCGAATAAACACACTTAGTAACAGCCCAGTTAGTTCTAAAGTCATAGAAGTTTTAAATCCCGAGAACATGACATTCCTTCAGGCAACCTCGTCTGTCTTGTTTCAACAGGACAATGCATGATCACATGTGGCGAGGAATGTGCAAGCATTTTTCGATTAATGGCATTAATGGCCTAGCAATGGCGTCATGTATATCAGGTACCATTGCTGATATATGCATAAATCACTTGAAACAGAAGTTATTTAGCAGCAAAGAACACTGCCTAAAGGAAATCGAATTTTATAGGAGATACGTAGATGACAAACTACCGTTAGTCGTAGGGAACCCCAAAGACATAACAGACATTCTAAAGTGCTTCAGTAATCTACTTGAGAAAATTACATTTATGGTGGAATACGAACAAGACAAAAGCGTCAATTACCTGTACCTAAATATTACAAGAAATAACAACACCTGTACATTCAAAATTTATTGGAAAAATACAATGACAGACACCACAATCCCTGCAACATCATGTCACCCAGACATCCACAAGCAGGTAGTATGCACGTCAGTGCTACATAGTGCAACTAAAGTATCTTTGAATCATGAAAGCATCTAACAAGAAATAAATATAGTGATTGCAGTTGACAATGATTATATTGCTTCCATGGTTGACAGAGTGAAGGAAGCCTCAAAGGCAAAGTGCACCACAGAAGAAATATATATAGCATCACATACATTGGCAACGTATCACAGACGATTGTAAATATTTTCAAAAATTACAAAATAAACTACGACAAAAACTAGTACATAATTTAAAGTGTAATTATGACCCACACCCACACTCTGGACTGTACAAAATAACATGTCAGGAATGCTCCAAGTTCTATCTAGGACAAACAGGCCGAAATTTCAACACCATGTATACATAGATCATTAAAGCCTACACAACAGAAACACAGCATCAGCAATAACCACATTCGTAAATAATAAAGAACACCCATTTGGAAAAGCAGAGCAAAATGTCAAAGTACTCCACTGACTAACTAAAGGGTATAAAATGGATTTGTTAGAAGATCTGAGATATATTCACATTACAGAAAATATGAAGACAAAGTGGTTAACGAATATCTTGAAAGTGAATCAGTAGGTACCTTCAGATGTTTTGACATTATATTTAAACAGAAATAGTAACCTATAGAAATAAGCGGCATTGTAAAACAGATGTAAGCGAATTATGATCCATATTGTTGAGCTAAGTACCCTGTGTATAAAACCATATCGCACTCTGTGATGACGTATAACATTATCTATGGCAGCTGTATCAAAAAATATCTTTGTAACTGTTTGTTTATGTAAGTTATTCTCTATAAATACTGTGCGTTGAAAGTTGTGTGTGATGTATAACATGTGTGAAACTCTGCACAAATGGACCAAAAGGAAAATGTAAATTCAAGTTCTTACAAATTTCGCCACTAACTACATATAAAAATCTATAACTAAATAAAATTGCACGTTTTTTATGTATTGTAGTCAACTCACCAAAACAAAGCAGGACGCTACACATGGAAAACATTACGTAAAAATGGCATAGTACAATGAGAAAACACATTTGAAAGTGGGAATTATTTCCCGAAACGCGTGGTGTACAATATGAATAAAAGAAAATCGTGACTGGTAGCAGAAAAGTTGTTTATAAACAAATCCATTAAATATCTCGTTCTTAATCTTCAACCTGTTCTTTTTAGTTCGAACTGTACCGTCTATCAACCTTCCTCAAATTCCTTACTAATCAGGGAGCTCCTGCAAGTAGGTTCGAGTACGAAGCTATCCATGACCGGGACTGAATAGGAAGTTAATTTTAAATCCCAAGGACTTGGTAATCCTATCTCATCTGGAGACTGGGACAAACCCTTTTCTAACGGTTGCCTGGGGTGTGGCTGCTCCAAGCAACATCTTTCGGAAATTCAAAGCGAAATGTTTATGACGTAAAAAAATACACTAGCCCAATATCGTAAATTATGGTTACGCAACAAATCTTACAATGAATCATAATTTACGAGTATTTGAGTTTGTATCACCGATGTGGTTTTTATTGTTATCTAAGATATGTTGAGTTATACGCCGGAACTATCCCACATAATGTGTGTAACGCCGCCGGAAACCGCTAGCGCAGATCCGGCTCTAGCAACCCACTAATTATCTCCCCCAGGCAGGCACGCCTGTACCGCAAACCGTTGCACTGGTGTGGAACAACCGTTCCACCGTCGCAGCTACAAATTACGAAATATCCATATACAGACTGGCAGGTGGTCTCAGGAAGCACATAAATTACAACAAATTGTATGTCTGTTGTGCTCTTCGCATGAAATATATTGGCTCTGACATCAGTGGATTAATGGACATTCGACACTTGGAGTGGTTTCGCGTGCTAACTGCGGAGTTTGAAGTACATGTCAGTAATGACTTAGTGATGCGTGGTTATTTCTGCAGCCCTTTGTCAACAAGTTACAGCAGTAGACTGGCCCCAGCAGCACGTAAGTTATGCAATGCACAGTATTCGGTTTTATAGAAATTAGAGATATTATTGTATTTGTCTTCTTTCAGATGCTGATACAAGGCGATCTTAGTTCTGCCATATTTCAATAACCAAGAAATAGTTATTGTTGCTTACTACGTCATCGATCAATTTTACACATTAATGTGACCACCAACTACGTTCGACATCAATGTGCAAAGTCACCCACAGACAGTAGGTGGCAGTACTACGAGGTGCATTCAAGTTCTAAGGCCTCTGATTTTTTTTCTAATTAACTACTGAAAGCTGGCTACACTGAGCCACAGCGCCAGAAATCGCGCCAGAGAGTATTGTTCCGCCGCCTCCACTGGCAGTGATTATTGAGACGTAGCGGCAAGGAGTGCTTGCCGAGAAGTTGTGGTGGACACTGCTTGTAGCTGAAGTTGGAGTGAGATGTGGTAGTGGAGAGTGTTGTTCCATGTTTTATGCAGTGGTTTGATGGGAGAGATAGCAGATGTTGTTCTAATGGAGATATTGTAATGGTCAGAGTGCAGTTCGTCAATATATATGGAGGTATTTTCTTTTATTGTTTTATTCTTTCAGTGACCTGAATAATGTGTCATTACAGGTTCAGTCAACAAAGCATCTGGCGTGTGTTCTTGTATTAGAGTGTAATTTTGGTTTTCCTGCACAATTATAGTATTTGTAATTTTCTTTTATCACGTCAGTATAATTGGTATTTAAAAATTCTTGTCTTGTTGAAGAAGAACCGCGCCAGATGTGCGTTGAGTCATACTACCACATACAGAACAGCTACACTTGTGCTTTGTTGGTTTCGTAGGTTTTATAGTTGCTGGGGACTTAATTAATTAATTGTGTTAACAGAAAATTTTCATTTCATTCTTTGTGGTTGTTACATGCAGTCAGATTGCGTACAAAAACTAGTCAGGGCCAGCCGTTTACGAAACAGCGTAATCGGACATATAGCGACAGAAAATTAAAAAGTATTTGCATTGCATTCTTATATCTTTATTATGATAAAGCCCCCATGCACGTGGCGACCGCTGCTTCGTATCGTCCCTTGGAATCTTCTGATTGTAAAAATAGTAGACAGTAGTACTGTTGTAGTAAATTGTAGTTTAGTAATTGTAGTCTATATTGCATGTGTAGATTTGGTAATTGTCATTCTTCTAATGGTATTTTTCAAAATTTATTTTTTTGTTGTCTTGTATACTCGTTTGACAATTTAGTGCAATTATTTCAATTGTTCGTTAATCGTGTTTGAGGGAAGCATTTCGTGTGAATGATATTGTTGATGATAAAGTGTCATTGTGTGTAATTTTCATATAGTGACGAGTTTTGTATATTTTGTAAATGATTACGCGATCAATGAAAAAGGCAAAAATGATGAATAGTGAGAATGACGAAATTGTTGATATGGCGAACTCGCCAACACAGAAGAACAGTGTGATGAATAATGAAGTTGAAAACAATTTAATATGTCGGAAAAATAGTCCGGAACCATTTCAAAATTTTTCTCATTCAGAAAATTCACAGAATACGAGATTGACGATAGAAGATTCTGGAATAGTATCGAACACAGATAGCTTTACAGCTATGCAGAAGGAAGTTAGTTTTGTGGGAAATGTTAGGGGCGAAAAGAATTTCTAACCGGCTGATATGGGGCAGTTGATGAGTGCAATATTAAATTTGGGATCACAGTTGCGATCTGAATTAAAAACAGATAGGGAAACAATGGAAATACGGTTAGACTCACTGGGATCACAGTTACGGTCTGAATTAAAAACAGATAGGGAAACAATGGAAAAACGGTTAGACTCACTGGGATCACAAATGGGAACAATGGAAACACGGTTAGACTCACGAATAGGGACATGTTTCAAAAATATGAAAGATGAGTTAAAGAAAGAAATCAGAGAAGAAGTACAACCGATTTTGAACTCTCACAATAATAGATTAATTGCAGTAGAGATTAGACAAAGGGAACAGGATAGAGAACAGGAAGAAAGAGATCGCGTGATAGTACAAAAATTTTCAGAGTTAAATTTACAACGTGCACACGATAAGAAAGAAATATTTGAGAGAATCGAGGAATCCGTACCAAATGACAGAATAAATAACTTAACGCAACAGTGTGAACAGTTAACGACTAAATGTGACAATACCGAAACCCGAGTCGCGACACTTACGGAAGACGTAAATAAACAGAAAGAACAATTAGGTGATTTATCGGAAAGAGTTGAGGAGATTTCAGATAGATTGACAAGTCTTAGCTTAAATGGGGACAGAGATTCAGATGATACAGCTCCTTTGCCATTTTCAGAAACCGAAGAGTACCAGAACATAAATAAACATGTTGAAAATCAGGGAAAATTTAATGAACGCGTGAAAAGGGAATTTGAGGCATTAAAAAAGCAAGTCAAACAAATTGAAGGCGAAATCGTAGGAAAAGACGGCAAAAGAAATTTAGAATAACAGATACCAGAGGGGTTTGAAGAAAGTAATTTGTTTCATTTACGGGATGCAACAAGAGATCGCCAGGCGCGCGAACTTGACAATAATCGACATTGGGACTGGGACAGACGCGGTAGGTCTTTGTCGCCACGAGGCGAAAACTTTGACTATAAACACTTTTTGACTGTTCGGAAATTTAAGATCTTCCGCAATTCTAAGAATGACATACATCCATGTGCATGGTTAGATCAATTTATGTACGCACTTCCGCCAAATTTGCCACTAAGTCACAAACTGAAAATTATGTGCGGCTATTAAAGTCCTCAGGGGATTCACTACACTAAGTGAATATGTGCCGTAGCGTGCACAGGGCCTCGAGCTGTAGTGGTGCTATTTCTCTTTTAGTTTTCTGTACCGCTGCCTACTCTTACACTATTCTTTGCATCTATCGAAACAATTCTTCAACTATCAATCTATCTAGAGAGCGTGTAAAAAATAACCGGATATGACTATTTTACCCAAAAGTGACTCCAGAAATTACCGTTTGGACTTACTGTACCTTCAGCAGCATTCATTCCTAGTTTAAACGAAATTTTACCTGTTTATCTTCGTGACAATATTACTTCATATGTTGACGATATTCTTATTGCTAAACGTTCTTGGAGTGAGCACAACAAAATTTTGGATTCATTATTACGTATCTTTGCAAGAGTTGGCATTACAGTAAACTTAGAAAATATCTGAATTTGGTCGTTCTCAGGTGAAATTTCTCGGTCACATTATTTCTACAGAAGGTATTCTTCCTGATCCAGAAAAACTTGACGCTATTCGTAATTATGCTGTTCCTACCAAAAAACGTGATATTCGTAGTTTCCTTGGTGTCTGTAATTTTCTTAGACGCTTTGTTACATTGGACGATTTGGCCACACCTCGTTTTTGCGATCTATCTGGAAAGTTCTTTTTAAACGAAAATCGGTCGACAACTCTGTTTGGTTAGTTTGTATTCCTGATGAGTGGGTTAATAAGCTGATTTGGTATACGCATTTCAGTTATGCACACTTTGGTCCCAGAAAATGCTTTCATAAATTACGAGAAAATTGTTACTTCAATAATATGGAAAAACGTATTCGATTTGTTCTTGCCAAATGCAAATTATGTCAAAAGGCTAAGCCGCCGACAGTTTCTCACAGAGCACCGTTGTTTCCTATCATTCCAGCGAAATTAAAGGACATGGCTGCAGTCGATTTGTTCGGTCCAGTGGTTCGATCTACTAATGGTTTTGCGTACATTTTCGTAGCAGTGGAGCTGACATCAAAATATGTGTGTTTTACACCGTTACGCAAAGCAACAGCTCGTTCAGTATCTAACGCTTTCATCAAACATTTTCTTAAAGAAGTGGGTCATGTTGATAAGGTTATATCAGATAATGGATCACAGTTTCGTTCTAAAATTTGGCTTCGTACTCTACGGCGTCGTAAAATTAAACCAATCTTCATTTCACTTTTTCACCCTCAATCTAACACTTCAGAGACATGGATGAAGGAAATCAATAAATTGTGTCGTCTTTATTGTCATCAGAATCACAGAACTTGGGATCAGTATCTTCATATTTTTCAAAACATTCTGAATGAACTTCCTAATGACTCAACTTCTTTACCACCTATACTGATATTAAAAAATAAAGCACCGACAAATCGCATTTCTGAAATCGTTCCTTTTCCGCCTTCACGGAAACTGCGGCATTCTGAAGTTGTGAATCTGGCTCTACAAAATATTGCATCTGCGGCTGCTAGAAGAGAGAAATCAGCTAAGCGTCCTGGTCGTTTAAAAATCTTGTCAGTTGATCAGAAGGTGTTAATTAAGTCTCATCGTTTGTCTCACAAAGGAAAAGGCTTGTGTCGCAAATTTTTTCTGCTTTATAACGGTCCATATAGAATTCGCAAAATTATTCATGATAACACTGTTGAAGTAGAAACTCTTAAATCACGACGCTCTAAGGGAATACATCATATATCTAACGTTAAAATTTTTGTGGATTGATATACCTTTGAAAAATTTTTGTAGAATGACATACTTTTGAGAAACTAACAGTTGTATGTACACACACGGAGAGTACAAGGATACCGCGCTGTGTTTTGGCGGCGGCATATACTCAAAGCAACAGTCAAGTCTGCGCGCCGCACAAGGCAGTCGTTGACCGCAAACAATCACTTCCTACGTCACGCGCCTACAGCTGATCGAGCGCTCAGTGCGAATGCACTGACAGCCGTAAACAAATACACAGTCTTTCTCCGAATAAAATCAGTATAAAGCTATAGTGACGTGATGATTTCTGTTATTAACATTCAGTATTTTTCACGATACGGTTCTATAAAATATTTAAGAACTTCAGGTAAATTCTGTGCGTGTCCGACGTTAAGACGACTTGCTATCGAAAAAATTTAAGGAAAAATGTCATTTCGAAGAAGAAAGTAATAAACTAAAAAGGTAATTATTAATTGAGTTTATTTTTCAGGTAACATATTTCCACTTAGGTACGTACTTTAGACGTAATTTGCTGCTCACGATTACGTGATTCATACTTTGTGCTCAATTTCATGTTCTATGAAATTACTTGTGAAGCGACGTGCTTGCGTACGTTAACTGATTTTGACAATGGTTATTAATGAACTGGGTTGTAACTTGTGTATATTATGCATCACTTGACTGCACTGCTTTTTCACTGCTGTTATATCTTTTTATTATGTGCCTGCTGTGCTTATTTATTTAAATTATAATTGTCACCTGATTAATTGTGCTGATGTGGTTAGGTGTGTAAGTTATACTTTGTGATTTATCTGCTTGCGCCTTCATGTTTACTTATTAAGATACGATGCTAATGACCTGTTTAGTACGTAAGATATATGTTTACTGCTATGCGTATGGATTGCACATTTACACATTTCTGCTTGTTGTCATAACTATACTTTAATTTGGTATATAGCAATGCTGATGTACAGTGTACGGACATGGAGTGTGGGTTACGCTGTGGTATGGGTTACGGATTGTTCGCTTGGCGAAGCCTCGTTATAGAAATTGTGCTGCATCCACTTGTTGACATTCTGTTCACTACTGGTATATTTACTCGCTGTTGCTTGTTTTGCTTACGCTCAGTGCTTTATATTTTAACATAAGAAAATGAACTGCAGTAATTCGACGAGCGACTTTAGTACAAGAAACATCATAGAAGTCACATGAGCTGGAGGTTTTATGAAAGCTGTATAAATGTATGCCAATAGGAAGGTAGCTAACGACATGACATACCAACACAGTTATTACACTGCATTTTTTGTGAGCAATTGAAATAGGAAGTGACACTTGACACAAGAAATACTCCACATGTTTGCTTCTGTTTGCCATAATTCTTGAAGTGGTGTACACACTGTGAAATATTAGGATCATTCACACTCCGTAATCGTACTTAATTACTGAAAGTTATTCGAACTAAGTCTGTTAGAGGTCATGTATGCATTCTTTGTTTATAATTCATAATGAGTAGAAGATTTTGGTCAGATGGATTACACAGAGGTTGTGTGTTGACAGTGTGTCTTCGGATTGTATGGGATGAGGAGGTTTGCATTAGGATTTTATCTGTACTCGATCGAGGAGACTGACTAGAGGAAAGAGTTGTTATGGAAGTGAAATGATACTGGCAATAAGATTTATATGTATCGACGTATTGAAGAGGTATTATGGAGGTATTGAGATTATATGAAGTTGATTGGAGTTATGGTGTATAAGAGGTAAAATAAGTGAGGTGCATATTTTTTTTTTTTGTTGTTGTTGGTCTATATGGAACAAGGAGGATGAAGATAGCAGACTAGAACACTAAAATGGAAGGAAGATTGTCTACACACACTTTGTTAAATCACTAAGCAGTATGTACTTTTTTTTGGAGAGAGGAAGTTGCATATCTTGGCACACTGACAGTTGTTCAGCAACCGTACATTTTGGTCTTGACATGATGACTATGACGTTGACTTAACTATTATTGACTGTTATACATTGCTGTCACTACTACTTCATACACATGATGAACATGAAATTTTGACAGAAGTGGATTCACACAGTTAACACTATTCAATTACACAGTAGTACTTAATGTGGATGAAAGATGAGTGAGTGTGTTTTGTGTGTTTTCCTTTCCTAATCCTACCCACCTATCTCCTAAATATTATTTTATTTGTTTGTAGTGGCTTGCACTGACACCCATAAATATTATAGGTTTACTGATGTTTGTGTATTTGTAATAGTTAATATGACAATTATCTGACATCATTTGTGTGTTTGTTATGATTTGTATGTTTAGTGTAAAAGCATTTGTATGTGTATTCAAACTATTGTTCATGCTTGAACTGTCTGATCAGTGATAGTAAATATTATGGACTGTTACTTGTACTTTTTCTACATGATTGGTGCCACTAGGACATGTTTCATTTCTGCTGATAAACTCTGATCAACAGTGTGATTAGTGATAGTGAATATTATGGACTGATGTCTGCACCTGCTCAACATTGCTGGGTGCCACTGATGACTGCATCTATTGAAATAATGTCACTTGTTGCTGTCTGCACCTGTTCAACATTACTGGGTGCCACTGATGGAACTGCTTCTACTGACATAATGTCACTTGATGGTGTCTGCACCTACTCAACATTGCTGGGTGCCACTGATGAACTGCTTCTACTGAAATGATATCACCTGTTGGAGTCTGCACCTACTCAACATTGCTGGGTGCCACTAATGAACTGCTTCTACTGAAATGATATCACCTGTTGGAGTCTGCACCTGTTCCACAATGCTGGGTGCCACTGATGGACTGCTTCTACTGAAATGATGTCACCTGATGATGTCTGCACCTACTCAACATTGCTGGGTGCTACTGCTGGAACTGTCAACCACTTGTTATGAAAACATTTTATGTGAATATTTGTATAAACTGATTTTTTGTGTATTACTGTTTGTGAAAAGTTATAAGACTCTTACCTGCTCATATTCGTCATTGCTGACGCTATCGATTGAATTGTTTAACCACATGATATTTGTGAAAACTATTATGTAAAGTCATATGTATGAAAGAATTTGTATTTCTTACTGTATTTTATATATTAGGCTATTGTAAGGTCAGTGCAAAGCCAAAATTTTATCTAGTTATATGATACTTACGTATTAATATTATCTTTTATTTTTGTCTGTATTTTTTTTACGAATTTGGTGGTATTTTCACCACCAATGCTGGCAAAAATACCATCAAATTCTAGCCCGTGGAGGAAGGTCATATGAAAGGTGGCTACACTGAGCCACAGCGCCAGAAATCGCGCCAGAGAGTATTGTTCCGCCGCCTCCACTGGCAGTGATTATTGAGACGTAGCGGCAAGGAGTGCTTGCCGAGAAGTTGTGGTGGACACTGCTTGTAGCTGAAGTTGGAGTGAGATGTGGTAGTGGAGAGTGTTGTTCCATGTTTTATGCAGTGGTTTGATGGGAGAGATAGCAGATGTTGTTCTAATGGAGATATTGTAATGGTCAGAGTGCAGTTCGTCAATATATATGGAGGTATTTTCTTTTATTGTTTTATTCTTTCAGTGACCTGAATAATGTGTCATTACAGGTTCAGTCAACAAAGCATCTGGCGTGTGTTCTTGTATTAGAGTGTAATTTTGGTTTTCCTGCACAATTATAGTATTTGTAATTTTCTTTTATCACGTCAGTATAATTGGTATTTAAAAATTCTTGTCTTGTTGAAGAAGAACCGCGCCAGATGTGCGTTGAGTCATACTACCACATACAGAACAGCTACACTTGTGCTTTGTTGGTTTCGTAGGTTTTATAGTTGCTGGGGACTTAATTAATTAATTGTGTTAACAGAAAATTTTCATTTCATTCTTTGTGGTTGTTACATGCAGTCAGATTGCGTACAAAAACTAGTCAGGGCCAGCCGTTTACGAAACAGCGTAATCGGACATATAGCGACAGAAAATTAAAAAGTATTTGCATTGCATTCTTATATCTTTATTATAATAAAGCCCCCATGCTCTACTCACCGAAATCGATGAAACTGGCGTTACTTCTCGACGTAATCGCCCTGCAGACGTACACATTTTTCACAACGCTGACGCCATGATTCCATAGCAGCGGCGAAGGCTTCTTTAGGAGTCTGTTTTGACTACTGGAAAATCGCTGACGCAATAGCAGCACGGCTGGTGAATGTGCGGCCACGGAGAGTGTCTTTCATTGTTGGAAAAAGCCAAAAGTCACTAGGAGCCAGGTCAGGTGAGTAGGGAGCATGAGGAATCACTTCAAAGTTATCACGAAGAAACTGTTGCGTAACGTTAGCTCGATGTGCGGGTGCGTTGTCTTGGTGAAACAGCACACGCGCAGCCCTTGCCGGACGTTTTTGTTGCAGTGCAGGAAGGAATTTGTTCTTCAAAACATTTTCGTACGATGCACCTGTTACCGTAGTGCCCTTTGGAACGCAATGGGTAAGGATTACGCCATCGCTGTCCCAGAATATGGCACCATCATTTTTTCAGCACTGGCGGTTACCCGAAATTTTTTTGGTTGCGGTGAATCCGTGTGCTTCCATTGAGCTGACTGGCGCTTTGTTTCTGGATTGAAAAATGGCATCCACGTCTCATCCATTGTCACAACCGACGAAAAGAAAGTCCCATTCATGCTGTCGTTGCACGTCAACATTGCTTGGCAACATGCCACATGGGCAGCCGTGTGGTCGTCTGTCAGCATTCGTGGCACCCACCTGGATGACACTTTTGGCATTTTCAGGTCGTCATGCAGGATTGTGTGCACAGAACCCACAGAAATGCCAACTCTGGAGGCGATCTGTTCAACAGTCATTCGGCGATCCCCCAAAACAATTCTCTGCACTTTCTCGATCATTCGTCAGACCGGCTTGTGCGAGCCCAAGGTTGTTTCGGTTTGTTGTCACACGATGTTCTGCCTTCATTAAACTGTCGCACCCACGAACGCACTTTCAACACATCCATAACTTTATCACCACATGTCTCCTTCAACTGTCGATGAATTTCAATTGGTTTCTCACCACACAAATTCAGAAAACGATTGATTGCACGCTGTTCAAGTAAGGAAAACGTCGCCATTTTAAGTATTTAAAACAGTTCTCATTCTCGCCGCTGGCGGTAAAATTCCATCTGCCGTACAGTGCTGCCATCTCTGGGACGTATTGACAATGAACGCGGCCTCATTTTAAAACAATGCGCATGTTTCTATCTCTTTCCAGCCCAGAGAAAAAAAATCGGAGGCCTTAGACTTGAATGCACCTCGTAGCACAAGAAGGTACGTAAAGCGCGTTGGGCGGACATGGGAAACAATGCAGTCGTTGTCATAATGCGAAAACTGAGCCATTTATCTTACACAAAAAGACCATACACATTGGCTTTCGGGCCAAGGGTGGAAGCATTTCCGAAACAACTAAGTCTGTAAACAGTTCGCATACTGACGTGGTTAGAGTATAGCGTGCATGGCAGAATGGGGCTACCCACACTGCCGCCGAACAAGCTGTGGTGCATCACAGGCCATAGATGACAGGGGTGAACAACGGCTGTGGAGATGTGTACGGGTGAATAGACGTGCAACTGTTGAGCAACAGATCACCCAGATGAACTTAGGGCTACCCACAGTGGCTCCTCAACGAACGTTATCGTGTATGAGTTTTCGCAGCAGGCGCCTGGCTTATAAACCCTGCTGACCGCTGTTCGCTGGCGACTGTAATCCGTTCATCATAAGGATAAACCTAATGTGAACAAACACAAACGCGATGATTGGTCAGAAGACGTAGCACACGTACACTGGTGTTGTTACGCCCTTGGAACTAGGTACTACTTATGTATTAGATATCTCATTACTAAGTTATGTTAAATGGAAGTTTTAAGTTATTCCAATGTATTAACAGCCATCAAAGTTTTTCTTATTCACGCTTTAGCTACGTAGTTTTTATTTCAAAAATCGTGTAGAGTCACAGTCTCTGCAGCGTTGTGGTCTTATTATTGTGCTGTTAATGCGCAGTATGAAAATGGCTGAGGCTGTTTCCTGCTCCATAGTGACACACGCGCGTGCGACACGGTTAAAAAAAGGCCGAGAAATAGGCTGTTGGTAATGTTTTTCATAAATTTACGGAGATAATCGGCTTTGAAGTTTATCCAGCTTTGCATACACTGCAGTTGATTCAAAAGGCTCAGTCACTAAAGCATAGATTCAACGAGTAGCGCAATCGGTAGCGTATAGGCGAGTGAATGAACTATGATTATATGGGCGATGGTTCCAATCTTTTCGTCGTTAATTCTGAAATACCTACGTCTCGTAACTATAAAACTCATCATCATTTTTTATAAATAATGCACGTCTTTTGTTTCTAATTACATATTGGACGCGAAATTCCTGTTTCCATTTCAAATTCTTAATTTTCGATGTTTTATGAAAGACTGTACATAAAAGTTGTTTAAATCAAGAAAACATAATAATTAAATTTTTAAGGCAAAACTGAAAAACCAAATACTCTTTACTTGACCATGTCCATCGTTTTATACAACAGAGGTAGATAAGTATCGTAGAAACATGAAAAACAATCATTTTCACAGCATCTAGCACATAATACAAACGCTGAATTTTTACATTTGCTGCTGTACCATTACTATATGAACCCAACAGAACTGGTCTGGAGCCAAGCTGCGTGATTTGGTCCGAGAAGTAACAAGACTGTTAAGCTGCCAGACATGCTGTAACTAACGCACGCTGCTTTTTCACTCGTCACTGCCGAACGCTGGCGATATAGAACAGCTTGTCATAAGAGAAGAAGAGAAAATGCTGCGCCTGATTGGCTTTGTGGATTCTGTTGTTGATAGGCTCACTATCAACGTAGCACATGACACTTCCAGAACTGAAATGTATTTCTCGGATTCGGATAAGGAAGGAGCTAAGGGATTACCAGACGACTGACTGTAATTAATACCTTCAGTTGCTTCAATATTTAACTATACGGTGAAATCCTTCAGCACTCTCATACGTTACAGACAGCTTATGCAGAAAAATTACCCTATGGTTAAGTCAGGAATTTTCATCATTCTTGTTTTTAATTACAATAGTACGTTAGCTAAAAACGATAACGTGTTGTGGTTTTCGTCTAGTCGTCTAAAGAGCGTATTATGGGAGATTCTCGGTGTATTATTTCATTCTACTTAAAAATTAAATGACATTCGAAGCTGTATTGCTCCTCTGCTCGCCTCTTTTTATGTATGAACTAGATCTGACCACGTCACTGCATGCTAGCTGTACCAGCTGACCGGCCAGTGTTGTCCAAGTTAAAAGCGCCGGAAAAGCTGTCGTCCCGTATTATCGCTAAGTTGATGTGCGCATAACGCACAGCACAAGAAGTACCCTTATTATCGTCCTTGACATTCCTCGAGACAGCTTGGCTGCAGTACCACGTGAAACGGAAATCCAATGAGGTTACAGTAAACGCGGAAGAATACGTAGTGCACTGTTTACATCAAGTTAATTCTTTTGATGAACGGATAATAGGGCTGGGATTTCCACGCCAGTACCTCAACTGAACAGTCACTCAGTGGCGACAGGTGGCCTTTTCAGATGAATCGCGTTTTATACTCCCTCAGACAGACAGCAAAACCCTGGAACGATCGCCGGCCGGGGTGGCCGAGCGGTTCTAGGTGCTACAGTCTGGAACCGCGCGACCGCTATGGTCGCAGGTTCGAATCCTGTCTGCGGCGTGGATGTGTGTGATGTCCTTTGGTTAGTTAGGTTTAAGTAGCTCCAAGTTCTAGGGGACTGATGACCTCAGAAGCAAAACGAAAGGTAAAATAAAAGAAAAAGAAAGAACGATAGAATAAATAACACAATTAAACAACGCAACATAGCAAAGAAAAACATGGAGATTGTAGAAAGAGATCAGAACCAAGGGCTGGTGCCGGAAGATGAGCACTAGGTGTCAACACTGAAGCAGAAATACTTACAGAAGAAACTCCAAGCAAAGAGCGTAGTCACAGAAGAAAAAGAGAAGAGTTGGGAAATATTCACTTAGAAATTAGAGGAAGACTGCTATGGGGGCCAAAAACTGTTACGTGGGTTGCTCAAAAGTAAAAGATCCGACAGAGAAGATGCAAAAGTGATTGCAACAGAAGAGGGGGATATTATCAGGGGCATGAATGGCATTAGGGAAGTGAAGAAGAATTATTTTGAAATCTTCCCGAATGGAGAACGAGAAAGTGGTATCGAATTCATTGAAGCAGAGGAAGAATAGCATCCAATCTCTTGGACTGAAACAGACGAAAGACGGGAAAGCGGCAACTGTAGATGGTCTAAACGATTAACGCAGCTGTAATCCAAGGAATACAATGGTTACATCGGATGCTGCGGATGATATAGAAATAGAACCAAGTGTCGGATGATTGAGAAAGGTAATTATAATGCTATTGTCTAAGAAATGAAGTAAAATGAAGTGCCGCCAACTACCGAGGAAGCACACAGCTATCATATTCCCTTTCGATAGTGGAATTGCCCATAGAAAAGAGACTGAGGAAAATACTAGAACACCAATTTGAGGAACAACAGCCATGGTTCAAAAGAAGCAGGGGAACGATAGATCTCATTTTTTCCCTCCGTCAATTAATTGAGAAGTTTTGGCCAAAAGGAAAGGACCTGATAGTAGTGTTCCCGGATTGGGAAAAAAGCATATGTACCAGCTATGGTAGAAAGTCTGTGCAAGTAGGAGGTGGAAGATCAAAATGGTTTACGACAAAGAGAGGTGTTGAGCAAAGCAGTTCACTTTCCCGTTAATATTCGTTATACTTCTGCTCATAATCGTGAAAGAAATTAAGGAAGTAGGATACTAAGACCACAGTGACTATGCTTTTTCTGACGGCATCAACATTTGGGGAGAGACAGAAAGGAGGTACAGAGGATACTCGATTTCTGGAATAAAGAACTTGAAGAAGCCAAGTTACTGTGCGTATGAGCAAGATAGTGGCAATGAATACGTGTAGGATATCGACATCTTGAAACATTATACTGTAAAGACAGAAGGTTGTATCAGTAGAGTGTTTCAGTGGTCTTGGTAGTGTCATATCAAGTGATGGAAGTGACAAAGTAGAAGTTTTAAACAGACTAGCTAAAGGATGCACGTTATTTCACAAAGTTCGAAACCTACTGTGGGACAATATGGAGCCGGCCGGTGTGGCCGAGCGGTTCTAGGCGATTCAGTCTGGAACCGCGCGACCGCTACGGTCGCAGGTTCGCATCCTGCCTCGAGCATGGATGTGTGTGATGTCCTTAGGTTAGTTAGGTTTAAGCAATTCTAAGTTCTAGGGGACTGATGACCTCAGATGTTAAGTCCCATAGTCCTCAGAGCCATTTAAACCATTTTTGACAATATGGAGCTAAACAGACCATATATAAAACCTATCTCCTGCAAATCGTAACGTATTGTCTGGAGACCTGCATCATAAATAAGAGAAGAGAGACTCAAATACAAGCACCTGAAATGAAGTTCCTCGGGTCAGTTCTACAGAAAACATGGGAGGCAGAGTCAGGAACGAATATGTCAGGAGAGACCTGCAGATGTGACCTTGATCGTGAAGCACATAATGAGCGCCGCGAGACTGAAGTGATTAGGTCAAGTGAAGTGAATGCATCCGACTCGAACTCCACGTCAGTGTTTGGAGATGAAGATACCAGGAAAAAAATTGACTGGGCGGGCAGACAAGATTTATGAAGATCTCAAGAGGAGAGGAGCAGGTGCAGTGGAGAGAGAGGAAAGCTATAACCGGACAGAAGTCAATGGACGAGTGTTTTTCACAAAGTTGCTACCCAGCTCACTGGAAAGAAATCCTGATGATGGTGATGACTGAATGGTAAATGAAAATGTCACAAAGTAATGCTAGACATCGAAGTGAACGCGCGGATCTGGCTCAGAGTTTAAAAACTAAGTCGACACTAGGCTGGAAGGTCTCCAGAATGCAAAGCCAGAACACTTTGTGCAAAACCTCACTCAAATCAGTTGCGTGATGTCTGATTGATCCAACTGACGAAAAACATGCCGCTCGGTCCTCACTGTTCTCTGCTTTCACTGAGGCCTCACTCCTCGCCCACTGATCACCTGAAGGCGGCCGCTGTGACCGAGCGGTTCTAGGCGCTTCAGTCCGGAACCGCGCTGCTGCTATGGTCGCAGGTTGGAATCCTGCCTCGAATGGATGTGTGTGGTGTCCTTAGGTTAGTTAGGTTTAAGTAGTTCTAAGTCTAGGGGACTGATGACCTCAGATGTTAAGTCCCATAGTGCTCAGAGCCATTTGAACCACTTGATCATCTCACTCAATCCTCGAGCCTTCCTTTAACAGTCTAAATCCTCATTCGTTATCCTTACTCAGTGACTGTCCCTGCTTTGCAGTTTTGTCTATTTTCCTCCATTTTCCTTCGATATTCTGAAATTCCCGTCGTATCGTCTTTTTCACTGGTGGGATCGATTTTCAGTCTCATGCAATTAATGATCTAAACTGGGTGATCACATCTAGCACTCTTTGTGTACCCAATGGTTCCAAAATTTTCGATCTTGAGACTCGAAAAGTCGCTGGGTGGCGGCTGGCGTTAAGTATTGGAACTTTCTTTTACACAGATTCCCTGTTATGGCACACACCAATCTGTCTGCATATTTCCTACAGTATAGCATGCCAGATTTTCTTATGAAAACTGATAAGAATTCCTGCAAGTGTTTACTGGATCCCTGAGTTCTCAAGAAGGCTACGATATGAAACAATACTGCTTGTTTGTAATGAGAGTGCCTAGAATCCTTAATTCTACGACACCCAGGCGCTCGAAGCTAAGAAGCATCACTCTGCTGTCACTCAGTTTTTAAACAGGACAACCCTTTCAGAGCGAAGCAGACACTTCTGGTTTTCGGTAATGTCCAGCTGCAGTTTTGTCTTGAGCATGTGGCGGCGAAGTAATACAACCAGGAACGCTGAACAATGTGAACAGTGCCCGAATTGTTTTCACTCTACTCCTGAATCTATTTGACGGTTTTAAATGAATGGGGCCCAGTAGGTGACGGGTATAGATGAAGGTTCAAGCTGAATCCACGGAAGTAGAAAACAAACGTATGAGCCTTGACCCAGTACACACTGTTAATGTTTCTGTAAAGTATATGAAGTAAAGTATTTGATTATAAAAAAATCGTGAGAAAATAGAATCAGGAAGGGCAAAAGGTATTGGTGACAGTCAGATCAACAAAGACATAACACTTGTTGGGAAATATTAGATGGAGGATGAGAGGGAGGTTATCAGCCGTTGTCTTGATTAAGCGACCAATCCGGTAAACAGAAGAAATTTTGCAGAACCTGTGAACAATGTAAATCGATGCCTATGCAGCAGTCTGAATCAAACTAATATCGCTTACGAGCTCACCCTCTTACAACGGCAATATACCAGTACCACTCTGCGTGAACAGACGAGGAACAGAGGTCAGCGTCACATGTTGCTCGAAAGCTTTGGCTTCACCCTCCATCTTTCGGTTTCTTATCGAGCAATAAGGCAATATGCAGTTGGCGAAGCTTCTTTGCTGTTATAGTGAATAGGTCGGATGTTCGTATTTTAATTTTTTGAAACTTGTAGCCGATGTGTCATTTATTCACCTCCATTCTCTCGTTAAGCCGTCCTCATTCCGCCATTGTATTAGAAACAAACCCAGTCGGATGAAGCAGGTTTCAGGTCCCTACCCGGTGATCCACAATTTGTTTCCCTGGGTTTCCCCAAATGGATTAGAGTGAATGTCGAGAAAGTTTGTTATTGTCGTCTTGAGTGGGAAGACTAGTCTGATGCAGCTCTCCACACTAGTACGTCGTGTTAAAAACTCTTCATCTCTGAATAACTACTGCAACTAACATCCAGTCAAATCTGTTTACGTATTCATACCTTGATCTCTGTCTACCAGTTTTGCCCACCACACTTCCCTGCATTATCATATTGATGATTCTTGATGCTGCAAGGTGTTTCCCATCTCCCGATCGCTTCTTTTAGTCAACTTGTGCCATGAATTTCTACCCATATAACCTTCGGAATACTTCTGTAGCACCGCATTTCAACAGCTTTTATTCTCTTTTCATATATTGATTGTTCACTCTTCACTTACTTAAACCGTTATTCCAAATATCTTTAGGAAAGTTTTTCTGTCACGAATATTATACTTGACATAAACAAATTCTCTTTTTCATAAATTCCTTTTTTGCTATTGACAGTCTGCATTTTGTATCATCTGTATTTCGACCATCGTCACATTTGCGGTGCTCAAGCAACAAAATCCCCTTACTACTTTCATTGTCTCACTTCCTCGTATGATCACCTAAGCACTGCCTGACTTTATTTGATTACACTCCATCACATTTGTTTTACTTTTGTTGATGTTCACCTTACATCTCTTTTCGAGACATTATCCATTCCGTTCAACTGCACTTCTAAGTCTTTTGCCGTCTCGGACGCAGTTAAAACCTCGTCGCTAAATCTCAACATTTTGATTTCTCCTCTTTGAACAGTAAGTCCCTTTCAAAATTTCTGCTTGGTTCCCTTAACTGTTGACTCAATGTACAGACTGATTAACATCGGAGAAAGGCTACAAACCTGTCTCATTCCTGAATAAACTAGTACTACCCTGTCATGTGGAATGGCTCTTATAATTGTAGTATGGTTGCCGTACATTTTGTAAATAACCGTTCGCTGGCTTCGTTTTATTCCAGGTCTCTTCAGAATTTCGAAAAGTGTATTCCAGTCAACACTTTCAAATCATTTCTCTCAATCTACAAACGCTGTAAACATGGGATTGCCTTTCTTTAACTTATCCTGCACGATATGTTCCAGAACCGGTACTGCCTCAAATGTTCCTTCGTTTCCCTGTTACCTAAACTGTTCTTCCGCTAGTTCGGCTTCACCAGTTTCTCCAGTATTCTGTAAATAATCCATGTCAGTATTTTGCAACTAAGATTTATTAAACTGGTGGTTCGGTAGCATTCGCACCTGTCTCCTTTGAAATAGGAATTAATAAATTCTGCTTGTCTATGTTTGTTCAATCCGAGCTTGGGCTCTTGCTCTAATGACTCCGTGGTTGAAGGGCCGTTAAAACCTAATCTTCTTTCTTCCTGCACGAAAGCTCTGGAATGTAAAAACATGTTCCACGGCTGAGTATCGTCGCTGCTGATATCCAAAGGCATAAAAGAAAAAAAATGCAGTGTCATCAGCGGTACTGTAAATGTTCTACGTAATAATTACGTTCTCTCGTACAGACACGTCATCCAGACGATAGACAAATTCGCTAAAGAAGCATCCTAGCGTTTCCCATCCAGAAAACGTTATCACTGTAGCGTCAGTGAGCTCATGTTACTCTTAACGTAATGGAGAAACTGAAACACGTTGCTATACGTCTTAGTGGAAATATGTCCTAGGTCTAGGTTTGGAAACTGAAAGGTTATGAGAGTAACACCTAGTCTGGGGATCCTCTATGAACCACCCAATACTGAAACAATAAGTCACTTACGAAGATGCTAACACTTGAAGTCCTATGAATTTTCGTTCCGTTGCAAAGGAAGTTATTCTTGCAGATCACTTTTTCGATCGTCAACGTGAAATTATGTGTAAGCGACTTTAACTACATAGATGTACACTGGAGAAATTAATCCTCTGTGTTTGTTACATGAAAGAACTGATTTCTAAAAAACGGCATAATAGTACATTAGTGTCGCATTTGCGCAACTGTCGCGTGTAGTTTTTGTCAACTTATTGCTGTTGGAAGTGAACGTGCGGTAACGTTCTCGCTACCGCGCCCGGGTTCCCGGGTTCGATTCCCGGCGGGGTCAGGGATTTTCTCTGCCTCGTGATGACTGGGTGTTGTGTGATGTCCTTAGGTTAGTTAGGTTTAAGTAGTTCTAAGTTCTAGGGGACTGATGACCATAGATGTTAAGTCCCATAGTGCTCAGAGCCATTTGAACCATTTTTTTGG
Organism: Schistocerca cancellata; assembly: GCF_023864275.1. Lineage (NCBI taxonomy): Eukaryota > Metazoa > Arthropoda > Insecta > Orthoptera > Acrididae > Schistocerca > Schistocerca cancellata. Next base: position 776,190,190 of record NC_064627.1, on the reverse strand, counting down.
AAGTGAACAATTCCCTTTCACCACAATAATTTCGAGCATAAAGTGACCAATTTCCTTTCAATACAAATAAATACGCGTCCACATAAACGAAAGCAGTACTTGACAAGTATTCTGCGATGCTGAGACAAGATTTCGTAAGGCGTTTATGTAAAAACGAAATTTCTGAGTGCCCAACAACGAGCAGTCAATCACTTCCGACCACAAGGTGGCTTTCCGACTAATGAGTTACGAAATATTTAGCTATTTCAGTCGTTCATTTCATTTCTTGAGAATGTGTTAAGTTTCAAAGATATGGAAAAAATACAACTTAATTGTTATTTATTACAACGACAAAGTTTCTTCGGGACAAATGCAAATACACTTTTGAAGTCTTATTCGAATAATATCCTCAAGAGTTTTAAGTTATTTTAAACATAAAAAACGGGACGATATTATATGATAGAAAAAGTGGCGTTAAGAACTAGTTAATTGCATTTTTGCATTATTTGAAGATAATGCATAGGCTCGAAACGCATAGTTTGAACTAAAACGGGGTTTTCTTTTAATCGTAACAAAAGTACTTCCCATTTGACGACGATTTATCATTACAACCTGTTACAACTAGTGACGAACTATCAGGCTTCCATGAGGTATTGTTCGAGTTATAAATGTCTCTGAGATAGTGTCCTTTTATAGTGGATATTTTTGAGGTGTACAAGGTAGGACATGTTCTGAGGCATCAAGGGATCACTAGTTTAGTATTGGGGGGCAGCGTGGAGGGTAAAAATCGTAGAGGGAGACCAAGAGATGAATACACTAAGCAGATTCAGAAGGATGTAGATTGCAGTAGGTACTGGGAGATGAAGAAGCTTTCACAGGATAGAGTAGCATGGAGAATAGCATCAAACCAGTCTCAGGACTGAAGACCACAACAACAACAATGACATACGGACGTGCTTGTACTTGATGTAGAATCAACAACGTGCTCGAATCCATGCTTCAGGGATTCTCTAGTGTCTACCGCTGATGCAGTAAAAAAAAATGTTCAAATGTGTGTGAAATCTTATGGGACTTAACTGCTAAGGTCATCAGTACCTAAGCTTACACACTACTTAACCTAAATTATCCTAAGGACAAACACACACACCCATGCCCGAGGGAGGACTCGAACCTCCGCTGGGACCAGCCGCACAATCCATGGCTGCAGCTGATGCAGTATCACCTACTAGCTAGTTTGTGCGTCATTACGGAAGGGAATGGTGGTATACACTAATTCCGACAAAATATTCCATACTAAATGGATCCAGTTTCTATTGGTTACAGAGATACAGCTGTTAGAATGTAACCGAAACAAATACTCACAGAAGCTGTTATGCAAAGGGAAGTGGTTAAATTCGGAGTTGATTTTCATAAACTTCATCTCCAACTTCAATGTACTTATGAATTATTACTTGAAGTTTCAGGAATCCAGCAGGATGACATCGACTTCTTACCAAGATATTTCGGCTGACAACCATTCAGCCATCTTCAGGTGAGTGTTTTGCACTGGGTTGCTAGTTCACAGCGCTCATTTCAAACAAAAATTGGCGAGGAGAAGCACGTGCAATGGCGCCTGCTACATGAGGGACTTCTGTCGAGTTTCACGCTCTCTTCGAATATTGCTCCACCTATGGACGGCGCATATGTAATGGTGATACTGTATGCGCTCTCTCTTGGTGGAATGCGGGCTCGCGGAGTTAAAATTCAGATGTCGGATTAATAAAATTAACTGCCATTTGTCTTGTCCTTAGTCATAAAATATTTTGTTTATCAATATATTAAACAAAGTAACCAGGTCCCACGCCTTATCCAGTCGAAAGCAGCCATTACGGGTAATTACATCTTCCGCAAACGTTTTTCCACTGATTTCTCAATAATTAAATTATAGAAGGTTCTAGTTAAGGCTAGGATTTCCGTGACAGAATAATTCAGGGGAGATACAACGCTCGGCTATGGCTGACCCAGTGGCCCGCGAAATCGAGTGTGATTGTCGTGTAGCATGACCATTACACATACGCTCGCACGTCGTAGGTGGACAAATATTGTATGTTGCTCTTCGAAGGTGATGTAGGATTTCTTTTGTGAGGGCTGCACCATTCATAATCCCAACGAACAGTGCGTATCTTGTAGTTTCTTGTACCTTGTACACTTCACCTTTAAATCGTTTCAACAGGCAATAATCCAAATGTGTTAAACCACAGGGACCATTGTGGCCAAGAAATGTGATCATTTTTGCTGATCCTTCTTCCGATGAATATTAGATTTTGATGCTGTGTCGTCTGAGGACTAGAATGTGTAGGTGCCCCGTCATCTACATCTACATGGCTACTCTGCAAATCACAGAGGCAGAGGGTTCATCGAACCACTTTCACACTAATTCTCTATTATTCCACTCTTTAATAACGCGCGAGAAAAAGAACACCTATACCTTTCCGTGCGAGCTCTGATTTCACTTATTTTATTGTGATGATCGTTTCTCCCTATGTAAGTCGGCGTCAAAAAATATTTTCGCATTCAGAGGAGAAAGTTGGTGCTTGAAATTTTGTGAAAAGATCCTGCTGCAACGCAAAATACCTTTGTTTTAATTATTTCCACCCTATTTCTGTATCATGTCTGTGACACTCTCTGCCCTATTTCGCGATAGTACAAAACGTACTGCCATTCATTGAACTTTCTCGATGTACTCCGTTGATCCTATTCGCTAAGGATCCCACACCGCGCAACAGTACTCCAAATGAGGACAGACAGGCGTAGTGTAGGCAGTCTCTTTAGTAGATCTCTTGCATCTTCTACGTGTTCTACCAATAAAACGCAGTCTTTAATTCGTATTCCCGATATCATTTTCTGTGTGCTCTTTACAATTTGAGTTGTTTATAATTGTAATTTCCAGGTGTTTGGTTGAAATTACGGCCTTTACATCTGATTGATTTATTGTGTAATCGAAGTTTAACGGATTCCTTTTAGCATTCATGTTGTTGACCTCACACTTTTCATTATTTGCTGTCAGTTGCCAATTTTCGCACCATACAGATATCTAAATCGTTTTACAGTCGCTTTTGATCTTCTGATGTCTTTTTTAGACGGTAAATGGCAGCATTGTCTGCAGACAACCTAAGACGGCTGCTCAGATTGTATCCTAAACCGTGAATAAAGATAAGGAACAGCAGAGGGCATATAACACTACCTTGGGGAACACCAGACATCTCTTCTGTTTTACTCGATGACTTCGAGTTACTTACTACGAACTGTGATCTCTTCGGCAGGAAATCACGAATTCAGTCACACGATACTCCATAGACACGAACGCAGTCTGGAGTGTGTAAGTACTCACCCCTTTGTGTAATAAAATATTGTAGTCTCAGTGCCACAGTCTACACCACGAGCCTGGGACACTCTGAGTGACACCCTAGAATGCAGTACGGGATCCACTGTTCGACCATGGGACGGGGCAGCCTGCTCTGAGTTACGGGAGCAGCAGTCGTCAGATCAGAGAGCTGCCCGCTTGCTGGGCGGTGCTCATGGCCGCCTCCATGGTAACTTCAACTGCGCTTTCACGCTGTGATCACAGTCGTATCTGGACACATTGCTGAACTGGCATTCGAGTGATGCCACGCTCGACCCGTTCCCTGCACTATCAACAATGTTTCGCATGAGAGGTAACTGGATGCCTCCATAAAGCTGTTCCAAATATAGTATGGCAGAAAGCCGGAATAGGCAAACGGAGGGATAGAACTGAGGTAACATCCGATAGGTATGCAACACACATGATGTACAGTTAATGAGGTTATCATCTTACATATGATAGTCTATGGTAGTCAACGATAGTTCTAAATTTCCAGTCATGAGTCAAAGTTACTTCATCAGTAAACAGTATTAATGGGATTATTAGGCAATTTGCAATTAGCCAACAAAAAAATTACGTCCATATACCTTGATTTCCTTCTCGAATGTGCTGAATTCGCTGTAAATGATACGGATTGAGGCAATGCATACATAATGTCAGCATATTTTTGTCTGTGGAACACAGATCATGTAGAAGTTCTTCATAGGGTTTTTGGATGACTGCGTCCTACCAAGTTAATAATGTCATCTACTACACCCACACTCTGCTCATTTGCACGTTTACATGACGAGCAGACTGAGGCATCTTTTCACGGTTCGAACAACCCCCCCGCCCCCCTGCCCCCGTCGGAGGTTCAGCCCTCCCTCGGGCATGGGTGTGTGTTGTCCTCAGCGAGCGTAAGTTAGTTTAAATTAGATTAAGTAGTATGTAAGCTTAGAGACCGATGACCTCAGCAGTTTGGCCCCATAGGATCTTACCACAAATTTCCAAATTTAGATATGATATGACTGTTGGGCACTGCTCTACTCACACGCAGCTTAGTGAAAATACGAGTAAACACTCTTGTATCTGGTACGCCGTGATCAGGAAATCGTCACCATATTATCAAAATTAGCAACGTATCCGCTACAAAAACTTATTCAATACTGTAAATTCGTGCAGCTTACTTATACTGCAGAGTAGAATCAACTAACAAAACACTATCACAAGCAGTGCCGAAAATTTCAGTTGTGTAAACTCAAGCACAACTTCACAGCTGCAACTTCAAAACAAAAATGGCAGTCGATACATAAACCTGTAGCAAATTCAAGTATACCAGATCTCAGAAAGATATTATTGAAAACAATTAGTTAATGAAGGCATTTTATAGCAGACAGCTTGTTTTTGCATTTAGAAGTAATTTGAAGAGGAGTGCATTCAGTTAATGATTACAGGTACTTAACTTTGACAGCATTGTCTCGAAGACGATTTCTTCTGTTGACCTGGTGTTATTAATGGTCCGGATTTATATCAGTTGCTTGAATAAAACACAAGTTCCCTTTCTTGGCTGTACATTCAACCCAAGAGAAACTCTTCGCGTGTTTTAACATAAACGATACATTGTGTTTGCACCATAATAATAGTGAAATCAAATTGAGAGAAATGTAACTCTTCTGTGTAATCCAAATAGCGCACAACAGTCCACAGCCGATAATCAAATAGTTCCGAGTTACAAGTACACTAAAGCAGTTCCCTCTTCACGTATCGCTACATACACCGACTCGCCCATGCTTGCAAAACCAAAGATACACATATGTTTAAGACAGGCTTCTAAGAAGATACGATGATACGAAAATATAAACTGTGACATTAGCTTTTGCACATCAGTGGGTATGAATTTATGCGTTATTCAAAGTAAGATTTACGTTAACACATGTCCAGCCAAATTAATGTGATCATCGTCTATGTTGGACGTCAACGTGCAATAACCTTTGACAGATAGCAGGTGGCACCACTAGCAGTGAAGGGTATATAAAGCGTGTCGGACGACGCGGATAACAGTATAGTCATTGTCATAATGTGAAAACGGAGCGATTTATATTTCGGGCCAAGGGTGGAAGCATTTCCGACACGGCAAACTTTGTAAACTGTTCGCGTGCGACAGTGGTGAATCTATACCGTGCCTGGCAGAATGGCGCCATCCAAAGTTGGCGCGGAGGCAAATACGGTGCACCACAGCCGTAGATGGGAGGGGTGAACGACGGCTGCGGAGATGTGAATGGGCGAATAGATGTGCAACTGTTGAGCAACTGACCGCCCAGATGAAATAAGGGGCTAACAGCAGTGTGTCCCCTAAGACCGTTCAGCGAAAGTTGCTGCGTATGGGCCTCCACAGCAGGCTCCTGGTTCATGCACCCACGCTGACTGCTGTTCATCGGCGACGAAGGCTGGAATTTGCACTCCAATATCGCGACTGGACGTCTACTGAGCGGCGACAGGTGATCTTTTCATATGAATCACATTTTATGCTTCATCGAACAGATGGTCGTTGGTCGTGTATGGCGTGAAACGTCTGAAAGCATCCTGGCAACCAGCAGAGAGCGTTATCGTCTGGGGAATGTTTCCATGTCATTTCCCCGGCGATCTCGTTATTCTGGAAGACACAGTGGACCAACGAATGTATGTTTCTATAATTCGGGATCATGTCCATGCAGTTCGATTTTCCTTGGCAAGATGGCCGCTACGTGTAGGACAACGACATGTGTCATACGGCTCACAGTGTACGTGAGCGGTCCGCAGAGCACCAGGAGTAATTTGCCGTACTCTCCTGGCCACCAATATCATCGGTCTGAAATCCAGTCTATAATCTTTGGAACCAACTTGATCAGGCTGTTCTCGCCTTGGATTCTCAATCGAAAAACGTAGCGCAGCTGGCCAAGCCACTGGAGTCAACATGGCTCTACATCCCTGTCGATACCTTCCGGAGACTGACTGTCAGTCTTCCTCCACGTCTCGCAAGCGGTCCGCGCTGCAGAACGCGTTTTTTCAGGTTTTTGACAGGTGGTCACATTAATGCGACTGGACAGTGTATATTCAGTTATTGTTTCCATTCAGTTTCATTTTAAATCAAATGTAAACTACCTGGATGGCTATTCCTCTCGTAGCTACTATGTTTACAGCTTTAAATAAGATGGTTCAAATGGCTCTGAGCACTATGCGACTTAACTTCTGAGGTCATCAGTCGCCTAGAACTTAGAACTAATTAAACCTAACTAACCTAAGGACATCACACACATCCATGCCCGAGGCAGGATTCGAACCTGCGACCGTAGCGGTCGCTCGGCTCCAGACTGTAGCGCCTAGAACCGCACGGCTACTCCGGCCGGTTTTAAATAAGAAACGAGCCTGCAAGTAAGCGAAGGTCAAGCGGAAATAATGGATTTCCCTACCAGAACCGACAGAGTGGGAAACTGTGGTTTATAAACCAGACATCGATAGGTTCAGTACGAATCACAGAGCATCAGCCTAGAATCGCCATAAACTGGAGTACCAACATGTGAAATGAAATGTCTCTCTGTAACAAATAAAACATGGGCATATGTTATATGGTATGATTTATTCGAATTAGTCTGTACTACCACATCGTAAAACATTTGCTATTCCTCCTGAAACACGCCCTGTACCTTAGAAACAACTATACTAGAAGGATACTATCTCTGCAGACCCTAATTAAAGGCGCATGGAAAAATGATGATAGTTAATATCGAGTCGGAACTGATCGTGGCAATAAATAATCAGGAAACTGGAGCAGTTGATTAATTGCTGCAAATCCAAGATGTTCTAAACATCCTCCTGCCTTGTAGTAGTCGTAAATAAGAGAACCTTCTCATTATTTTTGCTTTTTTCGATAAAAGAGACGACAAACCGAAAAATATTTGTATTTAATTTAAGAATACGTACTGTCCAGTCACATTAAGGTGACCAACTGTCAAAAACCTGAATAACCACCTTCTGCAGCGCGAACGGCTTCTGGAAGGTACTGACAAAGATATGGAGCCGTGTCACCTCCGGTGCCCCGGCCAGCTGCAATAGGTTTCTCGGTTGAGGATCCCTGGTGCCAACAGCCTGATCGAGGTGGTCCCACAGATTCAGAACTGGGTTTTAAATCAGGGAGTCTGGTGGCCAGGAGAGTACGATAAACGTTCCTGGCGGTCTTCGAACCACGCACTTACACTACGAGATGTATGACACGTTGCAATGTCCTGCTGGTAGATACCATCCTGCCGAGGAAAAATAAACTGAATTTAGGGGTGCACATGCTCCCCAAGAATATATGAATGCACGTTGATGCGTTGTGGCTTCCGGAATGGTGAGATCATCCAGGGAATGCCACGAAAATATTCCCCAGACCATAACGCTCCTCAGGATGTTTGCTTTCAGACTTTCAAAGCCATACGCGCCAATGGCCATCAGTCCGATTGAGCAAAGGATGTGATTCGTCTGAGAAGACCATCTATCACCAATCAGCGAAGTCCAGCCTTTCTCGTCGTTGAACAGCAGTCAGCATGAGTGTATGAACCTGGCACCTGCTGCGGACGTCCATACGCAACAACCTCCGCGTTCCGGTCGTTGAGGAGATACTGTTGATAGCACCTTGGTTCATCTGGGCGGTTAGTTTCTCAACAGCATCATTTTTCCATGCACGGTATACTTTAACCACGGCGGCTCGTGAACATTTACAAATGGTTCAAATGGCTCTGAGCACCATGATACTTAACATCTGAGATCATCAGTCCCCTAGAACTTAGAACTACTTAAACCTAACTAACCTAAAGACACCACACACGTCCATGTCCGAGGCAGGATTCAAACCTGCGACCGTAGCGGTCGCGCGGTTCCAAACTGAAGCGCCTAGAACCGCTCGGCCACAACGGCCGGCGAACATTTACAACCTTAGCCGTTTCGGAAATGCTGCCACCTTTGGCCCGAAAGCCAATGACCATGCCCTTTTGAACGTCAGGTGAACCGCGCCATTTTCGCATTACGAGAGCGACTGCACTGTTTTCCGCGTCCCTCCAACACACTTTATATATCCTCCACTGTCAGGGCTGCCACCTGCCGTCTGTGAGTGACTATTGATTGTTGACGTTGGACATAGGCAGTGGTCACATTAGTGTAACTGGACTGTGTATGTATGTCGTCGTAATAAGAGTATTAGTTGGCCAACTGTTGGCCAGACGCAAACCCAATTTCCTAAAGAAAGCAAGATCGGTCGAAATATCAGTCCGTGTGCCGTCCGATAGTCGCGCAGTTTTGCCGTCAGCGCCGCGATGACGCCGGGCTGCTGCAGACGGCGGCCCAGCTGAGAGGACCCTCTTGCCACGAGGTGCTGGCACCGGGCCAGCCCTGGCCGGGGCGGCCAGGACACTGCCGCCTCGGTCCCGACGCACTGCCGCGCTGTGCCCTTGCCGAACCAGGACGTGCCTCTCCGAGCTGACCCGTACCGCTTCAAACCAGAGAGTTGCGTCAATGCACCATCGAAAACACGCGTCCTAGCACAGAAGCACTTAGCAGCTCCACGTGATGAGGGTAAACGTGAGGTTTCCGATTCAGTCGGATTCCAATACGCAGCCAAGTTAGGCACCAGGCAGAATTGTGTAGTGAATTAGACCCATACTGACATTCGAAATTTTTTTAAATAGCAGTACGGTTATTACGACGCCAGTTTAGACAATTCAGTAGACCACAGATCTGTAACTGAACAGAAGCTCCGCCACTAATGACAGCTGGCGCGAAAGGGCGTCCGTTCTCCTCGTTTTTCCCTTTCTCTGCTTCTTCAAGGTACTGCGCAATAAAATTAAAGGTTTATTTTTTCTAAACCGCGCAGTTTTCTCCCATTGCGATGCATAAGTTTCAAATTTGGTTCCTTCCTCTAAAGTGGTGCCAAAGCGGGGCTGTCTGCTTTTTCAGTCTCGGGTTCGGCGATGCTTCAAACAGCAATGCGTCCACTCATCTACACCTACATCTACATATATACTCCGTTAGCCACCAAGCGGTGTGTGGCGGAGGGCACAATTCGCGCCAAAGTCATATTCCCCGCCCCCTCTGTTCCACTCGCGGTTCGCTAGGGGGAAACACGACTGCCTGAAAGCCTCAGCACGAACTCTAGTTTCCCTTATCTTTGAATGGTGATCGCTGCGCGATTTGAAAGTTGATGGTAATAAAATACGCTCTACATCCTCGGTGAAGATCGGATTTCGGAATTTAGTCAACAGCCCCTTCCGTTTAGCGCGCCGTCTATCTGCAACTGTGTCCCACTTCAAACTTTGTATGAGATTTTTAACGCTCTCGCGATGGCTCTTCTTTGGACCTTCTCGATCTCTTGAATCAGACCCAACTGGTAAGGGTCCCATACAGACGAACAGTACTCTAGAAATGGACGAACTAACATATTGTAAGCTATTTTCTTTGTTGAAGGACTGCATCGCTTCAGGACTCTACCAATAAACCGCAATCTAGAATTCGCCTTACCCATTACTTGTGTAATCTGATCATTCCATTTGAGATCATTTCGAATAGTCACACCCACATACTTGACGGATGATACCACTCCCAAAGACGGGGCATTTATTTTGTACTCGTACATTAATGGGGATTTTCGCCTTGTTATACACACTAGCGTATACATACTAATATTGAGAGATAGCTGTCAGTCATTACACCACGCATTTATTTTCTGCACATATTCATTGATTTGTTCACAATTTTCGTGTGACACTACTTTCCTTTAGACTACAGCATCATCTGCAAACAGTCTAATGCCGCTGTCAATACCATCAACCAGATCGTTTACGTAAATCGTAAAAAGCAGCGGACCTATTACGCTGCCCTGGAGCACACCTGAAGTTACGCTTGTTTCTGTTGAAGTCACCCCGTTCAGGACGACATACTGCTCCCTGTCTGTTAGAAAACTTTCTATCCATCCGCATATGTCATCGGATAGACCGTAAGCGCGCACTTTTTGGAGCAAGCGACAGTGCGGAACTGACTCTAACGCCTTTCGAAAGTCGAGAAATATGTCATCAACCTGGGAGCAGGTATCTAGAGCCTGTTGTATATCATGCACAAAGAGGGCCAGCTGTATCTCCCATAACCGCTATTTCCTTAAAACCGTGCTGGTTTCTGCAGATGAGCTTCTCAGAGTCTAGAAACGTCATTATGTCTGAACACAAAATATGTTCCATGATGCTACAACAAATCGATGTCAGTGAAATTGGGCGGTAATTATCTGCATCCGATTTTCTACCCTTTTTATAGATTGCTATAACCTGGGCCTTCTTCCAGTCCCGTGGAACGTTCCACTCTTCCAATGATCTGCGAAAATAGCCGACAGTTCAGAAGTTCACATGAGGTGTAACCTGAGTCAGTGATGTGACATTGGCAATAAATTTCACCACAGTTCTGCCCAACACAACCGTAGACATGTCATACAATGAGAAGGTCGACAGAGCTCCTCTTACCCATGTTTCATCCCTCAAGAACTTCGACACCAATTCAGACTCGCGATTGCTCTGGCGCCTAAAGGTAGGCAAACCCACTTAAGGGGTCTCAAAATGGTTGCCTAATCCTCAGGCGCTGGAGCAGGCTCAAGGCTGAATTGGTATTGAAGTTCCAGATAGGCATATTTTTAAAGTGCTCAGCAAAGATGTGGGGGTAGCACCGAGGGTGTTGCCGAACTGTAAGGACTGCCCGACGTTTTATTCACGCACCCGTTAATGTTGCGTCCCGCATGATCGCTCCACAGAAGCGTTCGAAACAGGAGAGCTGCACAATATATAAACACCTTTTGCTGCTTCGGGTCACGTTCAGCTTTCTTCGAATGGTTTTAGACCGTGCCTACTCGTTCCACCCTGTATACCAGAGCAAAAATTGTGGTCGCACTGCACTCCAAAGGCTTCAGATCGCGTTCGGTGGGGTTGCAGCCCGACGATGTACTCGGAGCAGGATTGAAACGCCCAGGGATGGCAGGGCAGTGTCGAATGTTGTTAAGAACGTCGTCGTCCTGCTCATCGCACTGCGAACTCTCGAAATGTGTGTGAATGAACGCTGCAAGTGAGGGGGTGGTTTCACAGACGTCCTTCATGCCACCACCTGACGTCTTTTCGTGGCTATTCTGTGCGGCGGTGTGTCTGCGATGTCTTTTAGGACACCCACAAGAAAGCTGCGTGATTCGCTAGATGTCGTGATTCATGCCTTCATCGCAGAGGCGTCAAGAGAAGGGGCTCGAAATATGAGTAAGAGGGGGCACAGCCCTCTTCGCATCGTGTGACTGGAAATGCGGCGTTGGGCAGAATTGTGATGAAATTTGGTGGCAATGTAACATCATTAACCCACCTTACAACTCACCTGAACTTGTGAGCTGTGGCTTCTTTCTCGCACGTGCCGACAACTTACTCTTTCAAGCGTCGGTGAGCCTGAGGGTGAGATCGCGGGACGCCACTCTTTTCGATCGTTACAGAGGAAGTTTGGGGGCACCGTCGAATCAAATTTCAAATTTACGCTTCGCAGTAGGAGATAATTACGTGGTTTCGAAAGAGTGATCCTTTAATTTTGTGTTGCGCAGTGTAGGTATCTTCTTTCTGTTCTGTTATTCTAGAATAGAACAACTGTTTAAGGTGCAATTTAAGCCGTGGAATTTGTGTAACTGTTTGATGAGAGTGGATGATATTTGTCGACAGTAAAGATGTTACTTCATTTCAACTTCAAGCTCAATACGAATAAGCCGCGTAACTCCTTTGATTTGCAGAAAATCTATATTATTAGAATAATGTGAAAGAAACACTATAAACTTTAAACGTTTTTCTTAGGAGACAGTTATGTTATAGCCGTTACCTTATCTAACACACTGCCTTGCAAGATAAGGGAAGCACGCAGAAGACATGGTCAGAAGTCAATCTAACTTCATACACGTACACACCATCGGAGGGTAAGTAGATTATTAGAGTTGCAATTCTTTGTGACCGGTAGAATAGCCACCAAATCGCATTAGTGTTGTTCTGTGTTTAGTGTTGTTACAGGACTGGTAGAGTACATAAGTGACATGAACAACGTCAGATAGTGAGTGGACGAAATAGATCACGTATGCCCATAGGACACTTATTTATTTATTTATTTAATCGTATGGCTAGGGCCCCCCGTTGGGCAGACCGTTCGCCGGGTGCCGCTCTTTCAATTTGACGCCACTTCGGCGACCTGCAGTCGATGAGGATGATAGGATGATGATGAGGAGCAGTCCCTGGGAGGAGAAAATTCCCCGACCCAACCGGGAATCGAACCAGGAGAAAGTTAAAGAACCACACGTACTGAGTTGTCACTCTGAAGGACGCAGAGAATCCGCTTATTCCTGTGAGACAGCGTTATCAGCACCTGACTGAGTTTCAAAGAGGCCTCGTCGTGGGTCTCCAAGGTGGCCGGCTGGTCAAATCGCGCTATAATCATATTTTCTGGGCACTCGGGTGTGAATGTCACCCGATGTCGGATTGCATGGGAACGTGAGGGCAGACGTAAACGTCCTCAAGGTTCCAACACAAGGAAGGATCACCGTGTTGTGCACCAAGCACATCTTAGTTCCTTCACATCTGCGCCTACCTTCCGAAAACAAGTAATGGACTTCCTGGAACATTCTGTGTCACCATAGGTCGGAGCCTAGCGACAGCCAAGTTGCCGTGACCAGGAAGCGTGGACTGATGATGAATGGCATCGCATTGTGTTAAGTGATGAATCGCGGCCTGCACTAACCTGTATGACCATCGCCGACGAGTATGGAGGCGATCTGGGGAGAGGTCCCAATCTTTCAGTGTTTTGGAGCTGCAATGCTGCGTTACTGCTGGCATCATCCTGTGGTTAGTGATCAGGTATGGTTTCAGCTCTCAATTGATAGAATTCAAGGGCCTCCGAGGGCACAGCGGTACGTCATGTATTACCTCTCATACGACAGTACCGCGGCGCCACTTTTCAACAGGGAAATGCTCGTTCACATACGGCACGTGTCTGTGTGAACTGTCTGCGTGATGTTAAGATACTCCCGTGACCAGCAAGATCCCCATAACTGTCACCAATGGAACATACAGTGGTGATCCAAAACATTATCTGTTTAACAGCTTGTTTGTACGTCTTTGGAACGAAATATATCACTGATCCTGCTCATCAGGAATCCGACAGTTTGCTGGTAGGCTTGTAGAAGTATGTGGTATCAGATGTCTTCGCACAGGTCATGTAACTCGCGCAAATAACGGGCCGCTGATCTGAGTAAGCGGTGAGGAGTCCGATAGTAACCCAGATGGGTTCCATAAGATTTACATCAGACGAATTTGGTCTCCGAGACATCAACGCGAGTTCACTACAATGCTCCGCAAACTACTGTAGCACGGTTCTGGCTACGAGACACAGATAATTATACTGCTGAAAGGTGACATCGCCGTCGGGGAAGACATCAAGCATGGAGGGATAAAGGTGTTTTACAGATGTCAGTGGGTCTTCAGTTACTACCACAGGTCCCATGCCAGCGCAGGAGAATGTCTCCCATAGCACAATACTGCTCCCACCAGCCTAAGCCCGTGGTGCGCTGCACGTTTGGAGCTGCGGCTCACATCGAAGACGGCGTTTGTGGAGACCGCCAGAGACCTATTGTAGTAAAAACGTGATTCAACCGAAGACCCGACGCGTTTTCATTCATCGATGATCGAATATCGATACTCCCCTGCCCATTGCAGTCGTAACTGACGATGTCGTTGAGTCAGCATGTGAATACGTAGGGTTGGTTCTCCATGTTCAACAGACGATAGACGATAGACGGTGTGCTCCGAAGCACTTGTAGGTGCATCAGCATTAGAGATGCCTAAATGCTACAAACCACCATCTATCCTAGTTTACAGAACGGACAAGTCTCAGCATCCTATGTTCTGTGAAGAGTCGTGGAGTCCAACCATTTAGAGCCTAGTGGTAGTTTCGCTGTCCGTCTACCTCTTTTCGTAGATGCTCAAGGCAGAAACACGGGATCATTCGACCATCTTCGCTGTTTTCGCGATACTCGTTCACAGGGTCTGCGTAATAATAATCTGATCTTTGTCAAAGTCTCTTATCTCAATGAACTTCCCCATCTCCAGCCCATATCTTCGCTAGGGTGATCCCCCGTCCGTTTCTGATCCGCCCACACACTTTTGTTACCGCGTCACGTGCCTGCAACGCCACCGGACGGCATCCAACGTCGCGGTGGGCAGTGGTCATAATGTTTTGGCTTATCGGTGTATGTGTCACTCCGTTCGAGGATCAGTATCCTAGTTATCAGTTACAACATCTGTCAGCCAGCCTGACTCAGGAAAAGATAGGACATCTTGACACCGTTCCCAGCCGAATCAGAGCTTACACCCTTTCAACCTGTAAAAATTCATTTCGTTCCCTCTTGGCCTTCTACGTGCTTCACTTTTTTTCCGAGAGTGTGATTTACCAGTTTCAAAAGTAACGTTATTAATTAATATTTTACGTATATCAAGCTAGTAGGAATATTTTCAATAATGATATAATACACTGAGGAAATATGAGCCGTGCTGTAGCTCACATTGGTGCTGTTTGTAGGTTTCTACATCTACATCTACATCTACATTTATACTCCGCAAGCCACCCAAAGGTGTGTGGCGGAGGGCACTTTACGTGCCACTGTCATTACCTCCCTTTCCTGTTCCAGTCGCGTATGGTTCGCGGGAAGAACGACTGTCTGAAAGCCTCCGTGCGCGCTCTAATCTCTCTAATTTTACATTCGTGATCTCCTCGGGAGGTATAAGTAGGGGGAAGCAATATATTCGATACCTCATCCAGAAACGCACCCTCTCGAAACCTGGACAGCAAGCTACACCGCGATGCAGAGCGCCTCTCTTGGAGAGTCTGCCACTTGAGTTCGTTAAACATTTCCGTAACGCTATCACGGTTACCAAATAACCCTGTGACGAAACGCGCCGCTCTCCTTTGGATCTTCTCTATCTCCTCCGTCAACCCGATCTGGTACGCATCCCACACTGATGAGCAATACTCAAGTATAGGTCGAACGAGTGCTTTGTAAGCCACCTCCTTTGTTGATGGACTACATTTTCTAAGGACTCTCCCAATGAATCTCAACCTGGTACGCGCCTTACCAACAATTAATTTTATATGATCATTCCACTTCAAATCGTTCCGCACGCATACTCCCAGATATTTTACAGAAGTAACTGCTACCAGTGTTTGTTCCGCTATCATAAAATCATACAATAAAGGATCCTTCTTTCTATGTATCCGCAATACATTACATTTGTCTATGTTAAGGGTCAGTTGCCACTCCCTGCACCAAGTGCCTATCCGCTGCAGATCTTCCTGCATTTCGCTACAATTTTCTAATGCTGCAACTTCTCTGTATACTACAGCATCATCCGCGAAAAGCCGCATGGAACTTCCGACACTATCTACTAGGTCATTTATATATATTGTGAAAAGCAGTGGTCCCATAACAGTCCCCTGTGGCACGCCAGAGGTTACTTTAACGTCTGTAGACGTCTCTCCATTGATAACAACATGCTGTGTTCTGTTTGCTAAAAACTCTTCAATCCAGCCACACAGCTGGTCTGATATTCCGTAGCCTCTTACTTTGTTTATCAGGCGACAGTGCGGAACTGTATCGAACGCCTTCCGGAAGTCAAGAAAAATAGCATCTACCTGGGAGCCTGTATCTAATATTTTCTGGGTCTCATGAACCAGAACTTCTGTTGGACGCCAGACCGTATCGTTTAGTTGACATGGTTGCAGTCGTTTGTCTTCTTCTCGTGTTGACTGGCGCCTCTTAGTTTCGCAAGCGTTGCCTGTCCGCTAGTGCCAGCAGCGGCAATTATCGATATGTAGTAACTGTGGCCCTATCTTTGAGGCGACGTCGTGGTTCCTCCGGGTCGCGTCAGTGTGCAGTTCGGTTGGGGTCTCAGGAGGAGCCAGGTCCACACAGGGCATGAACACACCGGGACCGCTGGCGGCGCGCATGGACTGCCGGATCGAAGGCCTGTGGTCACGAGGGTGCACGACCTCGTCCTAAACCGGATCCTGCAAGTTTTAAGTTGAGTGCATTTGGATTCAAGTAGAGTACCCTTCACCACTGTGAGATCTTGCGATTCTCCAGTGACGTGGGTTCGTGTTGCCGAGGTGTAGAACAGTGAGTAGAGTGCTTGTGGAAGGCGGATCTGATTAGCTTTCCTGGTCTTCTAATTACTATTTGTTGCGTTCAGTTTGTTACTATTTGTTAAGTTCAACCAGCGGTATTTTTCCTGCCACGTGGCCGCTAACGCCGCAGTTACCTGCCCTGGGGGTTAGTGTATATAACGGCAATGTACGTTCCCTCGCCTTCCCGCTGCTGTCCGATGAGGCGTGTAGTTTTGACAGCTTTCTTGGTTGCAGGTTGGTTGGCGATTCTTATACTCTGGTGGAAGTGATTCCTTTCTCGTTCAGGGCGCTCTAAGCACATTATTCTGTGGTCGGAGTCCAGACCGTCAGTTCCGGCTTTGTCGTATTTTTACATCTTTGCATTTGGTTTATTGGACTTCAGGTAGCCTCAGCGAGATTATCGCTTTTGATCTTCTGATGTCTTTTCTAGACGGTAAATGGCAGCATTATCTGCAGACAACCTAACACGGTTACTCAGATTGTATCCTAAACCGTGAACAAAGATAAGGAACAGCAGAGGGAATATAACATTACCTTGGGGAACACCATACATCACTTCTGTTTTACTCGATGACATTGTGTCACTACAAACTGTCATCTCGTCGACAGGAAATCACGAATTCAGTCACACGATACTCCATAGACACGAACGCAGTCTGTAGTGTGTAAGTACTCACCATTTTGTGTAATAAAATATTCTCGTCTCAATACCACATCCTACACCACGAGCCTGGGACACCCTGAGTGACATCCTAGAATGCAGTACAGAGTCCACTGCTCGACCATGGTACGAGGCAGCCTGCTCTAAGTTACGGGAGCAGCAGTCGTCAAACCAGAGAGCTGCCCGCTTACTGGACAGAGGTCACGGCCGCCTCCATGGTAGCTTCAGCTGCGCTCTCGCGCTGTTATCACGGTCGCAGCTGAAGACATTGCCGAACTGGCATTCGAGTGAGGCAACGTTCGGTCCCGTTCCTTGCACTATCAACAACGCCACCATCTATTGTTTCGCATGAAAGGTAACTGGATGCCTCCATAAAGCTGTTCCAAATATAGTATGGCAGAAAGCCGGAATAAAGAAGTTAAACAAATCCACTGTCGTCCTGAATCTCATTTCACTCTCCACAGGTGACAATCGATAGGCCATGTAACACAGTGATCACATAGGCAAACGGAGGGATAGAACTGAGGTAACTTCCGATAGGTATGCAACACACCTAATGTACGGGTAATGTGCTTATCATCTTACATATGATAGTCTGTGGTAGTCAATGATAGTTTTACATTTCCAGTCATGAGTCAAAGTTACTTCATCCGTAAACAGTTTGGGATTATTAGGCAATTTACAATTAGCCAACGACAAAATTGCCTCCATCTACCTTCATTTCCTTTTCGAAGGTGCTGAATTCGCTGTAAATGATATTTTTGTCTGTGGAACACAGATCATGTAGAAGTTCTTCATAGGCTTTTTGGATGACTGCGTCCTACCAAGTTAATAACGCCCTCTACTTCACCCACACACTGTTCATTTGCACGTATAGTTGAGATACGCGTGCAGACTGAGACATCTAGACACGGTTCGCACAAGTCTCCCCGTCGAAGGTTCGAGTCCTCCTTCGGGCATGGGTGTGTGTGTTGTCCTTAGCGCAAGTTAGTTTAAGTTAGATTAAGTAGTGTGCAAGCTTAGGGACCGATGAGTTGAGCAATTTGGACCCATAGGATCTTACCACAAATTTCCAAATTTAGATGAGATATGACTGTTGAGCACTGTTCTACTCTCAAGCAGATTAGTGAAAATACGAGTAAACACTCTTGAATCTGGAAATCGTCACCTATTCCCAAAGGCAGCAGTGTGTCCGCTACAAAAACTTACTCAATATTTGTGAATGCGTGCAGCTTACTTATACTACGCAGTAGAATCAGCTAACGAAACACTATCACAAGCGGTGCCGATAATTTCGGTTATGTAAACTCAAGCACAACTTCACAGCTGCAACTTCATGACAAAAATGACAATCGATACATAAACCTGTAACAAATTAAAGTGTACCAAATCTCAGAAAGATATTATTGAAAACAGTTAGTTAATGAAGGCACTTTATAGCAGACAGCTTGTTTTTGCATTTGGATGTAATTTGAAGAGGAGTGCATTCAGTTAATGATTACAGGTACTTAACTTTGACAACGTTGTCTCGAGGATGATTTCTTCTGTTGACTCAGTGAGATTATCATTAGTCCTTCGTTAGACTGCCACTAGTCTGAGTTACCATATTGTGAAGTGAATGCAACTCTTGGCTGCCTATCTCATCGCTCCCGAAAGTGTTTCTTTTGCCAGACCTACTCAGTGGTCGATTCCTTGTGCACATCTGTGACTGACCCTTGTGTTTTATTAATGTATTTGCTGTTTCATTGTATGTTCGTAAATTTTTTTATATAATTGCCATTCTTGGCGTTACAGCAGTTTAAATGATTGTGATACCATGTTTACCATCATTTTGTCTCACACGTTTGGTGATCAGTTGCTTGTCTTTTTAAATTAACCTTGCTATTGCGTTGTTGTTTTACAGCATGTCTGTTACATTTTTTATAATTGTCGTTCTTGGCGTTAAAGGCCTTCAGCCGTGACTGTGGTTACTTGCCGTAAAATTCTAATCGGGATCACATTGGCTTGTTTTTAAGACATTATTTGCTGTGTATGTATTTTATGCTCATTTGGTAAGCACTATTAATTACACAGTTGTTTATTCCTTCATTAATAATGTGTGATATCTTTATTTATTGCTGAGTCTGGAAATACCGTTTTAAAATAAATGTGTGTAATTGCAATAGGGAACCAACAGTAACTGATTACGGCCCCGTACACAATCGTAAGCGAAACATGCCTTCCTTGACTATCAGGTTTTCATCTGAGCAAGGTTTTTGCTATAAGAACTTGTGAACAGTTGATTAGTGTGGAATGGGAGTCAGAACATGAGAAAGAGTGTATATGTGCGTGTGTGTATAGATAGAAAGAGAGAGAGAGAGAAAGAGGGGGGGGGAGGGGGAAGGTGGAGAGGGAGAGACCTGAGCTAGCTGAATATGTGCGGAAAACGTACAATGTATTCACGTATTTAAATATTGTACTCTCAGAGCAGAGTTCCTTAAATTAACGTAGATCGCCCAACTCTGCGAGTGCACGCGTGGTTGGTAATGCGTAAAAACTCAGTTTCCTTCATTATGGGTAACGATTGAAAAACGCTGTATGATATCACGGCATACATTTATTTATTGTCTATTTAGCGTGACCAGATTGGGGCCTTCAGGCCCTCTCTTACATTTGACCAGGAACAACTCATCCAAAAATATTACAAAATCATGCAAAGAATGATAATAATATTAAAAATAGTAAACGGCATTAAGAATGATATAAATTAATTAACACATCTCAAGCCATATTTAGTGTCATCAGAAGCTTAAGAGATAAAGAAAGAGGAGAAGTTTGAAACGACAGTGGCAGTGGCTGTCAGGAAAGAACAGAATTTAAATAAAGATCTCTGCCAACATTGGAGGGGGGGGGGGGGGGGGGAGTGGATGGAGGGAATAGTTATAGGGTGGGGGGATTGACGGGAGTGGGCTTCAGACTAGTATGTGGGAGATATGGCTATTGTGGGGTGGTAGAAAGCGAGCCATTTGCTATCTTTTGAAGTTTGGAAGAAATTAAGTAACAGATAAATTAAATTTGTTCCAAAGTCGAGTTCTGCATGCAAAAAATGATTTAGAGAGCATGGCAGCTTTATGCGATGGTTCACAGAGGATTTTACTCTGCTGCGAACGAGTATTACCGCTGTGGTGTTCAGACAGTAGTGCAAGTGTTGAAGATAAACAAAATGGAGTGCAATGACTGACAGGACGATAGAGTACGATGGTCTCTACGCTTATCGGCTTGTAGTCATGAAAATTATTCGCACGGAGAAGTGATACGGTGGTAATACGGTATGTCACAAATGCTTCGCACTCAAGTTATCATCGCCATTTCTGGCCTGTGTGAGGTCTCGAACGAAAGTCCATTCAAATATGGAGAGTATTAGTGACTTTACGAGCTTCTTTTTACGCTCTGAAGGAAATAATTTTTTGCATCTGTATAGCGAATACTTAATTCTACGAGGTAGTGGCGTAAACTATACACAATTCATGAAGGGAAGATTTATTGGTAATCTGTGTGAAGAGATCAGAAAAATCTCGATCGGTTACCAGCACTGTGCGAGACTCCAGTCTTCCTATCACGCCAGGTGGAAGCGCGCATACGACGGAATCCAGCTAAGCGGTATGAAACAACCAGTTTGCCAGTGCCTCAAAAGACATCCACTCTGTCACTCGCGACTATTCTGCAAATATTGCTCGCCAAAATTAATAATTGTGAACCGTGTTCTTTCCGTGACGCGCTGACTGCAATGAACTGATTGTTGCCCAGTTCAATAACTTTTTATTCCGATTTTTAAAGAAGGCGCTGAAAATAGTAATTTCAGAAACACGTCAGATTATTTCCTAAGAGTGTAAACACAAATCCGATATTACCTGTCTGATTATTACACTGCAGTCCGTATTGTTACTACTCAAACAACGTTGAGTAGTACTCGTACGATATATTACACTGAAGAGCCAAAGAAAGTGGTACACCTGCCTAACATCGTGTACGGCCCCCGCGAACACGCCTAAGTGGCGCAACACGACGTGCCATGGACTCGACTAATGTCTGAAGCAGCGCTGGAGAGAATTGACACCATGACTCCTGCAGGGCTGTCCATAAATCCATAAGAGTATGAGGGGGTGGAGATTTATCTGAACAGCACGTTGCAAGGCATCCTAGATAGGTTAAATAATGTTCATGTGAGGGGAGTTTGATGGCCAGCGGAAGCGTTTAATCTCAGAAGAGTGTTCTTGGAGCCACTCTTTTGCAATTCTGGACGTGTGGGGTGTCCCACTGTCCTGCTGTAATTTCCCAAGTCCGTCGGAATGCACAAAGTACATGAATGAATGCAGGTGATCGGACCGGATGTTTGCGTACGTGTCACCTGTCAGAGTCGCATCTAAATGTATCAGGGGTCCCATATTACTCCAACTGTACATCATTACAGAGCCTCCAGCAGCTTGAACAGTCCCTTGCTGACGTGCAGGGACCATGGATTCATGAGGTTGTCTCCATAGCCGTACACGTCCATCCGCTCGATACAAATTGAAACGAGACTCTTCCGACCAGGCAACATGTTTCCAGTCATCAAAAGTCCAATGTCGGTGTTTACGGACCCAGGCGAGGCGTAAAGCTTTGTGTCGTGTAGTTACCAAGGGTACATGAGTGGGCCTTCGGCTCCGAAAGCCCATATCGATGATATTTCGTTGAATGGTTCGCACGCTGACACTTGTTGATGGCCAAGCATTGAAATCTACAGCAATTTGCGGAAGGGTTGCACCTCTGTCGCCTTTAACGATTTTCTTCAGTCGTCGTTGGTTCTGTTTCGGCCGCTGCGATGCTGGAATTTGATATTTTACCGGATTCTTGATATTCCCGGTACACTCATGAAATGCTTGTACGGGAAAATCCCCACTTCATCGCTACCTCGGAGATACTGTGTCTACAAAACCACGTTCAAACACGTAAATCTTGATAACGTGTCATTGTAGCAGCAGTAATCGATCTAACGACTGCGCCAGACACTTGTCTTATGTAGGCGTTGCCGACCGCAGCGGCTTATTTTGCCAGTTTACATATATCTGTATTTGAATTCGCATGCCTGTACCAGTTTCTTTAACGCTTCGATGAATTCTCCGCTCCTGCAAACTCTTCCCTTAGTTTTCGCAGTATGCTCTTAATAACAAACATTTCCGCGCAATTTCAATAATTCATACATTGAAACTTACGTACATAAATGTAGAGATCGACTTTGACAGTGTTGAGATTAACTATTTGTCGCCGAATAAACTAGTCAGTGTTGATGTCTGACATGTTCTGCCAACTCGTTTACTAGTGCTCACTGTGTTCTCTGTGCTTCGCTGTTGAGATTTATGTCAACTGGATGTATCCGTGCGACACGGTGTGTAGCGCAATATTGAGTAATTGATGAACAGAATCAGACAACATTTAAGTACTCTACTGGGATATTGTCTCGAAATCACGGTCGTTAGAAAAACGATAAAATAAGAGAAATCAGGGCTCTCACAGAAAAATTTAAGTTGTTGTCGTAATGCCACATTTTAGTACTGAATGATCCCATTTGTAGTCTAACGGATATACACTGTGTGCTGTATAGTGTCTTAAACGTTTTTCAACTGAAGCTTCTCCAACTGCATCTGGATTGTTTACTGATCTCATTCTTTTCTCAAATGTTTTCTTTGTGGAAATTTGTTGTCTCAGTCTCACGGGCACAGAACTGAGTATCCTTAGCATTGGTTTTGTGCAGCAACATTGTCCAATTTTGTGGTCTTCTTGATCTGAATCTGTTCAAGTGCATCCCACAAACAACAATCATGATTATTTTTTTCGAGTTGGTTGGGGGTCAGCTTTCAGTCTTTCCAGTGGTAATTCATTCTTTCACTCTGTTGCTTCCCGTGTTCCTCAGCGTCTGTTCCGTGTCTGGTTCTTGCTCTTTTCTTGCAAAACCTCTAAAGTTACATTACAGATGTTTCTTATTTTGATTGTCTTCATCTCCTCACAGCCTATTTGATTTCTGTTTCTTTTATTTCATTTCATGGTTCACATACTGTAAAATTTAGTTCACTTGTAGAAAACATGTACACATTTTTTCTCTAATGGCGCTGAGAGGTTTGGATGTTTGTGTAACATATCGAACACGACTTTTTTTTATATTTAAGTTGTATGTGTTTTACATACATTACAGAATAACGTTTAACATTTTAATATGGATGTCTCCACGCAGTTTGCCATCTACAGAAGAGGTAACAATTGCAACCTTCTAAGCTTTTTATGTATTGCAGATTTTCACTCTGCAGAAGTGTATGCGCTGGTTTCAGACTCCCTGATAGAACGTTCAAAAATGTGTGAATTTGTGGCTGAGCGGTTCTAGGCGCTTTAGTCCTGAACCGCGCTGGTGCTACGGTCGCAGGTTCGAATCGTGCCTCGAGCATGGATGTGTGATATCCTTATGTTAGTTAGGTTTACGCAGTTCTAAGTCTACGGGACTGATGACCTCAGATGTTAAGTCCCATAGTGCTTAGAGCCATTTGAACCGTTTTTGTGTGTGAATATCTAAGGGACTAAACTGCCGAGGTCATCGGTCCCTAGACTTACACATTACTTAAACTTACTTAAACTAACTTATGCTAAGAACAACACACACACCCACGCCCGAGGGAGGACTCGAACCTCCGGCGAGAGGGGCTGCGCAGTCCGTGACATGGCGCCTCTAACAGCGCGGCCACTTCATGCGGCTCCCTGATAGAGCAACACTGTGTGACAGACCGAGACTCGAACGGGAGACCATTCCCTTGCCTTTCGCGGGCAAGTTCTCTGCCGAGTGAACTCTCAAATCACGATCGACAGCTTCACTTCGGCCACTACCTCTTCTCTTACCTTCCTAGCTTCAAGGAAGTTCTTCTGTCATTTTCCGTGTCGTCGTTTGGTATAACTACCACATAATTTCTTCCTCTTCTTTCTTTTTGGCTTTTTTTACGTTTCTGTACAAATTTGCCACTGTTATATGGTAGTCGGCAATGTTAGTGGCAGTGGAGGTTCCTTCCTGACGCCACCACTCCCAATCCGTGACGGAATCTGTCTAACCCATCTGTCTGCCTGTAGTGGAAATCTCATGTTCAACAAGGAAGAACATTTTCTGTGTCAGGACGTGGGTACTAGCTAGGGATGCCACCCGTACTTTATTATGAAGGTTTTACGTTACCAGCGGAAAAATGCTGCTAGAGAAGTACAAAAAGGTGGATATGATAGTGTTCAAAAGCTCCCCTAACTGCAACTCACTCATGCCCATCAGTCTACCGTTGTAAGTCGCTCATACTCATTCAGTCGCACTTGCCCCTCCTCAATCACTCATTTAACTCAACTCATTGTCATTATTTATTTGTGTCTCTCTAATAGTAACTGTCCCATGTCTCACATCCGTAGTTTCCTTTGTTCTGGGCTATTTCTGCTGCCTCCTCTCTCTGCCACTATCTCCTCTTACTGTCTCTTACGTTCACTATCTCGTTCGTCCCTTCCCACAGCTGCCATTTCTTCTTACTGACACCATCTCTCTCTCTCTCTCTCTCTCTCTCTCTCTCTCTCTCTCTCTCTCTCTCTCTCTCTCTCTCTCTCTCACTGTCGTCCTCATAGCCTCTGCCTGTCGTTATCATTCGCTCTCACTCACTTTCACTTTCTCCTTCTCTTTATTCCTCTCACACTGGCCGTGTCGCCTTCAGTCTTTTCCTAGCACTGTTCTGTCACAGTCAACTATATTCCACTGCCACTGTCTCTTTTCTCTGACACTGCCATTGTCTTCTTCCCCCCTTTCTACGCTACAACCACTGTCTATTATTGTCCAGTAATTATTGCTTTTCTGTCCGATTGCGGGCAGTTGTTCTCTATACTTTACGAGAACAATGAAGTACATGAAATTAGTTTATTTCGCATAATTTTACTTTTCTAAGGTTTTTTTTTACGTAGTTCATTAGAAGACCACAGAAGCTCATGGTAATTTTGCGTACTGCGGACCGGCTGAGTAACTGAACCATGAACTGAGCTCTGGTTTTTTTAACGCGACGTAACCGCAGATGTCAGTATTATCATTGTGAAGGTATCAGTTGAGACAGAGTGAGAACCCGTTAATTTCATATTCTTTGCATCTAGTAATTACTGCATATAAGTCTGCTAAGCCGTGTGAAGTTAACGAAGAGCTCTCTGTGGATTATTTGCTTCACGGTAAGTTAGCCGACGGCCTCCGAAGTAGTGCTAGTTACATAACGGCACTAGCGGCGCCATTCCGTGTCCTTACGAGACAACTGTTGCTAACCTCAGCGACCTAGTAGTTGTGACACTTTTGTAGTGTGGCATAGCCTTGTGTTGTTGTTTTACATTGTTTTGTGCGACGAGGGTTGCGTGCAGTGAAGTTGGATTATTCGGTTACACACACTAAAGAGCCAAAGGAACTGCTACACCTGCCTAATATCGTGTAGGGCTCCCACGAGCACGCCTAAGTGCCGCAACACGACGTGGCATGGACTCGACTAACGTCTGAAGTAGTGCTGGAGGGAACTGACACCTTGAATCCTGTAGAGCTGTCCATCAATCCGTAAGAGTACGAGAGGATGCGGATCTATCTGAACAGCAGGTTACATGGCAGCCCTGAAGTGTTTAATCTCAGAAGAGTGTTCCTGGAGCCACTCTGTAACAATTCTGTACGTGTGGGGCGTCGCAACGTTCTGCTGGAATTGGCCAAGTCTGTCGGAATGCCCAATGGACATGAATGGGTGCAGGCGATCAGACACGATGCTTAAGTACGTGTCATCTGTCAGGGAGTCGTATCTAGAAGTACCAGGGGTCCCGTATCACTCCAACTGCACACGCCCCACATTACAGAGCATCCACCAGCTTGAACAGTCCCCTGCTGACAAGCAGGGTCCATGGATTCATGAAGTTTTCTCTATACTCGAACACGTCCATCCGCTCGATACAATTTGAAACAAGACTCGTCCGACCAGGCAATATGTTTCCAGTCATCAACAGTCTAGTGTCGATGATGGCGGGCTCAGTTGAGGCGTAAAGCTTCTCGTCGTGTAGTCATCAACGGTACACGAGCGGGCCTTTGTCTCAGAAAGCCCATATCGATGATGTTTCGTTGAATCGTTCGCTCGCTGACGCTTGTTGATGCCCAGCATTGAAATCTGCAGCAATTTGCGAAAGGGTTGCATTTTTCACGTTGAGTGATTCTCTTCAGTCGTCGTTGGTACCGTTCTTGCAGGATCTTTTTCCGGCCGCAGCAATGTCGGAATTTGATGTTTTACCGGATTACTGATATTCACGGTACACTCGTGAAATGGTCGTATGGGTGAATCCCCACTTCATCGCTACCTTGCAGATGCTGTGTCCCATCGCTCGTGCGCCGACTATAACATCACGCTTCAGTCCGGAACCGCACTGCTGCTATGATCGCAGGTTCGAACCTTCCTTGGGCATGGATGTGTGTCCTTAGGTTAGTTATGGTTAAGTAGTTCTAAGTCTAGGAGACTGATGACCTACGATGTTTAGTCTCATTGTGGTTTGGGCCGTTTGAACCGTTTTATAACATCACGTTTAAACTCAGTTAAATCTTGATAACCTGTCATTCTAGCAGCAGTATCTGATCTAACAATGCACCAGACACTTGTCTTATATAGGCGTTGCCGACCGCAGCGCCGATTCTGCCTATTTATATATCTCTGTATTTGAATACACATATCTATACCAATTTCTTTGGCGCTTCGGTGTACCTTTATGTAATAAATGAAGACAAATTTAGTAAACCGAGTATTCCCTGTCCAACTGCAAGACGTAGCATTAACCGTGAAAAGATGAAACACGCAGTGAACATCGAAAGAGTGAGCCTGGGGACGGTACAGCAGAAAAAACTAAAAAAACGATCACCAAACACGTTAAGACGTTTATCCTACTGAGAAACGAGACGATTAATTCCTGTTTCGCAGAAAGCGGTCGGTCGTCGAAGGATCCACAACCGCACCCACTCTTTCACTTCGTCGTCTTACTGAAACCGACGTCTGCGCATGTCTTTGTTCAGATCGCCAAAGATGTGAAACAACACTGCGAAATATCTGGGATGTACGGAAGATGTTACTGAGTTTCCCATCTAAATCTTTCCGGCGTATCCTTCGTCCAATTGGCAGAGTGGGGGCGAAAGTTATCGTACAACTTACCGGAACTTGTGTGAACAGCTTTGGATTTCTTTGACGGATATTGGATGTTTCCATTGTTGGATTTACCGTTTGCCCTCGGTCGCTAAATGATGGTACCACATAAGGCCATGGCGGCAGGGGCGCTCTCCTCTTCGAGTTCCTCGATTGTAGAACCACAATCAGCTCAGCGCTATGAAGACGCTTTGCAGCAACTACAATGCGCCATAATGTCAAAACGCCGCGGAATGCTGTCAAGCAATCATTCCGTAGCACGATAACACCCGCCCCCACACTGCCAATGGGACGAAGCCTACACTTCGGCGCTTTGTTTGGGATACACTACATCTTGTACAGCCCGGATCTTACACCGTGTGATTTTCCCATTTTAGGCGACTTAACGAAAGATACGCGTGGACGTCGGTTTCAGACGGACGAGGAAGTGCAGGAATGGCTGCGGTTGATGAGTCGTCTGCAGCCGACCAGTTTCTACGAATGAGGAATGATCATCTCGTTTCCCTTTCGGACAAATGTCTTAACGCGAGTGGTAATTACGTTTGAATGAAACCATTCCATGGTTCCGTTGTGTCAGGTGTTCGGTTTTCGTTTGACTGCCCCTCATATTTGTTAAATATTGCTAAGAACAACAAAATGTATTAAACGAATTAATTAAGCAAAGTAAACAATATTTTGATACAACGTACTTTTCTTCTCACCTTTACAACATCGATCTGTTGTAGAATTTTAGAACAGGTTTTTTGCTCGCTTCTCATGTCATTTCTGGAAACCCAGAATCTACTCTGTACGAATCAACATCGATTCCGGAAACAGCGATCGTGTGAGACCCAGAGACCCAGCTCGCTTTATTTGTTCATGAGACCCGGAAAATATTAGATACAGGCGCCGAGGTAGATGCCATTTTCCTTGACTTCCAGAAGGCGTTCGAAACAGTTCCGCACTGTCGCCTGATAAACAAAGTAAGAGCCTACGGAATATCAGACCAGCTGTGTGGCTGGATTGAAGAGTTTTTAGCAAACAGAACACAGCATGTTGTACTCAATGGAGAGACGTCTACAGACGTTAAAGTAACCTCTGGCGTGCCGCAGAGGAGTGCTATGGGACCATTGCTTTCCACAATATACGTAAATGACCTAGTAGATAGTGTCGGAATTTCCATGCGGCTTTTCGCGGATGCTGCTGTAGTATACAGAGAAGTTGCAGCATTAGAAAATTGCAGCGAAATGCAGGAAGATCTGCAGCGGATAGGCACTTGGTGCAGGGAGTGGCAACTGACCCTTAACATAGACAAATGTAATGTATTGCGAATACATAGAAAGAAGGATCCTTTATTGTATGATTATATGATAGCGGAACAAACACTGGTAGCAGTTACTTCTGTAAAATGTCTGGGAGTATGCGTGCGGAACGATTTGAAGTGGAATGATCATATAAAATTAATTGTTGGTAAGGTGGGTGCCAGGTTGAGATTCATTGGGAGAGTCCTTAGAAAATGTAGTCCATCAACAAAGGAGGTGGCTTACAAAACACTCGTTCGACCTATACTTGAGTATTGCTCATCAGTGTGGGATCCGTACCAGGTCGGGTTGACAGAGGAGGTAGAGAAGATCCAAAGAAGAGCGGCGCGTTTCGTCACAGGGTTAATTGGTAAGCGTGATAGCGTTACGGAGATGTTTAGCAAACTCAAGTGGCAGACTCTGCAAGAGAGGCGCTCTGCATCGCGGTGTAGCTTGCTGTCCAGTTTTCGAGAGTGTGCGTTTCTGGATGAGGTATCGAATGTATTGCTTCCCTTGCTTATACCTCCCGAGGAGATCACGAATGTAAAATTAGAGAGATTCGAGCGCGCACGGAGGTTTTCCGGCAGTCGTTCTTCCTGCGAACCATACGTGACTGGAACAGGAAAGGGAGGTAATGACAGTGGCACGTAAAAAAATGGTTGAAATGGCTCTGAGCACTATGGGACTTAACATCGGAGGTCATCAGTCCCCTAGAACTTAGAACTACTTAAACCTAACTAACCTAAGGACATCACACACATCCATGCCCGAGGCAGGATTCGAACCTGTGACCGTAGCAGTCACGCGGTTCCGGACTAAAGCGCCTAGAACCGCACGGCCACCGCGGTCGGCGGCACGTAAAGTGCCCTCCGCCACACACCGTTGGGTGGCTTGCGGAGTATAAATGTAGTTGTATACCTCATTTGATCAAAAATATGGTCTCAGCCATAGTATCAACCCGGTATTCATCCGACTAGATGTGGAAACCGTCTGAAAACCACACACAGGTCGGACGGCTCACCAACCTCGTCGTTAATCCACGAGCAGGACAGGGTCTCCTCCACGAATCCCGGAGGCGGCGCGTTAACGCACTCGGCTATCCGGGCGGGCACTACCAACCACGTGCTTTGTATCGACAAAACCGATGTACTAGTATCGTTCCTACGTATACTTTGGTGCTAATCACACTATGCGCCTCATCCGGTAAAACAGACCACGCAAATGTAAGGAAATAAGGCACAAAACTAACAACTGGACACTATTTGGGTGTGACAGCAGATTAACGGACGGGAGGTCGTTGTAACGCAGTGTGTGGCCTCCAGTGATGTCAGGAAATGATCGCCAAGTAGCTTTGCGACGGGGTGTGGACGGCAGTCGTCTGGGGCCCGTCTGGGGGCCGCGTGCATTCTCGCCTCACGCACTTGGGCAGCTTCCCCGCGCAGCCGCACAGCACCTGTCACGGTGCACCCGCGCTCCTTCGGAGAGGCACAAAAAAAAAATGTGTAGCTCACAGCCTGGTACAAGCCTCCCTAGCTGATGCCACTTCGGCGGCTGGCGCGGGGCAAAAACCCCTGCAGCTGCCCGCAACAGATTCCACAGTGCGCTACGCACATGTCCTGCTCACTCACGCAGGTAAGAGGGACACGGATCGGGTGTCGCACGACATCCGTACACTGGGGTGGCTGCCGGAAAATGCTCATGTAATAACAGATTGGGGCAGTGAAGCGTTACGTTGTCACAGGGCGATGGCACTGCCGTAACTCTAACCTCTGGAGCAAAATGATTTAAGAATGAGATTTTCACTCTGCAGCGGAGTGTGCGCTGATATGAAACTTCCTGGCAGATTAAAACTGTGTGCCCGACCGAGACTCGAACTCGGAACCTTTGCCTTTCGCGGGCAAGTGCTCTACCATTTGCATTAGAGCACTTTCCCGCGAAAGGCAAAGGTCCCGAGTTCGAGTCTCGGTCGGGCACACAGTTTTAATCTGCCAGGAAGTTTCATATCAGCGCACACTCCGCTGCAGAGTGAAAATCTCATTCTGGAAACATCCCCCAGGCTGTGGCTAAGCCATGTCTCCGCTATATCCTTTCTTTCAGGAGTGCTAGTTCAGCAAGGTTCGCAGGAGTGCTTCTGTAAAGTTTGGAAGGTTAGGAGACGAGATACTGGCAGAAGTAAAGCTGTGAGTTCCGGGCGTGAGTCGTGCTTCGGTAGCTCAGATGGTAGAGCACTTGCCCGCGAAAGGCAAAGGTCCCGAGTTCGAGTCTCGGTCGGGCACACAGTTTTAATCTGCCAGGAAGTTTCAAAATGATTTAGTTTAGCTAAATATATTAAATATATATTGAAAAGTAGACCCATCTTTCAAGATGATGAAGCTGCTGTATGGGATAAGACGACTGCCTTATAGCACCACATACAGTCGAAAGATTAGACTATGATCACTGAAAGACGAATACTACATTTTTTCCTCGAAGAAAAGCGAGAAATCGACGGTCATCTAGGTCGAAGACGCACGCACCCCAAATTTCAAGCCGGCTGCTGTGGCCGAGCGGTTCTAGGCGTTTCAGTCTGGAACCGCGCGACCGCTACGGCGCAGGTTCGAATCCTGCCTCGGGCATGGATTTGTGTGTAATGTCCTTAGGTTAGTTAGGTTTAAGTAGTTCTAGGGGACTGATAGTGCTCAGAGCCATTTGAACCAAGTATTTAGTTCTGTCTACTGCAGATACACTGATGAGCAAAATAGGCGTTGGATGACTGTCTTCCGCTTGCTTACCAAGATGCTGATTCTGACGATTTTGTGTCTATCCTAGGCTCTCTAAATTGTGTTACTGTTTGCACTGCTGAAGAAATAATATTTAGTAAAGAAGAGCTAAGATTTTGTGCAAGTTATACGGAAAAATAGTCGGTGAGAGCATTATCTGCGAAGGGCAGTGTTCCGGGTTCGAGTCCCGGTTCGGCATACACTTTTAATCTGCCAGAGAATGGTATATTCATTCTGCAAACAATCCACTAGGCAGTGACTAAGTCCATTCTCCGCATATCCTTCCTCTCAGGAGTATTAGTCCCGTAACGTATGGAGTTAACTTGCGAAATTTGGAAACTACGAGGATGGTACTTGTTGGCGGTGTTTGCGCACCTTAATTAGTTAGTTAATTACTTGTTCCAAATATCATTTGTACGGTTTCTGTCGATATGATGTGGAAAGTTTACAGGCTATGTATACATGATTTGTTTGCGCGTGTGGCTGCATGCTGCCTATTTACAGATTAACAAAAAAAAAAGACAATATTTCGCTTTAATAAGATATATTAATTATCATTACTAGTCATGGTACACGTGAAACGCACATTTAACCACACGAACATATTTGTCTGTTATATCGCATATTAACTAAAACTAAGTGATGGTCCACAGGACAATAGAAATTGCCCAGATGATATGATCTCAGATACTAAGCAAGTTACCTAACGCGTTCCCTGTTCGTTTCGCGAATGGTACGAGGGAAAATGGACCTGTGTCTAAGCCTCCATACGAACTAAACTTTCTCTCATCCCCTCGTCGAAGTCATTTCGCCAGACGTAGCAACAAAGGACTTGCAAAAGCAGTTGAACAGAATGGGCAGTTCTCGAAAATAGGTTTTAAGGTGAACATCAACACAAATAATACAAGTCTAATTAAATGCAGTCGACTTAAATCAGGCGATAATGAAGGAATTAGATTATGAAATGAGACATTAAAATAGGTAGTCAAGTTTTGCTATCTGAGCTGCAAAATAACCAATAATGGCCGAAGCAGAGAGAATATAAAACGCGCAATGGTTGTAGCTCAAAATCGGTTTCTGCGAAAGAGGAATCTGTTTTCAAGGTATTTAAATGGTTCAAATGGCTCTGAGCACTATGCGACTTAACTTCTGAGGTCATCAGTCGCCTAGAACTTAGAACTAATTAAACCTAACTAACCTAAGGACATCACACACATCCATGCCCGAGGCAGGATTCAAACCTGCGACCGTAGCGGTCGCTCGG
Organism: Schistocerca cancellata; assembly: GCF_023864275.1. Lineage (NCBI taxonomy): Eukaryota > Metazoa > Arthropoda > Insecta > Orthoptera > Acrididae > Schistocerca > Schistocerca cancellata. The sequence continues at coordinate 776,157,433 of NC_064627.1, read as the reverse complement.
CTCTAGACTGTAGTGCCTAGAACCGCACGGCCACTCAGGCCGGCCAAGGTATTTATCTTGAATGTAGTCTTGTACGGAAATGAAACGTAGACGTTGTGCAGTTCAGGCAAGAAGAGAACAGTAGCTTTTGAAACGTGGTGCGACTGAAGAATACTGAAGACTGGAAGACTGGATGGGTAGATAGACTAACTAATGGGGAGGTACTGAAAAGAACCGAAGCAAAAGAAATTTATGGTACAGTTTGACTATAAGAAGAGACCAATTGATAGGATACTTGTTTAGGGATGAAGGAATCGTCAATTTAGTAATGGGAGGAAGTGTGGGGAATAAAAATTGTAGATTGAGACAAAGGGATGAATACAGTAAGCATGTTCAAATAGATGTAGGGTGCAGTAGTTATTCGGACATGAAAAGGCTTGTGCAGAATAGAGGAGCGAGGAATGATGCACCAAACCAGTCTTCAGGCTGAAGGGCAGAAAACAACAACAACAAAAACAACAACACGGGGGCGGAAGTAATGTTTCCCGAGTGTTCTTCCAAAGCACGCTCTCGGAATATGAACAGTAAACTTCTCCGTGTTGCACAGCACCTGTCTCGTCTGTCAATGGATTTCGCTAAGTATCTCCGTGGTGCTCTCGCGTCAAGCAAACGATCTCGTGGTGAAACCAGTCGCTCTTCATTGGATCTACTCTTCGGTTCTATTAAAACAACTTGACAAGGGTTCTAACCTGATGAGCAAGATTTGGTCGAACGTTTGTTTTGTAAGCCCATTTCTTGCATAGATGACTTCACAGTTCCTTAAATATCTTCCAATGAATCCCAATCTACCTTTCCCTTTCCCTAAATTTAGTTTTGTGTGTTTATTCCACTTCAGGTCGCTCCAGATGGTTTTTCCTATGTATTTAAGGTTGTTATTGTTTACAGTGATTTGTCGCTAGTAATATAATCGTACAGTAAAGGACCTCTTTGCCTGTTTACGCGCAATGCGTTACATTTTTCCTGTTCAGAGTCCAACTGCTGGTCACAATACCAGCTTCACAGCTAGCACGTAGGCACACAGACTGAACCTGGTCACCAACAAAGCATCGGTCAAACGAGGGCAGAGAAGTCTCCTACTTAGACTATCTGGAGCCTTCGGCACCACCTCAATGGATGCACTGTGTACGGTGCTCGGGATATACCCCATAGATATCCCGATCAAATACAGAGCAGGAGGATACTGGCTACAGATGGGGAGTCTAGATAAGGTACACACAATAACTGTGTACCAGTACAGAGGACACGTGACCTTAAAAGTTGGCCTTTGGATACGTGGCAAGGGGAATGGGATGTAAGTGATAAGGAACGTAGACTGTACGACTTCCTACGTGACATAAGGGAGCGGTTGAGAATGAAACATATCAATCCCAGCGGCAGTATGGTACATTTCTTAACCGGACACGGACCTTATCCCACGCACTTAAACCATGAGCCTAAGACAGACATCTCCTTCACATGAGAGGAAGAAGGTTCCCCAGAATACACTGTCTTCTTCTGCGGGCGATATGTGAACAATAGATATAAATAAAAAATGTTTGTGTGAATTTCTATGGGACCAAACAGTTGAGGTCATCGGTCCATAGACTTACACACTATTTAAACTAACTTATGCTAAGAACAACACACACACTCATGCCCGTGGGAGGAGTCGAACCTCCGGAGGCAGGGGCCGTGCAAGTCATGACATGGCGCCTCAAACCGCGTGGCCATTCCACGCGGCGAACAATAGATATAATCTACACTTAGACTACACAGAAACAGACGTAGATGTACACTCCTGGAAATTGAAATAAGAACACCGTGAATTCATTGTCCCAGGAAGGGGAAACTTTATTGACACATTCCTGGGGTCAGATACATCACATGATCACACTGACAGAACCACAGGCACATAGACACAGGCAACAGAGCATGCACAATGTCGGCACTAGTACAGTGTATATCCACCTTTCGCAGCAATGCAGGCTGCTATTCTCCCATGGAGACGATCGTAGAGATGCTGGATGTAGTCCTGTAGAACGGCTTGCCATGCCATTTCCACCTGGCGCCTCAGTTGGACCAGCGTTCGTGCTGGACGTGCAGACCGCGTGAGACGACGCTTCATCCAGTCCCAAACATGCTCAATGGGGGACAGATCCGGAGATCTTGCTGGCCAGGGTAGTTGACTTACACCTTCTAGAGCACGTTGGGTGGCACGGGATACATGCGGACGTGCATTGTCCTGTTGGAACAGCAAGTTCCCTTGCCGGTCTAGGAATGGTAGAACGATGGGTTCGATGACGGTTTGGATGTACCGTGCACTATTCAGTGTCCCCTCGACGATCACCAGTGGTGTACGGCCAGTGTAGGAGATCGCTCCCCACACCATGATGCCGGGTGTTGGCCCTGTGTGCCTCGGTCGTATGCAGTCCTGATTGTGGCGCTCACCTGCACGGCGCCAAACACGCATACGACCATCATTGGCACCAAGGCAGAAGCGACTCTCATCGCTGAAGACGACACGTCTCCATTCGTCCCTCCATTCACGCCTGTCGCGACACCACTGGAGGCGGGCTGCACGATGTTGGGGCGTGAGCGGAAGACGGCCTAACGGTGTGCGGGACCGTAGCCCAGCTTCATGGAGACGGTTGCGAATGGTCCTCGCCGATACCCCAGGAGCAACAGTGTCCCTAATTTGCTGGGAAGTGGCGGTGCGGTCCCCTACGGCACTGCGTAGGATCCTACGGTCTTGGCGTGCATCCGTGCGTCGCTGCGGTCCGGTCCCAGGTCGACGGGCACGTGCTCCTTCCGCCGACCACTGGCGACAACATCGATGTACTGTGGAGACCTCACGCCCCACGTGTTGAGCAATTCGGCGGTACGTCCACCCGGCCTCCCGCATGCCCACTATACGCCCTCGCTCAAAGTCCGTCAACTGCACATACGGTTCACGTCCACGCTGTCGCGGCATGCTACCAGTGTTAAAGACTGCGATGGAGCTCCGTATGCCACGGCAAACTGGCTGACACTGACGGCGGCGGTGCACAAATGCTGCGCAGCTAGCGCCATTCGACGGCCAACACCGCGGTTCCTGGTGTGTCCGCTGTGCCGTGCGTGTGATCATTGCTTGTACAGCCCTCTCGCAGTGTCCGGAGCAAGTATGGTGGGTCTGACACACCGGTGTCAAAGTGTTCTTTTTTCCATTTCCAGGAGTGTATATACACAGGAATAAGAGACGAAGAACAATGGGCACAACAAAACGCATTGACGTACAGTATTTCAAAAATAACACATGAAGAGCACCTGCGGACACAATGTAAGAGACTTCCTATATGCGATGCAACAACAATGTCCAGAGTTTGGACAGCGACACTCACAGTGACTGCCAAAAGAGTAACACCGAAGAGGAACAGGGGGAGGAAGACGAGATGTAACAGTAAATAAGCATAAGGTGCTGGCGATCTATCCACGAAAGCACCAAATGCTGTGCACGGATGATCGCCTGAATTTAATACGTAGGATTACTAGTACATAGGATTAGCAAATAAGTATGTTTAGCAATACTATTTCTCCACTACTAACCAAACTTTTTTGTTGTGACTGGCGGTCAACAACTCGAAGAAACTATTCCGAGGTGTTCACCGCCAGTCACAATCGGTGAAGGCACTAAAAAGTCTCTCCTCTGTCCTATCATCTTTTTATATCCTTCCCAAAAAAAAACATCAAAATTTTATTTAGATTTCAACCTGTAATTATTATTACTTTAAAAAGTATTATTCTTTGTAAAATGGCCGCGCGGCATTAGCCGAGCGGTCTCAGGCGCTGCAGTCATGGACTGTGCCGCTGATCCCGGTGGAGGTTCTAGTCCTCCCTCGGGCATGAGTGTGTGTGTTTGTCCTTAGGATAATTTAGGTTAAGTAGTGTGTAAGCTTAGGGACTGATGACCTTAGCAGTTAAGTCCCATAACATTCCACACACATTCGAACATTTTTGTAAAATGCTGTAGATAAAAAAAAGAAAACTACAAGAAAGATGAATAACGAAAACTGTAAGATGTACGACCTGTTTTAAAAAATCAGCTAACAGGTCTATAATTTGGCAATAGATAAACGAAGAAATAAATAAACCACCTTACCAACAGTCGATCCACTGCCGGTCTTCCTGCACTTCGCTCCAGCCTTTTCTCGTTGCATCTTAATTATACACAACACCATAATCGACGAATAGCCTCACGGATATTACGGCGTCGTCTACTAGATCATTTCTGTATCCAGTAACAAGCATAAAACAGAGTCCATAACACTTCCTTTGGATACTTTCGTAATTACTTATAATTCTGTTGATTGCGTTCCGTTAAGAGTGAGTTTACTTCCATAATGGACAGTGAAATGAAAACGAGACAGATGGAAAAAAGTAAATAAACTCCAAAATCCAAAAGTAACCGGCATAACTTTTTATACATTTATCCCACTGTGACACAACATGGCCAATCCCTTCCTGGAAAAATATTTACGGTTGCCGACAAAAAATGGTTCAAATGTCTGTGACCACTATGGGACATCACATCTGAGTCCCCTAGAACTTAGAACTACTTAAACCTAACTAACCTATGGACATCACACACAACGATGCCCGAAGCTGGATTCGAACCAGCGACCGTAGCAGCAGCGCAGTTCCGGACTGAAGCGCCTAGAACCGCTCGGCCACAAAGGCGGGCACGGTTGCCTACGAAACCGTGCTTGTACCATGGTGTGCACTTCTTCGTCCGAACTGACTGCAAGGGCCCGCTGCCTATTGACTGTCTGGAGCGCAGCGCCACAATTAACGCACAGTGGTACGTGGACACTTCGCCAGAAACTGAAGCGCGCCATCAAGTCCAGACGCCAGGAAATATGGCCGGTCTGGATCGTTTTGTTGCAGGAAAACGCCCGCCCATGTGTTGCCAACGTTGTTTTGTGTACGCTGCAGAAATTTCTATGGTAAGCCCTAGCACATCTTTAATATAATCCTGATCTCTCTCCGTGCAGTTTCCAGTTGAAGCCCTGAAGATTTGCTTCGGACGAAGAGATGCGTGCTTGGGTACATTCATGTGTCCGTACGCAAACGAAAACATGATAATAGTATTACTGCAAAGCACTCGAACAGATAATTTTCAAAGTAGGGGGAATTTAATGAAGCTAATTTGCCACACCTATGTTACTCATTCCGTATAAAGCTCTGTCTTTCTTAGTGTTTATCCCGCGTACGGGTTACGGCCTTTGCATGATCTGACGAATATTATTGTATTGTGACCGGATGCTCTCCCTGTGGTTACAGTCGTCAGGTAGACGACGGTTGGGAATTCTTGTGTGCTATCTGTCTGTGACTCCTGTAAACTTTGTTATAAATGTCATCCTGTCTTCACTGTTGTGTATCGTATTTTCAGAGGCAGAGACCGAGGACCAGCCGAGCGTCTGCTTGAAAGAGTGTGGAAACAGCATAAGAACTGCACTCTGGATAACCGATGTACCACATGTAACGCCGGAAATGCATATCCTCCTATTTCCATCTATTGTACTATAAATTTGTTTTCCTTATTTTTGTTACCTGAGTCTTTACATATTGTAATTGTTTTACTATTTGTATATATATATATATTTATGCATTTATGTCGATGTATAATTGGTTTGTTTCGTAAATATTATTTGTATTGTTACGCTGGGTCTGGCCTAGGGAAAACTATGCTATTGAACGAATACATCGATAGGTCGTGTGGAGAACCTAAGTGTTTAGATCTTTGGTAGTGTTAACTCTGCCGCATGGAGCGCGGGCTGAGCAGAGGGAGTCTGGCTGGGGTGGTGCAGTGGAGCAGGTGTGTTGTGTGAAGCTCCCGCGGGGGTTTGGCAGAATGTAATTGCGCTCGACTTGCGATGATAGTTTCTGACATGGTGTCGCGGACGGGAAGCATTGGCTGGCGCACATCAACCGTGTCGAGAAGAAGGCGCGCCAACATCCAGCTTCAGCGACGGCCGACAATGAGTGACTGTCGCCACCTCCTCGATCGACGGCTTCAAACCTTCAATCAGCCAACAAGGAAGACTGGAAGCACGTAAAGTTTTAGAACTGTATGGCAGACCTCAGCTTTTCAAACTTTTAAAATTGTTGCATCACAAAATTACAGCAAGTTAGCATGAACGTTTGTTGCTCATCGTCCCAATTGCATTACCAAGCAGGGTCCCTTCCTTTTCCAGAATGAACCCGAGCGTCGTTGAAACTCAAACGCCAGCATCATTCGATTTCACTGCTTTAATTTCAAAGTTCAGTTAAGGTATTCATAGCTGGCTACAATATTCAGATTACACAAGCACAAATTAAGAGTGCGAGTTTTGTTACCGTATTTTAGCTTACCTGTGACTGCAGCTCAGCTTGGTACGTACTAAATTTTACTATTGTTAATCGCTCAGAATCATTTAATTCAAGTTCAAAGTTAAATCTCTTATTTCTAAATTGCGTAGATTCAAGTAGCTTTTGAAATGATTGTTGAGGTAGCCCAAGACTAACCGTATTTTACTGAATTTCGATGTGCTTCACAAACAAAGCTCAGTATTAATTTCAGTCACTAAATTAACTTTCAATTTTCCGGTTTTATTAATTCTTTTGCTAAATTAAGTCAGAGTGTAGCGAAATTTATTACTTCTGACAAACTTTCAGTTTTCACACTACACGTGTCAACCTTCAGTTGCCACGCTTCTAGTGCTAATTATATGTGTAATAACCTTTCTTTTTCAGTTACTATAGTAATTGTCCATAGGACTGGCGACCGTAATTTCCCCCAAATCTCAAATACCTAATTACCGCTAGTTAATTATTAACGTAACGGCCGCACATTTACTTTCTTTATTAACTTTACCCCTTTTCAAAATTAATTTCCACCAGTTTCATTAGCATTTTTCCTTTCATTTAGATGTAACCCTTTCCTCCCTCTTTACCGACAGATTAACTTCGGTGACGATTGCTTTTCCCAAATTTCCATTAGGTACACGCGGTTTAATTTTTCACTGTCATTAAGGTCGATAAGTGAGGGAGAGGTTACACACACCAACAGTCGATGACCCGCTGCGTAGATTCGATTCTAGTCTTGATCACCTCCCTCTCTCGCAAGTTAGCGGAGTGCGTATTGAGCTGTAAGAGCAGGTCTCGTTGCATACAAAGATACGAAGGACATTAACTCTCTTCAGTGAATCTACATTCATTTAAAAACGATCACAAAAATAGCATTAACATCGTACAGGAAAGAGCTTGTACGCGTTCCACATCGAGGTTGTTAGAGACGAATCGCTGAATCGGAACGAATTGGATAGGAGTGCAGTGCCTTAACCACCACACTGAGAACTATTCAATGTGCAAAACGTTTTGGAACGAAAAAGGAAAGCTAGAATTTGATGTCACACTAACGTCGAAGTTGTCAGCGACGTACACTATGTGTTGAAAAATATCCGGACACCCCCAAAAACATACTTCATTCATATTATGTGCAATATGCTGCCACCTACTGCCGGGTGCTCCATATCAGCGACCTCAATAGCCATTAGATATCGTGAGAGTGCAGAATGGGGCGCTCCGCGGAACTCACGGACTTCGAACGTGGTCAGGTGATAGGGTGTCACTTGTGTCATAAGTCTGTACGCGAGATTTCCACACTCCTAAACATCCCTACGTCCACTGCTTCCAGTGGAAACGTGAAGGGACGCGTACAGCACAAAAGCGTACAGGTCGACCTCGTCTGTTGACAGACAGAGACCGCCGACAATTGAAAAGGTTCGTAATGTGTAATAGGCAGACATCTATCCAGACCACCACACAGGAATTCCAAACTGCATCAGGATCCACTGCAAGTACTGTGACAGTTAGGCGGGAGGTAAGAAAACTTGGATTTCATGGTCGAGCGGCTGCTCATAAGCCACACATCACGCCGGTAAATGTCAGACGACGCCTTGCTTGGAGTAAGGGGCATAAACACAGGACGATTGAACCGTGGAAAAACGTTGTGTGGAGTGACGAATCATGGTACAGAATGTGGCGATCCGATGGCAGGGTGTGAGTATGGTGAACGCCCGTTGAACGTCATCTGGCAGCGTGTGTAGTGCCAACAGCAAAATTCAGAGGCGGTGGTGTTACGGTGTGGTCGTGTTTCTCATGGAGGGGGCTTGCATCCCTTGTTCTTTTGCGTGGCGCTATCACAGCGCAAGCCTACATTGATGTTTTAAGCACCTTCTTGCTTCCCACTGTTGAAGAGCAATTCGGGGACGGCGACTGCATCTTTCAACACGATCGGGCACCTATTCATAATGCACGGTCTGTGGCGGGGTGGTTACATGCAATAACATCCCTGCAACAGACTGGCCTGCACAAAGTCGTGACCTGAATCCTATAGAACACCTCTGGGATGCTTTGGAACGCCGACTTCGTGCCAGGCCTCACCGACCGACATCGATACCTCTCCTCAGTGTAGCACTCCGTGAAGAGTAGCCTGCCTTTCCCCAAGAAACCAGCCAGCACCTGATTGAACGTATGCCTGCGAGAGTGGAAGGTGTCATCAAAACTAAGGGTGGGCCAACACCATATTGAATTCCAGCATTACCGATGGAGGGCGCCACGAACTTGTAAGTCATTTTCAGCCAAGTGTGCGGATACTTTTGATCACATAGTATACCAGTGACTCACGATATCTGATTCACTATGACATTTTCACGAATGATCTAGAAAGTCACGGAAAAGCTGATTATGGCTGAACAGGGGGCATTACGTTGCAATGTGTTGGTAACACCAGTCACGTTCCTAACCATAGTGCCACTGGTTACGTCCATATAAACGCTGAGATTTTCATATACTCCATTTTGTGGGTCGGCGGGTTACAAGTTTTGTTATTGCTTCATGAAATGTTGTTTCTTTTGGTGCATTTCGAATGCGTTTGTGCGATTTTAAGTACCACTGCCTTTTAATGGGGCCAAAAAATTATTTGAGTGGGCAGCCATAAAGTAATCGAGAGACCTGCTGTCGGTAATCTCTAGCCGCAAGTTCACAATCCAGCCCACTGAACTCGAAGAAAATGTTCTGACTCACTATTTGTAATCAAAAGAAGTCGAGAACTGCAGCAACAAATGGAACTTTACAGTTTTAACAAATCAGTCTGTTTGAGGAAAGTTAACACGCACAAATTAATATTTTTTAATTCATTAAAGTTTCCTGTCGCAATTAGCACTCGATACAGTTCAGAGACGACCTATACTCGAAGTTCCAAGTATTGTCAATTATCACCCTGTCTGTTAATTAAGTACAGTTAATCGCTCGTCTTCAGAGCGGTGAATAATTTATGCCATTTTCCATCCGTTTTTCTACAACACTACGGGCGGTACACAAAATAAAAACATCGAAACTAATAACAGAAGGCTTTCCAGTAAGTTATCAGTCCACGGAAGTTCACCTCTACACACTTGCAAAAAAAAGCGTCATAATCGATTCAGTCAATAAACACCGAAGCCAGTCGTCTTCAACGCCATATGAGGCTTAGTGTACGCGATCGCAGACAGGACAGCACATCCTGGAGCCTTAGCGAAATGCATCACAGACGACTGACAACTATCGTATGAATCTTTATATACCGCTACGGTAGTCCTTTTATACTGTCGGTGCAGATCGGCACCGTATGGGAAACAGAATACCTGTAGTTAGAATACATTACGTGCCGGCAGCAATGCTCAGATAGTACCCTTTCTGACTACAACATCTTACATATCGTTGTGAGATGAAGACTAAGAAAATGGTTCAAATGGCTCTGAGCACTATGGGACTTAACCTCTGAGGTCATCAGTCCCCTAGAACTTAGAACTACTTAAACCTAACTAACGTAAGGACATCACACACATCCATGCCCGAGGCAGGATTCGAACCTGCGACCGTAGGAACTGCGCGGTTCCGGACTGTATCGCCTAGAACCGCTCGGCCACTACGGCCGGCGAAGGCTAACAACTTCCTTAATTTTTCTATGAGCGAGACTGTACTTTATGTTCCATAACAACATCAATTAGACAACTCTTGCAATTCCTATTTCTAGAATTTTGCTAAAAGAACCATTTATAATGGATCAAATCAGAACCGAAGGGAGATTGCGATCATTGAACTGTCTCTATTCTAGCGTCTGTATCTCTGTAAATTTACGTGATTATCTTGCAGTTTGATACATCATTGCAACTTACTTCTAATGGCTAGTTAGTCGCTTACCATTTTACAAATTTTAGTACAATGTCAGTTTTTACGTAACAGCTTAAAAACTAAAAGAGCTAACTTGAAAAAAACCTCTACTGTAGATTTTTACATAAAACGGAAACTAAATACAAAATTATAGTTTTCTTTTAGTATTATCTCGCGCTTTTGAATTTTCGTAAAACATGGGTTTTTTGGCAAAATATCAGTGTATCATGGTGCAACTGGAAGTGTGTAACAGTGGTATGTTTCACATCATTTGGCAAAGTATTCTGACATCATTTAAATATTTCATTTTGCTTTATATCGTTGTGCATTGATTTGCGTGAATGGTCGAGCACATGTTAAGCGTGGTCGGCATGGCCTTGGCTGCCTTGGCTGCCGATCTCACCCGCTCGCCACCATTGCCATGTAGCCACAGCTCTTGCTTCCTCACAATATGCTTTACTATCTGATCAATGCACATAGTCCCTCATATTTCCCTTTACCGTAATACTCTTCATTGAACAGCACTGCAAAAATATTCGTCCTCAACAGCACTAATTGATTTCTGTCCCTCTCCATTACACAATCACGATCTCTAAATCATTCTCCGTAGCAAAAACCTGCTATAGGAATGATTTATCTAACAATACGAATGAACATATCATCAGACTCTTCTCGTTTTCCTAAGTACCTAGCTGTGGCAGTCTATCTGAATTTCTCTCTCTGAAGTTGGTAACTTATAATGTGTATTTTCTATCGCTACTATAATAATATCCAATCCCAATGAAAGCAGGTGTTCACAGATGTGAAAATTACCCAACTATCAGTTTAATAAGTCACAGCTGCAAAATACTAACGCGAATTCTTTACAGACGAATGGAAAAACTGATAGAAGCCGACCTCGGGGAGTATCAGTTTGGATTGCGTAGAAATGTTGGAACACGTAAGGCAATACTGACCCTACAACTTATCTTAGAAGAAAGATTAAGAAAAGGCAAACCTACGTTTCTAGCATTTGTAGACTTAAAGAAAGCTTTTGACAATGTTGATTGGAACACTCTCTTTCAAATTCTGAATGTGGCAGGGGTAAAATACAGGGAGCGAAAGGCTATTTACAATTTCTACGGAAACCAGATGGCAGTTATAAGAGACGAGGGACATGAAAGGGAAGCAGTGGCCAGGAAGGCAGTGAGACAGGGTTGTAGCCTATCCCCGATGTTATTCAATCTGTATATTGAGCAAGCAGTAAAGGAAACAAAAGAAAAGTTCGGAGTAGGTATTAAAATCCATTGAGAAGAAATAAAAACTTTGAGGTTTGCCGATGACATTGTAATTCTGTCAGAGACAGCAAAGGACTTGGAAGAGCAGTTGAACGGAATGGACAGTGTCCTGAAAGGAGGGTATAAGATGACCATCAACAAAAGCAAAACGAGGATAATGGAATGTAGTCGAATTAAGTCGGGTGATTCTGAGGGAATTAGATTAGGAAATGAGACACTTAAAGTAGTAAAGGAGTTTTGCTATTTGGGAAGCAAAATAACTGATGATGGTCGAAGAAGAGAGGATATAAAATGTAGACTGGCAATGGCAAGGAAAGCGTTTCTGAAGAAGAAAAATTTGTTAACATCGAGTATAGATTTAAATGTCAAGAAGTCGTTTCTGTAAGTATTTGTATGGAATGTGGCCATGTATGGAAGTGAAACGTGGACGATAAATAGTTTAGACAAGAAGAGAATAGAAGCTTTCGAAATGTGGTGCTACAGAAGAATGCTGAAGATTAGATGGGTAGATCACATAACTAATGAGGAGGTATTGAATGGAATTGGGTAGAAGAGGAGCTTGTGACACAACTTGACTAGAAGAAGGGATCTGTTGGTAGGACATGTTCTGAGACATCGAGGGATCACCAATTTAGTATTGGAGGGCAGCGTGGAGGGTAAAAATCGAAGAGGGAGACCAAGAGATGAATACACTAAGCAGATTCAGAAGGATGTAGGCTGTAGTAGGTACTGGGAGATGAAGAAGCTTGCACAGGGTAGAGTAGCATGGAGAGTTGCATCAAACCTGTCTCAGGACTGAAGACCACAACAACAACAACAATACTATTAGCAGCCGTGGTGGTGGTGGTGGTGGTGGTGGTGGTGGTGGTGGTAGTAGCAGTAGTAGTAGTAGGAACAGAACTATTGTTCTTATTATTAGGTCCTAGGTAATACTGTTATCCAAATCACCTTTGATACACACAAATCTTGTTCAAATCATCTTTTCACTCCAGTTACCACCATTGTTATTAATATCCATAATATTACAGTTATTACCATTATTTTAGTGAACTATGGTGTAGAAAATGTTTTATTTGTGAAATCCCGGACCTAGAGAGGGTCTAAACATCCTAATCTGATAGCTTAAATAAACGAACATCACATAGTATACGCTTTAGGAATGAGTTAAATTTCTGTTTTATCGCCACGAAGCCACACAGATAATAGTACATCAGCTGCGCTGCATATTCCACACGAACGTGTAAATTTGTTTCTAGTGTAAAAGGATTATCGGAAGTTCAATTTCGATATAAACCAGATTTACACTGCGTTAAAATGCAGAAGATAACATTTTGACTGTCTGCCCAAGCTTTATCATTTCTCTATCCTGTTGAGTATTACAACAAGTGCATTCGACGTTTTGAATCCTTTAAAGCTCACTCGGTTGATATTTCCGCATTGTAACTTTTTCGGAATTAAACACGTAAACGAATGCAGTGCTGCCTAATAGGGTTACCAGCAGTAAAATGTCAGCGTTTGAGCCGTTAATTTTTAATTGGATAATTAATTAACCAAAAACATGCGTCACAAATCGCTTCATCATAACAGAATAAACGTATCAACAGTATATAATAAGCAGCTTTCTTGAAGTCGTTTGAATTAACAGGGCATGTTTATAAAGTGTTTCACGTTGCCATCCACCATTTCTATAAACATTCACATGACTGAAATTGTCTTGGAAGTGTTAATTATCTGTGGACACTTAGGTTCAAGATGGTTCAAATGGCTCTGAGCACTATGGGACTTAACATCTAAGGTCATCAGTACCCTAGAACTTAGAACTACTTAAACCTAACTAACCTAAGGACATCACACACATCCATGCCCGAGGCAGGATTCGAACCGGCGACCGAGACACTTAGGGTAATGCAAACACCTTGAGATCCTTTATCTTTGAAATGAGACAGATAAGTCTAAACGTAGCCATATCCTGTCATCTGCTGATAATGTATACCTTAGTCTTAAAATCCATTGAAAGACAAGGCACTTGAACTATTTAAAACAAGAATGTTATAATTTATCGCTGTTTTGTTCATGGTGAAATTCTCAAAGTACTTTGACACGATTAATCAATACTTACGTAGTAAGAGTATTTGTGCCCACCAGCTGGACTGTCGAACATTCTAATACAAACGATAAAATGATTTGTAAAATGGAAGATGAACCGACATCAACCACAAAATATGATGCTGTTCGTTTTGCTGTGCTGTGGGGATATGATGATGAGGATGATGTTTGATTTGTGGGGTGCTCAACTGGTGCGGTTATCAGCGCCCGTACAAACTCTCAACCCTTGTTCAATCCAATCTCGCCACTTTCAAGAATGATGGTGAAATGATGAGGACAACACAAACACCCATTAATCTCGAGGCAGGTGAAAATCCCTGACCCCGCCGGAAATCGAACCCGGGTCTTTTTATCTCATTTTGTTCTATACTGTTCGTTGAATTTGTTCGTGGCGGGCGTCCGATGACACCCGTTCAGGTTGTTCTTTGATTCGTTCACTCAGGTTTTTTTTACTTTATTTTATTTTATTACAGAGTGTAGCTAAACTCTCTGACCAAACACGCTGAACTACCGTGCCGGCGAATAAATGGGACAAGAAAGCTCGCTCGCCTGGCATGTCGACATGATGACTCCCACGACATCGTTGTGCTCGGGAAGCGAGAACGAGATCGCGACACCACGAACTGCGGGCTGTGGTGATATCCCTTCAGCTAGCTAGTGGCGTTAGTTTCCGGCGCTTGCAGAGAAGGCGAGCAGCAAGCTAGCCTGCGAGATCAGCTGATGGAGTGAACAAGGCCGAGTTGGGGCGCGATCTTCATTACGCTGAGAGGGTCTCGACGTGTTTGTTGTATGGATAATTTGGCAACTTCAGTGAAAATGTGACTAGTGTGAGCTTTCATGTACTCTAAAAGCTAGATAGTTAGTTAGCTACATGTTCCATAGGTCGTTCGACCGATTCCTATTATGGAAACGATGTGGGATAAACCAGTTCACAGCACATATATGGATGATTAGTATTAACATTAATGATCGAGTTATTATTTTTGGTCAACATTAATGATCGAGTTATTATTTTTGGTCCTTACATTTTTAACTTGAGTTTTAATGGATTTACGTTACAAGTAGAGACTTTGTCATGAAAGTTATGATATAATAAACCCAGGGTGACTGGTGTGGTGCTGCAGCGGGCCGGCACGTGCTGACTGCCGCATGTATTAAAAAGAAAAAAAAAACAACTTGAGTGAAATATTTAACAATGACCTTGAAGAGGTGTCATATAACATCTGCCCAGACCAAACGGCGAAAAAAAATGACGAACAAAATGAAGAAGAAGAAGAAAAGGAAAGCGGTAGAGTGTTTGAGTGGAAACCAAGAAGTTGCAGTATCGAATCCCAGTCAGACCTTGGATTTTTCGGTCTACGTTTTAACCCTGTCTTCTCTCAATGACGGGAGGAGTCGCCAGAAAACTCATGTGCTTCGAATTTCACGTTAAACTGTAGGTACCCGTTGCCCGGTTAGATGACTGAGGTTGGTTAGTCACAGGCAAGTCGCTGAAGCGGCGTCCAATTGAAAGACTTGTGCCACGCAGTAAACCCCATGAAAATATTATTATTATTCTTATTAATCCAGGACGAATCAAACTGTTTAATTTGAAGATGCTTTTTTTCAACATTGTATGCTTATTGAGTTACTTATAGTGAAGACTGACGGTAGTAGATTGTGAGGACACGTCCCCTCATAAGCACATGCTTACAGAAGTTATTGTTGTGAAACGCGTATCTCGGTATTACCAGTGTACCAGTAAATTTTCTGCTAATGTTGACTACAAATAGTGATAGGCCGAGCCATAAGACAGCAAACAACTCTTAAGGCAAATGAACATTTCATAAATCCGTCAGTAAGACCGGACTACTTGCAATACACAAATCACAGCATCTGGTAGATGTCTGGCAAGTTTAGCCACCTCTATGGTACCCCCCGGCACGCCGAAACAGTATTCTCTCCTTTTGTATTTTTAATCAGCAGATTTCCTTATTATGTCAACTTGCAATTGACCTATCGCCGACAGCTGTTCTTAACGTCGGCACCTGTTGTTAACGTTGTGAAATTCGTCAGGTGCTTTCTAGTTGATCAAAGTGTGGTCATTACCACGGTAAAGAGACGGACTTACAATCACGGTAGACATTGTTGTACAAAGTCGGTCAAAATGTAAAGCAGAATCTACTGTAGACGCATTGAAGCATTCGTCTTTTGGATTTCGGAAGAGTCACGCAATACATAATCCATATTACTCACTACTTTGCAGCCATCTATGTTAAGACAAATGTACATTCTTAAAAGTCTTGAGTTTCGTCATTCTACCATCGTTTCAAACACACAATGAACTCATTTTTAACAGGACACTCGTTACTATTATTTATTCTCTAAGATACATAGTAATCCCATGGCGTGTTTCTGTGGGAGATGCAAACGTTCTACCCATTCGAGGTGATCAACTTCAGATCTAGGAAGTATGCTCTAAATGGTCTTACACGATTATGTAGTAACTCGCGTCCCTCTCTGTTGTTCCTCTATTGACTGTTCCACTTTCCAGAAAGTCTATGCAAATCGCCTTCCTTCCAATCCAAAAGAATGACGCCAGTAAGCCGTTGCGGAACCTGCATCGTCGCGGCTGGCTTCTTTCGTTGTGGAGGTCCTGAATGTCCCGATTTCATCAACTGCCTTTTGATCTCAGAATAGAAATAAAATGAATAGCTTTCATGGCAAATAATAGAGCCATGGTAGGGTAGCAAACAATATCTAAAAGCTGTTGCGGAAATTCTTTACACACTTTTTTCGTGACCGGAATTACCTCCCTGAACAAAATCAACGACATCTTACATCTTCACTGTTCGACTTATGTTAACCCACATTCATTTGCCATAGCTCTGTGCTCCTTAATCTGTGTAGTGGTCATGCTTCCATTATCTGGCTGAGTTCAACAATGACTGGTGTGTTGCGTTCAGTCGTAAAGTTTTCTGGTATACCTGAAGGAGGCTCGTTCTGGATGCAGCAGTCACCATATTGAAACCCCTGGCACCGTCGAATCACGTTACGCCAATTAGTTTTGTTGCGGCACAGACCGGTAACGTCTTCCGGTGAAACGGTGTTGCTGAGTTACCTTCGGACTTCTGGAGGAAGCTGGTCACTGCAACTTGCTGTAGTATGGTTGGAGATTGATCATCATGACCATGGTCGCTTACCTGAAACAACAGAAAACAAATAATCAGGCTGAGGTAATAAAGGACCAATACTCTACTCTACAAAATTTATTTTCCCTGCTGCTGATCATAACCTAATAACGGTGAACTGTGTGTTCCTTTTTGTCCGACCTCTGAAGTTTCCGGAAAATGAAAAGAAAGTAAGAGGAACGCCAATTAAAAATGAGTTCCTCACATGTGCATGAAAATAATGATGAATTTATGCTTGAATGGATCTAGTCAAGTTGCATGATGTAGGGATGGACTATATACGCTGAAGCGTCAAAGAAGCTGCAACAGGCATGCGTATTCAAATACAGAGATACGTAAACAGTCATAATACGGCGCTGCGGTCGGCATCGCCTATATGAGACAAGTGTCTGGCTCAGTTGTTAGATCGGTTACTGCTGCTACAACGGCAGGTTATCAAGATTTAAGGGAGTTTGAACGTGTTGTTATAGTCGTCGCACGATCGATGGGACACAGCATCTCCGAGGTAGCGATGGAGTGGGGTTTCTCCCGTACGACCATTTCACGAGTGTACCGTCGATATCAGGAATCCGGTAAAACATCAAATCTCCGTCTTCGCTGCGGTCGGAAAAAGATCGTGCAAGAACGGGAACAACGACGACTGAGGAGAATCGTTCAACGTGACAGAAGTGCAACCCTTCCGCAAATTGCTGCAGATTTCAATGCTGGGCCACGAAACATCATCGATATGGGCTTTACGCCTCGCCTGGGCCCGTCAACACCAACACTGGACTGTTGATGACTGGAAACATGTTGCCTGGTCGGACGAGTCTCGTTCCAAATTGTATCAAATGGATGGACGTGTACAGGTATGGAGGCAACCTCATGAATCCATGGAACATGCATGTCAGCAGGGCACTGTTCAAGCTAGTGGATGCTCTGTAAGGGTGTGGGGCGTGTGTAGATGTAGTGATATGGGACTCTGATACGTGTAGATACTACCCGGACAGGTGACACGTACGTGAGCCTTCTGTCTGATCACCTGCATTCATTCATGTCCATTGTGCATTCCGACGGACTTGGGCAATTCCAGCAGGACAATGCGAGTTGCAGTGAGATGAATGTGAGTAATCAGTAGCAAACCGATATAATTTTAGCATCAAAATCCAACTGAACATATTCCTAACATAGAAATCATTCTAGGCGGTAAGAAGCATTGACGAACAGTTTCTTCCTCATGTCAGATACTTGGTAAATATCTCTTAAAAATCACTGAGATTGTTCGTGAGCATCTGTCTTTTGAAAAGGGTAGAAAAGAACGTTAACTAAAGAATGCATAGGAGATAAATGTGCTGAATGTTGGTACTGAAATAAGTATAAGGCCATTCAAAAAGAAAGGACAGATTTCAAACACTTATTGCTTCCAAACTACAAAAGATAGAAACACAATTCCAACGTTCATGGAAAGAGAAAAGTTCAAATTTTTATGCATGCAATGTGAGAACCATGTGTTACATGACAAATATCAAAACGGTAGCTCATTTCCAGCAACACACGAAGCAGCTGCTCTGTCGCTATCGAATTCACAGCTTCAATAATACGATGTCGCAGACTTTCCAGAGTGTCAGGCATAGAGGGGATGAAAAAGCGTCCTTTTATGTAAGCCCACTGATGAAAGTCACAAGATGTGAAGTCTGGAGACCTGGGAGGCCTCCTCTTCCAATCCAACGTCCTGGAATGGTGTCAATCAGGTAACATCGGATGTGCTTAGAGAAATTCTCTTAGATCACATTGAATGCATAAAAACTTGAATTTTTCTCTTTCCAGGAATGGTGGAATTATTTTTCTATCTTTTGTAGTTTGGAAGCAATTAATGTTTGAAATCTGTTCCTTCTTTTTGAATAGCCCTGTATTTTCAGTAAGATTGAATGGGATACGTATATCTGAAAGAGTGAGGTTTGGAATTTGATTTGAACCAATATACAGGCCGAGCAAAGTTGTACTAAGCTCGCACTCAGGATATCTGTGTTCAAATCCCTGTCTGACCACTCGGTTTCATTATTTTTTCCACTGCTACCCTAAATCGATCACGGGAAATACTGGAACTGGTCGTTTGAGAGGGATACGATCAAGTTCCTTCGTCATCCTTGCTGAATCCGAGTTCGTCCTTAGTCTACAATAACCTCGCCGTCTTCGCGACGCTGAACGTTAGTCTTCTTTCCTTTCTGGAATTTCATCTGAGTGACACATCACATTTCCTGTCCATACTTTCGGCATTCTAACCACAAATCTCGTCCTTTCCTTAGAGAATTTCTTCAGTTGTTCTCCCTAAGTTCGATGAACACGGTTCCAGTCCTTCGTCTTATTACAATGCCTTGGCTGTGCTACGTAGATCTCAAACTCGGATTATCCGGCCGCTATGGCCGAGCGGTTTTAGGCGCTTCAGTATGGAACCACGCGACCGCTACGGTCGCAGGTTCGAATCCTGCCTCGGGCATGGATGTGTGTGATGTCCTTAGGTTAGTTACATTTAATTAGTTCTAAGTTCTAGGCGACTGATGACCTCAGAAGTTAAGTCGCATAGTGCTCAGAGCCATTTGAACCATAAGTTAATACGGGGTGTTCAAAAAGTCTTCCGCAGCGCCGTATCATTGGCAGCCGCGCGTGTCATATGATTGTTCTCCTGCATGGGTTACTTCCCTTCAAGTGGACCCTCCCAACATTCCACTGTTTCGTTTATCTCAGCCAGCGTCAGTAGTATCGTTGGTGTGTGTCGTTACGTGTTGACGTGAACGTTTAAGTTTAGTTCTTTTGTTCGTTTTCGTCACTGTTAAAATGCTAACCGTTGAAGAACGTGTGTTTTTAGTCGAACAAGTGTTCAAAGCTGGCGGTAAATACACAGCTTCAGTTCGTCAAACATTTGACTCAGTTTTCCCGGAGACTACACTCCCACATCGCGATACTGGGCGAGATTTGACTGACAAATTTCGAAGTACGGGTTCAGTGACAGATGCACCGAGAAGTGGTCGTCCTAGCGTTTTGTCTGAGGATAAACTACTCCCTATTTCCGATAAAATGTCCATGAGTCCGAACAAGTCACTGAGAAAACTCGTCCAGGAAATCGATGTTAGTGTCGGAACGGCCCATACAGCTGTAAGGAAAAAATTAGAACTTTTCCCAAAAAATGTGACAGTCATGCAAGACCTGAAAAATACTGATCATGGCAAGAGACTGCATTATTGTCAATGGTTCAAAAATTTCGTTCAACAAAATGGAAGGGATATCTTGATGAAACGTTTTTCACTGATGAGGCGTGGTTTCATTTATCCGGGTACATGAACTCGTAAAATTCTCGTATGTGGAGTACTGTAAATCCATTGTGTATTTATGAGGAACCACTACATTCTGTGAAAATAGGAGTTTAGATTACAATTTCTAGACGTCGTATTGTGGGTCCCACATTTTTCAACGAAACAATAAACGCACAACAATCCTGCAGTCATATTCTGTACCCATTCATAGGAGAACTTGTCTTAAGTGGAATACTGAATTTCTTCTGGGGTGCAGTGAAACCAACTGTCTATAGAAACCGTCCAAAATCCATCGATGAATTGAAAACTGTAATATCCACTTTCACTGCTTCTGTTGCAGAAGAAATGTTACAGCTTGTGTTTGGAAAGATGATTATACGAATTGAATTGTGTATTCACCAACAGGAGGGACACTTTCAACATTTAATGTGAATATTTGTAAGTAAAAATGAATATTCAATAAATTAATAACTTGTATTTCACTGAGTTTCATTTCGGTATATTCACTGCGTCATACGGCACGCGCGACTGACAATCATACGGCACTGCGGTGAGACTTTTTAAACACCCCGTAGATAACTGAAAAGACACATTTAAAAAATGCAGGATTGTTAAGGGTATACTCATGTATAGGCCTTCGCTGATTATGTTTTACAACTGTGTTTAGATGAATTCCGCCTGTATCTTTTGAGAAAAAAAGGACTGAAACAGGAAGATAAAACTGCTTTCTTGTTATTTAGACGTACCTTCATTAGGGAGTCAGATAATAGTCCCGGCAGGTAATGAACGGGATACAAATGCGATGAAAGCCTAATGTATCGTGTATAGACCATCTGGTTTCACAGCCGACGTTGTGATCTCATTAGAATCATTATGAGAGAACAGTTTTTTGACAAATTTATTTCGAAAAGACACTGTATGTAGGAACAATGGAAAAAAACTTCTAAACGTATGTTTATGGAAGATGAAAAAATTCAGACGCAGGCAAATTAAAGTTTATTAGCAATCTGTTGAGGAAAGAATGATGGATTTCGGATACTGAAAGACACTGATTGATACTGAAATCCTATACCTACGCGAAAACTTTGAGAAAGATGTAGGAACCTCGAAGAACAGAAACTGGATACTATAAAATCAAAGAGTGGCTTGAGGTATGAACTGAAATGCAAAAGATGTCTCACGATCTAGATGACTGGTGAGACAGACTTTTCCATTAAATATTGAAATTCTTTGATGATAACGAAGACAAGAGAAACCTGATATAAAAAGTACAAAGAAACTGACGGGAGCACAGGGAAAAGAAATATACAACACAGAAATAATTCAGTGTGTATTTTAGACTTTCATCTGCTTGCTTGACAACATCAGAGACCTAAACGCTATGGAAAGGGAACAAGAAGAGTACATAAAACACAATAATGGAACAGTGATGGGCAAGACTCAAGGATGCAAAACGCTGGTAGAATTAACGAAGCCCAAGGGAAGAACCTGGTAAGCCTGTAGGGTCTTCGATACGTCGACAGCGAGCACTACATAGTGAAGATTTACACGACAGATGACAATGCACGAACTTGTGGAGCGCTTGTCAAGAATCGTGGTACTGCGCCGTCTCGGATAAGTCAACGACCGAGCAATGCAGACGAATCCAGCGCCTGGAGCCACGGAGGCGCATTTGGCTGACAGGAACTGACAAAGGAAAAGAGCGGGCGGAGAGGGACATTGTGACGGGCGGCTACGGGAGGCATGAAGTGAAAATCAAGCGCGATTGGCGTTGCCTGTGTTTCGAGCGGTGGAGGGAAGTGTGCGGGTTGCAGACATCGTGAACACGTGTGTGTGTGTGTGTGTGTGTGTGTGTGTGTGTGTGTATGTGTGTGTGCGGGCGCGTGTGTGTGGAGAGAGAGAGGGACAGAGAGAGAGAGAGAGAGAGAGAGAGAGAGAGAGAGAGAGGATAATGTGTGGGCATGCCGCGGCCAGTCAATTATGCGGGGTGTGTACGCACTGTCTGGCATGAACGGCGAAACTGTAACACCTCTCCAGCAAAGCACCCTCCCACCCACACACACACAAACACACACACACACAGACACACACACACACACACACACACACACACACACACACACAACGTGCGTATGCGTACATTTACCGCAACGGCTCTGCGTGCTTTCACAGCCGCACCGCACGACGCAAAAGAATACAGGAACGAATACCCCTTTACGTAGTGGCATTTCCTGATGCAACGCAGCTAAACGGAATGCGTCTGTTGTTTGTCCGAAAAGCTTTCATGCATGAATGTCGCATCTAGCAACAGGACGCCGTCAACGTCGGATATCTCGTGTATCTGTAAGAATTTGGCTGTGTGCAAATTGCGGAAACGTTCGCTGGAGAATGGAAACACTCCACCGCTCTTCTGTAACTTCAGAAAGTTGCATATATCGATTAAAAACACACGAATTTTCGCATAAGTCCAAATTTTATAACTTTACTCATTCAATCATATACAGCGAGTAACATGTGTTAATCAATCCCTGAATTTCATTGCTACAATTAGTTATAAGTTACGATTGTTTGAAAAAACTCCTCTGGTGGCTTCTATGAGATTGGCAGCTGATGTCAAAATCCTTTCTGCCGCAATGTTCCGTAAGAGTTCCATGAGTGATCATCCTGAATGAACTTCTGTACGCTGATATAGTTTTTCTTTTTATTATTTCTTCATAATATTTCTGGTGGAATGTTGTCGTTCTGTAACTCCTACCTTGTGTAGCTCCTTCCCTCTCTGCACAACCACTGCAACCAACGTTCTGAATAGGCTGATTTGCGTCTTCTATTCATTGTGTGTCACTAACATTCGTTCCCTCTACTCTGCCTACGAGTATCACATTCCCTACTCATAAACACTTTCGGGTGTAAGACTTTTTCCAAGATTTCTTTTTCCTCCTTACTCCAATTCTTGACTCCCTATTTCGTTTTTTACCTCTGCATGAGATTTTTAATATCGTTCTGCAGCATTTAACTCCAAATATTTCCTGTATCGTCTTCTATTTTTCCGGGCTGCATATGGTGTGTTGTGTTAACTGTACACTGATCGATTGCCAGATGGGATTGCGGGGGTCGGAAGAAGAGGTCCCGGTCCTCACAATGATAGACATGGGGTGAGGATCCGTGCAGAACAACGATCACCGCCTGCCTCCTGCTTTCCCAGCACCTTAAGCTGTGCTTCACACATCTACCAAAGCATAAGCCACGCAGGGTGGTAAACAACGCTGAAGTGTCGTTCCTAATCGGAGCTGAAATGGTTAATAAAGATACTAACTGCAACAGTTACTATAGTAAAAAGTATATGGGGCGATCAAAAAGTTTTCTTTCGAAGGCCGTACATCTAGAATCGATATGCCAGTCAGCAAAATCGCAGTGAGCGTAGAGGCAATCATCTCAACGATGCACCAAGTTGAGGATACCCGTCTGGTAAAACACGGTGTCCTGCCGCATGAAGAAGTCCGTAACCGTTTGCTGCACGTCCTCATCCGACACAAATCGGCGACCCTTCAAGACCTTTTTTAAGAGACCGAAGGCGTGGTAATCGCATGCGGAGAGATCAGGAGTGTAGGACGGGTGCTCGACAGTCTCACACTGGAGTTGGCGAAACTTCTGCGTTACGCCATCTGCGAAATGGGGACGTGCGTTACCGTGAAACACCCTTCCACAACGGTGGTTTCCGACAAATACGCTGCCCCATACAGCTTCTGCATTTTCCGATGGATGTCTACCGATGTTTGTCCTTCGGCATCCAAGAAGAGAATAACAGCACGCTGGTCCTGTTTGGGCGCATTTCGTAATAACATCGCCACAGCTCGTTTCCGAATTTGCCGAACGCATCTCGGAGAGACACGAATGCTACACTAATCACTTGCCTATATGTCGGTGCTTATACGCGCATATCCGTGTTGGAGTTGCGCCACGTTGCGTATATGCTGCAGCAGCGCCCTCGTACGGAACTTTTTGACCACCCTTTATCTTATACAATAAAAACTCTCAGAGCAGCGAAGTACAAAATAGTAACACAGAAGACCTCACACAGTATGGTCACCTACACTACGTGATCAAAAGTATCCGGACACCTGGCTGAAAATGACTTACAAGTTCGTGGTGCCCTCCATCGGTAATGCTGAAATTCAATATGGTGTTGGCCCACCCTTAGCCTTGATGACACCTTCCACTCTCGCGGGCATACGTTCAATTAGGTGCTATAAGATTTCTTGGGGAACGGCAGCCCATTCTTCACGGAGTACTGCACTGAGAAGGGGTAATGATGTCGGTCGGTGAGGCCTGGCACGGTGTCGGCGTTCCAAAACATCCCAAAGGTGTTCTATAGGATTCAGGCCAGGACCCTGTGCAGGCCAGTCCATTATAAGGATGTTATTGTCGTGTAACCACTCCGCCACAGGCCATGCATTATGAACAGATGCTCGATCGTGTTGAAAGATGCAATCGCCATCTCCGAATCGTTCTTCAACAGTGGGAAGCAAGAAGGTGCTTAAAACATCAATGTAGGACTGTGCTTTGACAGTGCCACGCAAAACAACAAGGGGTGCAAGCCCCCTCCATGAAAAACTCCACCACATCATAACACCACCGCCTCTGAATTTTACTGTTGGCACTACACTCGCCGGCAGATGACGTTCACCGTGCATTCACCACACCCACACCCCGCCATCGGATCACCACATTGTGTGATTCATCACTCCATACAACGGTTTTCCACTGTTCAGTCTTCCAGTGTTTACACCCCTTACACCATGCGAGGCGTCGTTTGGCATTCACGGGCGTGATGTGTGGCTTATGAGCAGCTGGTTGACCATGAAATCCAAGTTTTCTCACCTTCTACCTAACTGTCATAGTACTTGCAGTGGATCCTGATGCAATTTGGAATTCCTGTGTAATCATCTGGATAGATGTCTGCCTATTACACATTACGAACCTTTTCAACTGTCGGCGGTCTCTGTCTGTCAACAGACGAGGTCGGCCTGTACGCTTTTGTGCTGTACGTGTCCCTTCACGTTTCCACTTCACTATCACGTTGGAAGCAGTGGACCTAGGGATGTTTAGGAGTGTGAAAATCTCGCGTACAGACGTGTGTTACAAGAGACACCCAATCACCTGACCACGTTCGAAGTCCGTGAGGTTCGCGGAGCCCTCCATTCTGCTCTCTCATAATGTCTAATGGCTACTGAGGTCGCTGACATGGAGTACCCGGCAGTAGGTGGCAGCACAATGCACCTAATGTGAAAGACGTATGTTTTTGGGGGTATCCGGATACTACTGATCACATAGTATAGGCTAGGTTTGCTGCGCCCAAAAAGAAATGACCACCGGCCGATGCTTTCTGATTTCCGTCAACTTTTACCGATAAGTCTAAGGAACGGATCAATCAGCTAAATTAACACACTGTATACAACTCCGTACATTCCTTACTTATCTTAAAGATAGGTTAAAAACAGGCTAATCTACGCTTACAGCAATTGTATATTTAGACATACATAGTTTTTGACAATTTCGACTGCAATACACTCTTTAATGAAGATAACAGAGGTAAAATACAGGGGTCAAATGTTAATTCAAGTTGCACAAAAACGACGGAAACCACATAGCAATTATAAAGGCCAAAGGGCAAGAAAGGGAAGTAAATAGTTGAGAAGGAAATGAGACAAGATTGTAGACTATACCCGATATAATTCAATGTGTACACTGAGCAAGCAGTAAAGGACGCCAACGTAAAATTTGAACGCGGAATCAAATTTCTGGAAGTTGAAATAAAATCTTTGAAATTTGTCGATGGCACTGTAATTCTGTCAAATGCAGAAAAGGACATGTAAGAATAGCTGAACGGAATGGACAGTATCTGGAAAGAAGGATGTAAGATGAACATCGACGAGAGCGAAACAAGGGCAATGAAATGCAGTCGAATTAAATCAGGCGATCATGAGGGAATAAGGTTAAGAACGGAAACACTGAAAGCACTAGATGAGCTTTTCTATTTGGCCAGCATTATAACTGACGATGGTCGAAGTAGAGGCAATGTAAAACGCAGACTGATTGTAGCCCGAAAATCCTTTCTGAAAAATAAGAATTTATTAACATTTAATGCAAATTTAAGTCCTAAGAAGTCATTTCTGAAGGTGTTTGTCTGGAGCGTAGCCTTGTACGGAAGTGAAACGTGGACGATAAAAAGTTCAGAAAAGAAGAGAAAACAAGCTTTTGAAATGTGTTGCTATAGAAGAATGCTGAAGATCTGAGGAGTAGATCGCCTAACTAATGAGGAGGTACTGAAAAGAATTTGGGAGAAAAGAAATCTGTGGCACAACATGACTAAAACAAGGGATCGGTTGATATGACAGATTCTGAGACATCAAGGAATCATCAGTTTAGTACTGGAGTGACGTGTGGGAGATAAAATTTATAGAGGGAGACCACACGATGAATACAGTAAGTAGTTTCAAAAAGATGTAGATTGCAGTGTATATTTGGAGATGACGAGGCTGATACAGGATAGACTAGCATGGAGATCTGCACTGAACCAGTCTTTGAACTGAAGTCCACAACAACAACAAAACAACCACGCAATTACCAAAATTTCACCAGTTTCAAAGCACGCCCGCAAGGAGTCGCTAGAGCAACAGTGTTGCGGTACTCAGATAAACGGTGTGAAGGGGTTGTCTGCATGGAGGAGCCTAGCAATCGGTCAAGGGTTGCCTCTGTGCAGGTACGTTTTTAAAGTGGTCAACAATGGCGCGTGGGTAGCGCCGAAGGTGTTGCAAACTGTGTGCACCAAGCGAGATGGCGCACTGGTTAGCACACTGGACTCGTATTCGAAAGGACGATGGTTCAAACCCGCGTCCTGCCATCTATGTTTATGTTTTCTACGCTTTCCCTAAATCGCTCGTGGAAAAAAAGGATGGTTCCTTTCAAAGGGGACGGTCGCTTTTCTTCTCAGTCCTTGACACAATCCGAGCTTTAGCTTCGTCTTTAGTGATCTCGATGTCGACGGGACGTCAAATCCAGTCTTCCTTCGAACTGCTTCACGTCGCAGGATGGCGCGTAAGAGTAAAGCTGAAAAACCGCAAACACTCTTTTCTGCTTTGAATAACGCTCAGATTTTGTCCAACGGTTTTTATCAGTTCCTAACAGTTCCGCCCCGTACACCAGCGAAAAAATTGCTGTCGCTCAGCGCCCCAGAGGGGCCAGATCACGTTCAGAGGGGTTGCAACCCCATGAAGTTCTGAGAGAAAGGGTGAATAGTCCGTGTCAACAGTGTCAAAGGACGTCCTCCTGCACATCGCACTGCAACCTGTCGTTGTCGACAGCGAAATGCGTATAATTGAACGAGCCAATGCCATGATTTCTTTGACGCCCTGTATGCCGTCTGCTGGGGTATTTTCGTATCACTCTTGACCGCCGATGTGTTTTAAATGTTTTTCTTGGCCATCCATAACAGACGGCGTGATTTCAACATCTAGCGTCGCGTTCGTAACCTCTGACGCAGAGGTTTCAAGAGAGGGATTAGGATGCGATTAGGGGCAAGGGATGTGACCTCCACGGTGGTGATGGGCAGAACTGTGATGAAAGTAGATGGCGATGTGACCTCATTAACCCACTTTACACGTGACATGAACTTCTGAGCTCTGGCTTTATTTTCGCTCGTGTCGACACTTTGCCGAGCCCAACGGTGACGTCGCAGAACGTCACGCTTTTTCACCATTACAAAGGAATTTTGTAGGCAGATGTCAAACTTCTGCATCGCAATGGAGGAAAATGACGGAGTTTCAAAGAAGCGATCCTTTAATTCTTTTGCACAGTGTAGTGTCATGCCACACCAGCACCTCTGAGTCCAAAAGTTTTACCAGAAGTAAGTCTACAGTATTTGGTCAATGGTCTTGTTAAAGGAGCCATTCGAAGTGATTCACAGAAAATCCTCTCCATCTTACGTTGCTTATCCATTCCGCCACCTTGTTCGGATTTGCTCAATAAGTTCCCGTGTTCTCTGTATACACCTTCGTGTCTTAAGTTTTCTTGCAGGTAGCAAATGTATTTAATAATCGTTTGTTAAACGTTGTAGAAAGCATAGGGACCAACACTTCAAGAGAAATATCAGAGTAATATGTTGAAGAAGTAACTCTCATAAAATTACGTCATATGAATGTACCACCAAGTTCTGAAATTAAGAGGATCATATGTTCTCTCAAGAATAAAAGCTCTTCTGGTTTCGATGTTGTTTCCAATAGAGTACTTAAGATTTGTTCCCATATAGTAAGTCCGGTATAGTCCGAAACGTGTAATGCATCACTAACGCAAGGCATTTTTCCATGCCGTTGTTAAACCCCTCTGTAAGAAAGATGGTACGGGAGATGTCAGTAACTACCGAACTATTTCACTGCTGACATCATTTTCCAAAACTTTTTAGATGGTGATGTATTCTAGAATAGTATCTCACCTTGGCAACAATAATATCCTCAGCAAATCACAGTTTGGGTTTCAGAAGGGTTGCTCGACTGAGAATGCCATTTACATGTTCACACACAAGATATTACAAGAATCAAATAACAAATTACCACCGATAGGTATTTTTTGTGACTTATCCTAGGCATTTGATTATGTGTATCATAGTATACACCTAGATAAATTGAAGTTTTATGGGATTGATGGTATAGTCAACCGATGGATCATGTCAAAGCTCACCAAAAGAATGCAGAAAGTTGTACTTAGTAGTAATTAAACCAACAGAATCAAGCAACATAATTCTGAATGGGGAGAAATAACGTATGGGTTTCCCCAAGGCTCAATCTTGTGTCCACTACTGTTTCTCATATATGTAAATAATCTACTGTCTAATGTACAACAAGCAGAATTAGTTCTTTTTGCAGATGACACCAGTATTGTAATCACTCCCAGTATACGTACAGAAATTGAATAAATGCTGAACAAAGTTCTCAAAAGTATCATTGACTGGTTTTCTGCGAATGGTCTCACCCTGAATTTCAAAGACACATCATATTCAGTTCTGCATCTCTAGGGTTGCAGCACTAGTGATAAGTGTAACACATGGTGGTGAAATAATACAATACATAAGGTGGAAACTTCTACAGTCGTAGGTGTCCATAGTGATGAGAATTTAAATTGGAGAAAACATAACTTATTTCAGTCATACTTTCACTTAGAATCACAGCAAATTTTGGGGAGAGAAAAATCAGTAAATTAACATATTATGCTTATTTTCATTCAGTAATGTCATATGGAATATTGTTCTGGGATAACTATCTTCAAGAAAGAAGGTTTTCATTGCCCAAAAACGTGCTAAAAGAATAATATGTGGTGCCCATCCGCAATCATCTTATAGACACCTGTTTAAGAAGTTCGGCGTTCTGACTACTGAACCCCAGTATATTTACTCCTTCATGAAGTTTGTTGTAAGTAATCCATTATAGTCCAAAAGGAACAGTGAGGTATATAATTACAATACTAGAAGAAAAAATGACATTCATTACTCAACATTACGGTTGTCTTTAGCACAGAAAGGGGTGCACAACGCTGCAACAAAAATTTTTGACCACCTACCCAGCGATATAAAACGTGTAACAGCAAGGTAAACCAATCCATCGGAATGCGGTTTAGTCCGAAACATATTTAGATATTACAAGACGAATTCTTTAACAGTTAAAAATTCATTCTCCCATCTGTTGATCTATAGAGTTATGCGAGTCCACTAAACGTCTATCAGTGTCAGCTGTTTTTAGTTCACGAAGAGTGGAGCTCGATAAGCGAGGTGAATTCCCAGAGAGATCTGCAGCCGTGCAACGGAAGTAAAATCATAATCCGAGGCAGCGGGGAACGACTTCCCTCCTGTATGTGTTAACTCTCTGCTGAAAGCTGTGAAGCTTATCGCGACGCGCTGCCTCCACTGCTTTTTATGGTTGTGGGACGTCGGAGATGGGTCCACTGAGCCCGTGAGGGAGACTGAGGACTTATATGAATAAAGAAGCAACGCCATCGCCGTTCTTCTACCAGCTATAACATCTGAAAGAGTTAACGTATTTATCTCTTTTCATACCTGAACTGTCAAACACTACAGGAAGAGAATACTAGCAGCGACTAGTGGGCAGAGAAAGGTAAACTGTTTAATAAGTTACGAAGATGTGCACAGAAAACAGTACTTTAAGGGTTACCTGTTTGTTTTTACCTTAACGATCTTTCTGTAGCCTGTTAGCAAGTATACACTGTGGGCTGTCTTATTTCCGCTATCCCGTCATGTATGAATGTGTCTATTCATCACACTTAAAAAGACATAAAGTAACTGCTTAATTATAACTAAAAAGAGAGAACGTGGCAACAACTGCTGCCAACATTATTAATTAATAACCATTTACAACAAAAGCAACTACAACAACTACACTTACTGTAATTACTACAACTACTACTTCAGTGTCGGTCAGACCGTCAGTGAAAGAGCACCTCGAGTTCCTGCTGCAAATAAGACGAGTACATTGTTCGTTTGTTACATATTTTTACGACAGGAGCGACTTATTTTCAGTTATCTGTGTAGTTACTAGTCTATTTTTGTAATTCCTTGCGTGTTTGAGTGCTTACTAGGCACAAACTTTTATATTAATAAAAGTTACATTACTACCGTTGTTATCGAGTTTGTATCGACGCCCGTATCGTACAGCCTTTTGTTTGTTTTGGTTAGCATAGCTCAGTGTCGGTTACACCATCAGTGAAAGAGCACCTCGAGTTCCTGCTGCTAATAAGCTGAGTAAACTGTTTGTTTGTTACACATTTTTACGAGCTTCAAACAGGAGTGGCTTCAGTAATGGATGGGAACTGTGATTGCTGTGTACAGATGCGAGATGAGTTGGTGACCCTTCACTCTCAGCTCCAGGCAGTTTTGGCTTCCGTCACACAGCTTGAGGCTGCTGCCAAGGGGCATAGCTGTCAGGGGTCGGACATGGGGAATTGAGGGACTTCGAGCACATCCCACGTGTCCCCCAATCGGTCCACTGCCTGCACTGAGTTGGATCCCTTACCTGTGATCGAGTGGGAGATCTTTCCAGAGTATGGCAGGTAGCGACAGACTTTCTGGGGGGTCGATCATAGGGCCTTCCTGGTTCGTGTGACAGGCAGGTTTCGGGCAACATTTGTGGCTGACGAAGTGTCTAAGCCAGATGCAGTCATCCACCCTGTTCCACAGGAAGCTTTTGCGCCCGCAAGGTATGGGCATTCACAGAGGGTGGGTTTCCTGGTAGTTGGGAGCTCCAACGCTAGGTGTGTAATGGGGTCCCTTAGGAACATGGCTGCCAAGGAGGGGAAGGAAGCCAGTGTGCACTCCGTGTGCATACCGGAGAGGGGTGTAATATCAGATGTGGAAAGCGTGCTTCTCGATGCCATGAAAAGTACGGGGTGCAGCCAACTGAAGGTGGTGGTCCATGTCGGTACCAATGACGTGTATCGCTTTTGATTGGAGGAGATTCTCTCTGGTTTTGGGCGGCTAGCGGAAATGGTGATGACTCCCGGTCTTGCTTGAGAGATTAAGGCGGTGCTCACCATCTGCAGCATCATCGACAGAACCAGCTGTGGTCTTTTGGTGCAGAGCCGAGAGGAGGGTCTGAATCAGAGGCTCGGGTGGTTCTGTTACCGTGTAGGCAGCAAATTCCTTGACTTGCACCGTCGGGTGGTGAGTTTCCAGGATCCCTTCAATAGGTCAGAAGTCCACTAGACACAGGAAACGGCTACACGCGTAGCGGGGGCAGTGTGGAAACGACTGGGCGGTTTTTTAAGTTAGAGAGCCTCAGGACACCACAGAAAGGACGTCTGTCTAAAAGGGGGCAGGTAAAACACAGCAAGCTAGTTGTAGCAACAATCGGTATTGTAGTTGTAAATTGTCGTAGCTGTGTTGGGAAAGAACCAGAGCTCCAAGCCCTAATAGAAAGCACTGAAGCTCAAATAGTTATAGGTACGGAAAACTGGCTAAAGTCGGAAATAAGTTCAGCTGAAATTTTTTCAAACGACCTAACAGTGTTCAGAAAGGATAGATTAAATACAGTTGATGGTGGAGTATTTATTGCTGTCAGTCGTAGTTTACCTTGTGGTGAAACTGAAGTAGATAGTTCCTGTGAAACAGTACGGTTAGAGGTTATACTTGACAACCGGACTAAACTATTAATTGGATCATTTTACCGACCCCCGACTCAAAACGTATAGTTGCTGAACAATTCAAATAAAACTTGAATCTCATTTCAAATAGGTAACCCACTCATACAATTATAGTCGGTGGTGACTTCAATCTACCCTCGATATGCCGGAAAAATTATACGTTTAAAGCCAGCGGCCGACATAAACGTCATTTGAAACTGTACTGAATGCTTTCTCAGAAAATTATTTTGTACAATTACTTCATGAGCCCACTCGAAGCGTAAATAGTTTCGAAAGCATACTTGACCTCTTAGCAACAAATAATCCTGGACACAGGGAATATCACGACGGATACAAGGATTAGTGACCACAAAGCAGTTGCTGCTACGCTGAATACCATAACACCCACAACCATCAAAAAGAAACGCAAAGCTCATCTATTTAGAAAAACTGATAAAAATGTTCTTAACGCCTTTTTAAGAGACTGTCTCCACTCCTTCCTATCTGATCATGTAAGCGTAGAAATAATGTGGGATGATTTCAAAGAGATAGTATCGACGGCAATAGAGATATATATTCGACATAAATTAATAAGTGATGGTACTGATCCCCCATGGTACACAAAACAAGTCACATCACTGTTGGAGAAGCAACGAGAAAAGGATGCCAAATTTAAAAGAACGCAGAATCCCCAAAACTGGCAAAATTTGGCAGAAGTTCGAAATACAGCGCTTGCTACAATGCGAGATGTTTTTAATAACTTCCACAACGAAACTCTGTCTCGGAATCTGGCAGAAAACCCAAAGAGAGATTCAGGTCATACATAGAGCACACCAGTCGCAAGATGCAATCAGTACCTTCACTGCGCGATAACAACGGTGAAGTCACTAATGACAGTGCCACTAAAGCAGAGCTATTAAACACGGTTTTCCGAAACTCCTTTACCAAAGAAGACGAAGTAAATATTCCTGAATTCCAATCAAGAACAACTGCCAAGATGAGAAACACAGAAATAGATATCCTCGATGTAGCAAAGCAGCTTAAGTCACTTAATAAAGGCAAGGCCTCCGGTCCAGATTGTATACCAGTTAGGTTCCTTTCAGAGTATGCTGAACAACAGCTCCATGTTTAGCAATTATATACAACCGCTCGCTCATAGAAAGATCCGTACCGAAATACTGGGAAATTGGTCAATTCACATCGATACCCAATATCACTAATGTCGATTTGCAGTAGGGTTTTGGAAGATATACTGTGATCGAATATTATATAGTACCTCGAAGAAAACGATTTAGTCAGCACGGATACAGAAAATATCGTTATTGTGAAATACAACTAGCTCATTGTACTCATGAAATGATGAGTTCTATCGACAGGTGATGTAAATTGCTCCAATATTTTTAGATTTTCAGAAGGCTTTCGATACCGTTCCTCACAAGCATCTAACCAAACTGCGTGGTGACTATGGAATATCGCCTCAACTGTGTGACTGGATTCGTGATTTCCTGTCAGAAAGGCCACAGTTCGTAGTAATAGACGGAAAGTCATCGAGTAAAACAGAAGTAATATCCGGCGTTCCCCAAGGAAGTGTTACAGGCCCTCTATTGTTCCTTATCTATATTAACGACACAGGAGACAATCTGAGTAGCCGTCTTAGATTGTTTGCAGATGATGCTGTCAATACCATCTTGTAAAGTCATCAGATGACCAAAACGAATTGCAAAATGATTTAGATAAGATATCTGTATGGTGTGAAAAGTGGCAATTGACCCTGAATAAAGAAAAGTGTGAAGTTATTCACTTGAGTACTAAAAGAAATCCGCTAAATTTCGATTTCGCGAGATGTCACACAAATTTGAAGGCTGTAAATTCAACTAAATACTTAGAGATTACGATTATAAACAACCTAAATTGGAAAGATCACATAGATAATGATGTGGGTAGAGTAAACCAAAGACTGCGATTCATTGGCAGAACACTTAGAAGGTTCAACAGGTCTACAGCGAGACTGCTTACACAATGCTTGCCCGCCCTATTCGCCCTATTCTGGAGTATTGTTGTGCGATATGGGATCCGTATCAGGTGGGACTGACGGATGACATCGAAAAAGTTCACTGAAGGGCAGCTCGTTCTGTGTTATCACGAAATAGGGGCGATAGTGACACAGACATGAAGGTGAATTAGAGTGGCAATAATTAAAGCAAAGGCGTTTTTCGTTGCGACGGGATCTTCTCATGAAAAAGCAATCACCAGTTTTCTCCTCCGAATGCGAAAACATTCTGTTGGCACCCACCTACGTATGGAGAAGTGCTCATCACGATACAAGAAGAGGAATCAGGGCTCGCAGAGAAAAATTTAAGTGCTCGTTTTTCCTGCGCGCCGTTCGAGAGTGTAACGGTAGAGAGACAGCTTGAAGGTGGTTCCTTGAAACCTCTGCCAGGCACTTTATCGTGAATAGCAGAGTATTCACGTAGATGTAGGTGTACTACTACTATCACTACTATATACAAATTTCTGTCTATTAATCTAAAATGCTCAAAACAGTTCTGAACCACCTGCATATTTATAAACGAGAGCGGACTTAAATTCAAGGAGGGCAGGAAACGAAAGAATAAACTTTATGAAACGAAAAATGAAACATGAACAGAACAACAACCAAAATTAAATCATGCTGTTTGCAAGTGTCCACCTTTGCACAGCTGTGAAATCCAATTGTGCTATTTCCTAACATTCAGTGTTGCGCTTTTCTCGCTCTGTGCACTGAAACGCACTCGCATCCTCAGTGTCATGTAGTACCACAGGCTAGCCAAGAGGATCTTGCTCAAACCTGTCGCACTCTCGCTCACAGTTTACAGGCCTGAAAAAAAATGCTCATTACCAGTAAGTGCAATGGGAATTGAAAACCAACACTGTCTCATCACAGCTGTTACCCGCACAACAGTCTCAGAAACAATTTCTTGTACATTTTAAATGCAATTTTGAGGATTCTCACTGATGTACTGACATTACTTCATCACTGCAATCTCTAACACTCTGCGTAGCACTCGGTAAGTTCTTACAAAAACTGTGACGAACAGGGAGAATGAAGCACTGATTCTAAGTTTTCCATCTTTACGCTTGTAAGTGGTTTTTCTCTGTGCTACTAGGGGTTCAGGGCGATGCTGTGAAACTCAGCTCGCCGATCGCTTATTCGTTTAGTGAAACTCACTTCTTTGTATTTCACATGATCATTGTGTCTGCACTTAAACTGCATTACATTCGGCTTATTTTCGCTTTTGATGGATCCCGTGTTCATCCAGTCTGCAGTTTGTCCTTTAACCAATTACTCTGCGTGTTTTCATTATTTTCTGAATTTCATCTGGGTGGTTAATGTGTTGATAGCACTTTAGATTGAGCTCCGTGTGACTGAAATCAGTTTAATTGGGAAGATAACTGTGGCCTACAATCAAAAAATCATTGAGAGTTCTCCATATGAATGGTTAAAATTTTGATATTACTACTTGTTTGACCACTACGCAAGGTTTTTTCTTTAATTGGTATTTATGTGCATCAGAAGACACAATCTTAATTGAAGGAAGGATGTTGATGTTTGTGGGACACAGTAGCAGTGGGAACTTCACGGAGTGGAATTGTTTTTGCCGGCTGCTGTGGCCGAGTGGTTCTAGGCGCTTCAGTCCGGAACCACGCTGTTGCTACTGTCGCATGTTCGAATCCTGCCTCGGGCATGATCGTGTTTGATGTCATTAGGTTAGTTAGGTTTAGTAGTTTTACGTCTAGGGAACTGATGACCTCAGATGTTAAGTCCCATAGTGCTTAAAGCCATTTGAACCATTTTGAATTTCGAATTGTTTTCCGCAGATCAAACGTCATTACAGTGCATTCTTCTTTTATTGCTTTCTATTTATCTTTTCCCATCGTAGCCCTTGAAAATCAACCTATTGCTTTACATTTTCAGGAGTCTTGTTAAATGCACATAGATACTTGGTTTTTATCTCAAGTATGTCACAGTTTTTGCGTTTGTCTTGACAGCAGATATTCTTTAAAAATGATGATCTTTCGCAATACTCGTATGCAAAACGAACCAAGTACGTTCCTGATGCCCACAATGTTTTCAGTTCTCAGTGCCTGTATCAGTCATTTAGGAATGTATTTCCATGGATGGTTCTGAGTATTCCACTACGTAGTTCTCAGATCACTCGTTAGATGGTACCATAGCACGCCTTCATATAGTGAGGTCACTTTGGCATATGATCTTAAATTTATACAAGTGTAGACAACCAAAGAACTTTTTACGCATTTTTAACCAAGTTTGCGCAGTTTTTGTGGTATCGTAGATCGATACCACCCTCACCGGTCCCCCACAATTGACAACGGAAACGCACGTTTCCAACATACGCTGGTAGTGGTCGCGCAGGGACCCGGCGGAACCCATAATGCGCGCCCACTGCGCCACGCCTTCAGTGGCTCCGAGTATGAGCGCAGCCGCGATATACACTCCTGGAAATTGAAATAAGAACACCGTGAATTCATTGTCCCAGGAAGGGGAAACTTTATTGACACATTCCTGGGGTCAGATACATCACATGATCACACTGACAGAACCACAGGCACATAGACACAGGCAACAGAGCATGCACAATGTCGGCACTAGTACAGTGTATATCCACCTTTCGCAGCAATGCAGGCTGCTATTCTCCCATGGAGACGATCGTAGAGATGCTGGATGTAGTCCTGTGGAACGGCTTGCCATGCCATTTCCACCTGGCGCCTCAGTTGGACCAGCGTTCGTGCTGGACGTGCAGACCGCATGAGACGACGCTTCATCCAGTCCCAAACATGCTCAATGGGGGACAGATCCGGAGATCTTGCTGGCCAGGGTAGTTGACTTACACCTTCTAGAGCACATTGGGTGGCACGGGATACATGCGGACGTGCATTGTCCT
Organism: Schistocerca cancellata; assembly: GCF_023864275.1. Taxonomy (NCBI): domain Eukaryota; kingdom Metazoa; phylum Arthropoda; class Insecta; order Orthoptera; family Acrididae; genus Schistocerca; species Schistocerca cancellata. The sequence goes on along the minus strand of NC_064627.1, from coordinate 776,120,219 downwards.
GTTGGAACAGCAAGTTCCCTTGCCGGTCTAGGAATGGTAGAACGATGGGTTCGATGACGGTTTGGATGTACCGTGCACTATTCAGTGTACCCTCGACGACCACCAGTGGTGTACGGCCAGTGTAGGAGATCGCTCCCCACACCATGATGCCGGGTGTTGGCCCTGTGTGCCTCGGTCGTATGCAGTCCTGATTGTGGCGCTCACCTGCACGGCGCCAAACACGCATACGACCATCATTGGCACCAAGGCAGAAGCGACTCTCATCGCTGAAGACGACACGTCTCCATTCGTCCCTCCATTCACGCCTGTCGCGACACCACTTGAGGTGGGCTGCACGATGTTGGGGCGTGAGCGGAAGACGGCCTAATGGTGTGCGGGACCGTAGCCCAGTTTCATGGAGACGGTTGCGAATGGTCCTCGCCGATACCCCAGGAGCAACAGTGTCCCTAATTTGCTGGGAAGTGGCGGTGCGGTCCCCTACGGCACTGCGTAGGATCCTACGGTCTTGGCGTTCATCCGTGCGTCGCTGCGGTCCGGTCCCAGGTCGACAGGCACGTGCACCTTTCGCCGACCACTGGCGACAACATCGATGTACTGTGGAGACCTCACACCCCACGTGTTGAGCAATTCGGCGGTACGTCCACCCGGCCTTCCGCATGCCCACTATACGCCCTCGCTCAAAGTCCGTCAACTGCACATACGGTTCACGTCCACGCTGTCGCGGCATGCTACCAGTGTTAAAGACTGCGATGGAGCTCCGTAAGCCACGGCAAACTGGCTGACACTGACGGCGGCGGTGCACAAATGCTGCGCAGCTAGCGCCATTCGACGGCCAACACCGCGGTTCCTGGTGTGTCCGCTGTGCCGTGCGTGTGATCATTGCTTGTACAGCCCTCTCGCAGTGTCCGGAGCAAGTATGGTGGGTCTGACACACCGGTGTCAATGTGTTCTTTTTTCCATTTCCAGGAGTGTAGGATGGTCGGCAGCAGCTAAACGGCCCAGTCTCAGATGCAGTTTTAGACAGTCTTAGGTCTTAGTCAGCCCTCGACAGTTCGCTCAAGCATTAGTAGCGGGAGCCTCATACTGCACGATGCTCTTTAATTTGGTTCCTGTAATAGCTGGACTTTATTACTCTTTGTTCTTTTGCAAAGTTTCTTCTTAACGCTTGGAGAAAGCTATAAGTTAAGTAAAACTTCCGTTTAATGTCTTTACGTGTCACTAATCATTTCTACTCCAGCCCACCTCTCATTACTGTTGTGTACGAAGTAGTTCAAAATGGCTCTGAGTACTATGGGACTTAACATCTATGGTCATCAGTCCCCTAGAACTTAGAACTACTTAAATCTAACTAACCTAAGGACAGCACACAACACCCAGCCATCACGAGGCAGAGAAAATCCCTGACCCCGCTGGGAATCGAACCCGGGAACCCGGGAGTGGGAAGTGAGAACGCTACCGCACGAGATGCGGGCTACGAAGTAGTACTCAACGGTAGTGAGAGGTACCAAGTGCATCCTTAACCAAATAATTGACCATAGGGTGGCTCAGATTCATCGCTAGAACAGTACTCTATATCGACGTCATTATCATTTGAGACATGCAGCGTTTTGATTACAATATGGTCTGTCATCTTGATATGGGATTTAGTTCACCTTCGCACCAGAAGTAGCTGTAGATCTGACATATGTCAGAAGTGCAAATATTAACAGTATCCCTCACTGTCCAGTATCGTTTCTGTTTCTCACATGAATATTTATGATATTCAATGTTAGTTGCAATGAAAAATTCAAAATACAATTTTTTTTTTTTTTTAGGTGATTCAGTTTGACATAAGACCCTCCAATTATAATACTGGACGAGAAATAAACTTCTGACCATTAACAGAAGAACCATAATTACAAAAGCGTTCAGGTGTTGTTGTACTTGTCAGTACAATGGTTAATATTTACTTTACTCCGGGGGAGACCACGCGGATACTACAACTCATAAAACATTGTTTCACTTTATTAAAACACAGCTAAGAAGATGTGCTTAACTTTGTACATCCTATTACCACAGGAGCAGTATAAGTATTTCCAAATGTCTCTGAACATTAACGTATCACATGATATAGATAAAATACATGTCCATTACACAGAGTACATTCTACATCTACACCTACATCTACGTGACTACTCTGCAATTCACATTTAGGTGCTTGGCAGAGGGTTCATCGAACCACAACCATACTATCTCTCTACCATTCCACTCCCGAACAGCGCGCGGGAAAAACGAGTACCTAAACCTTTCTGTTCGAGCTATGATTTCTCTAATTTTATTTTGATGATCATTCCTACCTACGTAGGTTGGGCTCAACAAAATATTTTCGCATTCGGAAGAGAAAGTTGGTGACTGAAATTTCGTAAATACATCTCGCCGCGACGAAAAACGTCTTTGCTTTAATGACTTCCATCCCAACTCGCGTATCATATCTGCCACACTCTCTCCCCTATTACGTGATAATACAAAACGTGCTGCCCTTTTTTGCACCCTTTCGATGTCCTCCGTCAATCCCACCTGGTAAGGATCCCACACCGCACATCAATATTCTAACAGAGGACGAACGAGTGTAGTGTAAGCTGTCTCTTTAGTGGACTTGTTGCATCTTCTAAGTGTCCTGCCAATGAAACGCAACCTTTGGCTCGCCTTCCACACAATATTATCTATGTGGTCTTTCTAACGGAAGTTGTTCGTAATTTTAACACCCAGGTACTCAGTTGAATTGACAGCCTTGAAAATTGTACTATTTATCGAGTAATCGAATTCCAACGGATTTCTTTTGGAACTCAAGTGGATCACCTCACACTTTTCGTTATTTGGCGTCAACTGCCACGTGCCACACCATACAGCAGTCTTTTCTCAATCGCTTTGCAACTGATACTGGTCTTCGGATGACCTTACTAGACGGTAAATTACAGCATCATCTGCGAACAACCTAAGAGAACTGCCCAGATTGTCACCCAGGTCATTTATATAGATCAGGAACAGCAGAGGTCCCAGGACGCTTCCCTGGGGAACACCTGATATCACTTCAGTCTTACTCGATGATTTGCCGTCTATTACTACGAACTGCGACCTTCCTGACCGGAAATCACGAATCCAGTCGCACAATGAGACGATACCCCATAGGCTTGCAGCTTGATTAGAAGGCGCTTGTGAGGAACGGTGTCAAAAGCTTTCCGGAAATCTAGAAATACGGAATCAGCTTGAGATCCCCTGTCGATACCGGCCATTACTTCGTGCGAATAAAGAGCTAGCTGCGTTGCACAAGAACGATGTTTTCTGAAACCATGCTGATTACGTATTAATAGATCGTTCCCTTCCAGGTGATTCATAATGTTTGAATACAGTATATGCTCCAAAACCCTACTGCAAACCGACGTCAGTGATATAGGTCTGTAGTTCGATGGATTACTCCTACTACCCTTCTTAAACACTGGTGCGACCTGCGCAATTTTCCAATCTGTAGGTTCAGATCTATCGGTGAGCGAGCGGTTGTATATGGTTGCTAAGTAGGGAGCTATTGTATCAGCGTAATCTGAAAGAAAACTAATCGGTATACAATCTGGACCTGAAGACTTGCCCGTATCAAGCGATTTGAGTTGCTTCGCAACCCCAAGGTATCTACTTCTAAGAAACTCATGCTAGCAGCTGTTCGTGTTTCAAATTCTGGAATATTCCATTCGTCTTCCCTGGTGAAGGAATTTCGGAAAACTGCGTTCAATAAATCCGCTTTAGCGGCACAGTCGTCGGTAACAGTATCATCGGCACTGCGCAGCGAAGGTATTGACTGCGTCTTGCCGCTTGTGTACTTTACATACGACCAGAATTTCTTCGGATTTTCTACCAAATTTCGAGACAATGTTTCGTTGTGGAACCTATTAAAGGCATCTCGCATTGAAGTCCGTGCCAAATTTCGGCGTCTGCAAATTTTAGCCAATCTTCGGGATTTGGCGTTCTTCTGAACTTTGCATGCTTTTTCCGTTGCCTCTGCAACAGCATTCGGACCTTTTTTGTGTACCATGGGGGATCATTTACATCTCTTACCAATTTATGAGGTATGAATCTCCCAATTGCTGTTGCTACTATATCTTTGAATTTGAGCCACATCTCGTCTACATTTGCATAGGCAGTTCGGAAGGAATGGAGATTGTCTCTTAGGAAGGCTTCTAGTGACACTCTATCCGCTTTTTTAAATAAAATTCAACAGTAACTTGTGACTTGGCAAGACAGCCAAGCCACTATGATTGGTAGCCGAAAGGCACGCGTCTAAGCGTGGAGTTTATAGTAGGAAGAAAAGTGCGTAGCTTCTGGAATAACTTAACTTTAATCCATAATTGGTGAACATCGGTCTGACGGTACATGCATCACATGATAAATAGCAAATGATAATGGCGCCTTGCTAGGTCGTAGCAAATGACGTAGCTGAAGGCTATGCTAACTATCGTCTCGGCAAACGTAATTTGTCAGTGAACCATCTCTAGCAAAGTCGGCTGTACAACTGGGGCGAGTGCCAGGAAGTGTCTCTAGACCTTCCGTGTGGCGGCGCTCGGTCTGCAATCACTGACAGTGGCGACACGCGGGTCCGTCGTATACTAGCGGACCGCGGCCGATTTAAAGACTACCACCTAGCAAGTGTGGTGTCTGGCGGTGACACCACATAACTTTCACATAAGCGTTCTGATCAGACAGCTGTTCTACTAGAAGACTATGTTATCGTCTTAGTCGATGATTGCGGACTGGGCTGAGCGGTACTGTGCTCGGCCGGAAGTAGAAGAGCCGTGGCGGCGGCGTAGAAAAACTCCTATGGCTGTGGCTACGCCGGCGTCGCTCACCCGTCTCTCTTGTGGTGGTGTTGCGAGGTACCAGTCTTCCTTTGGGACATCGCTCTTCGGACGACACCGCAGGTACGTCACTCATGCAATACGTCGTTTATTCTTTGTGGCGAAATAAAATATCTACGTATGGATTCTTGGAGATATTTTATATTTTGTACTCTCGAAAATAATTGTCACGATTGAAGAATATGTCCAGTTTATTCCACAGAAACATCATACTTTACAGGCTACAAAACTTGTAGAAATCGCTTCCAGAATTTCTTACATAACACACTGCCTTAGTGACTAGTTTGTCGGTCATAATCCCCGAGTTTAATTATTCATAGATATGAGAAACGGATTGATTACTTCCCTTTGGAAGGACAGCTGCCTTGAGGACGCCATGCCCAAATGAGGAAATTGTAGGTGGAATCACCAGTGACGATGAAGGTTTGAGTTTGGCCGTGACGTGTTCTCAGACTGTCTGATGGTTGCAGCTCGCGATTTCTTATCCAGTGCTGCTACGAAACACAACTTAAAAATAAAAATAAAAATAGTGTAAAACGCAGTCACTGTGTAGGGCTGAGTTCCCTTTTCCCACTCTACACACCTCATCCGCTCAGTGCTCCTGTGCTGTGGTTAGCACAATGGACTCGCATTCACGACGAGTGTTGTACAAATCCCCATCCGATAAATCAGATTTAGGTTTCCGTAAATCATTTGAGGAAAGTGCTAGGATGGTTCCTTTGCAAAGCATTCGAATGGTGAAGACGCGTCAGACCGTGGACTACGTTGGTACCTGTCTCTCTGTCCTACCTTAATGTTGTAGAGTTTGACAGAAGATGGTGGTAGCAAAAGAAAAAAACTTACGGCGTCTATCGACTGACAACTAAGAAGTGTTTTGGAAAACGAATACAGTTTCTGGAATCGTCGTTGTTTGAAAAACAGATAAAAATAAAAGAGTTTTGTGTTATCTTTAAGAAATACAAAAATCAGTATACTTGTAAACAAGTATCAGCCTTTCACATTGAAACTAGAAGTAACAGAAATACTTAATTAAATCACCATTTCTGAAACTAAGAAACGACATGCATTTTTCCATAAAGCGTTAAATTAAATAAGATGGTAAAATAATCGCGAGCTTTCGCGATGTGGCATCTGTAATCATCCTCTTTCTTCTGAAGACAGCAACGAAACGAGATGTTAATTAAGAAACATTTTGCCGCGATGGATAGCCGCGCGGTCTAGGGCGTCTTGTCACGGTCCGCGCGGCCCCTCCATCAGATGTTCGAGTCCTCCCTCGGGCATGGGTGTGTGTATTGTTCTTAGCGTAAGTTGGTTTAATTTAGATTAAGTAGTGTGTAAGCTTAGGGACCGATGTCCACAGCAGTTTGGTCCCATAAGAACTTACGACAAATATCCAATACCCAAGAAACACTGTGGTCCTGTGATCAGTTAGCCTGGATGCACCCGGATAAGCGGCGTCATGTTCACACGTTCTGTTGTCTTCATCAGTTTCTTAGTCATTGGTATTCTCAGTGCCACTCCTTATATGTCAGATATGTGCACCATCATTGCGTAGCTGTAGTACCAGAGTTGACTCCACCTTTACATAACACTAAATATTTCTCCATTTCAGCTATACAAGTAAGGAATTTATTAATGTGTTACCTTCGTCCTATCCAAAACTACTCTCCATTCAATCATTGGCTTAGCTCCACCCTCTAAATGACCCAGATTTTTTTCTTCCTGACTAACAGGGAGCCAGAAACTGTGTCAAATTGTAAACTCTATGATTTTCTCATCACTTTCTGTTTCTGCTTTCTTCCTTTTAATTTGCTTTCTTCCTTACATTTAATTTAAATCTACATCTATACTCCACACGCCACCTTGTGGTGTGTGGTGGAGGGTACTTTGTGTACCACTGTCACTTCCCCTTTCCTGTTCCAGTAGCGAATGGTTGCCGGGAAGAACGATTGCGGGTAAGCGTCCGTGAGGGCTTCTCGCTCTTGCTCTGATCAGTCAACTTCTTGTCATGTTAATTATTCTTTTTTATTGTTATTTTATTATTATTATTATTATTATTATTATTATTATTATTATTATTATTATTATTGTGATTTTCAGACCGAAGACTGCCGGCCTATGTAGCTGACTGCTCAGCGGGACTGACTGCCATACGGAGGAGTCGGGTTCGATTCCCGGTACTGCCACGGATTATTCCTCGTCAGGAGGGGGACTAGTACTGCGGATGCACCCAGCCTCGCGAGAACAACTGAGTACCAGTAGATCGATTAGTGGCGCTTCGAACGCCGAAAAACCTGATAGCGACCAGGAGAGCTATGTGCTGACAACATGTGGCTCCATACCGCATGACGCCATTAGCAGAGGATAACACGACGGTCGGACGGGCGCGATTCGCCCATCTAGGACGAGAGAGCGGAACAGTCCGAAGACTGCTCTGATAAGCTCTTCACGTTACTGTACTTTTGCAAGCCTCTTGATGTGCGAATATTTACTGCAACCTACATCTATTTGAACGTGGTTACCGCATTCACCTCTTGGTCTCCCTATATAATTTTACCTCTCACACTTGTCTCCAGTATTCAACTGATGATTCCTAGATGCCTCAGAATGTGTCGTAAAAAACTGATCCCTTCTGTTAATCAAATGCCGGCCTTTGTGGCCGAGCGGTTCTAGGCGCTTCAGTCTGGAACCGCGCGACCGCTACGTCGCAGGTTCGAATCCTGCCTCGGGCATAGATGTGTGTGATGTCCTTAGGTTAGTTAGGTTTAAGAAGTTCTAAGTTCTAGGGAACTGATGACCACAGATGTTAAGTCCCATAGTGCTCAGAGCCATTTGAACCATTTGTTAATTAAATGGTGCCACTTACCTCCCTAATTACATTTAGTACATTCCCATTAATTACACAGTACATCTATATAGTTTTCAGCAGTCATAGGCCGGCCGAAGTGGCCATGCGGTTAAAGGCGCTGCAGTCTGGAACCGCAAGACCGCTACGGTCGCAGGTTCGAATCCTGCCTCGGGCATGGATGTTTGTGATGTCCTTAGGTTAGTTAGGTTTAACTAGTTCTAAGTTCTAGGGGACTAATGACCTCAGAAGTTGAGTCCCATAGTGCTCAGAGCCATTTGAACCATTTTTTTCAGCAGTCATACATCGCACCACATTTCAAAAGCTTCTATTCTCTTCTTGTCTGATCTGCATATCGTCCACGTCTCGCTACAGTCCAGAAAAATACCTCCAAAAAAGAGTTCTTAACACTTAATTTTGTATTAGACTTTAACAAATTCCTCTTTTTCAGAAATACTTCCCCTGCTATAACCAGTCTGCATTTTATATCCCCTCTACTTCGGCCATCATCAGTTATTTTACCGCCCAAATAGCAAACTCATCTCGTACTTTCAGTGTCTCATTTTCTTATCCAGTTTCCTCACCAGCATCCGATTGGATTGGAATTCATTCCAATACTCTTGTTGATATTCAGCTTATATCCTCGTGTTAAGACTCTGTCCACTTTGTTCAACTGCTCTTCCAAGTTCTTTGCTGTCTCCGACGGAATTGGGATGTAACCGGTGAATCTCGAAGTTTCAATTTCTTTCTCTGACCTTTAACTCCGTTTCCAAATTTTTCTTTTGTTTGTTTCACCAACGTTTCCATGTAAAATATTATTATTATTCTCCCGTGATGTATATAATTTTCTGTGTCTGTTCACAAAAGACGTCTGATTCGATGTGAGATCAAAAGCTGTGCAGAATGAAAAAGGACGCTCTTGTACGTTACGTTGCTACGAAGCAGAGCAGCAAAGCAAAGCTCGGGCGGGCGACCACTGACCGACATTGTGCAGCTCGCACGACTACACGGCGGCCGTGTAAACAGCGTCCTGAATATGGGCCCCTGATCTCCATGCATTAGGCAAATGACGGACCAGATAGTCAACGGGCGCCCAAGGTGAATTAATACGGGGACCCGTCTGGCAACAAGTACACGCGGAGCAGAGTTGCCGAAACGATAGCTTCAAAGGCGGCACAGGAAGGAGGCGCGCTGCATCGGCCACAGTCTCCTCTCTGTTGACGTCACCCCTTACCCTCCCTCCCACTGTTCTGTCTCTAATGACCTAAATGTCGACGTGAAGTTAAGCCCTAACCTTTACTCTTTGCTTCATTTCCTTCTGTTTATCCTTTTACGACGGCGTGCTGAAAAGTGCAGTCTCCGAAATTTTTATGTGAAAACTCTTAAAACTTGTTAAATAAAACAAACGTTATTAACATTCTATATCTTTATTCTTCATGTCTACACATTTATTTCTCTTTAGTCAATTTCGCGACGAGGACATTTCCCAAGCGAGAGACTAGTTTGTTGATAGCACCATCATAGAATGTTTAGCTTCGTTGGCGGAACCACCACCTCACCTCTGTTTGCACCGCTTCATCTCTTTGAAAGTGAAATTCTTAAAGATATTCTTTAAGTTTTGGAATCAGATGAAAATCGGATGGGGTGAAGTCGGCACTGTATGGAGGATGTCGATGACCAAGAACCCAAGGCGCCGGATTGCTGCAAATGTCGCTTGCTCGTGTGTGATCTGGCATTGTCATTGTCAAAGAGAGGGTGCTCATGTGTGGACGAACTCGAATTCAAAATTCGATTACAGCACGCTGTTTCTGATACGACGACATAGTTACATTATAGACGCCCAAGTTACACGCTACAATTCGGAGCGCCATGTTACAAGCTACAATTCGGAGGCCTCTACCGGCAGAGGGCTGCAAATATGTAGACACGAAGAATAAAAATGTAGAATGTTACTAACGTTTGTTATGAAACTTCCTGGCAGATTAAAACTGTGTGCCGGACAGAGACTCGACCGGGGACCTTTACATTTTGCGGGCAAGTGCTCTACCATCCGAACTATCCAAGCACGACCCACGCCCCGTCCTCACAGCTTTACTTCCGCCAGTACCTCGTCTCCTACCTTCCAAACGGGCGTGAGTCGTGCTTCGGTAGCTCAGTTGGTAGAGCACTTGCCCGCGAAAGGCAAAGGTCCCGAGTTCGAGTCTCGGTCGGGCACACAGTTTTAATCTGCCAGGAAGTTTCATATCAGCGCACACTCCGCTGCAGAGTGAAAATCTCATTCTGGAAACATCCCCCAGGCTGTGGCTAAGCCGTGTCTCCGCAATATCCTTTCTTTCAGGAGTGCTAGTTCTGCAAGGTTCGCAGGAGAGCTTCTGTAAAGTTTGGAAGGTAGGAGACGAGGTACTGGCGGAAGTAAAGCTGTGAGTACCGGGCGTGAGTCGTGCTTCGGTAGCTCAGTTGGTAGAGCACTTGCCCGCGAAAGGCAAAGGTCCCGAGCTCGAGTCTCGGTCGGGCACACAGTTTTAATCTGCCAGGAAGTTTCAGCTTCTGTGAAGTTTGAAAGGTGGGAGACGCGGTACTGGCGGAAGTAAAGCATTGAAGACGGGGCGTGAGTCGTGCTTGGGTAGCTCAGTTGGTAGAGCACTTGCCCGCGAAAGGCAAAGGTCCCGAGTTCGAGGGTCGGTCCGGCACACAATTTTAATCTGCCAGGAAGTTTCATATCAATGCACACTCCGCTTCAGAATGAAAATCTCATTCTGCGAACGTTTGTTATATTTTAAAAGTTTAAGAGTTTTCACACAAAAAAATTGGAGGCATTACTTTTCAGCACGCCCACACATTCTACTGCGCTAACACTAATATTGTACGTTGCTAACAGAGGTGATAGCAGTTACAGGGTTTTGTTACAGGGAGGCTGCAGACTAGTCCAGCCCTTACTGTTCACGGTTGATACTAAGACTGATTCAACAATTTTCATATATTATCCCTGTATTCTGTCGCGCTACTCCGAATACCCCACGTTGTAAACAGAAATTATAGTAGTTCCCAAGTTTTTTTAAAGAGAGGTTCCGGGCTATTTCAGCACCTGCTGCACACGGGTGAGGCCAAAATGAACAGAAAATCTTTCCACCTGTGATGTCAGTATTGGAGTTCGCACGCTAATCCAGCAGCAGGTGTTCAATGTGAGTGGCAAAATCGACTGATCTTTTTCTTGCTATGTTCGTTCTGCAACAGTTGCGTGTACTTTCTAGCACTGAGCAACTTCTTGTTGGCCTAACTTAGTGGAATAATCGCAAGAGAATAATTCTCTTCAGATCTATATTTTCCCTCTCTGAACATCATCCATGCAAACAGCCTCTGATACATGAAGTTTGAGATCAGTGTGTTATACTAATTACCAGTAACCTCCCGCCACCCCCAACTCTTTAAAGAAACTAACTACCATACGTGAAACAGCTTCAAACATCTGATCCATTTTACAACTGCGGCAGAAGGAAGAAAAAGTTTCGCAAAGGTTTAAAATTATACTTAAAGTTTGTTGGAAGTCGCTAAGTGCTCCCATTGTCAAACTCTGGATGATTATATTCCGCAAAATTTTCGCTCTATTTTAAATAAAGCGAGTTTTCCACTCATTTCAATGTTTATGACGTCGTATTTCGTGACCTATTCGTCGCATAGGCGTGATAATATAATTTTGCAGATATATTCAATGGTGTATCTGGATACTGTCTGAAAATGCAAATAGATTTAGTAGTAAAAATGTAATTAATTAAAGCGTCATACGCGATGCTTAAGTTTTATTGCACGAACAGCGGAAGTGTAACGGCCAATACACTTGTTTCCTTTCATTACACCAAACGCTCATTTCCATTTCAATTATTTTGTATGCATATCAGTGAAAAAAGTTGCCAAAGATTTTAAATTAGGCGCAAAGATTATCGGAAGTGGCTTAGTGGTCTCATTCTCAAATACTGCATGAATAAAGTCCGGATAATTTATGCGCCGTGAGTTAACGCTGCTCAAGCCATGTTCGCAGTTTCTAACTTTAATACTTCATTTACTGTGTTAAGCCTTTAACGTAAGATTACACACCATAATGAGTAGATTGTAACATCATTTGAAATTCTGAAATTTTTAAATAATACTGCAAATCGATTTTTTTTTTTTTTTTTTTTTTTTTTTTTGTGGGCTTGGAGGACGAAAACCTGTGAGAAAAACTCAAAAGCCGAAGGGCACCTCTTTCACAAGACCGGCAGAAGACACTGAGTGAAGTCCTCAACAGATACTGGCAGGACATCAAAGCTGACATGCGAACAAGATCTAAAATGACGTTGACTGTTAACTTGTAGTCCATAGACTCAGTTCGGAGAACATTAAAATAAAGTAAAAATAAAAGTTGCTAGGTAACCGCAACCGTGACCTGGTGATGGGGCAACTACACTCCTGGAAATTGAAATAAGAACACCGTGAATTCATTGTCCCAGGAAGGGGAAACTTTATTGACACATTCCTGGGGTCAGATACATCACATGATCACACTGACAGAACCACAGGCACATAGACACAGGCAACAGAGCATGCACAATGTCGGCACTAGTACAGTGTATATCCACCTTTCGCAGCAATGCAGGCTGCTATTCTCCCATGGAGACGATCGTAGAGATGCTGGATGTAGTCCTGTGGAACGGCTTGCCATGCCATTTCCACCTGGCGCCTCAGTTGGACCAGCGTTCGTGCTGGACGTGCAGACCGCGTGAGACGACGCTTCATCCAGTCCCAAACATGCTCAATGGGGGACAGATCCGGAGATCTTGCTGGCCAGGGTAGTTGACTTACACCTACTAGAGCACGTTGGGTGGCACGGGATACATGCGGACGTGCATTGTCCTGTTGGAACAGCAAGTTCCCTTGCCGGTCTAGGAATGGTAGAACGATGGGTTCGATGACGGTTTGGATGTACCGTGCACTATTCAGTGTCCCCTCGACGATCACCAGTGGTGTACGGCCAGTGTAGGAGATCGCTCCCCACACCATGATGCCGGGTGTTGGCCCTGTGTGCCTCGGTCGTATGCAGTCCTGATTGTGGCGCTCACCTGCACGGCGCCAAACACGCATACGACCATCATTGGCACCAAGGCAGAAGCGACTCTCATCGCTGAAGACGACACGTCTCCATTCGTCCCTCCATTCACGCCTGTCGCGACACCACTGGAGGCGGGCTGCACGATGTTGGGGCGTGAGCGGAAGACGGCCTAACGGTGTGCGGGACCGTAGCCCAGCTTCACGGAGACGGTTGCGAATGGTCCTCGCCGATAGCCCAGGAGCAACAGTGTCCCTAATTTGCTGGGAAGTGGCGGTGCGGTCCTCTACGGCACTGCGTAGGATCCTACGGTCTTGGCGTGCATCCGTGCGTCGCTGCGGTCCGGTCCCAGGTCGACGGGCACGTGCACCTTCCGCCGACCACTGGCGACAACATCGATGTACTGTGGAGACATCACGCCCCACGTGTTGAGCAATTCGGCGGTACGTCCACCCGGCCTCCCGCATGCCCACTATACGCCCTCGCTCAAAGTCCGTCAACTGCACATACGGTTCACGTCCACGCTGTCGCGGCATGCTACCAGTGTTAAAGACTGCGATGGAGCTCCGTATGCCACGGCAAACTGGCTGACACTGACGGCGGCGGTGCACAAATGCTGCGCAGCTAGCGCCATTCGACGGCCAACACCGCGGTTGCTGGTGTGTCCGCTGTGCCGTGCGTGTGATCATTGCTTGTACAGCCCTCTCGCAGTGTCCGGAGCAAGTATGGTGGGTCTGACACACCGGTGTCAATGTGTTCTTTTTTCCATTTCCAGGAGTGTATGTATCATATCTGCTCGCACATAACAGGGTTTTATTAGCCGCGATGATTAGCGAAAATGCCTGCATAGCTGACACATCATCTGGACACGGTATCTCACAGTTTAGAGGCATTTTTGATCCAATTTCAGTTTAAGTGTCTCCACTGATGTTATTACGCTTTTCTGAGTTCCCTAACCCTTCATAGGGGCTGGCTCTATTATTAGGATAGTAATTTTACACAAAAAGAAATTTTCTGATATTATCGAGTAAAGTTTGTTGCATGCAATTAGCAAACCCTTGAGTTATGTACACCGAGAAGACAGTAGAACAGGCTGATACGCACAGGAAAGCAGGCAAAGCAATTTTTTTTACTTTGTTTTTAGGAAACGATATCTAGTACTGTTTAAAACCAATACATGAAAGAGGTTACTAGACAGGAAGTGTTATCTGTAACGCTTTCGAGGAATTGGCAGCGATTTACAACGAAGTGGAACAAGTAATTAGCTTCCTTCAGGCGCAATAGGAGAAGCAATACAAGACACACTTCCCCTAGAGTCTTGTTTTTAGGGAAGATTCAATCATCATTCAGTTTATTGACTTCTCAAAAGAGACAGTCACCTTAATGTTCAGTATGTAGTTCGTTGTCGCTAATGAATAAATGACACTTAACTTATTTCCCAGTGACGAAGCAGGCCGCCGTGGCCGAAAGTTTCTAGGCGCTTCAATCCGGAACCGCGCTGCTGCTACGGTCGCAAGTTCGAATCCTGCCTCGGGCATGGATTTGTGTGATGTCCTTAGGTTAGTTAAGTTTCAGTAGTTCTAAGTCTAGGGGACTGATGACCTTAGATGTTAAGTCCCATAGTGCTTAGAGCCATTTGAACCTAGTGACGATATTATTGCAACATCCAATTTCTTTGATATGCTCGACATAACTGTTCCAAGAATTCTAGGGAGATGTTGTTTTGCAATTGGATTAAATGGTCTCACACTTGGGCTGAACATTGGTAGTTTGTTACTAAAGATTCTCCTGGTTGTGTGGTTGATGTGCGCATATTAAAAAACAGTACAACAGTTAAACAATTGATCACAATATCTGTGTATCATCTGAACGATAAAAAGGTTTGGCCGCTGTACTGCAACGGAGCACCGCCACAATAAGAAACGAAGTTAAACAAGCTATATCTATTTTTGGAGGGTCACCTAACTACGGTCAGTTGTAGGGCGATAGTTTGGTTCTGAGTTTCAAATCAAGTCTGACTTTAATAAATCATTTATTTACTCTAAGATCTCGAACACACCTCGACAAAATGACAGACAATAAGTTTCCAAAGGAATCAACATAAACTCTCGTAAAATTGGCTGGGAAACCGCTCCCACACAAGGAGCTCACCTAAAATACTGAATCCCAAAACTCCCTAGAAGCACAGGTTGATCAAGAATGTCCCACTAACACTGTGGGGAGGCACTTCATTTACGTGAGAGTGCTACAAGCTTCCCTAAGCTGAGCAGCTCAGACATGCACAGTAAATGAGTCCACGACCCACGAAACAATACAGTAAATCAGCTAACGCAAGTTGCGTAGCAAATTTCGCAAATTGAGAGCTGCTCAGAAAGCGGTTATCGCTAACGCAAAATGTAACATTTACTCCAAGCTCAGAAAACGATAAAAGTCGCCCAATCAGCATCAGCAAACGTGCGCCCCACTCGGCGCCAGGACCAGAACCCTCCACCATTCTGCAGCAGGATTGCAAGTATCCAAAATCATCATCCTCTAAAACTAACTCCCAGCTTTGTGGAAAATTCCACGTGGAAAGGATAATTCAATGCTGCAACCAATATGACTACCGAAATGTTGCTTTACTTACGGGAATAGAGGGTAACCTGCAGAAATTTCCCGTTCTTGACTTACAGAACGCATTTTAATATGCAAAATGCTGATATCGGCTGCTCGCTATGTCCCACTCATTGGTCGAGGCAGTGTAGCAGACAAAACGCATTTCGTTGGATACCGAAATCTGGAGCATAGGGCTAAGAATTTTCTCACGGCAGACGCGCAGAGTTGTGGCGGCCTTTTGTTAGATCTGCGCACAGGGAAGTGAATTCATCGCATTCAGTGCTATACCAGGGACATGCAGTGGATGAGTGGCAGACTGCTTTCAAAGGTGAAAGCCACGTTTGCCGACAAAGCGAGGAGCAGGAGTTTACCGCGACCGCAACCGACTTCTGCCAGCTGCAGTGCCCTCAAGACCCAAGTATCTTCTCTAAAGCCTCTGTGACTGACTTCCTGTGGTCAAACCAGACCACGGGACGAACAACAGAGCCCTCTCGTTCCTAATCAGCCTTCTTCCCGAGTTAGCAAGGTCCCTACTTAAAAATAGCCAAGGAATAAGAAGATACATAATTAAATACCGCAGAGTGACTATCATGTCACATTTTTTTCAGAAATGCTGAATTTTGAGTTTAATGATTATGATGGCTTGAGCGAGTAAGGTAGCTGCTCATGGTATAAGCGTTCCAGGTTTGAAGACTAGTCTCGCACAATGTTTTACATGTCACTAGTTCTTTTTGTTTTATATGAACGTTGTCAAAACCACCGGCAACCACCGTATGACAGAGAGGACACTGGCAGAACGTATTTAGAATCTTACTAACAGTTAAATTGCCAACTATTATGCCTTGCACTTCTTTTTCAGATTTATGAAAAACTGACTTATGCCTTTGCTGTTGTTATATTAAGAAAATGGAAAAAAATGGCGAATTATATTGGAATAGTGTGTGGTAAGTAGTAGATGGCACACGCTTGATGGACGACGAAGTTGAAAACACAGTAATATGCGACTTGACGAACACAAGCGAAGAGTCGTCCGTATTGTCAGGTACTGAATTAGGAGTTGGTTGGTTTGGGGAAGGAGACCAGACAGCGTGGTCATCGGTCTCATCGGATTAGGGAAGGATTGGGAAGGAAGTCGGCCGTGCCCTTTCAGAGGAACCATCCCGGCATTTGCCTGGAGTGATTTAGGGAAATCACGGAAAGCCTAAATCAGGATGGCCGGACGCGGGATTGAACCGTCCTGAATTAGGAGATGCAGTGGATTTTGCTTTGATGTCTGAGAGGTCTTTGTATAGAAGGTGCCCCCTTTATCTTCAGTACCCCAAGTAATATTTTGCTCAAAAGTAACATAAATAATGTATCAATTAAAGGTGGTTTACTTACCAGAATATGTTAAACAGCATGATGACGTCTTATGTAAACAGCATTATTTATTTTTATCCGCTAATTCTCATCCTATGCACTAGACCCGTATCAAAACGTAAAAAAGTGGCGTTTTTAAATGCGTGGCATAAAACTGACCTTGAATCTCCTCATCTACTTCACAGAATTGACAGTAAATAGACGGAAATGAGATGTACTCTGATTTCAGGAATTCCAGTCTCCTATTCAAGCTGTCATATGCTCATTTGGGTATTCATTGCAGTAGAAACGAGAACATTAAGTTGGGCTGTTTCATCTCTGCTACTTCTACGACGACTGCTTTGCTTTGGGTTGGAACTTCTCGTTTCCTGAAAAGTCACGACAAGGCGTGCAAACATCCGCCAGGAAAGCGGACTCCAGTCAGAATATCACACTCACCAGTGTCCCTCTACGTGGGTAGCACTACGCCTATCTTCAGCCGCAATAAAGATAAAGTAATGACGATGCCGTTTTTAATTAGTGCCTACCTTTAGCATTGACAACATACCGTTTAAAAGTACTGCATATACCGGTATTGTAAATAAGAAAATATTATTACAGTTGCTGTTGTATGTTATATTCTCAATAGATGATTGACATCTCTATCTTCTCTTCCCTGGTGTCCACTGCACTCATGCAAATCATCATCACCGGCCGTTGTGGCCGAGCGGTTCTAGGCGCTTCAGTCCGGAACCGCGCAGCTCCTACGGTCGCAGGTTCGAATCCTGCCTCGAGCATGGATGTGAGTGTGATGTCCTTAGGTTAGTTAGGTTTAAGTAGTTCTAAGTCTAGGGGCCTGATGACTTCAGATGTTAAGTCCCATAGTGCTTAGAGCCATTTTTGAAATCTTCATGTGAGGACCGTTGATTGAATAAGAATTGTGCATTTTCACTGTGTTTCCATATAACGCCAAATTTAACCGTCAGGAAGAAGATGCTGTGATATGCAAACGATTAGCTTTTCAGAGCATTCACACAAAGCTGGTGCCCGTGGCGACACCTAGAACGTGCTGTCATGAGGAAAGTTTCCAACCGATTTCTCATACACAAACAGCAGTGGACCGGCGTTGCCTGGTGAAACGTTGTTGTGATGCCTCGTGTAAGGAGAAGAAATGCGTACCATCACGTTTCCGACTTTAATAAAGGTCGGATTGTAGCCTATCGCGATTGCGGTTTATCGTATCGCGACATTGCTGCTCGCGTTGTTCGAGTTCCAATGACTGTTAGCAGGATATGGAATCGGTGGGGTCAGAAGGCTAGTACGGAACGCCGTGCTGGATCCCAAAAAAATGGTTCAAATGGCTCTGAGCACTATGGGACTTAACATCTATGGTCATCAGTCCCCTAGAACTTAGAACTACTTAAACCTAACTAACCTAAGGACATCACACAACACCCAGTCATCAGGAGGCAGAGAAAATCCCTGACCCCGCCGGGAATCGAACCCGGGCGCGGGAAGCGAGAACGCTACCGCACGACCACGAGCTGCGGACTCTGAATCCCAACGGCTTCTTATCTCTAGCAGTCGAGATGAGAGGGATCTTATCCGCATGACTGTAACGGATCGTGCAGCCACGTCTCGATCCCTGAGTCAACAAATGGGGACGTTTGCAAGACAACAACCATCTGCACGAACAGTTCGACGACGTTTGCAGCAGCATGGACTATCAGCTCTGAGACCATGGCTGCGGTTACCCCTGACGCTGCATCACAGACAGGAGCGCCTACGATGGTGTACTCAACGACGAATCTGGGTGCACGAATGGCAAAACGTCATTTTTTCGGATGAATCAGGTTCTGTTTACAGCATAATGATGGTCGCATCCGTGTTTGGCGACATCGCGGCGAACGCACATTGGAAGCGTGTTTTCGTCATCGCTATACTGGCATATCACCCGGCGTGATGGTATGGGGTGCCATTGATTACACGTCTCGGTCACCTCTTGTTCGCATTGACGGCACTTTGAACAGTGGACGTTACATTTCAGATGTGTTACGACCAGTGGCTCTACCCTTCATTCGATTCCTGCGAAACCCTACATTTCCGTAGGATAATGCACGACCGCATGTTGCAGATCCTGTACGGGCCTTTCTGGATACAGAAAATGTTCGACTGCTGCCCTGGCCAGTACATTCTCCAGGTCTCTCACCAATTGAAAGCGTCTGGTCAATGGTGGCCGAACAACTGGCTCGTGACAATACGCCAGTCACTACTCTTGATGAACTGCGGTATCGTGTTGAAGCTGCATGGGCAGCTGTACCTGTACACACCATCCAAGCTCTGTTTGACTTAATGCCCAGGCGTATCAAGGCCGTTATTATGGTCAGAGGCGGTTGTTCTGGGTACTGATTTCTCAGGATCTATGCACCCCAATTGCGTGAAAATGTAATCACATGTCAGTTCTAGTATAATATATTTGTCCAATGAATACCCGTTTATCATCTGCATTTCTTATTGCTGTAGCAATTTTAATGGCCAGTATTGTAATAGTCTCACCACACGTCTTTCTGGGAGACTCGACGCTGATTTCACTTTTCACATTGTTTCCCCATCGAGAATGAGAGGAAGTCTTAGAGTCCAGTGGGTCGCTTCAGCGCCTGGCGCACTTGGCAACAACACGAACAGGGCCAGGTGCCGTCTAGCCGCATTCCAATGCTGGCCGCGTCTTCCGCAGCGCAGCTCAGACCAGCCACTGGCGCCGCACAGTTGCGTCACAGAAGCGCCGGTGGTATACGTAAGTGTGTCACTGGATTTGGGTCACCGTGCGGGTGTGGGGCAAGGTAGCTGGCACAAGGACGCAGCCGCCGATGCAGCAGGCAATGCGCTGCGCGGCGGAACCTTCCGGAAGTGCCCCTCTTCACGCGGCGTCACCACTCCGGTTTAAGTCTGATAGGAGGGACAGACGTTAGGCGGGTTTCGCTGTCAGTGTGTGTGAGTTTGTCAAAATGGTCTTGGGAGAGCATACGATGAGTGTGTTAGTGTAGATTGGGTGGGTTGTGTTGATATATGGCAGCAGCATACAAGGATTTATGATTAGGAGGGAAACAATGGGGTCGTTGGAATCGGGTTTGTAGACAATACAGGATAAATGGACGTGTTCAATTTGGAAGGGGAGACTGGAAAAATGATGAGCTGGTTTGGATTCTTACGAGGGAAGGTAAGCGGATTTGGAAAGCAAGGCGAAAAGCGGCATTGAAGGATTGGATGAATTTCTCGAATTTTGAGTGAGCAGATATCCAGGAGACATTTGCGTAGGAGAGGATACGTCGGACCAAGGCTTTGTACGTGTGGAGGGTGGTGGAATCATGCAGCAACCATTATGTTCAGGCGGTTGGTAGTCTTAGTAGTTTAAGTATATTGTGGGTGTTTTGTTGGATGAGTAGCAGGTGGGATGAAATATCTTCTCTATCGGCAGTTTTAGGGGGATAGGTGGTTTGCCCGAAACCCGAGTATAGTGTAGTAGTGTAACCTGAATATTTGGCTGGAGTCTGGGCCCAGAGCTTGAAATGCCAAGGCTTCACACTTTATTTTTTTTTATTATTTGCGGTGTATGCATCTGATATGTACTCTGCATATCCGATAACTGAGAAGTCTGTTGTGCCATCTATTGGCTGCTCTTGTAACGATGTATTTTTTGGAGAGAGTTGTCGATCGGACATTGTCGTACTTCAAAATTACTACTGCGGTGTGAGGCAGGACGCATCCGCTACGACGGAAGAGGTTCTTTATTTTTTTATTTATTTATTTATTGTTCCGTGGGACCAAATTAAGGAGAAGTCTCCATGGTCATGGAACGAGTCAATACATGAAATTATAACACGATATTAGAAACAGATAAAATGAAATATAAAAAAAACATATTCAGGTGACAAGTCGTAAGTTTAAATGAAGACAATCAACAATGTAACACTGGAATTTGCTTAATTTTTTAGCTCTTCCAGGAGCTCCTCGACAGAATAGAAGGAGTGAGCCATGAGGAAACTCTTCAGTTTAGACTTAAAAGAGTTTGGGCTACTGCTAAGATTTTTGAGTTCTTGTGGTAGCTTATTGAAAATGGATGCAGCAGAATACTGCACTCCTTTCTGCACAAGAGTCAAGGAAGTGCATTCTACATGCAGATTTGATTTCTGCCTAGTATTAACTGAGTGAAAGGTGCTAACTCTTGGGAATAGGCTAATATTGCTAACAACAAACGACATTAAAGAAAATATATACTGTGAGGGCAATGTCAGAATTCCCAGATTTTTGAATAGGGGTCGACAAGAGGTTCTCGAACTTACACCACATATAGCTCGAACAGCCCGTTTTTGAGTCAAAAATACCCTTTTTGAATCAGAAGAATTACCCCAAAAAATAACACCATACGACATAAGCGTATGAAAATATGCGAAGTAGACTACTTTTCGTGTTGAAGTGTCACTTATTTCAGATACTGTTCTAATGGTAAATAAAGCAGCATTTAGCTTCTGAACAAGATCCTGGACATGGGCTTTCCACAACAGCTTACTATCTATCCGAACGCCTAGGAATTTGAACTGTTCCGTCTCGCTTATAATATGCCCATTCTGTCTGATAAAAATGTCGGTTCTTGTTGAATTGTGAGTTAGAAACTGTAAAAACTGAGTCTTACTGTGATTTAGTATCAAATTATTTTCCACAAGCCACGAACTTTTTCATGAACTACATTATTTGCTACTGTTTCAATATTACACACAAGATCCTTCACTATCAAGCTGGTGTCATCAGCAAACAGAAATATTTTTGTCACCTGTAATACTAGAAGGCATATCATTTATATAAATAAGAAACAGCAGTGGCCCCAGCACCGACCCTTGGGGAACGCCCCACTTAACAGTGCCCCATTGGGACTGAACATCACTACCACTCTCAATATTGCGGAGAATTACCCTCTGCTTTCTGTTCTTAAAGTAAGAGGCGAACCAATTGTAAGCTACTCCCCTTACTCCATAATGGTCCAACTTCTGCAGTAATATTTTGTGGTCAACACAGTCAAAAGGCTTCGTTAAATCAAAGAAAACACCTAGCGTTCGCAACCTTTTATTTAATCCGTCCATAATCTCACAGAGAAAAGAGAATATAGCATTTTCAGTTGTTAAACCATTTCTAAAACCAAACTGAACATTTGACAGCAAATTATGTGAATTTAAATGCTCCAGTAACCTTGTATATACAACCTTCTCGATAACTTTAGCAAACACCGATGGCATAGAAATAGGTCTAAAATTGTCAACATTATCCCTGTCTCCCTTTTTATAAAGTGGCTTCACTTCCGGGTACTTTAATCGGTCAGGAAACCAACCACTCCTAAAGGAAAAGTCACATATATGGCTAAGTACTGGGCTAACATACGTAGAACAATACTTCAGTATTCTGCTAGATACCCCGTCATATCCATGAGAGTTCTTGGTCTTTAGTGATTTAATTATTAACTCAATCTCCCTCTTGTCAGTATCATGGAGGAGCATTTCAGGTAACAGTCTCAGAACACTTTTTTCTAAGAGCGCTATATGATTCCCTGTTGGGACTAGGTTTCTATTTAGTTCACCTGCTATATTCAGAAAGTGATTATTAAATACTGTACATATATGCGACTTATCAGTAACACGGACATTCCCACTACGCACTGATTCTATATCCTCGACCTGTCTCTGCAGACCAGCAACTTCCTTTACGACTGACCATATGGTTTTAATTTTATCCTGAGACTTAGCTATTCTATCTGCATACCACATACTTTTTGCCTTCCTAATAACATTTTTAAGCACCTTACAATACTGTTTGTAATGGGCTGCTGCATTTAGATTTTGACTGTTTCTAACGTTTTGATATAATAGCCACTTTGTTCTACAAGATATTCTTATCCCTTTAGTCAGCCACCCAGTCTGCCTGTTTGTGCTAGTACCCTGTTTTAAACGTTCTAACGGAAAGCAACTTTCAAAGAGCATGAGAAAAGTCTTGAGAAAAGCATTATATTTATCGTCTACTGTATCAGCGCTATAAACATCTTGCCACTCTTGTTCCTTTATAAGGTTTACAAAGGTCTCTACAGCAAATGTATCAGCTTTCCTGAACAACTGATGACTATATTTAACACATGTTGCAGCATAAAAATCTTTTAAAGTTAAAATTTGCGCATAATGATCTGAAAGGCCATTCACCTTTTTGCTAACAGAACGCCCTTCTAGTAATGAGGAATGAACAAAAATGTTGTCTATGGTTGTTCTACTGTTCCCTTGCACTCTCGTTGGAAAGAATACGGTTTGCATAAGATTATATGAATTAAAGAGGTCTACCAGCATCCTCTACCTTGCACAATCACTTATACAATTAATATTGAAGTCACCACATATAACTAACTTTTTGTATTTCCTGTAACGTGAACCAAGAACCTCCTCTAGCTTTAGCAAAAATGTTGTGAAATCGGAGTCTGGGGATCTATAAATAACAACAGTTACAAGTTTAGCTCCGTTAAATTTAACCACACCTGCACAACATTCAAACACCTTTTCAGTGCAGTACTTTGAAACATCAATTGACTCAAATGCGATGCCGTTTTTCACATACATGGCTACTCCCCCACACCGCAAAGAGCTCCTCGAAAAGCAGCCAGCCAACCTGTATCCTGGTAAAGGAAGCCTCTGAATTATCTCCTTATTTAAGAAGTGTTCAGATATACCAATAATTTCAGAGTCAACATCTATAAGCAGTTCACTAACTTTATCTCTAATACCTTGTACATTTTGATGAAATATACTATTTCCCTCATTACTCGGATACCTAAGCTTTGTCAAAAGTGATTCCCTTGTTAGAGAGACTTCGCTTAAGCAGGAATACCTATCAGCTGACTTCAGTCTAAAAAAGGTGCAGCTCTAACACCCACTACTGCAGGAATTTTCCCATGAGTGATCCCACCAACCCCACCTATGCTGTCACCTATAAGCTTTGCCAACCTCCCCTTCCCATACCTGTTGAGGTGCAGGCCGTGTCTAGTGAAACCCGTCCTGCTGATAGACTCCACCGACACCACTGAAATGTGACCCATGCTTTCTGTCATCAGCGCACCCCCAAGTCTCATGTTATTACGCCTGACTGCTGTATTAAGATGAGGCCGATCGTGACGCTGAAACAGTTCCACGAAATGCACATTCGTGTTGCCAGTCTGAGTGGCTATCTTTTCCAGGTCACCATCTATGTTATACTCCCCATCCCTATCAATACTATTACCAGCCCCACCCACAATCACTACCTGATCCTCTTTAGTAAAATCCCTACATAACCCCCCTATGTTAACAGTCACTTGAGCCAACCCTGCATTAGGCTTCACAATGCTGGTGACCTGGTACTCACTCCCCAGCACTTCCTGCAACTGCTGGCCTACACCTCTGCCATGAGAACTACCTAACAGCAGAACCTTCTTCTTCCTCTTCGACTTTGCAACTGTTCTAGGCACAGTAACTACTGAGGTCTGCTGCATACTTCCTACATCTACAGCTACTAGAGATTCCTCTCCACTAGACTCTGACTGTTGGTCATATCTATTGTAAACACCAATAGTAAAACTATATGAAAATCTTCTTCTCCTAGCAGATCTCTTGCCAACAGCCAGCTCCCATTCCCCAACCCCCTTCTCCCTCCTAATCCTATCTAGCTCCTCCTGTGCGTTTTTCAACTGCAACTGAAGGGCACAGATCTTACGCTCCTGCTCCTATATCAATTTACTCTTGCTACATAACCTGCAGTTCCAGGAGAGGATCTCACCAGAATGCCCACTGGCTTCCCCACTGCATTCCCCCCCAGTGAAAATACTTCGAACAAGTCTCACACCGCAATCCACTACTCACGAACCTACGGCAAGGCCCACACTTCTCACTCATGGTAAAATTTTACTTTTTCTAAGTTCCGCTACTACAATAAGAAGATGGTAAAAACCTGACTACAATAAGGTTCTGCACCAGCCTTGAATGTCAGTGCACTTGTTACTGACTGATGAGCATTAATTAATTAGTAATATCAAGAGAATAATCTGTACGTAGAAGAAGTTTGTCCATGACGACTAAGTGAGTGAGATTTCACATTCTGACGAAACTGGAGGCGCTCGCAGCTTTTCCTACGATACAAGAGGTACTGTGATATGTCGGCGGAATTTGTAGCTATTTAGGGCCTGCTCAGTTCCTAAATTTACTGCTCAGGAACTTCACAAACGCTTAATCTCAGAAAACAGAGATAGCAGTTAACATTAATTTTGTGTATCACTGTGAATTATTTTGTCTGTACCCGAAATCTTTTCCTCTGTGCTGGATGGTAGTAAAAACATGAACTAATATTGTTCTCATATGTGCTTATCTAATTAATCACATGCTACAAGCTTGCTTGCACGGTTAATGGCCCAAAAACATTAGTTGTAATCATCGTTAATTGCACCCAACGACTTGCGTTTGATATTAAGATTTTATTTTAGAGCACTACATTGCACTTTTAGTTGGCGTTGTTCGTTCTGATTGCCATTTTATGTGTTTATCCTGTATGATTGCGATCATCAGCGTCAAGACTATCTCTGCTGATGTGAATACATGAATGAATGTTTCTATCTTTCGTTTTTATTGTTGGTTTTTCTTCCCCTCACGTACTGCTGCGTTGTTAACCAACCGGCGTTGTGAACCAGTGACGTAAATACATCTCTTTACTGAACATTGTTTATAAGAAAGTGCTTCAGTAAGTTTTCGACACACGAACGGTGGCAACTTTCCGTCTAAGGAAGATAATGTGCCATTAACCTAGCCAGTCTAAAGATACTTACGGAGCTGTTTCGCTACATGCTAACCAATATTCAGTGGGGGGTCCCATGCCGTCTCAAAAACTATGCTGGTCAGTAGCTGGCAGTATCAAGTTAGAGATTGTTCCGCTAGCGGCTAGACGATCGCTCTATGTAGAAAGTAATTGTTAGTTTTATAGATGTGACTAGACCAATGAGAGTAGAAGTGAAGATAAACCTCTCCAGTCATTTTCCAGTCCCATGCTATTTATGATATTGTAGTGCTTGTGCTGTTAAGAAGAACGATGCTCATTCTTTAGGGTTTGCATGCATATCCGAAGGAACAGGCACTGAGCCTGTTGTGAAATACATTAAATGTATTCGCAGTTGCGAATACGAGCAACCATCAGCTGTATAAGGGAACGATCACAATGAAAATTTGCGTTGGGTCTGAATTCGAACTCTCATTTCCCGCTTTTGCGAGCTGTCGCCTGAACCGTTTGAGTATCAGCCCACGACTCACGGTCGGACGCATATTTCCCTTTGTCGTCTATCCTGCGTCACAACCTGTAACGTACGCACTTCACGTCGTTCACGTACAGGGGAGGGCATTTGAATTGAAAGTCGGTTGCCCACGATCGTCGGATAAATACGGTATTGCATTCATTGTATTTATTCTCTTATGCAGCTCATGGTTTTCCTTTTTTGCAACTGTTAATACGTTCCATGTACAGGGCTATTACAAATGATTGAAGCGATTTCATAAATTCACTGTAGCTCCATTCATTGACATATGGTCACGACACACTACAGATACGTAGAAAAACTCATAAAGTTTTGTTCGGCTGAAGCCGCACTTCAGGTTTCTGCCGCCAGAGCGCTCGAGAGCGCAGTGAGACAAAATGGCAACAGGAGCCGAGAAAGTGTATGTCGTGCTTGAAATGCACTCACATCAGTCAGTCATAACAGTGCAACGACACTTCAGGACGAAGTTCAACAAAGATGCACCAACTGCTAACTCCATTCGGCGATGGTATGCGCAGTTTAAAGCTTCTGGATGCCTCTTTAAGGGTAAATCAACGGGTCGGCCTGCAGTGAGCGAAGAAACGGTTGAACGCGTGCGGGCAAGTTTCACGCGTAGCCCGCCGAAGTCGACGAATAAAGCAAGCAGGGAGCTAAACGTACCACAGCCGACGGTTTGGAAAATCTTACGGAAAAGGCTAAAGCAGAAGCCTTACCGTTTACAATTGCTACAACCCCTGACATCCGATGACAAAGTCAAACGCTTTCAATTTTCGGCGCGGTTGCAACAGCTCATGGAAGAGGATGCGTTCAGTGCGAAACTTGTTTTCAGTGATGAAGCAACATTTTTTCTTAATGGTGAAGTGAACAGAAACAATGTGCGAATCTGGGCGGTAGAGAATCCTCACGCATTCGTGCAGGAAATTCGCAATTCACCAAAAGTTAACATGTTTTGTGCAATCTCACGGTTTAAAGTTTACGGCCCCTTTTTCTTCTGCGAAAAAAACGTTACAGGACACGTGTATCTGGACATGCTGGAAAACTGGCTCATGCCACAACTGGAGACCGACAGCGCCGACTTCATCTTTCAACAGGATGGTGCTCCACCGCACTTCCATCATGATATTCGGCATTTCTTAAACAGGAGATTGGAAAACCGATGGATCGGTCGTGGTGGAGATCATGATCAGCAATTCATATCATGGCCTCCACGCTCTCCCGACTTAACCCCATGCGATTTCTTTCTGTGGGGTTATGTGAAGGATTCAGTGTTTAAACCTCCTCTACCAAGAAACGTGCCAGAACTGCGAGCTCGCATCAACGATGCTTTCGAACTCATTGATGGGGACATGCTGCGCCAAGTGTGGGAGGAACTTGATTATCGGCTTGATGTCTGCCGAATCACTAAAGGAGCACATATCGAACATTTGTGAATGCCTAAAAAAACTTTTTGAGTTTTTGTATGTGTGTGCAAAGCATTGTGAAAATATCTCAAATAATAAAGTTATTGTAGAGCTGTGAAATCGCTTCAATCATTTGTAATAACCCTGTATTTCATAATGGCTGTAGTCTCCGCAGTGCAAGTCCGAAGGGACATTACATCGTTCTTCTTAGCAACACAAGCACTGCACTATCGTATTCATCCGCCAATACCACACAGCAACTTTCAATTAGAATGTTCTCCCCTGTACGGGAATTACATAATGTGTGTACAAGTACAGGTTGTGACGCAGAAACGCCGACATATGGAAGTTTCGGTACGCCCGTGCGTCGTGCCGAATAGCCAAAGCAGTGAAAGCGAGGCCGGCCGCTGTGGTCGAGCGGTTCTAGGCGCTTCAGTCCGGAACCATGCGGCTGCTACGGCCGCAGGTTCGAATCCTGCCTCGGGCATGGATGTGTGTGATGTCCTTAGGTTAGTTAGGTTTAAGTATTGCTACGTCTAGGAGACTGACCTCAGATGTAAGTCACATAGTGCTTACAGCATTTTGAACCATTTTTGAAGTTAAAGCGACCACTCGCGTAGAGTGAGAAATCCGGGTACGAGTTCCGACTCGGCATAAATTTCCATTGTCGCAATTCCTTTAAACAACTGATTTCATAACGGCTGTATCTCCACAGTGACTGTTCCTTCGGACATGCATGCACCTTACCAGGACTGGTAACATCATTAAACACGAACAACACTGCACTTTGTTGTTCATTCTACCTGTCATAAAGAATTCCTACTCAATAATTTACACATCTGCTGATGGCGCGTTACGTTGACATCCGACCGTGACTTCTAAGCGCTTCACTCTTTTTGTCAAGCGATGTATATACAACTGCACACCAGCGTACAGCACAGAAGGTGTGTAGCATATCGGTCTGGTTTCGACCTAGGTACTTCACCCAATATGTATACCCAGAACGGTTTCGAGATATTATTCAAATATGATCAAATAATGCAAAATAACAAGGCGAGGTCTTACTGCTGGAAGGTGTTATTTCATGATGTGTCCAAGTGATTCAAACTGGGAACAAAGGGAGGCTCGTCATTAAGTCTCCAGTATTACGCCACAATTTGCATATAATTTTCACTTCGTTTCTCAACTAAACACGAGAAATGATTTTTTCAACGTAGGGAATCACGCCACTAAATGATCACGAAATGTAACCAAAAAAAACCTGTTTCATCCATTCAAAAATGAATTTTTAAATACGAATCTGGTTGTCGTAACATTATTCAACAAAATCCTCATGTCTTACTCGTAGCTGACTGGTGTTCCTAAGTGTAATCGTTACAACTGTACTACACACATATTTATCAATGTCTGTTATTGACAAGTTAGCGACACGAGTACTATTTCGGATTTGGGAAGCTCAGATCATCGTCCACATATGCTGATCCTGATTTAACCTTGTGATTTCCTCAAATGCATTCAGGCAAACGATATGATGTCTCTTTCGGAAAGACCACGGCGCACTCTTAGTTTCATCCTCCCGGCAGGAATGGTGGAACATATTCCATTTTTATTCTCGTATCAGAAACAAAAGCATTATTCACAGTTATGACATTACATCTGCCCAAACTTGCCCACTTCAAATGCATTGTCTGTTCCTTTATTAAGCCCATCTTCAGTATGGGAAGCTGAACGCAATCAGCATGGAAGCATATGATGAACAATCTGGTCTTCACCACAAAAAAAAAAAAAAATGGCTCTGAGCACTATGGGACTTAACATCTATGGTCATCAGTCCCCTAGAACTTAGAACTACTTAAACCTAACTAACCTAAGGACATCACACAACACCCAGTCATCACGAGGCGGTCTTCACCACAGTCGCTCTGAATATCATCTTGGTCAGCGTAGTCTCATCTTACCACGTTGACCACTGATCTGCCAACTCCAGATCTCAATTTGTTTAGCGACTTCCAAGACGTCCATTTCTCATCCTAGGCAGGAGGTACAGCATCTGAACTTTGTTGCAGCCAGGGGCAAGGTAGGCCTTAAACCGCCACAGTTGCAACCTAGCTTACTGAGCAGTGATTCTAAGTACAGTCGATGTTCTAAGGAAACTCCTCCTAGACTTCAGTCGTTGCGAATATGTTCGCGCACAAACAGAGAACACGTTCTCTCCTGCTCCACTTCCTTTCTTTCTTTATCTGCGGCTGTTTCTCTTCGAATAGTAGGTGATGCTATTCTTGCGGGATGGTAAAGCCATTCGATAGGAGTGGATTACAAGCAGCCTGACTCTGCAGATGTCATTGATAATTATGTCCACCTGTTTGGAATGTACTGCATTGTACCAATCAGGACATGCATACTCTGCTATAGAAAAGCGTAGTGCCACTGCAGAGGTTCGTAGAGTTTCAGGTTGAATATACCACTGTGATCCGCCCAGTTTCCGTAGAAGGTTGGCCGGCCGGTGTGGCCGTGCGGTTCTAGGCGCTTCAGTCTGGAACCGCGTGACCGCTACGGTCGCAGGTTCGAATCCTGCCTCGGGTATGGATGTGTGTGCTGTCCTTAGGTTAGTTAGGTTTAAGTAGTTCTAAGTTCTAGGGGACTGATGACCACGGATGTTAAGTCCCATAGTACTCAGAGCCATTTGAACCATTTGAACGTAGAAGGTTTTTCCTCTTGGAAACTTCTGATCTGCAGTTCATACGGTGGATCTTGAAAGTAACAAATCTATCAAGTGTCACTCCTAGATGTTTTGGGGCCTTTCGGTGTTCCAGTTTGACACCTGATCATGACGATGATGTTAATACTGCCTCGGACCTGAAAACCACACAGTCCGCAGCTCGTGGTCGTGCGGTAGCGTTCTCGCTTCCCGCGCCTGGGTTCCCGGGTTTGATTCCCGGCGGGGTCAGGGATTTTCTCTGCCTCGTGGTGACTGGGTGTTGTGTGATGTCCTTAGGTTAGTTAGGTTTAAGTAGTTCTAAGTTCTAGGGGACTGATGACCATAGCTGTTACACTCTCTCTCAGTTCCAGTGTCATCTTGTAACAATCTGCTTCCCCTCTTTGCCGCATCGTAAGGTCGCGCAGAGACGCCCGTGTCTCTGTCTTTGTGCTACCACTCTTCACGATATGTGCGAATCCTACAAGTGACTAACTGTGCGATTGTCCACGAAAGGACTGTTAATTGGTCGACGTCGACAACCTCTCATTAGTGTAATAGTCCTGATAAGAATCGCCAAGCTCTGTTTGTCCTGAGAATCAAGGTTAAAAAGTCACAATTCTTATTTTTTGACTTATGACAATCTGATTGTTGTCAGAGAAATTCCAAGATCCAGCCACTGGACTGACAACACATGCCTCTCATATTTAACGTCCAATTAGCTTCAAATAACGTCCCCAGCAATCTCAGAAGAATAAAAAGTATCGAAGTGAGAAATTAGTGTCCTTAAGATTAGAAAGATTCCAAGATAACCTCTCCTTCTTCTAAGGAAAACACTGAATTTTATACCTACCCTGATAAAACTATCCCAGTCCATTTCTTTGACGATTACCTGTCCAGCTAACTCTTAGTTCTCTGCTGCAACACTAGGTATCACTGAATAATGACAACCGTTTTGGCTAAATAATAGTACACTGCCTCTCACCACCAGTATTGCTACGTCAAAGATGTATCCGTAAAATCATGCCCTTCGTTCGTCTACGATATCACGTGGCGTTATGATTCCATCAGAGCTGCTTACCCAATCCACGACAGCCAAGCACCCACTCTTAGATTTCTCGTGTTTGCATCTCCTCTCAAAACGTATTGAACACTCCAGGTGCTTTAACCAAACAGCACTGTGTCTGGAAAGTAAATGGGTGATTCTTGTTCACATTGAGCCTCACTGGTGTAGCCACCTCTACAAAACTAACAACCACATTCTACTCGCAAGGGAACCTCCCCATCGCAACCCCCCTCAGATTTAGTCATAAGTTGGCACAGTGGATAGGCCTTGAAAAACTGAACACAGATAAATCGAGAAAATATAAAGAAGTTGTGTGGAACTATGAAAAAAATAAGCAAAATATACAAACTGAGTAGTCCATGCGCAACATCAAGGATAGTGTGAGCTCAAGAATGCCGTGGTCCCGTAGTTAGCGTGAGCAGCTTCGGAACGAGAGGTCCTTGGTTCAAGTCTTGCCACGAGTGAAAAGTTACTTTATTTACGCAAAGTTATGATCTGTCCGTTCGTTCATTGACGTCTCTGTTCACGGAAAAATTTGAAAACGTTAAAAACATATGTTTTGACAGAGCACACGGAAAACTGTGCGACTGTGAAACTGTTGCATTCATTTGTTGCAGTTTATGTGACAAACTCTTTTGTTTTCATCACTTTTTTCGGAGTGATTATCACATCCACAAG
This sequence comes from Schistocerca cancellata, assembly GCF_023864275.1. Classification (NCBI taxonomy): domain Eukaryota; kingdom Metazoa; phylum Arthropoda; class Insecta; order Orthoptera; family Acrididae; genus Schistocerca; species Schistocerca cancellata. The sequence continues at coordinate 776,088,281 of NC_064627.1, read as the reverse complement.
AAAACCTAAATCGCGTAAGGTAAAAGTTTTTTTTTACCCATTCGCCAAGTGTACAAGTTAGATGGGTCGACAACATATTCCTATCATGTGACGCACATGCCGTCACCAGTGTCGTATAGAATATATCAGACGTTTTTCCTGTGGAGGAATCGGTTGACCTATGACCTTGCGACCAAATGTTTTCGGTTCCCATTGGAGAGGCACGTCCTTTCGTCTACTAATGGCACGGTTTTGCGGTGCGGTCGCAAAACACAGACACTAAACTTATTACAGTGAACAGGAACGTCAATGAACGAACGGACAGATCATAACTTTGCGAAGATAAAGAATATAAACTTGAACCGAGGACCTCTCGTTCCGCAGCTGCTCACGCTATCCACGGGACCACGGCGCTCCTGAGCTCACATTGTCCTTGATGTTGCCTGTCTTGCGCATGGACTACTCAGTTTGTATATTTTACTAATTTTTTCATAGTTCCACACAACTTCTTCCTGTTTTCTCGATTGATCTGTGTTCAGTTTTTCAAGGCCTATCCACTGTGCCAACTTATAACTAAATCTGAGGGGGATGCGATCGAGAGGTTCCCTTGTCAGTGCTATCACCTAATGGAACAATCTCTAACCTAATTTTGCCATCTAATGACCAGCACTGTTTTTGCGACGACAGGGAAAACGCTCTGAATATTGATTAGCATGTAGCTAAACAGATCCGTATTATCTTTAAGAACTGCCCAATATCATTGCGCCGCTTTTACTAAAAATGACGTTTACTAGAAGTTCGCGTCACGGAAGAATAACTAGGTTGATGTCACATTAAGCTTCCTTAGACGGAAAATATCAGGAGCTGTTGCCACCATTTGTGCGTCGAAAACTTACTGAAGCATTTTCTTATAAACAATATTCAATAAGTAGATATATTTTCAACAGTTGGTCACAACGCCGATTCGCAAACAACGCAGCAATATCTCGTGAAAAAAACTAACAGTTAAAGCAAAAGACAGAAACACATTCATTCATGCATTTGCCTCAGCAAAAATACTCTTCATTCACATGCTCAGCATCATACAGCACTGAAGGGACAAAAGTCATGGGATACCTACTAATACCGTGTTGAACCTGCTTATGCCCGGTGTAGTGTAGCAACTCGACGTGGTATTGGCTCAACAAGTCGTAAGAAGTCTCCTCCAAAAGTACTGAGCCATGTTGCCTCTATAGCCGTCCATAATAGCAAAAATGTTGCCAGTGCAGGATGTTGTGCACGAACTGACCTCTCCATTGTGTCCCATAAATGTTCGATAGCATTCATGCCGGGCCATCTGCGTGGCCGTATCATTCGCTCAAAATATCCAGAACGTTCTTCAAACCAGTAGTGAACAACTGTGGTCCGGTAATATGAAATCGTTTTTTGGGAACATAAAAACCATGAATGGCTGAACAAAACCATTTTCAGTCAGTTATTGGATCAATTGGACCAGAGGACTCAGTCCATTCCATGTAAACACAACCCACATCATTATGGGGCCCCAAAAACTTCCACAGTTCCTTGTTGACAATTTGGGTCCATGGCTTCGTGGGGTGTGCGCCACACTCCGACCCTATCATGAGCTCTTACCAACTGAAATCGGGTCTCATCTGACATTGTCACGGTTTTCCAGTCGTCCAGGATCCAACCGATATGGTCGCGAGTCCAGGAAAGGCGCTGCAGGCGATGTCGTGCTGTTAGCAAAGGCGCTCTGTTCAAATGTGTGTGAAATCTTATGGGACTTAACTGCTAAGGTCACCAGTCCGTAAGCGTACACACTACTTAACCTAAATTATCCTTTGGACAAGCACACACACCCATGCCCGAGGGAGGACTCGAACCTCCGCCGGGAGCAGCCGTACAGTCCATGACTGCAGCGCCTGAGACCGCTCGGCTAATCCCGCGCGGCAAAGGCGCTCTCGTTGGTCGTCTGCTTCCATAGCCCATTAACACCAAATGTCACTGCGCTGTCGTACTTTGGTCGTACGCCCCATATTGATATCTGAGGCTATTTCATGCAGTGCTGGTTGTCTGTTAGCACTGACAACTCCACGCAACCTCCGTTGCCCTTGGTCGTAAAGTAAAGGCAGTCGGCCACTATGTTGACCATGGTGAAACTTCTTAACAAAATTTTTACTTAAACTGCTGAGTGAAATTGAATGCAAGTAAACCTGCTTAAACTGCTGAGCGAAACTGAACGTACTGTCTCTTTGCTTGTTTTTATCGCTTCATTTCTGACCTACAGAGTTTTCCCTGACAAACAGAACTCAAACGTTTCCTATTCATTAATTACTCACAATATTCAAGGATAACGCGATCTGACTGCTTTAAAACTGATAACCTGACTTCAAATAATTAATGACCCTGGCTTAGAAGAAATCCTGACAATAACCTATACATCTCATAAGTCACTTACCTCACAAAAATCTTCATTACACTAACTACAGCAAAACAGCAAGCGCCAATACAGCCAGCTAAATAAAAGATTGTAACTACCGAAGGATCTAATTACTATTAAGCATGTGGTTAGCAAAGGAAAGATTTTGTTGCAGAGCAAACGATGAATTTACGAAATTTTACCTTAATAAAATGATAATCAGTTCAAAAATTATATAACCATCAGTAATAAATCTCAGTGATGGATATGCATTCAGACCGTCCGCTCGCGCTAATGCTACAAACCTCCAACACTGCTAATTATGGACCTCTAACCTCCACCACTGCTGACTACTCACTCCCAACTTCCATCACTGCTGGCAGTTCACCTCCAACTTCCATCACCGCTGACTGTTAACTTCCGACTGCTCGTCCGACCAGCCCCTGAGTCTCTTACAGAGTGCGCACAGCGCTGTCAGAGTTATTAATGCAGTCTATCGCGCTGCCGACATGCAGACACATAAACAGGCTACTTACAATGGTGAGAGCTAATATCTGAAACTTGGTATTCTTGGCACTCTCTTGACGCTGTGGATCTCGGCATTTTGAATTCCCTAATGGTATGTCCTATGCGTCTAGCTCCACGTTCAGAGTCTGTTAATCCCCGTCATGCGGCCATAATCACTTCGGGAATCCTTCCACATAAAACATCTGAGTGCAAATGACAGCTCCGCCGGTCACTGACCTTTTATACCTTGTGTAAGCGATACTACCGCCATCTGCATGTGTGCATATCGTTATCCCATGACTCCTGTCACCTTAGTACACACACGGACCATTTTAATCAGTAATGTGAATAACTCGGGGTAAGGATGTGATACAGCAAAATGTTGTAGATAAAAGTTGTAGTCGGCAAAGAGGGCCACGCATTGCTACTAATAGTCGTTATCTTGAACGTGATTTTCAAGGTGATTTGAAGGTTAAAGTGATTTTTTTTAAACGGGAACCCCAGTATTTAAGATTTGAAAAGAGTACCAAATTTTACGTATCTACTGATACATTAGTTAAGGTTGTGGCAAGGTTCACTGAATGGAAAATAAGCAAATATGTCTTTAGTTCTAGTACGGATTACTCGGAATAGAGGAGGAATACAGCAAAATACAATGTTAGGTACAAACTGGAAGAAGTATCCCGAAGCATGAAAGGCGAGTGAACTCACTCAGCAACAATCAATGATCTACATTTTACTTGTTTCTTTTGCCTTGCAGACGTGAAAATAATGGCTCAAATGGCTCTGAGCACCATGGGACTCGACATCTGAGGTCATCAGTCCCCTAGAATTTAGAACTACTTAAACCTAACTAACCTAAGGACATCACACACATCCATGCCCTAGGCAGGATTCGAACCTGCGATCGTAGCGGTCGCGCCGTTCCACACTGAAGCGCCTAGAACCGCTCGGCCACCACGGCCGGTTCGCTGCCAGTTCCTCGAAAGTGTTTCAGATAACACTTTCTGTGTAGTAACGTCTTTCATGTATTGGTTTTAAACAGTACCAGATTTCCTAAAAGCAAAGTAACAAAGTAAAGAAAGAAACAAGAACAAGTTATAGGCCGCGCGGGAATAGCCGAGAGGTCTTGGGCGCTGCAGTCATGGACTGTGCGGTTGGTCCCGGCGGAGGTTCGAGTCCTCCCTCAGGCATGGGTGTGTGTGTTTGTCCTTAGGATAATTTAGGTTAAGTAGTGTGTAAGCTCAGGGACTAATGACCTTAGCAGTTAAGCCCCATAGGATTTCACACACATTTGAACAAGTTATAGCTCGCCTTGAAATCTGACGGTTTCGTGAAACATGGGTATAAATTGTAATGAATGCTATCAGCGTACAAACTCCTATTTTATCTGAATTAAATTACAATAAGAATTCTCATATATATATATATATATATATATATATATATATATATATATATATATATATATATATATATATACGGCGGTAATTAACGTAAATCTAAAAAAGGCGAAAGTACCGTCCTTTAAAAATATTACTGGATTCTGGTACACCCGATGCAATGTTTTATTTGGTTACTATAGACTAAAATAATTTGCCTACTGAGATGTAAATGAACATCTCGATCCCTGTTCACACATCAGAAATTATGTGCAAAAAGATAACCAGTTTTTAATCAGCTTTAAAAATGATGGTAACCTTCAGACGAAACAAGGATAACATTATTGGCTATTGAATGCCTATAAGCGATCACGAGAATAAATTAGTGGCAAGACCCGTTATGGAGATACTATCACTACATCGAAGGACGAGCTAAGGCTCGAGAATCAGACGAAATCGTACCTGTGATGATTACTTTATTTATTAGTGACTGTGTTTATATATGGCTGCGCTCGGTGTTTAACGGTTATTTTTATGATTAAAATCCATAATAATAAAGTTATGATACGTCATGGAAATAGTATGGAAGTCGCTAGGTTGTGCGACCATCGAAACTCGTGCAAGACCTAGATTGCCGATCTGTGACCTAAATGCTGCAACACTTCCAGACATGAACTAACACACCACCACGTAGATTTAACTGAAATCAATGCTTAAATCCTGATCCCTTTTCCAAGACCATTCGATTCATTCGACTTTATTCTCTGTGTTTACCGATGAGCCAAAACATTATGACCGACTGTCTTAATAGCTTGTTTGTACGTCTTTGGAACGAAATACATAACTGATTCTGCGTATCAGTGATCCGACAATTTGTGGGCAGTTTTTTGGAGATATGTGGCGTTAGTTGTCTACGCACAGGTCATGTAATTCGCGTAAATAACGAGCCGCTGATATGCGTACGCGGTGACTGCGCCCGATAGCGACCCAGATATGTTCCAGAGACTTTACATCTTGCGAATCTGGTCGCCGAGACATCAACGTGAATGCAATATAATGCTCCTCAAACATCTGTAGCGGTTGTGGCTCCAAGACACGGGCAATTATTCTGCTGAAAGATGACATCTCCGTCGGGGAAGACATCAAGCATGACGGGATACAGGTGGTTCGCAGCTGTCAGCGTATCTTCGATTACTACCACAGGTTCCACGCAAACGCCGGAGAATGTGTCCCATAGCGTAATACTGCTCCCACCAGCGTGCGTTGGTGGCGCACTGAACGTTTCGAGCCGCCGTTCACCTCGATGGCGGCGTTTGTGGAGACGATCGTCGACCTAGTGTAACAAAAATGTGATTCACCGGAAGAGCCGACATATTTAAATTGATAGACAGTCTAATCCCGATGGTCAAGTGCCCACTGCAGCAGTAGTTGTCGATGTCGTTGGGTCAGCATGTGAACACATAGGACTGGTCTACAGCGGAGCTGTACGTTCAGTAATGTACGATAGACGGTGAGCTCTGAAACACTTGTACGGGCACCAGCATTACGCTCTTTTGGCAGAGATCACAGATCACCATTTATTCTTCTTCACAGAGCAGACAAGTCTCCGTATCCCACGTTCCGTGAAAAGATCGTGGACGTCCAACCACTTAGCGCCTAATGGTAGTTTTACCGCCCTTCTACCTCATTCCGCAGATGCTCACGACACACGTGAACATCCGACCAGCTTCGCCGTTCCGTTTGCGAGATCCTCGTTCACGGGCTCTGCATAATAATAATCTGCCATTTGTCAAAGTCGCTTATCGCAGAGTATTTCCCCATTTGCGGCCCATATCTTCGCTAGGGTGATCCCGCGTCTGTGTATGCTCCGCTTAGATACTTATATTATCGCGTCACGTGCCCGCTACGCCATCAGGCGCTATCCAAAGTCGTGGCGTGCGGTAGTCATAATGTTTTGGTTTATGAGTGCATAATCCCTGTGGCAAAGACGAAATCTTTAATTAACGTTATTTGCGGAGTTTCATCATCCAGATATTTGTAGCAGCAGTTAACTTTATTTAGCTTGAACCGAAAATTCCGTACTTACACTACGGGTCGAAAGTATTTATACATGAAATAAGTTAGAGGACAGTCATTTTGAGATGAATGACGGTTGTGTTTCACGTCGCGAAACTTATAAAGATAAATTTCATTCACAAAATTCTACAGCTATGGCTGGGTTGACGACGGAAAGTTTCTGCCTTTTATAAAAGGGTGAGTAATATTTTTTTCAAACACTAATACTGATACAATAATCCTTATCCATGGTACATTTCCGATATTTGCAGGAAGATTAACATCCGCGTGCTAAATGTAATGTTTGCAGTAGTACTGACTAGTTGCAATGTACGGTCTTCTGTGGCACAACACTATTTAATCTATTAACCGAAAAATCAACACACACTATATATTGTAACGTATCTTTTCAAAACAGATAGAGATGGATCGTTGGAGGAGTAATTATTCGATTTGGAATACCACCCAGAGAATAATTTTAAAGACGGGGTGCTTATAATTAAGTGCAGCTACTGCCGAAGATCCGGCGTGGGCTGTAATTATAGTGCGGCACTGAATGTTAGTAGATATGCTAATGCGTTAACGCAGAACCGGTTTATGCTGGAAAAAATAGTTCTAATTTTGGCCATCAGGTGAAAAAGGGTGTTGTACACCGTTTGAATGTATGGCTGTATTTGTATAACGGTTGAACAGAATTTCTGTCGAGAAGACAGACCGTGCGCTGTTACTGAAACTGTTTTATGTGAACGGCGGTAACCACAGTGCTGTATTGAGTGAATGTCGCAGACCGTAAGGTCTGAGGAGAAGCCTGATGCCATTAAATGTTTTAGAGAACATAATAATGAAATTGGAAAACACGTGTGAGCTTGGCGTGGGACGTAGATGAGGAGGGCGTCCTACTCTGGTGGAAATTATTGAGGAGGTTGCTGTTGGTGTTGTAAGTAGGCTGTCTATGTAAGTAGGCTGTTTAGGTTTTTATGTTGGTAACGTCACTTAGCGCTCTACATGAAAATCACTGACTGTGGTGTGTGCAGTCTGTGGCTGGTTTGCATTGTTGGAAATTGCTATTGTAGTGTTGGGCAGTTGGATGTTAACAGCGCGTAGCGTTGCGTTGTTGGAGGTGAGCCGCCAGCAGTGGTGGATGTGGGGAGAGAGATGGCGGAGTTTTGAGAGTGGATGATCTGGACGTATGTCCATCAGAGAGAGTAAATTTGTAAGACTGGATGTCATGAACTGATATACAGGGTGGTACAAAAAGGTACGGCCAAACTTTCAGGAAACATTCAACACACACAAAGAAAGAAAATATGTTATGTGGACACGTGTCCGGAAACACTTACTTTCCACGTTAGAGCTCATTTGATTACTTCTCTTCAAATCACATTAATCATGGAATGGAAACACACAGCAACAGAACGTACCAGCGTGACTTCAAACACATTTGTTATAGGAAATGTTCAAAATGTCCTCCGTTAGCGAGGATACATGCATCCACCCTCCGTCGCATGGAATCCCTGATGCGCTGATGCAGCCCTGGAGAATGGCGTATTGTATCACAGCAGTCCACAATACGAGCACGAAGAGTCTCTACATTTGGTACCGCGGTTGCGTAGACAAGAGCTTTCAAATGCCCCCATAAATGAAAGTCAAGAGGGTTGAGGTCAGGAGAGCGTGGAGGCCATGGAATTGGTCCGCCTCTACCAATCCATCGGTCAGCGAATCTGTTGTTTAGAAGCGTACGAACACTTCGACTGAAATGTGCAGGAGCTCCATCGTGCATGAACCACATGTTGTGTCGTACTTGTAAAGGCACATGCTCTAGCAGCACAGGTATGAAATCATGATAACGTGCTCCATTGAGCGTAGGTGGAAGAAACTAAAATGAGCTCTAACATGGAAATCAAGCGTTTCCGGACACATGTCCACATAACATCTTTTCTTTATTTGTGTGTGAGGAATGTTTCCTGAAAGTTTGGCCGTACCTTTTTGTAACACCCTGTATATATATGATGACTTTTGATCACTATTAAGGTAAATACATTGTTTGTTCTCTATCAAAATCTTTCTTTTGCTAACTATGCCTATCAGTAGTTAGTGCCTTCAGTAGTTTGAATCTTTTATTTAGCTGGCAGTATTGGCGCACGCTGTATTGCAGTAGTTTGAGCAACGAAGATTTTTGTGAGGTAAGTGATTCATGAAAGGTATAGGTTATTGTTAGTCAGGGGCATTCTTTTGTAGGGATTATTAAAAGTCAGATTGCGTTGCGCTAAAAATATTGTGTGTAAGTTTAAGCACAGTCATTTATAATTTTTCTAAAGGGATGTTTCAGTGTAAGTGACAGTGCAGCGTATGCCACGGCTAGTACTAGTGCTCGTACACTATTACGAACACTGTCCATCCCGTTGTCAACGGTACTGAAAGTTTTGCGGTCTATTTTACATTGGTACGTGTACAAGATCCAGACGGTGCTGCAGCGGAAACCTCACGATCCGCAGCAACGTTCTGAACTTGCGCTTCGGTTTTAGGCACGGATCGCAGTTGATTACAAGCGGCCGGGCAGTATTCTGTGGAGAGGCGAGGCACATTTTACACCACAGGATGCAGTGAATACATAGAACTGCCGAATTTGGGGTACTTTTAAAGTGCGTGTTGTGCACGAAGAGCCACTGTGCTCCCCGTATGCGACTGTGTGATGTGGATTCACAAGCACCTTTATTCTCGGTCAGTTCTTCTTTGACGAAGATACACCCAGCTTTGGGGTATACTTCAATGTCCAGTGCTTAGTTAATACTTCTGTAATCGTAGGACCACTACAATATTTTCATTCAGTTAAGGAACATCTTATTGCATGCGCATGCAACTAAGGAACATCTTATTGGATGAAGCGAATCTAAACTTCAGTATTGGGTCCAGAAATCTATGAGCTGCTGGCCGACCAATGTGCTACCCTCTGCCACTGGTGTCACTGGATGTTACTGGATAGCATACCGCCCTCCACGCTGATAACATTCGCTTTTTCAAACTGGAGTCGCTAACTAACTTCCTAAGCTAACACCGTTCGAACAGGTATCGGAACGCCCAACGGTACCGACCGATCGCCTCATCCTCAACCGTTAGGCCGGTATTACACTATCAAATTTCTTTGTCAAATATCTTTGTCCAAAATCTTTGTCAAAGATATTTGATGGTGTAATAGGAACTTTGTCAAATGTCATCCAATATTTGATCAAATCTAGGGCCTCGCTGTAGATTTGATCAAAGAAATCGCTTGTCTTCTGTTCACTGCAATGTGACATGTTACCACGTGGAGCGCTAGCATCGCTGCAGCGTTCTGTCGTCTGTAATGTTTTTATAAACATTGCCGGTAAATACAATTGGTGTGTGCCGACAACTACAAAATTAACAGAGATGTATGAAGCTGATGGGGCGCTTTACAACGTGAGGCACCATGAATACAAAAATAAAATAAGAAGATTGGAGACGAGACCTGACCTAACCAAACCTAACCTAACGTAACATAACATAACCCTCTCCTGTAGCAAGGAATCGGAGTGTTACAGTGAGTCTGTCTTCTGAAGATGTAGCAGTTCTTAAGTCAATATTATGCTTTGTGATATGAGGATACACTTCACTGTGCACATACAGGAATGTATGCTCATCCATTCTTAAGTAATTGATGTACCACTTGACGTCTTCCACTGTAAGCTCACGTAAGAAGTTTTGTTGAATGCTTTTATCGTGTCGTCGTAAAACCCACGGCTTAACCCTGCTAACACTCGAATTGCAAACAGATTTGTTAACGCGTTTCTGCAGTTCTGGGATGTGCTCCTCCCAACTGAATTTATTATCAAGTTGTAATCCCAGGACTTTTAAGACTGTCAACCGCGTATGTATGGTTCCATTAGATTAGTTTTTCGTTCCATAGATCCGTGCTGAGGACATCCTCGTGGATGTGGAACATGTCAATTTTTTTAAGTTGAAATAACAATACTAATAGTATGAATAAATACATCATTTGTTTCTGTTAAAAATTTCGTCAGTGGAGTAGGAGTTGGCCACTAGTAAGTCTTTCAGTCTCCTTTTAAACTGATCTTTATTTGTAACTAAATTTTTTATGTTTGATGGTAAATTATTGAAGATAAGTGTTCCTGAGTAGTGGACCTCTTTTTGAACTAAAGTAAGTGCTTTAAGTCCTTGTGTAGATCATTTTTGTTCCTGGTATTGTATGTGTGAACTGAGTTGTTTGTTGGAAAAAGAGATATATTATTTACGACAAATTTCATTATGGTGTAAATATACTGACAGGCAGTAGTTAGAATACCCAGTTCTTTGAAGAGGTTTCTACAGGACGTCCGTGAATTTACTCCACAAATAATACGTATTACACGCTTTTGGACTCTGAAAACTTTTGTTTGACTTGAAGATTTACCCCAAAATATTATACCATATGACATTATGGAATTAAAGAATGCAAGCTTTTTCATTTTTATGTTGCCTATATCTGCTAACACTCGAATTGCAAACAGATTTGTTAACGCGTTTCTGCAGTTCTGGGATGTGCTCCTCCCAACTGAATTTATTATCAAGTTGTAATCCCAGGACTTTTAAGACTGTCAACCTCGTATGTATGGTTCCATTTTTTCCCCCACTTCTTTTCCGCATGTGTACACAATGCAATTGGGTTACGTACAACCGCTGCGGTTATTGTCAGCCATCTTGAACTTTGACGAAAAATTTGATGACAGTGTAATATCCCTTCTAGCGCTACGTCAAAAATCTTTGTCAAATATATTTGACGGAATATTTGATCACATCTTTGATCAAATCTTTGACAAAGAAATTTGATAGTGTAATACCGGCCTTAGGCGTCACTGGACGCGGATGTGGAGGTTCATGTGATCAGCATATCGCTCTCGCGGCCGTTGTCAGCTTTCGTGACCAGAACTGCTACTTTTCAGTCAAGTAGCTCGTCAGTTTACCTCACAAGGGCTGAGTGCATCCCGCTTACCAACAGCGTTCGGCAGATCCGGGCGGTCACCCATCCAAGTGGCGGCCAAGCCCGACAGCGCTTAACTTCGGTGACCTAATGGGAACCGGTGTCACCACTGTGGCAAAGTCGTTGGCGTAACTACCGTCCAGAAACTGTAAAATTCAACATTATGCAATACTGACCAAACAACAAGTTCTGAACACATCAGAGAGGCATACGCAACACCTGAAAAATAGCTAATAAAAGAACGCAAAATTATGTGAAAAGTGTTAGGGCCAAGAAAATAATATGAAGTATGTCGCCCAAAACCCCATTGTGGAAGTCTATAAGCAAATCCCTAAAATCACAGCTATAGTCCGTATGACTAATCCAGCTCATGGGGCACACAGAAACAATGGACCTAAACACATAAACCCATCCGATTAACATATTCTTGAATAGTATAATTACTAGACACAACTGATACAAACAGACCTTATGAATTAGTATCAACAAATTTACAGGACGAGATACAATCAGGAAAGTTACGCAAACACAATGATCTGAAGTGAAAGAGAGAAGGTCAAAACAACAAACAGTGACGGAGCAGATGAAACATATTCGTTATGCATGTGAAGCTGTATGACACCATTTCAGACCAAGCCAAACAAGTGTTGATTCCACGTGGTACTAAGCGGCCCATTCGTAAAGGAAGAAGAATGCAATGAGATGTGAAAAAAAAGCCAAAGGGAGCATGGAATTTTAATACCTGGAATGCTCCAAGCACTGAAAGGCATGCGTTAAAAGAACGATCATCCAAAGGAGAGACTTGGCTAATGTTTTGGTACCACATCTCTTGTAGGAATGTATTCCTCTCAAGCGCGATTAAAGCGTCAAACGAATGTTTCTTCGATTGAATTTTTATGTAGTGGTATAAATCTCTCTTGCAAAGCTCCGCAAGAGTTCTCGGCGAAGTTGCGTTCACATTCTTCTTTTTCCACCTCTTTTCCACCAGCGATAGCCTTCTCTCCTATCTGTTTTAATCAAGGAGAGAAATTGTTAGGGAGGCGGTATCTGTTAGAATTTCACTTCATTAACGGCCCCAGCCCACCAAATTTGTAAGCGGACTCCACTGTGTCAGGCCGTCGCCAGAACGCGCTCGCCGCGCCATCTGCTAGGAACGAGTTGAACTGGCAGCGCCGCTCACGCCGCGTGGACGACCTAGCAACCTCTTGCTTAATGTAAGCCCAGATTCTCATAAGCCGATAATGGAACTTCTCGCTGTTTGTTTATTGTGTTGCTCTCGGGTAAATTATGCCCCTGGGTGCGAAAGCGGCTAAAGTGGGAAGCGTTTTGTGTAGAAGATACAGTGACTTTGTAATCCGCTCACCTCTCAACGTCGATAGCGTCAAGACTTGTGATGTCAAAAGGGATAAAAGTAACTCTAGCTTCACTGCCATTAAATGCAATTGAAACAGACGTTTCCATTTACCCGGATTTCATAAAACAATTGTAAAAATGAAACGTCAGCACCATCCAATTTCCTACAAAAAATTGTCTTTGCGATGTAAGTGAGACTGAAAGATAGGAACAAAAAAATGTTGTTTGTAAATTCTGGTCTGATGATTAGAAAATTACCGCACTGTGGAGGGAGGGGGGGGGTGCTCAATTCTACTTTGGAACGAATAAAGATTCCCGTTTTAATTTAATTTGCAGTTTGTATTTTTACAACTGCAGGTGGTTCAGAATGACGGAATTAGTTTATGCTGCGTAGTTTCAATATAATTTAATCACAGAATCATTATTGAGGGTATTTCTACTTACAGATACAACCTTTCGGAATACAAAAGCGTGATATAAGCATTATATTTTATAACATTCCTGCAGAAAGTCTCACAAATAACCTTTTGTTTAGAGAACTGTTCCGAAATATACGTAATGATTCAAAAACAAGGACCCAGCTTCGTACCTTTGTATTTCATTAACTATACATGGTATAAGAATGATGTAACTTACATCCGATAATAATTACATGTTGGACCACAGAAGATGAAGAATTTCTCGCGTCCTTGTGCTCAACACAATTGTGTTACAGTTTTTTTATTGCCCAATGTTATCAGCGAACGTTGTGATCAAACAACTGCGTATCTATTTTTTTTCTGTCTGCTGTATACTATTTTTTTTTTAAATCCATCCAGGATGGATGTAGAACAATGAGACTGGAATGACTGTAGTTTTTCAGGAATGACTGCAACCTGTCCCTTGATTACAGTCATTATTAAAAAACTAAATTCTTACCAATAAGAAGACAGTAGTTTTCCCAATCGCGATACGTATGTAGTCAAGGTTTAACACTATCGTATGTGCAACAACAAAAATTTACGTGTCGTAACTGTTCGTCTAAAGAAAATAAAAAAAATTATATCGAAACTTTATACAGATTAAAATACTACGAAATTCGAAGAGAATGGGCAAGCTAGAGAATTCCTACGCTACGACGAAATGCTGGCTGCTAAGCATTGTGACGAAATATCTGTGTATCTCCTCAAGGGATACAGAACGATGAAAGGAGGGCGTCATTTCAAGTACAGACAATGAAGAAGTTACAATTTCTAAGCTGCAGACGTTAACTGCTGCTGCGCCAACGCCATGAATCTAGTAGCGATGGATCACGCTCTGCCAGCCAAATTAGATTTTAATTTTCTGTCGGAAATTAGAACTACTAACTTAAAACTTCTTAAAAGATTAATACAATTAACTTACAATGTAGAACTGTATTAGCATTGTGATTTTGGCCCCTACAGGTGCTACCTTATCTCTTTTATGTTGATAGTTGCTAATTGAAAGCACTGTGAGAGACAATCAGTTAATTAACTGAACACTACTAACCTTTATTATTTATGATAAGGTTAATTACACGATGAAACAGACTTTATATAACATAGGGGAGCGTGTTGTATCTTGGAACACTATTCAGATTTCTGCCTCTAGTCTGTAATAGAAGTTCAATACAATTTCTTCTTCAATTGTTACGTAATGGCACACACCTTTTGTTTGCTGCAGTCTTTTTCTGAATTTACAAAAATTGCTACAGAGAAGTAAGGTTTTCCCCAAATGTATAAAAATGTTGTAAGGTACAACATGGTCTTGTACCTAGAAACAAATATTAAATTGAAATTTAAAAGCGTCGCAATAGAAAAAATCTTGTCGTACCCGTATTTAATTGTGTGTCTGGTACATTATTAATTTACTAAACACCAACAACCGGTAAGTGACTGCAAATAAAGTAGAAGTATTATCAAAAACCAATTACAAGTCAAATACTTTCTACATAGAAGTTATTTGAAACTAATACAAAATTTAATTTTCAAGAGAGATAAACTTGTTAAGAAATTGTTAAGAAATTAAAGAAATTCAGTTCATTTGCAAATATCACACGCTCCACTTAAAACGTTAGATGCAGGGAACTGCGTTTTCTAGCGCTATATCATAAATCTGTATTTTTTTTTTTTTTTTTCACTACAACATGGCTCTGTTTCATATTAAAGATCAACAGTTTTCGAATAAAACCTGAATTAAACATTTACAATTTCAATTTTGCTATAAATATTGTTTAAGTAACAGACATGAGGACAATTATGTAGAACTAAACTTTTGCGTAGGTTACTTGGCATTTTATGCATCCCTACGCAGTTTCTACACAGTTCTCCGCTTCCAGTATTTACGGGAATCTAGTAAGACGCTGATTGCACACGTAAAGAAAGTAGTAGTTATAACGCCCGATAGGTATGTAACAAACCTAATTTACAGGTAACACGGGTACGACATTAACTAAGCAAGGCTACTAGGAAATTCACCGTAATCTACGCTTACTTAGGATAGTCTACGGTAGGATACAGTAGTTTTACAACTATAACAGGGGCACATATTTGACTCACAGTCTTCACGTATTCTCTCTACCGCCCAGCCTCATTGTCCGCAGCTCGTGGTCGTGCGGTAGCGTTCTCGCTTCCCGCGCCCGGGTTCGATTCCCGGCGGGGTCAGGGATTTTCTCGGCCTCGTGATGACTGGATGTTGTGTGATGTCCTTAGGTTAGTTAGGTTTAAGTAGTTCTAAGTTCTAGGGGACTGATGACCATAGATGTTAAGTCCCATAGTGCTCAGAGCCATTTGAACCCAGCCTCATTATAACAGCAGCAGGGACCGGGCCCTATTGCTATGGCAAACATACGTGCACTAAGTGTCCGTATAGAGAGACGCACTGCGCGCAGTGTAGTAAACAATGACAAGTGGCATAGTGATGCACAGATAATACCACAGCAGTGTGAACACGTTCCAGTCACAGGTGATCCCTATTACAGAGCGACAGAAAAAGTTGATACCGATTCGCCAAACATCAAATTATGATACAAACGGGGAAACCTATGCTCAGACTGGTCCTTCGTCCCTTAAGTCGGCATCACAAAAGTTACAATCATAAAGCAAGCGCTGCACACTTTTGCGTGGTAAATGTATAGGCCCTAGTAACGGCACTATTCAAAAAAGTCAGCCATCCAGTTAATTTCTTTAGTTATTCCATCAAATCAGTCACAATTTTTTTTTTTGGATGGACGCTTTTTAATCACTTGGTTTTAACCTGTAGACGACATCATCACTGTATCAGAATTTGTTCCATTTGATGATCTTGATTCACTACGAACCGAATTTCAGACCTATTTTCACGTGGATTAGGGTGCGAAAATAATTAGGCAGCTCACACTCAGGTAAAGCCTTCTGCAGGCCTAGCTACATTATCGCCAGACCAGTGGCAGTCAGTCCGAATTAGCCCATCTGGTGCAAGAAGACATCATCCCACGACACACGTCCAGTCAATGGGCGGCACACCTGGTAGTGTTAAGAAAAACAGATGACTGTCTGTGTGTTTGTGGAGAGTTTAAATCAACTATACATGTACCAACAATCAGAGCTCGACGTCTCTTTCATATGAAGATCAGAAGACCTCATGACGATACTATCAGGTGGACAGTACTTCTCCGGATTTATGTCTCAAGCTTTGTTACAATTGTCTCTAGACGAACAGTTACCCCAATTC
Organism: Schistocerca cancellata; assembly: GCF_023864275.1. Classification (NCBI taxonomy): domain Eukaryota; kingdom Metazoa; phylum Arthropoda; class Insecta; order Orthoptera; family Acrididae; genus Schistocerca; species Schistocerca cancellata. The sequence continues at coordinate 776,071,879 of NC_064627.1, read as the reverse complement.
ACGGCCATTAATATTACATTTGGATTAGACAGGTACGACAGGCTGCGTTTCGGTATTGATAGTGCGCCAGCAACTTTCCAACGTTTCTTGGAGCAGCTGATTCAAAACATTCAGAACACAGTCAGATATCTGGGCGATATATTAGTAAGTGGTGCCATAACAGAACTTCTTGCGAACTTACGTCTATTGTTCAGGAAACTACAACAAAACGGACTAAAGTGCAGCCTACAAAAGAGTGGATTCTTGCATAAATAGTTGAAGTACTGAGGCCACATATTGAACCATAAATGACGGCAGCCGACTCATCACCATGTGGTAGCTATAGAAAAAATTTAAGTGCCTACACACTTAAAAGAACTTCAGCAGTTTCTTGTCAAAGTGAATTATTTTGCAAAATTTACACCAAATGTTTCCCATATCGCCAGTTCCCTTAATAATCACCGCAATATAGTTGCAAAATTTGAATGGTCATAGTAGTGTCAGGAGACTTATCAAAAGTTAAAAAATGATCTGTAATTCGCTCCCTATGAAACATGAAGCGTCTCGACATCGTGCTCATTCTTTCTCAGAATAGAGATGATTGGCGTGAACTTCCTACTGCATACGCGTCTAAAACGCTCAGTTCAGCCCAGATTAATTACTCGCAAATCGAAAATAAAGCACTGGCTGTAATATTTGTTACCTAATAATTCCATGCATTTCTTTTTCCCTCATAATGGAACAGTAACCATTAAGGTCCTTGTCTTGTTCTAAGAACTGCCTTGCAGATAAAATGGCGTACCACCTACAACGCAGGGCCCTCTTCGTCAGCTATTACAATTATCAAACTCAGCGTCGGCCGATAGCACAACGTGCCAACGTTGATGCCCATCCTGAATACCTAAGTAACTAGACCCCGCATTTGAGTGTCAGAAAACACTATGCTTCCTAACAGACGACCATACAGAACCACCTATGAGGGTTTCCTATCATTGCATCCGTAACTCCGTCCGCCCCCGGTAGCTGAGTGATAGCCGGCACGGTAGCTCAGCGTGTTCGGTCAGAGGGTTAGCTGCCCTCTGTAATAACAGTTTGGAACCGCGCGACCGCTACGGTCGCAGGTTAGAATCCTGCCCCGGGAATGGATGTGTGTGATGTTAGGTTTAAGTAGTTCTAAGTTCTAGCGGACAGGTGACCTCAGAAGTTAAGTCCCATAGCGCTCAGAGCCATTTGAACCAGCCTCTGAAAAAAAAAAAAAAAAAAAAAAAAAAAAACTGAGTGAATGGATCAATGACGAACTTCAACGAGAGTCAAGGGACGTCCGCCACGAACAATTACAACGAACAAAATGAGATTACAAAACAAAAAAAGTGGTCAGCGCGACAGGCTGTCAATCCTAAAGGCCCGGGTTCGATTCCCGACTGGGTTGGAGATTTTCTCCGCTCAAAGACTGGGTGTTGTGTTGTCCTACTCTTCATCGTTTTATCCCCATCGAAACGCAAGTCGCCAAAGTGGCGTCAAATCGAAAGACTTGCAACAGGCGAGCGGTCTACCCGACGGGAGGCCCTCGTCACACGACATTTTTATTTTTTTACCCGTAACTCCGAACGGTTCAGCTGAGAACCCCACCATGAAACAAGTTATGAAATCCGTTCACAAGTTTGGTCGGATTTCTCCACACCCTACTGCCTTCCAGAAATCCAGACATATTTTCCCCTAAATAACAAGATCCAGATGATCTGATGCTGACATCAGATGGCGAATACCGGACGATCATCCCACCGCCGCTACGTCAGCCTATCAGAAACCTACTGACCACTGTTGTCCACCCCCAGTAGCTGAGTGAGCAGCGCGACAGGATGTCAATCCTAAGGGCCGGGTTCGAATCCAGGCTGCGTCGGAGATTTTCTCCGCTCAGGGACTGGGTGTTGTGTTGTCTTAATCATCATCATTTCATGCCCATTGACGCGCAAAAACGCCGAAGTGGCGTCAAATCGAAAGACTTGCACCCGGCGAATGGTTTACCCAATTGGAGGTCCTACACACTCTGACCACTGTAGGACAAAACCGATCAAGGCAACCGCAAAGTGGCACGCCTGCTGGCCTGTCATCGCGCAGGAAATCGCGTGGATACCTCACTCCTGCGACACCTCCATTTCAACCCAGTCAGCACAGCCTCAACGGTTCCACGCCTGGCCAACGCAGCAGCACCCGTGAGAGCGCGTGCAAGTGGACTTCGTCGGCTACTTCCTCAAGGAGATATGGCTCATCGTCACCCTTTTTCTAAGTTTCCTTATGTCGCTCGAATGTCTCATACCACAAAAAGGGAGTCAATAAGCGCCTTGCCGAAAATATTCGTCTTTGGAGGGGATCTAGAAACAATCACGGACGACACAACTCACCTGACAACGAGCCGTTCCATCCAGCATCCAAGGGTGAAGCTGACCGATTCGTTCGCAGATGTGGAAAATGCTATCAGCCACATGCTAGGCCGATGTCCTGACCCACATCCTGGTCTCCTAAAGGGTCACACTGATAGAGGGGCGCACTTTGGCGGAATTGCTGCAAGAGCGCCGACAGCGGACCCTGTGCGACATCCTGGGGCCTACAACACGCCCACACCAGCCCGGCTGTTACTTGCTGTGCACAGAAATTTGTACTCGCACCTTCAGAAAGGTCCAAGGATAAATATCATACGTCTTCAGAGCAGCCAGGGGGCGACAAATGTTCACAGTGGTGGATCCTGAAGCCGCCGTGCTGGAATGATACACCAACCAACTGCACCCACACTTGGTGGTTTCCTTCTCGAGATAACCACCACTTTCTGTAGAGCCACATTAGTACTACGAGGGCTATCCACAAAGTACATTACGTTTTCGTTTGTGTCCGTTAGGGGCGGGGCTAGCGTGGCTATCTTGGTGTCATGGCATTCCGCCGCTCAGTCGGCATCCTGCCGTGCTAGTGAGAGGTTCGTGCTGTACGCCGTTGAGTTACTGTGACAGTTTGAAATGTCAGCGTTAATTGAAAATGCCGCGAAGTGTGAAGTGCGTCCTGTAATAAGGTTTCTGACTGCAAAAAACTGTACACCGATAGAAATCTATCGGCAGCTTTTGTGAAGTGTATGGGGACAACATAATCACTGAAGGTGGAGTGCGTCAATGGGTCATAAAATTTAAAAATGGCCGAACTAATGTTCACGACGAAGAGCGAAGTGGAAGACCCAGCATAGTGACTGCCGAAATTGTCGAAAAATTCGATGCCGTGGTCCGTGAAAACCGTAATTTCACAATAACGGAACTCTCTATGAGTTTTCCACAAATTTCACGAAGTTTGTTGCACGAAATCATTACCGAAAAGCTTGGATACCACAAGTTTTGTGCAAGATGGATACCAAAAATCTTGACAGAGATTCACAAAAATCAGCGAATGGCTGCAGCGTTAACGTTTTTGGACGCTTACGAGAAAGATGGGGACTCATTACTCGATCGCATCGTTACTGGTGACGAAACAAGGGTTAAGCATGTGAACTGGGAGACAAAATTGCAGTCAATGCAGTGGGGGGCACACAAATTCCCCCCAAAGACCCAAGAAATGCATGCAGACGATGTCGGCAAGGAAGGTGATGGCAACTGTATTTTGTGACAGAAAATGTGTGATTTTTGTGGATTTCCTGGAAAGAGGCACTACAATAAACTCTCAAAGGTATTGCCAAACTCTGCACAACCTCAGAAGAGCAATACAAAACCAGCGCAGGGGAAGGTTGGGCTCAAAGATCTTGCTGATTTACGACAACGCCCGGGCCCACACGGCAAATGCCACTCGTGAAGTTCTCGAATCTTTTAAGTGGGAGTTGTTTCCTCATCCGCCGTACAGTCCCGCCTGGCACCGAGCGACTTCCACTTATTCCCAGCAATGAAGAAGTGGTTGGCTATGCAGCGTTTTGATGACGACGCACAGCTTCAAGAAGAGGTAACCACGTGGTTGAAGGCGCAGCCGGCCGAATTTTACGACGAAGGAATTTCCAAGCTCGTCCATCGCTACGATAAGTGCCTTAATTTAAATGGCAACTATGTAGAAAAGTAGTATTTAAGTGTGGCTTTCATCTATATATAATTAAAAAAATTTCCAATACTTTATTTATTTTTAATTCCAAAACGTAATGTACTTTGTGGATAGCTCTCGTACTTGGGATGTCTAGCTGACCCACATCCTCAGGCCATCGCACTTGGAGCTGGACCCGTGGAATGCGACCCTTTTCTACCTCCACGGTCCCCGAGACTGGAACTCCACTTCCAGCCGTCGCCAGCGGTACTATACTAACCCGCAAAGGACATGAAACTTAAGCTGGCTTTACCACCCTTACCTCCCCTCTACCTGAACTGAATCACGATATCGAAAGGGACATTTCCGCTTCTATTTGTCAATTAAAGGGGAGGGGTATGCTATATCTCTGTCATCCTTCAACGAAGAACCCTGTGATGTCCGCTGTCAACGACTCTTCTGGCGCCTGGTAAAGGCGCAAGGGGACCCCAGCCCGGAGATAAGACACAGCCCCTGGGCCGTTGCAAGATATTTCTAATCGTGCTGTGCGAATGTCTCTAAGTCGACTACACGGTAATTTCATGGTTTGACTGAACGCTCGATTTCAACTGGACTACGTATTGGATTGCTATTATACGGGTTATTGATCGATTCTCATGACGCTGGACTATCTGGATTATTCTTTTGGTGTGTTCTACAATTTAATACGACGTGGCATGCACTAGAATTGTGAACTATAGACTAATTACAGTAAATCAAAATTTTCTGTGTAAGTGTGTTGCACCGAAGCAGGTGTAATAATATTTTGAAGATGCTACCCATGCCTTTACGCAGCCAACTAAATCCAAGTCCTTTGCAGTCTCTGACAGAATGAAAATATCATCGGTAAAGATCAGGGATGTTATTTCTTCTTCCGATACTTTACTTTCCTTTCCAAATTTCTCGTTAGTTTCAAATGGCTCTGAGCACTATGGGACTCAACTGCTGAGGTCATAAGTCCCCTAGAACTTAGAACTACTTAAATCTAACTAACCTAAGGACATCACACACACCCATGCCCGAGGCAGGATTCGAACCTGCGACCGTAGCGGTCGCGCAGTTCCAGACTGTACCTAGAACCGCTCGGCCACTCCGGCCGGGTTAGTTTCATCTATACTGACTGAACAGAACAGTGGATATGATTACACATTGTCTCGCCCCCTTATCAACCAGTGTTCCCCTTCACGCCCTTCCATTGTTATAATAGTAATTTGGTTTATATTTTGCTTCTTATATTTTTTTTTCCCTGCTACCGTCAAAATTACAAATAGCCCTGTCAACATTGTAAAAACCTTTCTCATAATCTATCAGTGTTATTAAACGATTCTTTGTCTTTCTTTAGCCTATTTTCCAAGAGAAGTCGCGGGGCAGTATTGCGTCGCATGTTCCTACATTTCTCCTGTCAACATAGCTATGTTTACATCTGTATTTACACACATGCTCCGCAAGCCAATATTTGGAGCATCGCGGAGGGTACCTTGTACCACTACCAGTCCTTTTCTCTCATGTTGACTCGCTATTAGAGCTAGGGAAAACCGACTATCTATATACTTCCATACGATACCCAATTTACCGTATCTTATCTTCGTATTCCTTAAGCGAAGTGTACGTTGTTGGCAGTAGAATCGACCTGTGGTCAGCTGCAAATGCCGATTCCCTAAGTTTTCTCAATAACGTTTCGCGAAAAGAACGTCGGCATCCCTCCAGAGATTCCCATTTCAGTTCACGAAGCATCTCCGTTAAACTCGCGAGTTGATCGAACCTCCCTGCAACAAATGCACCAGCATACCTCTGAAATTGCTTCGATGTCATCCTTTAATCAGACATAGCGAGGATCCAAAACACTGGAGCAGTACTCAAGAATGGGTCGCACTAGTGTTCTATGAGCGAGCCATTCGCCTGCCCAAGTACGGTCCTATGGTGCTCGTTCCATTTCATATCGCTTTGCAACGTTACGCCTAAATATTTAATCGGCGTGACTGCGTCATGCGGCACACTACTAATGCTGTATTCGAACATTACGCGACTATTTTTCCTACTCATCAGCATTAATGTACATTTTTCTACATGTAGAACAAGATGCAGTTCATCATACCATGTGGTAATTTTCTCTAAGTCATCTTGTATCCTCCCACAGTCACTCAGCAACGAACCTTCCCGTACACCACAGCGTCATCAGGAAACAACCGCAGGTTGCTGCTCCACACTTCTCTGGGGCACTCCTGACGATACCCTTGTCTCTGATTAACACTCGCCGTCGGGGACAACATGCTGGGTTTAATCAATTCAGTTACGAAGTCTTCGAGCCACGCGCATGTCTGAGTAAGTGTTTTCCTTGATTTGATGTGAGGATCTGATCACGGAAGTTTTTCCCGATATTTTGATGCAACTTTTTCTACTCTTTTCTATAGTGCAGCGCACTACTTAGGCCATTACCTATTTATTGGCACATACCTCGGTCAACTGCTGTTTGGCAAGCAGCCGAAACGTTTCAATATCGTTGAGAAATACATTCCGTTACATATTGCTGACACCATTCCTGCTGACAAACGACCGCAGCAGATAATTTGCTGTTGCTGCTTTCTCTTAGCTCGAGTCGTAGCGTCCGTATGGGGGATCACACTCCCGAACACGTGACAACGCCGGTTAGCACAATCACGTAGCTGATTATGTATTCTGTACACGACGCGTGTAACGCGCCCGTATGAATAGGGACACACAAGACAAAACACCGCCGTCCTCTTGTTGGCTGAGGTCGGGAATTTTTCCGGCATCAGTGTCTTTGCTTATTTCTGGAAATTTCTTTCTGAGCTGAACTCTGAGGCTCGGCTCGCAGGTAGTTACTGAACAGAGAATTCCTTTATCGTGTTGATAATTTAATTAAAATCTGATAGTACAATTGCGAATGTATTTAGTCAGTTAATCATATACGTCAAGTTTTACATAATCAAATATTAACTACTGAAATTAAATGCAAATGCTGATTTAATCTGCTACACTGATGAGACGTAATTAATACTTGCGATATATGTGAGTCTGAATTCGTAACATAACCAATGTGTTTTCGCTCTTCCATGCGAATTTCATTAAAAATAATCATTAGCATAATCATGTAATTCCAAAAGGTACTGCAAGTATTACATCTGTATATAATAAAGCGCTAAATACATTTTCGGTACATGAACTGAACAATTATACGAGAGGTGTTCCATATGTAAAGCAACATTTTTTTCTGAAAGCAGTTTGTTTTTATTCAGGATTCCAAGATACCATATTATTCCCCACTCGTCTGGATACAAACTCTTATTTTTCAACTTAATCTCCGTTCAGTGCCAACTTATTGGTAGAGTTTGTATGCCAGCATGATACCACTCTATTGGTCGTCGTCGAGCCAACGTCTTGGTGCATCAACAGTATTCCCGTCCCGTCATCCTCGTACTCCTTCCCGCGGAGGCATGCTTCATTAGGCCAAACATATGGGAGTCGGAAGGTGCGAGATCCTGGCTGTAGGGTGGATAAGGAGTAAAAGTCAAATGAAGTTTTGTGAGCTCTTTGTAGGTGCCCAAACTTCTGTGAGGCCTTGTGTTGTTATGGAGAAGGAAAACTTCGTTTGCACTGTTTGATTGTGATCTGTCAGTCACCTCGAATGAGAGTGTCCGCACGTTCCAACACTACAGGAGTCACAGCTGTATGCGGCCGGCCGGCGAGCAGAAGATAAGACAGGTTTGGGCAACCTTGTTGCGATTATGACAGACGCCAAGCCCAACGACTCACCGTGCTTTTGTTCACTGCTGGGTCTCCGCAGACGTTCTGCAAGCGCATATGAATATCTCCGATGCTCTGATTTTCCACCAAAAGGAATTCAATGACAGCTCTCTGCTTTGGATGCACCTCCGTTACAGACGCCATTTTGAAGAGTACGTATAACGCTGCCAACTATCGGAAATTCAGGAAACTATAGGGGCTGAAGCGAGACTTTTTCAGAGGAAATTGGCCGAGGAAAAAGTGTGTTGCATTTCTTACTGAAGCCTTTATAGGAAGCATCCTTCGTATCAATAAAAAATGGATTTATTTTGAAGTGATATAGGCTATAAAACACTAAATTAAGCGAGGACGAAAAAAATAAACTTTGTGGGCAAAAGTCTGCGAATATTACCCGTTGTTGGTTCTAAGAATGCTATCGATACGACTGATAGCAAAAAGCCTCTCTTGGAAATTTATTACCACTCTTCTTGAGGTACAGGCAACTATTAAGGCTTCGTTTTCTGACGTAACAGGCAATCAGCATTGTATTTCATCCCAAAGATATTTAATGGAGACAGATTCGTGGGTTTTCGACAGACTAATCTAAATATTTATTTTCTTTTAACCACAATGCAATGGTCGTTATTCTGTGGTCTGGACGCATTATAAAACTGAAATAGGAAAGTCCAATTCCAAGTAATGGCACAAATACAGTTTACGTGATATTTTTGCTGAACGCTTTCAGTAATACGAAGACGTGCTGAGAAGTAACGCCTCTGAACTTCTTATATGGAAGCCATTAAAGCCTCTGAAAAAAACACGTTGTTGTTTTACATCTTTATTCTTCATGTCTACATATTTATTTCAGAACGCAGTCTCCCTGGCGACGAATACATTTCTGCCGTAGAGTGACTAGTTTGTTGATACTGTCGCTATAGAATGCTTGACTTTGTTGATAGAGCTACAGCCTTACCTCTGCTTGCACCGCCTCATGACTATCAAAGGGAAGCCCTCGAAAGTGTTCTTTAAGTTTTGGAAACAGATGATAATCTGATGGGGCCAAGTCGGAACTGTGTGGAGGACGATCGATGACAGTGAAGGCAACGCGTTTGATTGTTGCAGTTGTCGCAGCACTCGTGTATTGTTTGGCATCGTCATATTAGAGGAGAGGGTGCTCCACGTATGGAGGAACTATTCGAATCCGCAACTCGATAACAGCATGCAGTTTCTCACACAATGGCCAGAGTTACGTTACATACAGCCTTCTTATGCGCCACAATTCGGAGGCCTCTAGCGACAAAGGATTGCCAATATGTAGACATGAAGAATAAAGATGTATAATGTTAATAACATTTGTTTAATTTAAAAAGATTTAAGAGTTTTCACATAAAATATTCGGAAGCATTAACTTTCAATAGCCCCCGTTGGCACATTTCTTATGCCATCGGTTATAGCTAATGTATTAATCTTATATAAGGGGGAACTGCTCTACATACAGTACTGGCCATTAAAATTGCTACATCACGAAGATGACATGCTACAGACGCGAAATTTAACCGACAGGAAGAAGATGCTCTCATATGCAAATGATTAGCTTTTCAGAGCATTCACACAAGGTTGGCGCCGGTGGCGACACCTACAACGTGCTGACATGAGGAAAGTTTCTCACACACAAACACCAGTTAACCGGCGTTGCCTGGTGAAACGTTGTTGTGATGCCTCGTGTAAGGAGGAGAAATGCGTACCATCACGTTTCCGACTTTGATAATGGTCGATAGTTTATCGTATCCCAACATTGCTGCTCGCGTTGGTCGAGATCCAATGACTGTTAGCAGAATATGGAATCTGTGGGTTCAAAAGGGTAATACGGAACGCCGTGCTGGATCCCAACGGCCTCGTATCACTAGCAGTCGAGATGACAGGCATCTTATCCGCATGGCTGTAATGGATCGTGCAGCCACGTCTCGATCCCTGAGTCTACAGATGAGGACGTTTGCAAGACAAACCATCTGCAGGAACAGTTCGACGACGTTTGCAGCAGCATGGACTATCAGCTCGGAGACCATGGCTGCAGTTACCCCTGACGCTGCATCACAGACAGGAGCGCCTGCGATGGTGTACTCAACGACGAACGTGGGTGAATGAATGGCAAACCGTACTTTTTTCGGATGAATCCAGGTTCTGTTTACAGCATCATGATGGTCGCATCCGTGTTTAGCGACATCGCGGTGAACGCACATTGGAAGCGTGTATTCGTCATCGCCATACTGGCGTATCACCCGGCGTGATGGTATGGGGTGTCATTGGTTACACGTCTCGGTCACCTCTTGTTCGCATTGACGGCACTTTGAACAGTGGACGTTACATTTCAGATGTGTTACGACCCGTGGCTCTACCCTTCATTCGATCCCTGCGAAACCCTACATTTCAGCAGGATAATGCACGACAGCATGTTATAGGTCCTGTACGGGCCTTTCTGGATACAGAAAATGTTCGACTCCTGCCCTGGCCAGCACATTCTCCAGATCTCTCACCAATTGAAAACATTTGGTCAGTAGTGGCCGAGAAACTGGCTCGTCACAATACGCCAGTCACTACTCTTGACGAACTGTGGTATCGTGTTGAAGCTGCATGGGCAGCTGTACCTGTACACGCCATCCAAGCTCTGTTTGACTCAATGCCCAGGCGTATCAAGGCCGTTATTACGGCCAGAGGTGGTTGTTCTGGGTACTGATTTCTTAGGATCTATGCAGCCAAATTGCGTGAAAATGTTATCACATGTCAGTTCTAGTATAATATATTTGTCCAATGAATACCCGTTTATCACCTGCACTTCTTCTTGGTGTAGCAATTTTAATGGCCAGTAGTGTATATTGCGCTTGAAGTTTTTGCGAACGTGTACTTTCAGTTAAAGTTCCGCGTTCTGGCCCTAGACGGGCCAGTCGGGCTCCACCGACCGTCTTGTCATCTTGTGACAATGGCGTCAGTGGATGCAGTAAGGAGCGGCGAGCGGTCAGTACAACGCTCTCGCGATCGTTGTCGCCTTTCTTGAGCCTGGAACCGCTACTATTAGTCGTGTAGCTCTTCAGTTGGCGCCACGAGGCTGAGTGTAGGTTGTTCCAGTCCTCCCACCAAGGAAAAGTTCCTGGCAGTACCGGGAATCAAACCCGTGTCCCCCGCATGGTAGCTACGGATGTAGACAGTTGGTGCTGTGGAGATGATGTAACATCAAGCGTCACGAGCCTTCTCAAGACGGCCACGTGCCGATATGAGGTGCATGAGCCCGTAAGAGGGAGAAGTCGAGTAGGAATTCATAAGCAATCAATCAGATGACAATTCAGAATCCTGTGGCAATGAATATCCCACCGGTGTACCCATCATTTCACTACAGTTTATACGTCTAGCCACTTGAAAATTCAGTCGTGATTTAAGCCATTAGCGAAATTTTTGAGAGAAAATAAACTTCATGACAATGAGTCCAATCAACCTGAGGAACCGAAACCTGGAAAAAGATTTCGGCTGTTGCCATTTGGAGACGAGTTAATGAATCACCCAAAATGGCGGCAACAAAATGTTCAAATGTGCGTGAAACCTGATGGGACTTAACTGCTAAGGTCATCAGTCCCTAAGCTTACACACTACTTAACCTAAATTATCCTAAGGACAAACACACACACCAATGCCCGAGGGAGGACTCGAACGTCCGCCGGGACCAGCCGCACAGTCCATGACTGCAGCACCTGAGACCGCCCGGCTAATCCCGTGCGGCTGGCGGCAACAGACACTGCTCAAGTTTTAAAGAGACTTCTTTCTCCTCAAGTCAGACATAGTGATGCAGAGAGACCTGCCGTTTCGGACGTGTGGGACTGTACCAGTACAGGAAACACCTGCCTGAAAAATGATGTGGTCAGTTACTAAATCTCAGCAGGCAGGCTTGGACCGTCGCCCTTCTCCGTAGATGGCAGCGGCTCTATTTTTTGAGGTCCGAAGACTACCGTATTGCGTCGCTAGTCAGTCCATGAAAGGTCTGCCCACGTTCGGCGCCATTCAGTTTTGGCTTGGAAGCGGACCAGCAGCTGTAGCCATCATCACCGTTTGCGACCGCGTCTGGCTGTAGGCATTTACCGCCATGCAGCAGTAGCAGTTTAGCTGCTTATTACTCTGGACAGAACACAGCAATATCGTTCGAGCTCTCTCGCCGTTTCGTTCGCTCGCCGGTGCGAGTATCTCGAGCGCTACGACCGCAGCTTACTGGTGCAAACCATATGGTAAAATTCCGCCAAATCTTCATCTTTGTCACTTTGATGTGCTTCTTATGGTTCAGCATTCTCTCTCCGACCTGATCACAACCACAAATGGAAGCACAAGCGGCCAAAGACACTGCTAGCTAGGGCATAGCCACCTATGGTAAACTAACATACGCAAACAGTGACAAACGTCGGCAAGCCCCTGCATATCAGAACACTGACTGGCAACTACCAGCTGCTATTAGAGCCGACCAACAGGCCACAGCAGGGACACCGACGAGCTCGCCCACAGACGCACAAACAATCTGCCAACATTCCCTCACACTGTGCCTCCGGTATATGATCTATCGGACACAAGACCGATAACAAACCTAACTGTTGCACGTTGCTGACGCTGAACGAGGACTCTGTACCAGCACCCAGCGCCAGCCGCCGAGCAGCACAAACGCACAACGTCAAGGTATCGACATGCATGATACCCACTACTAACAAAGCCTATCCTTGCACAACCTATCGCAGGCAGCAAGACAACCGCTACTGCTCTTACCGCCCGACCTAACTTTCGCAGAGGTTTTTTTCCCTTGGCTCTTGCCTTGGCACTTTTTTTCCTCTGCCCTTCAAACCGCTACCATTCGTCAGATTTCGACCAATCTATCTCCAGATGAGCGCGTATTAATGGTTAATCCTAACCAGACGTACGCAAACATCGCAGCACCCACATCCTGCGACACCTCACATTAGTGAATACTAACCCTTATGCAGAGATGGCAGTAGACCTTTTGTGTTGGCCATCATGCCGGTGTGGGCGTGGAGGGGCTCCACCTCTTAAAAAAATCTCCGACCTGATCGTAGTCCTATGTGTCTGGCTATGATTCAATACATGCTCTCTGTGTCATTTGTTCACTGTGTACCGTGAGCGAAGACTGCCTTCAGCTTAATATTACGTTTGCTCGATTGCGATTTCAGAATACAGTATATCTCTTTTTTTATTACTCCTTAATTTCTTTTTTACCAGTGTTGTGATATCCTCCCACCACCCCAGTATTCCAAGTAAGAACATTGTCGGCACCTTGCACACTAGGTTACTGGATAGGAAATTAATTTTAAATCCTGTTACTACTTAAGATGACGGCAAACTTGGGCAAGCTCTTTTTATTCTGAGACTGCAAGGTCTGCATAAGACACCCGGGTGAGGTAGCACAATGTATCATTACTAGTGAAACTTCCTGGCAGATTACAACTTTGTGCGTTTCGGGGGCAAGTGTTCTGCCGACTGTGCTATCCAAGCACTACTCACGACAATTGAAAGAGACGATGAGAATTATCTCAGGCACACTCAGGGCTACCCCATGTGACTGGCTCCCAGTCCTTGCCAACATAGAACCCCCTGATATAAGGCGCTCCATGGCGACCTCAAGAATATATAGGAAGATCGTACACAATCCAGAACTCCCTATACACCAAGACTTATCACCCATCAACAGGCTAAAATCTTGGTCCCCCTTTTGGAAGACTGGCAGGGAATTACAGGACTTCGACCCAAAGCTAGCCTGGGTAGAATCATGGCGCAAAGGGACACACAAGAACCAAAAGCTTATCGATGACCCCAGCAAGAAAATAAATGGTTTTTATCTCCCTCGGAAGCTTTGGGTTGCCTTAAATCGCCTTAGAACAAGCGTGGGAAGATGCAAACATCTAATGAATAAGTGGGGACTTGCGGAGAGTCCCGTGTGTGAATGTGGAGAAATCCAGACAATGGACCACCTACTGGTGTGTGGATATAGTGGTGAACTGAAGGACATACATTACTTGCCTGACCTAGCCATAGATTGGCTCAAAACTATAAGTAGCATTGTGTAGTGTTGTAATTTGCTGGTGGATTGTAATGACACTGTAATATTTGCCTTGTATATGCCGAACGAATAAATAAAAAACTCACGAGCCGTCTTCGCAACTTTACTTCCACCTGTGCTTCATCTTCTACCTTACAAACTTCACAAAAGCTCTCTTACGTCACTTGCAGGACTTGCATTCCTGAAGAAAAGGCACTGCAAAGAGATGTCTGGAGCACATGTAAGGTACCCTTAATTGCAGATAAGAGCGCATTTTGCTTTATTTCCAGTTTTGGTGTTTCACATACGTGAAGTGAATGTATCAACGCGACAGTACGTACGCAGTAAGAAGCGAGCGGTAGGTTTCCATACTGGTTAGCATAGGCCATTTGGCGCTTTCGGAGCCGGTGGGATCAGGTGCCGATGCAGAAATTGTACATGACGTCAGCAAAGGGACACGTAGGGAAAGCACATTTATTCTGACGCGAATCAAGAAACTGTTATAAAAAAAAAATATTTGCTAAAGTAAGTTGCCTTTTGCCACTCAGATATTAGGTGTGTGTCTATAGATCATAAATACTGTCTTTCAGTAATTTTACAGTGCCAGAAAGCGTAGATGTAAATAAATAAATGACTACTTCGGCGTAATCGAAGATGTACGGTCTTATACGAAATATACTATTTGCACCCTCAACTTACAGACTGTGCGCCATAGTTGGTAGTAGTCGATAGGATACCTCTCGATCTAGCAATGCGGTAGATCATGCTCTCATACCGTTAACACTTAGCTTATAATCAGTTCATTTGACGGTTCATCTGATGGTGTTTCTCAAATAAATACACCATAATGGCATCCCATGTAAAAATTATTTGTACAAAATACTTCCCGCTTCATTACGTACAACAAAGACAGTAGTGTTGCACTTTAAGAATCCGACAACGCTGCTACTACTCTGCAAGGTGACATGAAACTACGAGAGCATCTCCACATAACACGTAGGAAGAATTCCTACGCGGCGGCTCAAAATGGTTCAAATGGCTCTAAGCACTTGGGACTTACCATCTGAGGTCATTAGTCCCCTAGACTTAGAACTACTTAAACCTGACTAACCTAAGGACATCAGACGCATCCAAGCCCGAGGCGGGATTCTAACCTGCGACCGTAGCAGCGGCGCGGTTCCAGACTGAACCCCCTAGAAGCGCTCGGTGACAGCGGCCGGCGCGGCGGCTCATTAACGAGGGAAGGCCACTACGTTGGTATCACGGATTTACTTGAAACTTCGTTCAACTTTAGTAGGCTATTAAAACAACATATTATGGACGTAGTAACGTGCACTATTATGCCAGTTCCGAGAAAATCGCAAGAGATGTTTTATTCGTCTATTATGTAACTGATGTATCTGTGAGAAGATGCTGCCGTAAGAAGTAATTGTCGTCAAATATTCAATAGAAAAAAGAGAAGTACATGGAGGTCTCGAGAGGCCTTCTCCTCCTGACAGTGATCCCCTTCCAGAAGATTCCCTCACTGAAAGCACTAGTGGCGCATTTCTCCAGTACAGTTCGCCGAACTGCAATAGCCAAATATCGCCGGTATTACAACGGATACGTGCGCTGCTCTGTGACAGCAGATTCCGCAGAATGGATATGATTCTACGGATGTGTTACGTCAACACTTACTTAGCGTCCAAATCTATTTTGTACACATTCTTCCCCTAACGGTCACCATGGACCACAGTTTCCAGGCGGCGTACGGACATTTTGTGAGCATAGGTCACATACCACGTATAGAAGTATGAAACCGGAATTTGGTTGTAATAATTCTTTTTGGTGAAATCTTATGGTACTTAACTGCTAAGGTCATCAGTCCCTAAGCTTACACACTACTTAACCTAAATTATCCTAAGGACAAACACACACACACCCATGCCCGAGGGAGGACTCGAGCCTCCGCCGGGACCAGCCGCACAGTCCATGACTGCAATAATTACACGTTTTTCGTTTGTAACTGATAAATAATATTTTATTCAAAATAGTCTCCATTGTTATTTATACATATCTCCCACCTCTCGGGCAGGCTATGAATGGCACGCCAAAAAAAAAAAAAAAAAAAAAAAACTGTTCTTTTAAAGCGAACAAGTCAGTGAGCCATTTTCGTACATTTTCATACGAATTGAAGCATTTTTCAACAAGAGCGTGTCTTAGTGACACAAATAGATGATAATCGGACGGAACCAAGTATGGAGAATAAGCCGCATACCCCAGTATTTTCCAGCAGAACGGCTCGATCGTTTCGCTCACCCGTTTCGCTGCGTGTGACAGGGAGTTGTTATGGAGCAATATGACTATGCTGCCTCTTTACATATTCCGGTCGTTTTTCACGTAATGTTCTATTTAAATCGATCATTTGCTGTTGGTAGCGATCAGTGTTAACGGTTTCCCCAGGTTTTCGCATGTCATAACAGATGACAACCTTCTGATCCCACAAAAACCAGTGCATTGTCTTAGTTGCAAAGCGATTTGGTCTTCCAGTGTATGTAAATGGTTTTCCTGGATTCACTGATGATTTACGACGCTTCGGATCAATTTTTCATCACCTGGCACCGTTCTATGGAGAAACGAGTTTCTTTTGTATCTGGCGAGCAGCATTTCACAAGTGGTCTTTCAATTTGCTTGCTGTCCTTCATTTAGTTCGTGCGGAACCCATTTTCCCATTTCTACAGGTTTCTCACAGCTTTCAACCGTCACATTCAATTGTTCCGCGAGTTCCTGCTGAGCCTGAGTATCATCTTCATCCAATAAGGCCTGCAATTCGTTGTCCTCGAACTTTTTCGGTGGTTTCCCCCGCTCGTCGTTTCTCACTTCAAAATCACAACTTTTGAATTTTTTTGAACCACTCGAAACACTGTGTTTTCCCGAGAGTATGTTCGCCGAAAGCTTCGACAAGCATTCGATGCGATTCTGCAGCAGTTTTCTTCAAATTATAACAGAAAACCAATTCTGTCCACAAATCTTAGTTCGTAGGCACAAAACTCGACATGTTTACGGGTTTGAAACACATACCGAATTATGGAACTTTGTTTACTGTGTGTTGAAATTCGTCGTCAGCCATTGCAGGAAGGAGATGGCGCTGCAGACGCGGTCACACGGGTCCTACACTGACGGCTAGCACAATCTATAGGGAAATTCCTGTTTCATACTTTTACACCTGGTATTCAGAGTCCGCTACACTACTTTAACGAGGCCTGGGGTTGACTCAAGTCCACAACCGTGCGCGGGAGTTATGCCTACGGACGGCGCGATTTGCATGGACGTAGACCAGCATCAGCTTGACGGAGACGGTGCTTCAGATCGTCGTGCCTTGACATCTTCGACCGCCGTTCGCCGTGAGACACCTAGGTCCTTCTGTCGCCCACATCCGAGATTTTTCCTTCGAACTGAGCAACATGACCGAGGATCTACCGGCGACGAGGGCGCCGAGTACGAGAGAGTATTACCACATCTAGTAAGCACGACTACCCCGAAACAATGTCGAACAGCAACATCCGACAATCCGCTAGACCAGGGTATGGCGCGCCGGCCACGCCCCATTCCTGCCCACGTACGCTCGTTTCTTGTGGTGTGTGGTGGTGAGCGGCAAATCAGCCACACGCCAGCGCCTCCATTCCATCCATCTTAGAGACGACCCTTTGTGCTCGCACTGCGCAGCTGTCGATCCGGACGCGCACCGCTTGACGTGTGCTTCGACGGACAGCTGCTGCAATATTATATTACAATGTATGCTGGTGCTCCTGTTGTGACGACAGCCAAAGTCTGTCACTCAGGACGAACTCCTACGCCCAGATACTGTTTGCTTTCCAACTGCCAGAATAAACGCCGTCAACTGACTGAAGGGCATGGTGCTGTACTATGTTTTGCAAGCCGCGCCCGGAAGCACTCTCGACTTTTGGTTCCATCTGACGACGAAATATGAGGCGTTTCGGCGCCATGCATTGTACCGGACACGACTCTCGAATTAAACAGGCGCATTACTGACGATCCTCCCGCTCATTGGGGCGTATCGTGTACCAGAAAGCACACTTTGTAAGTAGGCTGTTTATGTTTTCTTTATGTAAGTAGGCTGTTTATGTTTTCTTTATGTAAGTAGGCTGTTTATGTTTTCTTATTGGCAACGTTACGTAGCGCTCTGTATGAAAATTACTGGCTGTACTGTGTGCAGTCTGTGTCTAGTTTGCATTGTTGTCTGCCATTGTAGTGTTGGGCAGCGGCAGCTGGAAGTGAACAGCGCGTAGCGTTGCGCAGTTGGAGGTGAGCCGCCAGCAGTGGTGGATGTGGGGAGAGAGATGGTGGAGTTTTGAAATTTGTCATGAACTGCTATATATATTATGACCATTAAGGTAAATACATTGTTTGTTCTCTATTAATATCTTTCATTTGCTAACTATCCCTATCAGTGGTTAGTGCCTTCCGTAGTTTGAATCTTTTATTTAGCTGGCAGTAGTGGTGCTCGCTGTATTGCAGTAGTTCGAGTAATGAAGATTTTTGTGAGGTAAGTGATTTCTGAAAGGTGTAGTTTAATGTTACTCAGGGCCATTCTTTTGCAGGGATCTTTGATAGTCAGGTTGCGTTGCGCTAAAAATATTGTGTGTCACTTTAGTGAATGTTTGAGTACGTTCAGTTTTGCTCAGCTGTTTGAAAAGCAAATAGTGTAAGAGGTTTATCAGCACAGTCGTGTATAATTGTTCAAAGGGGACGTTTCATAACTTGAAGACGATTCACGGCACATGACTGGTCCTCTGACGAAACTGTTTGGAGGGAGTTCCGCCTTCATTAATTTGGGCGAAGACAACTCGCAAGCTTCTGGTGCGGTGGTAAGATCCTGTTTAAAATAAATAAATAAATACTTATAAATAAATAATTTTTTTTTTTCAAATAAATATCTCTTAATCCTGTAAGACCCATTTCCTTCCTTGGCTCTGGGAGGCGGGAATGAGACACTGTGGCCAGGCCTCGGAAGTCTGCAGCTCGTGCGTGGTCTAATGCTGCCTCTGGACCATGGGGTTCCGGGATCGATTCCCGGCCGGGTAACGTCCGGTTCCTACACATATGTATATAAGATACATAACACACGCGTAAAATTTGTCTTCCGATTTTCTCGGAATTACCAGAGTAGTACACCTTACTACTTGCACATGTGTTGTTTTAACGGCCTACAAAAGGTATGCAAAGTGAGAAGTAAATCTGAGATCCCCACGTCGTGCCTCCCCTTGTAAGTCAGTTCATCGATGGACTGGCCTAATTATCACATAACTGGGGTGGTAAAGCATGACCAGTTATACCGTAAGCCTCTTACACCACCATTTACGGACTCACCGGCTAAACTGAGACATTTCTGGAGGTTTGGTACGAGTGGGAGGCTCTTGCGCACAGTATGGGACACGTTTCCAGATTGGAGTTTGGAGGGCGGGAAGTGAGACATACATCAGTGAGAACGGGTCGTGCTTCAGCAGTTTAGTTGGTGGAGCACTTGTGCGCGAAAGGCAAATGTCCCCAATTCCAATCCCCGTGCAGTACATAGTTTTAATGGGCCAGGAAGTTTCAAATCTGATCACACTCCATTGAAGAGTGGAAAACTCATTCTAAAATTATTTGTGTTTTAATATTTGAACCGCGAGGGATTAGCCAAGCGGTCTAGGCGCTGCAGTCATGGACTCTGCGGCTGGTCCCAGCGGAGGTTCGAGTCCTCCCTCGGGCATGGGTGTGTCTGTATGTCCTCAGGATAATTTACGTTAAGTAATGTGTAAGATTAGGGACTGATGACCTTAGCAATTAAGTCCCATAAGATTTCATACAAATTTGAACATTTTTAATATTTGACATCAATTAACATTAAAATTCGGGCGGCTAACAATTTTTTTCTTTACAGTGAACACTTAAAGGAACTATGTTATAAAACAACTGACATTTCGCATGAAAGTTTCGATTAAGCTCAAAGGCAGGCTCGTCTCAGCTAGTGTCAGCAAGTCCCCAAAACTTTCGGCAGACAGTCGTGCAAAATCCATACACAACGTCGTAATAGCAGACGAAATCCGAATGTATTTTTATACACCGGAAACTAAGCAGCGCCCAAATTTTTCGGTATTCCAAGACGGAAGAAAACCAACAAAAGTGTATCGTTAGTGAAGCACTTCCAAAAAAAAATCTTCGCTTGTTCCATTAGCTACAAGGGACATTGCTTTACAGGATCGAAGAACAACTAATTCTGAATGATGTCCAACAATTTTTTGCCGCAAGTCACCGACGAAGTCCTAAAAAATAACGGAAATCGACTTCTTTTTGTTCCTTTATATAAAAAATAAATGCCATACTTGATGGTTTCTTTGCTTATTGGTACAATATTTTATGCATTGTGAATGAAAAACATGAAACACTGGCGTAATATTCTACAACATTTATTATTTGACGTAGTGGACCAAAAGTCACTAACCATCGTTTCTGAGAGGCGGTTGAACCAGCCTGGTGTTACCGTTTGGGGTGGTATCTCAAGTCGTTGAGTAATTGAGTCTTGGTCAAATGGCTCTGAGCACTATGGGACTCAACATCTGTGGTCATAAGTCCCCTAGAACTTAGAACTACTTAAACCTAACTAACCTAAGGACATCACACACATCCATGCCCGAGGCAGGATTCGAACCTGCGACCGTAGCGGTCGTGCGGCTCCAGACTGTAGCGCCTTTAACCGCTCGGCCACTCCGGCCGGCCAACTTGCTTTACTTGCGACATGATGGAGCCTCACCGCGTTACGCAACAGCTATGCGAAACTGCGTGGATGAGTTATTTCGTGGGAAAGTTATTGGAGAGGCAACAGAAGTGTCACCCAGAAGTCCCGAATTTACAGCAGTAGATTTCTTCTTTTGTGGTTACGTTAAAGTGTATGCTACAAAATCGCAAACTATTGAGAATTTAAAGGAATCTATTTACATCGCTTTTGAAGACATCGATTCTAATAAACTTCAAAATAAATGACCGATGGAAAGCGGAATGGGAGAGCAGAACAGTAGTAAACTGCCACAGTATGCCATGCATCTTTAGTAAACCAAAAGGATTTGATTGCCCTCGCAAAGTTTGGTCAACTCTTAATCGCATCAGAACCAACTGTGGGAGATGTGCCGACTCCTTACACAGATGGGGTAAACTTCCTTCGGCCGCTTGCGACTGTGGCGCTGAGAGACAGACGGTCAAACACATCGTGCAGGAATGCCCACTAAGGGCATACGAGGGTGACCCACAAGATTTCCTAATGGCGACCCAAGAGGCAATCGACTATTTACTATCTAAGCTGGACGTCTGCTTGTGACTGGTCTTCTGTGAGTGTAACGTTACAATTGGCGGTGTCCTTATATACAAACTGTTATTTATTGCTCTGTTTATACATATGTGATTTTTTTTAATCGTGTTGTTTCTGTAATTTTTACTGTGATGTTATGAGCCATACGCTAAATAAATAAATAAATAAATAGTAAGTATGCTTAAGTGTCCTAGGTCATCTGACGAAATGTGTCAACAAAGATGTAAAACAATTCGGGAACAAATGTTATAAAGAATCGTGTAATTTCAATAAAGTGTTGAGATATTTCAGAATGCTTTGACTAGGTTGCGATTGGCCCACCCTGTATGTGTGCCAATGAAATTTTTGTAAATCAAGAGTATTTCAGTTTTTTCCAAAGATGACAATTATTATTGTTCGGTTTAGGCCTAAAACCAGAGGAATTATTTCAGTAAAAATGCAATGTAAAAGTTATTTAGCGTAGATAAAACATATTACACATATAGTATTATTCTCCAAGCTTAATAGTTTCACGTACAATTTTTACTGACACAATTCCTTTTGTTTTAGTTCTAAATCAAATATGTTTGGAAACCAACACAAATACTCTATAGATGCACTTCTTTATAACCTTTCGATCCCTCAAAAATTTCATTGACGGAATACAGGATGGACCAAAATCGATACCCATCGTAGAACTTTACGAATTTGGAGAGTATGTCATACATTACCAAAACACACTGGCCGCCTCCAGTAGTTTTCGGAAGGGAGCCGAATAAATTTGTACAAACTAATTCCAAAACATCCTGAGCTAGGATATTCCACATGGTACCTTGTGGTATTTTATTCTGAACCTTAACTTTCTGATGTCGATCACACGTTTGATCCTTTGTTTAGTTCTTCTGCTCGAAGCAAACCATCTGTCTAAGCATTTTTGGGGCACAAAGTGACCATGGATAATGTTTTCCACTAACTTATCAGGCCAATGGATTTTCGAATCCAAATTCTCCTCCCTCCTCCTTTGAAATAAAACTTGACCATAAATAAGATAATCCTTAGACAATTTTTCTCCATCATGTCGAACTTGGTTCCGAATCATCCTTAGATGAGAGTCTTCCTCTTGCAGCTAGGTAATCTCTCACAAATTCTTCTAATTGCGGGTTCTTGTGGAGTTCCTTTGATGAATATGATTTTAAACTTCCCATGTTCTTTTGCCGTGTTGCCTTCTTGTTCATTAGAAAAGGGGAACCTAGAACCTAGAGAGAGAATCTGGTAATACGTTATGCTCCACTTTAACATATTTTATTTGGAAATCAGACTATTGTAGGAATGAAGACCAAACATCAACCTCCCATGTAGTAATATGCATGCCTTTAGGCACGCTAAAGCTTTGTGATCCTTCACTACTATTTCGTTATGCCCCCAAATATAACATATTTCTTCAGGCCTTGCATAATGGCTAAAACTTCCTTTTCACTGATACTGTGATTCTTGTCACAACTAGTTAGGAGACGGCTGTCAAATGCTACAGTTTTCTGCTGCTTCACTCCCTTCTCTCTGGTTTCTTGAAAAAGGTGACACCCGATTCCATAAACACTGGCATCCGTTGTGAGGCAAAACGGTAATTGTCTTATCAAATGCTAGTTGACATTCTGGGATCCAAAACCAAATACTATTCTCCTTACTCAGCCTCGCTAAGTGTGGATCACTCATAGCTTCCTCTGGAAGAAATTTGCGATAGAATTCCCATAAGCCATACAGTGATTTTGATTGCGTCTAATTCTTCAGAGGTCGTTTCTCTATTATTGCTCTTATTTTCTCTGGCTCTGGCTCTATTCCTGTCCCTGAAATGTAAGGCCCTAAAAATTTAATTCCTTGTTTTAGGAATTCAGACTTAGCGATTTCAACTTCATTCCGCCCTATTTAAGTGCCTTGAATAACTCTTCTAGGATTTGATTACGCGCCTCCCATTGTTCTGTAGCTATCAGAAGGTCATCAACATACATGATTAATCTGTAACTCAACTTAGACCCCAAAACAGCATCTAGAACTCTGATAAACACTTATAGAGATTCGTCAGTACCAAAGAGCCCACTTTGTAGTGGTAGGATCGTCCAAAGACAAAAAGGCTGTGTATTTTCTACTATCTTCTGCCAGCGATACATTTCAGTACCCGCACAATAGATCTCAGCTTGACAAGTACCTCTCTCCTCTGAACTTTTGCAAAATTTCTGAGATGTTTTCTCGCCTATCTGTTTCCGCCCCAGGCATCTTATTAATGCATCTGGCATCCAGAACCACACATAGAGAGCAATTGTGTTTGCTTACTATGAACAATAGATTGCTGTAAGGTGAATTTTCTCGTTCAATCACTCCCCCTGCTTCATCTTTCTAAGCTCTTCTTTCACGGCAGTTCTCTTAATTAGTGGTACAGAGTAAGGTTTTGTGGCAAAAGAATGAAAAGCTTTGATTCTTAACTGATATTCATAATTATGCATCGCCCTTGGTTATACTTTAGTAGCAACTCCCTAACAGCATTGTGCTCGTCCAGAGTGATGTTTACCTAGTGATTTACTTTTTCCAATATTTTCACTTCTTCTGTCTTGATGCCAGCAGTATCCTGATTGCTGTGCCTCTCTTCTTACCTCTCTACGTCAAGTCGTTTACACTCCTTAAGGTGTAACCAACATACTAGTGCTTCTTCTCTTGACATTATACCTTGAAGTGGCGTATTTTCTGTCTGATTATCCTTTGTGACCTCCACACATTGCCATTCGCAATCCATCTTAGCCTTGTATTTACACAGCACGTCCACTCCTAAGACAAAATCAACATTCAGCTTTGATACCACTAAAAAGTCTTGGGCCATCTCAGAGTTCCCTAAATTGATAGTTGTGTATACTGATTTGGTAACAGGCTTGGTTAACATACATGTGGCACTCTCGATTCTGACCTTGGTCTCTGGGATTGTTACAATCTGATGACTCCTCAGCAGATGTTGAAAAACTCTATCGGAGATAGCCGTGACAGTATTGCCGTTGTCAACCGGTGCTCCTCTGTGTGTATTACTGTCCTCATTTCTACCAAGGACTGAAATTTATATTCAGCTTTCCTATTGTTCACTTCATTTTCTAATAAACAGTTTTCTGCTTCTTCACGCAAGTACATCATCGAAATTCTTTCCAACCAATGACACTCTCCTTGTCTGGCACATTTTTGATAGGCTGTTTGGATATATATGCTGGCGCTTTGTCTAGTATGTATCTGTCCCCATAACCAGTTGCTTCATTGACTTCAAAAGTATTTTCTATCCGCCCTGTGCCGGCCGCGGTGGTCTAGCGGTTCTGGCGCTGCAGTCCGGAACCGCGGGACTGCTACGGTCGCGGGTTCGAATCCTGCCTCGGGCATGGGTGTGTGTGATGTCCTTAGGTTAGTTAGGTTTAAGTAGTTCTAAGTTCTAGGGGACTTATGACCTAAGATGTTGAGTCCCATAGTGCTCAGAGCCATTTTTATCCGCCCTGTCCGTACAGCGAACAACGCCAAGTCTTCATTTCCCATCAGTTTGGTTTGTGGCATTTTAAAAATTCCTCCTTCCTTCCAATTAGTATAAATAGCCATTAATTCTACGGCAGCTTCAAATTCGTATACCTCTCAAATCACCATGCCTCCCTACTTTCTGCTGTTGTCCCTGTCGATCTCGAACTTGTTAGTCGTTATTTCCTCCATTTTTCTCCCTTCATCGTCTCTCTCTAGCTCCTCTTCGTCTGCTATTCCAAGAACTCCTTCTCCCTTACCCATGACATTTTGTTCTCCTCCATTCCAATGATGTTCTTCAAAACCTGTAAAGTCCACCTTGTCTCTTAGAACGTCCTTCTCGTATTTCCAAAATTCATCCTCATATCTCTCTAGTCGATTGTTACCCTCATTTTTTTCTCTTTCTTACTTAACAATACTCTCCTACCCCACACTCTCCTCATATCTAATCTAGGAATTAATTAGCATTATCCATGCTCCTTCTACGGCTATGATTTCGTCTATCTCTTCCTCATCCCCTTTTTCATCTTCGCTTTCCTGTTTCTGTACTACGCCTCCTTCCGTTGCTGGCTGTACCAACTAGTTCCCCTGGCCGCTGTACCTCCACATACGCGTTCCTTAGTTTTCCTGCCGTCTCTGGTTCTGATTTCTCCCTGTTTTTTCTCCTCCGCCTGTTCTGTCCTCGTTTCTTCCGTATCTGAGTCTTCCTCGATCATTTCTACCTATTATTAATGTCTCGCATCGATCCACGCACGTAGTTCAAATGCTGCTCAGGTTGATAGTGATTATTGAATTGTGATTCTGCCCGCTGCATCATCCTCAGAAAACTTTCTGCATCCGTCCAAGAACCTCTTCCCATTACTTCGTGTACCGCCTTCGGCAACTTGTTCCACAATACCGTATATTTGAGTGTATCATCACCAAACTGATTTGTATAGTGTAGTTTTCCGATTATCTTTTCCCAGTATGAGTACACATTTCCTCCGCTATATTTTGGTCCACATAGAAGATCCACCACTACATTGTTCTGAATCGCTGATGATCAAATTTTTTCTCTAATCTTCTGAAGAATTCTTCCAAGCTTTGATACTGAATGCTGGTGCTATCCCTCATTGAACTACTATTTTGGTATCATCTACTATTTTGTTATCATCATTCCAGTGATTTGGTATATTTTCCCTCAATCCATCTACAAATTCTTTTGGATGTATTATTCCTCCTCTTTTAAATTCTAAGTTGCTGAATTTCGCCTTCCCTACCTCTCGTTCGAAGCACTCTTCTGGTACACAATACACGAAAAAATTTCTCTAGCTCTCCTCGCCATTGGTGATTTATCTCGGTTACTTTATGTTTCATGACATTAGCCTGTACCTGTACCGTTTCTACTCATTCTTTGGTTTCTCCATATTTTACAGAAACCTCATGCACGATGGCCTCTATACGCTTCACTTGTTTAGCAGCCTTAGCTTGCATTCCATTCGGTGACCTCAGTCCCTACCTGTTCAGCCATACTGACAAAGCTCTCCTCGATTATCTCACCCATATGTTCCCTTATGCTCTTGATCCTTTCATCGACTTCTGATCGTATTGTTTTGAGTTCTGTTGTTAATCTCGATTCTGTACCAGCAATAGCTCCTTCCAGCTTGATGTCCCTTGCTCTTATTTCTTTTTGTCCTGTGTGAACATCTATTCCATTTTTTAACGTGCCTAGTCTCTGTCTGATGAATTTATCCATTATGGTTATCTGCCAGTGGGTTTGCTTCTCACGAAGAGCCTGCTTCTGCTGTAGTGTTGTCAGCTGGTGGTCGAACCTCCAGTTCTGTTGTTCCTACTGCCTTCTCCTCTTCCTGTATAGCACTAGTTCAATAGTTTCTTCAGCAGATACCATATTAATACACTTTAATACACCTTGGGCACGATTAAGTATAAACAATCACCTAAACTCTGCTGAAATCAGTATTTCTCGTCCGAAGACTGTTGAACTGGTCAGTCAGCTGCTGTTAAGTATGACACTCCCAGCAGTCTGCCCTACGGTCACCCCATAAAACGGTCCTAACTTTCTTAGCACTGCTGTTCGGATAAGAATGTTTTCGAAATGCTACTGGCACTGTCACTTGGCTATGTCTTCCTTTAATGATACCCACAGTAACCTACAGGTAAATACTCAACCGATATCTCCCCCCACCTTGTAGTTAGCGTGTAGAATTTGAAAGTGCGCGTAAAGGTCCCGTAGCAAGACATTAAGGGAAACAGCTTGTGAACTTTGAGAAGGATAGAAGTTGAAGCGAAACATTCAAATTTGTGCCACGATCAGCACTTGAACCCTGGTCTCCCGCTTATTAGGCAGACATACTAATCAGTACACCACCGTAGCCTTGTGGACTACCCAAGTCCAACGCTCTCCCTAATATAAACTTCAGTTCAACATTCAGCCCGTTTCCCCCTTTTGAAATCGTCAACACTGCCGAGGCTTTCAGGCATTGGAATAGCAACCCAGCTTTTTGTGTAATGGGGAAACGCGGTATTACGAAAGCAGCCCCTTTATATCATAGACTTTTATTCTTTGTTATTCGAAACAAAAAGAAAGTTACACTATCGATGCGAAAAATTAAATGAAATATGCACTTAAGAGCAAAAAATTTCTGAAAATGCCGTCCTGGGGCTGTGTTATTCACCAAAGCATTTGCTGTTTAAAGCAATTGTGTGCACACGACAGAAATTAAGAACAAAAATCAATCGTAAACAATAGTTTGCTAATTTTTCAGGTCTCTAACATGGCGGCGCCAGCTACAAAGCAGTGTAAAAGGTGTGTGTGTGTGTATCGCAAACTCCCTTTACTATACCTTCACAATAATACGATTTTCACAAAAAAATATTTTCTCTGACTGTTTTTGTAAAACTATAAAGGTGGCACTCATATACCATGAAACAAGCTACACCGAAAGTCTCTGTAGCCACTGACAACTAAATACCATTCATTAGCCGTCTGCCGCGCGGGATTAGCCGAACGGTCTGGGACGCTGCAGTCATGGACTGTGCGGCTGGTCCCGGCGGAGGTTCGAGTCCTCCCTCGGGCATCGGTGTGTGTGTTTGTCCTTAGGATAATTATGGTTAAGTAGTGTGTAAGCTTAGGGACTGATGACCTTAGCAGTTAAGTCCCATGAGATTTCACACACATTTGAACATTAGCCGTCTAACAGGCCTATGAAAGCTCAGCTGCACTTCATTTCATGTACCGCGATTAGCGAAACTATGAGCTACACTACTCCAGAGGACAGTGTCGACTTGTTTGTATCACGAGAAACGTCATGCCATGGCCTTGTCATCAGTGGCCCTGCGCAGCGGGACCACCGTGGGAATCGTTATGTCGCCTTCTGCTAGTTCAATATGCAACTGAACTTTGTGTAGGAGCTGCAACTAAAGTCGTTTACAATACGCTATAGGTATTTCTAACACTTATTGGATTGTATGCACCGTACAGCAATAATTTATTACGCCCACGAGAGAGTTCACTAGGTCTAATTCTTCGTTGACATTTAGTCTATACTTCACAATCCCAATTTTACCAGTTTATCTCATGTAGAATCTCTCTTTCCGTGTACCCGAAATTGTAGAGCACAACATAGTTCCACTCAGATCAGTTAAAGTATCTTCTTTGATCCACTCCGGTGAGTAACACTTCCATGTAGCTAACTAAACCTTTGCATCTGTTCTTACATAAATATCCTCGGTTTCAGATGAACTCAGGTAGAGCGAGTACAGTGGGGTTTTCGCAGAGTCTAATTACATAGTCAAAAGCTCTATTAAAATAGAGCAACAACACCTATGAAAGTGCACGATAAAGTGCAGAATTTATGGGTTGTTACTGATTAGAATATTGTTGACAAGAGTAGAATTGATAATATCTGTCAATTCAGATTTAATAAACGGGAACGTACATCTGTTACCATATTTAACTAAGAAAGTAATTTCAACAATTTCTCGGATACTGCTACCAAGAGCATGAGAAACGTCAAAACATTATCCTGTATGATACCTATCTACCGGTTCGAAGCATTTATATCGTCTCAACCACAAGAAAACAAAAACCGAAATAATGATGAATAAGGATACATGGTGTTACGAAAATCTCCTTTCTAATACAAATGGGAAATATTTCTGGTACCCTGCGGCCTTTAATATAGGTAGAATACATATTTGTCTTAAGAAATGGATTGTAACTCTGATAACAACTAGCTTATCTAACTGCTCTGCCTACCGTTTGTATAACGCAGTACGGAATGCAATTTGCTCTGCCTGGTTTAGAGCACGCGCTGGCGCAACAGCTGCCATCTATGGGCGGATGGTGTAATCATGTAAAGAAAGCGGGCTGGCATCGCCAGCGCCGAGCCAGAACGCGATGATTTCCTGCACGAATATTCTCGCGGGAAATACAGACGTTATTGTTTAGGCGTTGACATGTTGAAGACGAGAGTACTCAGCTTCCCATTAATTGCCACTTCGTGCTATGTTTTCAAATTTTCTTTAACGCTGAGCTAAAATTATTCCAAAGTTTTACGCACAGTTAGCAGAAACACACAAACTGATGACGAACAGCTGAAGCAAACGACATAGTTTAATGACTTGATGTGATTGCTAGCGGGAGCAGAGGTTGAAACAAACACGTTAATGTGGTAGAGGGAGACGTAAGCGCCAGTTAACTGTTCAGGCGAAGGAACATGGGGAGTTTCAGCTTCTTTACGGAAACAAAATACCTAAAGATAATTATTGTGCCCATCTCATGTCTGTCGTTCCCTTGTGTACAGTACGTGTCAGAGTGCTATGGCTGGCGAAATTAATTGTTTATAGATAATTGGGGTGCTGATTGGTCTGTTGGGTGGGAAGTACTCAAGGAAGTCGTAAGTCATCGCCTTACAAGAAAGGCGTCGTGTATTATTCCAAGAATCCCTCTTGACAACGGGGCTCTCTTCAACCCACCATCCACATAGACACACACACACACACACACACACACACACAAGACGACACCCGTATGCGTAGTTCCCTATATTCTTTCTACCCTTTACGGTATTGAAGGAATCAAGGTTTCCTTACTCTATGCGTCTCCCATTGGCTTTACTTCCCTTATGATATCTATTAATGTATTAGCTCCTCAGCGGGTATCATACGTACAATATTATGGCTTTGGATACGGTTTAGCCACTGGAAAACATTGTTTTTAGTACTCTAAATATCGACTGGTACTTTAATCTATACGGTAACGGATTTTCCGATACTGGAAAAGACACACAGCAATTATTCTAAGAATCTCCGCCTTTAATCATGCAACTCAGAGTTGAGCTTTTAAGCATACATATATTTTTTTCTCCTTCTTCGTAACCTCATTTACCATCAATAACACAAGAAAGTAACCACCTCTTGGAAACGTCTCGTTTGGAATCTGCATGTACTCCAATTACTTTTTCTCTGAACGTTAAGATCTCTTGTTTTATGCCTGCGGTGTAGATACGTTTTTACGCGGGAAATGCACTCACGAAGCACGTCAATTTTTTGATTGTTACATTTAAGCAATTAAACAATTATTGTTTTGCTTCCATAGCAGAGATCATTAAATCGCAGCATATTTTCGTTACTCGAAACAAGACTTACTTCGCCCTATTGAAGCGTTTTCTTTTATTTTTTTGTTTGAAATGACCCAATGCGAGAAAAAGACAAAGTATTCCTAAATACTTTTGATAAAACATGTACTTGTCAATAAACCAGCGAACACTTTTGTAAACCCAACAATCATTTATGATCAAAGAAACCTCTCGACCAGAGAAAGAAATGACAGGTACTACTTCATTTGCCTTCTGCCTACCATTTTGTCTTTCTCTAAGGGGAGCTAATACTGATAACATGTGAGTCGATTCGGTTTAATCTGATGGCTTAATAATTATCTATTTACTACAATTAATCGAGTTCGTTGTTTCAGAAGAATTATCATCTTGTCTTCTTATCATATACATAATCTGTATTGTATTTCGAATGTGTTTCAGCAGCAAAATAGGAGAGCATGGAGGCCAATTCTTCGGAGGTGAACGACCGTACATTGTTCGTGTTCTTTCCTTAACCGCTTTCCAATCGAAAGCTAGAACCCCCCCCCCCCTCCCCCGAGATATTTTCTCCAATCACTTCTCTTGCAGTACGTAACATTTTATACTGGGAGTTGTATGGGTTTGAAAGGTTACCGTTGTCGAACAATGACGGCTGTCAGCCTACTCATTGGCTTGATGCGGCTCCGCTTATAAGAAAAGTAATTATATGATGGATCAGAAAAAGTAAACGTTTTTGTCAGAATTACAGAAATTCCTGTGACCTTCACCGTACGGTGCTCCTAGGGAAATTATTGTTCATCATCAACGTGGCTTGCCTCCATGCCGCGACAGTTGATTTGTGTAAAGTCATTTGTCTTATTAACGGCTGTTTAATGTCGCCATTTTGAGAAACGTTCTATTCAACGTCTCATTCCGAGACGGAAGGTAACGCCACACTATGCAAACTGATCCAGATGAATTTCGGGTCACTGTCCGTACTCCGATTTATTTTCAAAGCATTGCGAGTGTTCACCTAAAAAACTACAATACAGTTTATCAGTTGCATGAATGGGAGGAAAAACGAGTAATAAACCCCTGTTTTGAGAAATTCACGCGTTTTACAATTAATTATCAGTCCCGTGTTTTCTCAAAACACTGGCGTGGGCTTTATTATGCAGGAAGGCGTAACGTATATGCGCTGTTTGTCGAGCCGTTGATTTACATTTACGTACATTATCTGTTTAAAAGCATATATCAACAAAACAGATTGCTGTAACACGCCACCCGGTTTATACTAGTTACTGCTTCTTACCAGTGTAGGCAGCTTGTTGCTTTTGACGAATATCATTCAGTCTTTGTGTATCGTTTTGGTATATGCAACGCTTGTTACTTATTTGCTTTGTCGATGAATAATTTGCCTGTATGTCTCATTGGGTTATTTTGTAGAAATTCACGGTGTCTCACTGTTAATGATACTTAAATGTAGTGAGTATTTTTGTCGGATAACGTGCCATTTCAATTAGTGAGGTAACGGTATGTGATCCCACATTAACTAATTATACCGAGTAAACATGCATAGTATGTGATCAAAAAGAAGCTACAAAATTTACAGTATACTGCATGTATTGAAATAAAGGAAGGCTACAAATAGAACGATCAGCGTAACGCTGCGACAATGCTTGATCTCCTGAACGATTTATTTGGCACTCTGCCTTACGAATGAACATGATGCGCAGAAGGCATTGTGTATTTTATGTTATCTTAGAGAACTTGAAACCAGGTTCTCTTCATATGAATACTATTAATTAAAGTAATTAATTAGATACAAAGATGGGTGATTGTGGTGTTTTCTTCTTTCATTATTATTATTATTATTATTATTATTACCATTATTATTATTATTTCTTTCTTTTCTCAGACGTTATGTCTGGTCAAAAATGGAAAGTGACGCGGACCTTGATCAAGCGTCAGTTCCTTTTAACTGTACGGTATATGTTAAATTGCATTTAGGAACTGTCGGGTAATTGAACATGTATCAATAATTACGGATTTCTGTAGTTGTATATATAAGTTTGGATGTAGCTGTATTGCATTGATGTACTGGTGGATATTGTGTGGTATGACTCCTGTAGTTGATAGTATAATTGGTATAATGTCAACTTTATCCTGATGCCACATGTCCTTGACTTCCTCAGCCAGTTATATGTATTTTTCAATTTTTTCTACTGTTTTCTTTTGTATATTTGTTGTATTGGGTCTGGATATTTCGATTAGTTGTGTTAATTTCTTCTTTTTATTGGTAAGTATGATGTCAGGTTTGTTATGTGGTGTTGTTTTATCTGTTATAATGGTTCTGTTCCAGTATAATTTGTATTCATCATTTTCCAGTACATTTTGTGGTGCATACTTGTATGTGGGAACGTGTTGTTTTATAAATTTATGTTGTAAGGCAAGCTGTTTATGTATTATTTTTGCTACATTGTCATGTCTTCTGGGGTATTCTGTATTTGCTAGTGTTGTACATCCGCTTGTGATGTGATCTACTGTTTCTATTTGTTGTTTGCAAAGTCTGCATTCATCTGGGATCTTTAATAATATGCTTGCTGTAATATCTGGTGTTTATTGTTTGATCCTGTATTGCAATCATGAATCCTTCCGTCTCACTGTATATATTGCCTTTTCCTAGCCATGTGTTGGATGCGTCTTGATCGATGTGTGGCTGTGTTTGATGATACGGGTGCTTGCCATGTAGTGTTTTCTTTTTCCAATTTACTTTCTTCGTATCTGTTGATGTTATGTGATCTAAAGGGTTATAGAAGTGGTTATGAAATTGCAGTGATCGTGTAAGTGTATTGAGTGCTTCTAGGTCTGTGTTACTCCATTTCACTACTCCAAATGAGTAGGTCAATATTGGTATAGCATAAGTATTTATAGCTTTTGTCTTGTTTCTTGCTGTCAATTCTGTTTTCAGTATTTTTGTTAGTCTTTGTCTATATTTTTCTTTTAGTTCTTCTTTAATATTTGTATTACCTATTCCTATTATTTGTCTGTATCCTAAATATTTATTATTATTATTATTATTATTATTTTGAACAGTTGTGTTTTCCACACATTGTTTATAAAAGGTCAGAACATGTGGAACCGTTCGAGATGGAGCACAATTTCAAGCGGAGAAGGATGACGGAAAGGAACCTTTAGCACGCATCGCAGAGTATCTTGCGGTATATTCAAGTAATTGTACGGAAATCAGTCGCTGTGTTTCTTCGGAACTTTTATAACACTCGCATAATGTGATTCATGGCGACATCACAATATCCAGACAGGAATTAAGCTTCTCATCTCCCAGACAGCAGTAAATTCTGCATGGTCGATCGGCGATTCCAGTTTGCTACCCACTCACCCAACGTGAAAGCGAAGGTGACCCGGTGATGAAACATGGGATACATATTCATAAGGTATTTTCAGGGTTACATTTTTCTTTCGATTTCATATAACACCCCAAGTGAGTTATGGAATGTTTCGTTACCTAACACTGCGATTGAATCGTTTCACAAGTATACGTTTCAAATATATAGGGTCTAAAAACTTTACGTAATCGGGTAAAGATGAGGAGAAGGGATAATGTAAGAATTCTAAAGGCTGAAGCTCCACCAGATTGTTTCTTAAGAGAGTGACTTTTGGTTCTTATGGAGTCATCACCGAACCAACTCCGGCAGCATACGCCACAGTAAATCTGACGTTAATTGAATTTGCCATAGTTTTAATTTTTATGATGGTAGCATAATTAGAAACTAGCGAGACTATTCCCCAAATCAGTATATCAGTTTGCGAGAGTGAACGGTAGAATGTCAGAGGCGAACAACAGCACTCACGCATCCACACAATAGGAAGCAATATGGTACCGGAGAGAGGCAGTGATCGAAGAGGTGAGGAAATTTATCTCTGGCAGTTACCCATCTGGGTGTCATGAGAAGTTACCCTCTGGCAGCTGGCTGACACACCCCAAGACTCGTCCTATCCAGCAATTTTTTTTTATTCCCATATCGGTATCCTTCCGACACGAAGACGAGCTGCTGTTTCAGCCAGGTGACACTCGTCCAAAGAAGAGAGCACCTGTGTCGAAACGTTTCTTTGTGGTGTATAGCTATTCTTCACAGCAAGATCTCAGAACTCTCACCTACTGAGCACCAACGGAACAAAGTAGAACAAAAATTGTCTCGTTCCTTACTGGCAACCACACCCTCTGCCGAACGTTTACAACAGATACGAGATATTTGAAATAATTGATCACAGCCTGCTTGTGAGATCATCTGCATGCAAGAGGTATGATCGTTTGGATGCTAGAAGCAAGCCTACGTTGCTGCCTTTGGGGAATAAACAGTTTATTAACGTTCCCATTGTGACATGCTCTGCTACGAAAACATTCGCTTTGCCATCACGGGATACTACTGTCGGAGATCACCTATCACTCCGCTGTACATGAAGTTGAAACAGTTCTTGAGGTTTCTGCACCTTTTTTTGAAAAGGGATGATAAGCATTTAACGTCCTGGCGACAATCAGGCTAGTGAAAACGTGGCACAAGATGGAACTGGAGTAAAATGAGGGAGGCAGTAGGCCGTGCTCTTTTCAAACGAACTTTCCAGCGGATACGTTCCTCAATTTAGGGACTTCCTGAAAGCACTAAAGGTGTTATGCCTCTAGAGGATTTTAAGCGCGCTCTTTTCGAATGTGAAGGAAGGAAGAAAATGTAGGGTTAAAAGTTCCGTGGATGTAGAGGTCATTAAGAACAGGAGGGCACGCGGCTATGGGGGAGTAAAGGAGATTAGCCATAGTCTTTTCAAACGACCCGTCCCAGAATTTGAGTTAAAGGGAAATATTTTGAAACCAAACCCTGGATGATCGATCATGGGTTTGAATCCTCGTCCCCCCGAATGTGAGTCCAGGGTCTAAGCTTTTGGACCACATCACTAGATGCTTTTCTTCTCCGGTAGCTTATGATGCTGACCCGGGAAACACATTAACATTTTACGACTGTTTCGAGACATCGTAGAAAGAAAACGGTATCATATAAAGAATAGGTATTTCTGTGTGTAGGAACTATTCTCAATCCTTGTATCAACCAAAATACTGTAGCAAGAATGATATTTTTATTTGTACCTTTTTTACGGCATTGGAATAATCGTGATGTATGGAGTGTTGAAATGAATTTTAATGCTTTCAAAGAAAAATTTCGCAAAAATAATTGGAAATGTAGTAATAAAGGGGATAAACGCTGTCAATAAAACGCAGTTTCCCTTCATAGCCATACAATCGAAAGTGGGAACTGAAGCCTTACGTTCAGATTAGATACCTTTTTATCGATATCTTAGCGAAGAGTTCCATTTAAATAATTACCAAGCACTAAGCGTCGCATCTTTCTTTACATTTGTTGAATGTCGTTAAAAAAGGACATCGCTCCATTAAGTGTTTCAATAGAGTGTTGAGGAATGTTGTGAACGTTAATCACACACAAAATAAGCCGCCGTTTTCAATGCTGTCACTTTCTGTAAGCTTGTTCCGACGTCTTTAAATGAGAACATTTCCCGGCACTCTCGAGTCACACAGTCGGGCACATCACATCACACTACCGGTTCGAACGTCCACTTGATACTGGTTTAACGTCGAAATTGGCCAACCATGGAAATAAAGTTATTCGGTCGTATTTAGCTTACATATAATCTTTCAAACTGTTCATACGACTCCGTCACTACATGTAAGTAAGTTAATGTTGCCTTGATCCGTTTAGCGCATTTCAAGGGTGTATGTGAGATACACCATTAAACTAATCCATTAGATTTCGGGCGTCCAATCGCAGAAATCCTACTTTTGGTTGTACAGTATTCTTTTCGACCATCTTCGAGGGAAATGACAACTCTCACTACGTTATTTGAAACTCACGTCCAATAAGCAAGAATCAGGGATGCTGTGGTATCGATGTATCGCTGCACTGTAGCGATGTCTTTGAGAATTTATTAAAGAAAGCGCCGGATTCCGGACCTCTGTTAATTAAATTTTTCATCAAAAGGATTTCTACTGCGTCCTTCATCACTGAGTCCCAAAACGATGAAGACTACGCTCAGAATAACCGGTGTCGATGCAGTGCTACGCCACAGCTGATTCATTGGGCGGTAAAAATGTACCGTCGGTGTTTCCTGCATCTTTCATGGACAGGCTGCTATCTCCTACACAGGTCGAAAACTCATTCTAACGCTACACTTCGTGAGGATCCCATGTGTTTCTGAAGACAGGCTTCCTACGTATGGCAAGAACGCCATGAATTTGAATCTCTGTGTATCATCGTTGTTATGGCCGCTCTGGCCGACCGGAAAGAATCAGCTGATGGCGTTAGACACAGATCAAGGCCGAATCACAGGTAAGAAAGAAATACTCGAGTATATTAAAAGTTTTTATAGCAACGTGAACAGTAAAGTCAATGATGATACCTAAATCCTAGATAAACTGGGTGCTTCTGTTTCCCAAATCCCAGATATACTCCCGTCATGAGAGAAGCATCCTACAGGCAATTTGAAAAGAGGAATTGCTCCAGATATTGATGATCTCTCAGTCGATATTCTAAAGCTGATGGAAGAGAAATATATAAAGCATTTAAGTATAATATTTTCCAGTTGTCTGCACAGTGGGAATTTACCAAGAGATTAGAATAAAGCTAGAATAATCCAAATACATAAGAAAAGCTGTACTAAAGACATACAGAGCTGTCATCCTATCAGGCTTCTGCCCATTACGTACAAAGTTTTTGCATAAAACATTCTTGGGCTTCTTGCCGCGTCAATTCAGGGAAAACCTCGAGCTTTCGAAGATTACCGTCATCGTCTTCGTCAGGAGCAACTGACTCTAAAAATTGCTACTGTGGTGGCCTTACATAGCCCAGTGACGACTTCTGATTGGTTGGGAATTACGTCAAGCTGCCGCAGATGGTGTCAACACCTGCAATGATCGTGCCAATGCTCCCGCCGTAACGTAAACATTGCGTAGATTACGACGAATATCTCTGGTTTTCCTCTGCATCGAGAGCTCGCTTCACTGTCCCGGCAAGATTATATCCGCTGTCACGGTTGAGGATTTTCTCACACACACTTATTTCTACAGCCTCCTTAATTACAGAATCCCAGTATTTAGGAATTTGGCATAAAACTTTGGTCTCATCAAACAGTATTTTACGTTTGTTTGTGAGGCTGTGCTCAGCAACTGAAAATTTCTCCAGTTCTCGATTTTTAATATGTCGTTGATATTCTGCACAGCGGTCGGAAACGGTGCGGCTGAAATGACCGACGTTAATTGCTATCGGACTCGGCCTCGGGATCCCTGGGATTTTCAGCATCCGTTGTGACTGCAATAACCTTTGATTGGTCAGTGCATTCGCACCGTTTCCGACCTGTGTGCAGAATATCAACGACATACTGAAAATCGAGAACTGGAGAAATTTGCAGTTGCTGAGCACAGCCTCACAAACAAACATAAAATACTCTTTGATGAAGCAAAAGCTTTCTCTCAGGTTCCTACATACTGGGATTCTATAATTAATGAGGCTGCAGAAACAAGAGTGTGTGAGAAATTCTTCAACCGTGGCAGCGGATATAACCTTAGCGGGGCTTGGAAGCAAGCTCTCGATACAGGAGAAGAGTCAGAGATATTCGTCGCCATGTTTACGCTACGGCGGGAGCGGTGGCGCGATCATTGCCTTCGACCATAGATACTAGTAGTCTGGCCTTGCTGTGCAGAAGCTATAGGGCTGGTGTGGCTCCAACATAAACCGCGTGACTGTTGGCAAAACGTGGCGGGATTTCAAATCAGCGGTCTGCCATCCTATGCTTGTATCGTATTTTACCCACATTTCTCAATTGATTGTCACACGCTTCCAACAAAAATTACTTTTTTATTTGTGAAAAATTATGTCAGAGCTACATTTGACCTGGATTTGTTCACAGTACCATTTATAAAATCTAACACATACATCGAACGCCCCTCCGGTGGGCAGCGGGACGA
Source organism: Schistocerca cancellata (assembly GCF_023864275.1). NCBI lineage: Eukaryota > Metazoa > Arthropoda > Insecta > Orthoptera > Acrididae > Schistocerca > Schistocerca cancellata. Next base: position 776,033,516 of record NC_064627.1, on the reverse strand, counting down.
AATTACTATAAACTATCAATTAAAGTAAAATGTCGTTAAAATTCTTTTAAACAGTTAGAGTGGACTCGTTGTCAAAACTTTAAACATTGATTCGCCGCGTTTTGAGCTCTAATCACTTATAAAAGAAGTTGGGATACGAGAATTATGTCAACTATAGGTGGCAAAATTGTCGACTTTAGGAGCAGGTCCATTTTAATCAATTTTAGGTGCACTTCAAAGATTCAGTTCCTACTATTTTTACAAAAGTTTAAACTGTCAGTTTAAAAAAATGATATTTTAGATGAAAGGTGAGACTTTGAAGTTTCAGAAAATAATTTTGGAGCCTACATTTATTTAATAGTATTAGAAGGCAGAAAAAAAAATTCTCTTCACTTGTCGACTATAGGTGCTCTTACCTTATTATAATCTCACTTGTACATACAAAAAGGCGCGTATGTGCAGATGGCTTAAAGTTTTTCCGTTTCAGGGCCTGTATCCAAAGCTGCCTTCGGTTTTCATCCTTAGGGAACCTACGAGTAGGAACGTGAAACAGTTATACTTACTTCTGTAACCGAATTATCACAGATACTTTCCAACATGTAATATGAGTCTGACTTTACAGGCATCACTTTCAACACTTTAATTTACGTGATACTCTATTTCAAGTTAAAAAAAACCATATAAAAGTCACTTCCGCAGATTTCAATAAACGCATCTGCACTATCATAGAAACACACGTGAAATATAATGCCATTTCCCCCGACAAAACGCTGAGTACAGCCATAAGCGCAACACGAAACAGCCATGTTTTGCCAACATTCACGTGACTTTAGCCCAGAGATGTTGGAGCCACGAAAATGACGTCAGGGCCAGTCTATTATATTTATGGTCGAAGATCATTGCAGAAGTTGATACCATATGCGACAGCATGACGTAATTCCCGACTAATCAAAACCGTCTTTGGGCTACGTAAGACTACGACTGTGAGTTGTTCCAGCCAAAGATGATGAAGGTAATCGTCAAAAGCTCACGGTGTTATCCCGAATCGACGCGGCAAGAAGTTCGAGAATGTTCTGTACAACAGTGCCGTCGCGAAAAACTTCGTTCCCGTACGAAGTTTTTACTAGAATTTTGAGTACTAGATTGAGCACTACACTTGACCTGGATCAACTCACTGAGCAGCGTGGGTTCCGCTATGGGTTTAATACAACTGATTATATTCTCACTCTAGGAGAAACAGTTTGCAAAATAAATGTTTAACATCTCCCTCCTTACCTTGCCTTTATACACTTTGGAACGACATTAGATTCGGTCAGTCATCCAGTTGTGCTTGAGGCTCTAACAGAACAAAATATAGACAGGGCTATACTAAAGTCTTATATAACACATGCGAAATCTCCACAGCATTTGTGATTGTTGTTGAAGAAAGCTATGAAATTGGAAAACAAAGTGAATCCAAATTCTGTGTAACAGATTAAATAAACTGAGGTATGCTGATGATACAGTTGTATTTGCACATACACTCCTGGAAATGGAAAAAAGAACACATTGACACCGGTGTGTCAGACCCACCATACTTGCTCCAGACACTGCGAGAGGGCTGTACAAGCAATGATCACACGCACGGCACAGCGGACACACCAGGAACCGCGGTGTTGGCCGTCGAATGGCGCTAGCTGCGCAGCATTTGTGCACCGCCGCCGTCAGTGTCAGCCAGTTTGCCGTGGCATACGGAGCTCCATCGCAGTCTTTAACACTGGTAGCATGCCGCGACAGCGTGGACGTGAACCGTATGTGCAGTTGACGGACTTTGAGCGAGGGCGTATAGTGGGCATGCGGGAGGCCGGGTGGACGTACCGCCGAATTGCTCAACACGTGGGGCGTGAGGTCTCCACAGTACATGAAGGTGCACGTACCCGTCGACCTGGCACCGGACCGCAGCGACGCACGGATGCACGCCAAGACCGTAGGATCCTACGCAGTGCCGTAGGGGACCGCACCGCCACTTCCCAGCAAATTAGGGACACTGTGGCTCCTGGGGTATCGGCGAGGACCATTCGCAACCGTCTCCATGAAGCTGGGCTACGGTCCCGCACACCGTTAGGCCGTCTTCCGCTCACACCCCAACATCGTGCAGCCCGCCTCCAGTGGTGTCGCGACAGGCGTGAATGGAGGGACGAATGGAGACGTGTCGTCTTCAGCGATGAGAGTCGCTTCTGCCTTGGTGCCAATGATGGTCGTATGCGTGTTTGACGCCGTGCAGGTGAGCGCCACAATCAGGACTGCATACGACCGAGGCACACAGGGCCAACACCCGGCATCATGGTGTGGGGAGCGATCTCCTACACTGGCCGTACACCACTGGTGATCGTCGAGGGGACACTGAATAGTGCACGGTACATCCAAACCGTCATCGAACCCATCGTTCTACCATTCCTAGACCGGCAAGGGAACTTGCTGTTCCAACAGGACAATGCACGTCCGCATGTATCCCGTGCCACCCAACGTGCTCTAGAAGGTGTAAGTCAACTACCCTGGCCAGCAAGATCTCCGGATCTGTCCCCCATTGAGCATGTTTGGGACTGGATGAAGCGTCGTCTCACGCGGTCTGCACGTCCAGCACGAACGCTGGTCCAACTGAGGCGCCAGGTGGAAATGGCATGGCAATCCGTTCCACAGAACTACATCCAGCATCTCTACGATCGTCTCCATGGGAGAATAGCAGCCTGCATTGCTGCGAAAGGTGGATATACACTGTACTAGTGCCGACATTGTGCATGCTCTGTTGCCTGTGTCTATGTGCCTGTGGTTCTGTCAGTGTGATCATGTGATGTATCTGACCGCAGGAATGTGTCAATAAAGTTTCCCCTTCCTGGGACAATGAATTCACGGTGTTCTTATTTCAATTTCCAGGAGTGTAGTATAGAAGAGCTTCAAATGCTGTTTAACGAATTTGCCTTAGTCTGCTCTAAAGCTGGTCTAAAATGAACCATGATAAAACCAAGATAATGATAAATGAATGGACACCGGATGGAAACAGCTGTTGGAAGTACGCATCTGCAAAGGGTCATTCAGAAATGGAAGAAACTGCAGGGTTCCTATGTTGCACGCTGGCTCAAAAAACCGCATCATCAAATGATCGAAGTGGCTGATGAGAATCATGATGATGATGCTGATATCATCTTCCTTATTTCTCGAGTCCACCTCCCGTGTAGGCCGTAGCTTCTTAAGTATCTGTTATGCCATTTGCTCCAAAAACTGGAAGTGTGAAAGCTTGTGCTAATCTACGAGGGAAGTAACGTAATACATTTTGTTCTCGATTAGCTTCGGATGAAAAAATGTGGAATTTGTTTCGGGACGTCGTGAAATATTCCCGCTTGAGCGCCTATAGTTCCATTAAGTTCGCTAGCTGGCGGCGCTATACGTAGCCTTCAAAATGGCATCTGTAACTGAAGTGCGTTACGAGCAGGGAGCTGTCACTGAATTTCTTTTTGCGGAGGACCTGAGCAACGCAGATATTAATGGGCGCTTTCAGAATGCCTACAAAGATCTGACAGTGAGCAAAAATACGGCGAGTATTTGGGCGAAGCAACTGTTACATCGCCGGCCGGGTTCTAGGCGCTACAGTCTGGAACCGCGTGACCGCTAAAGTCGCAGGTTCGAATCCTGCCTCGGGCATGGATGTGTGTGATGTCCTTAGGTTAGTTAGGTCCAAGTAGTTCTAAGTTCTAGGGGACTGATGACCTCAGAAGTTAAGTCCGATAGTGCTCAGAGCCATTTGAACCATTTTTGTTTTCATCGCAACAAGGTCGCGCAAACCCGTACAACCTCCCGCGAACCGGCTGCACACAGCTGCGATTCCTGTAATTTTGGAACGTGCGGATGCTCTTGTTCGAGGTGATCGACAGATCACAATCAAACGCTTCGCTGCACAACTGGACGTCTCTGTTGGCAGTGCTAACTCACTCGTCCACCAGTTGCGCTACTCAAAGATGTGTGCCCGCTCCTCGCTGCCATAGAAGACCACAAAAAGCAACAAAGGACCATCTGTGTGGAGTTGCTTGCTCGTTACGAGGCTGATCGTAACAGTTCTTTGCGCAGCATCGTATTCGTAACAGGCGATGAAACAGGGCTTCATCACTTCGAACCGAAAACAAAACGGCAATCCACAGAGTGGCACCACACCACCTTTTCTCCCACGAAAAAGTTCAAAGCCGCACCCTCAGGCGTAAGTCACGGCAAATGTCTTCTGTGATTCTGAAGGGGTTATTCTGTTTGATGTCCTCCCTCACGGTGCAACGATCAACCCGGAAGTGTACAGGTGCTACCCTCAGGAAATTGAAGAAACGACTGCAGCATGTTCGTCGCCACAAAAATGCAAACGAACTTCTCCTTCTCCATGACAACGCAAGGTCTCACAAAGGTCTGTCCACCCGAGAGAAGCTCAGAAAACTTCATTGGACTGTTCTTCCTCGTCCATTCCGGATTTCACGCTTTCCGGCTTCCATCTGTTTGGCCAAACGAAGGATGCACTAAGCGGGAAGCAGTACATGAATGGTGGGGAGGTTAACTGCTGCAACAAAAATCTGGCTCCGACGTCGACGAGTAGAGTAGTATTACGCGGGTATACAGGCCCGCCCAGTAAGGTGGCGTAATGCCGTCGCAATGAACGGATATTATGCTGAAAAATAGTATTTTTTAGCCAAAAGAGCGAGGAAGAGCACGGTGTATTGGAATCCTGAATAAAACCAACCTGCTATAAGAAAAAAAAAATGTGGCCTTACGTATTGAACGCTCCTCTACATCCATCATCTACACATATACTCCGCAAGTCACCATAAGCTGCATGGTGGAGTGTACGTTGTTTCACTATTAGTCATCCATTTCCTGTTCTACTCGCAGATGGTGCTCCTTAAGAGCTGTAATTCGTGTTTTGTTGTCTTCGCGATCCTTACGCTAAATGTACGTCGGCTGCAGCAAGCAGAGCCCCTCTGCAGTCAGTCGCAAATGCCAGTTTTCTCATTTTCTCAAGAGTGTTTCGCGAAAAGTACGGCGTTCTCCCTCCAGGGATTTCCATTTGCGTTCACAAAGGATCTACGTAATATTCGCGTGTTGATCACACCTGTCGGTAAGCTGCACGCCACTGAATTGCTTCATTGCCTTAATCCGAATTGGTAGAGGTCCCAATAACCAAGCAGTGGTCTAGAATGGGTCGCACTAGTCTTCTATACGCGATCTCCCCTGCTGTTCTCGTTCCCTACTGTCGACCTTATGAGCTCTTCCATTTTATATCTCTTTGCAACCTTACGCCTATATATTTAATCGTAATGAGTGTGTCGAGCAACACCAGTACTATATTAGAGGACTGCAAGATTTTTCTCGAATTGATCTGCATTAACTTAAATTTTCTATATTTAGAGTAAGCTGCCGTTCATCACATCAAATGGAAATTGTGTCTGCGTCCTCGTGCCGTCACAGTTACATCCCAGCGTCATCCTATTCTTTACATACTTGAATGATCTTCCACTTGAAATTCAACAAGCAGAAATGGTGTATTATTTTATAATGAATCTCATTAGACAGAACGCAACTAAAGAGACTGTTAATGATGTTCTTCAGAGATATGTAGGAATATGAAATTTTGAGAACACACATTATGTTCAGTTCTGTGTAACAAATATAATCATGCCACATCTGATGTAGCACGCAAACAAGAGTGAGTAAATAGGGTAGAATGGTCCACATCTTTGGGTAGCATTTTTATGAAAACTATAACTGGAATAAGCATACGAGGCCTGTTCAAAAAGTTCCGGGTTTTTCGTAATTTCCCGCCAATGGTGTGTTGGAGCGATATGCGGTTGGCACCCCTGCACACGCCTCTGTTTGATGTGTAACTGCCGGAAGTTTCATTGTTGTATGTCTGTTAGTTATTGTTCAGTGCTGTATTGAGTGGAACGTCGTGTCGCATAGTTTACGAATTTCAAAATGGCAGAGTTAGAGGAGCAACACGTGTACGTTAAATTTTGCATGAAACTCAAATGGTTCAAATGGCTCTGAGCATTATGGGACTTAACATCTGAGGTCATCAGTCCCCTAGACTTAGAACTACTTAAACCTGACTAACCTGAGGACATCACACACATCCATGCCCGAGGCAGGATTCGAACCTGCAACCGCAGCAGTCGTGCAGTTCCAGACTGAAGCGCCTAGAACCGCTCGGCCACCCGGGCCGGCATGAAACTCAAGTAAACGTTTACAGAGGCACAGAAAATGATGCAGGAGGCCTGGAGTGATGAATGATGAAGCGGTACTCGGTGTTACGAATTGTTCACACGGTTTAAAGGGGGCAGGACGGAAGTTAAAGATGGCACTCATTCAGGACGCCCTGCGACGTCTACCGACGACTTTCGTGTCAGGAACATCAACGAAATTGTCCGTGCCAATTGAGGACTGACTGTCAGAGAGTGCAGAAGAAGGTAATGTTTCAGTTGCATCATGTCTAGAGATGGGCAAAACTGTTCTTTTCAGAGATTGGATCAGAACTGTTCACTCCCTGAAATGAATTAGCTCTTTTTCATGACTCACCACTCATTTACAATAGAAAATAAATGGAAGGCACATTGCCCTTTAAACTTGGTTTATTCCAGTACTATACCTGTATTTTGATCTTATTTGATCCTATTTTGAAGTAACACAGATAATGAGTAAGAATTTTGTATTGTTTATTGAAATTTCCACGATATGACAAAGTTTTTGATTATTGATTTATTTTGCACTATCGTGGTTTTTTGGGTGATCGGAAAATGTTGTAACTTGAGATTTACATTAACAATATATTTGGCTATAATGTATTAAAATTTCATTAACCTCATACAAATACATCGCAAGCCATATATTTTTAAGGTGAACGTTTCCTTTCGAAGACGCCTAAAATCGCAAAATCCGTACCAGAATAAGAAAAAAAAATATAAATTTGACTGTAAACGAAAGTGCTGCATATAGCCTTATGCAGAATAAAACAAGGAAAATATTGGTGTATCACATTTTGCAACACGTTTATCGGTTCGCTCGTAATTAAAGCGTAAATTCGAGTGTCCATAATAAAAATCCTATAGTAAGAGGAGTCATCAGGAACCTAATCTAGTCAGTTTAAACAAATAAAAATAAAATAAAAACAATTGATGTATACATAACATAATAATGTAATATACATAGCGGTATTACTACAAAGAACAATATCCAGTGGGGACGAACTCCGATGCAGAGGCGCTGAGTCGAGCAGGTCGAGCCGCGAGCTGTATTACTGCGTGAGCTGAGACCGCAGAGACCAGAGTGACACCTGAGTTGCTTTGCTCGACGCTCTGACTAGAGTTGAGACGGTGGAGTGAGCGTTGAGCGGGCGAGTTCCGAGGGTGGGGGGGAGCGGTGAACTCACCCGCTCCGAGACAAATCGTCCGTTCCCTTGCGAGCAGGTTTTTGCAAGTAGTTCCTATGTTATCCGCTAGGTGGCTCTCTGTCCTGTTGCTCGCATCAACTGCCCAGAGGGCAGGACGTGCGACTGAAACGATCGCCGACAGAGTGCGATGCGAAGTTAAGCTGCGCCAGACACTGCACAGTGCACACGGCAGACGACACACAGAGACGGCACGGCATATGTGAAACACAAAATCCAATGGGGCACTGCACAATGCAGGCAGCCAAGGTAAAAGCAGGGCAGAGGCCGGCGCTGGCTGTGTTGTGTGGCGTGCACTGTGCTCTGACCAGCAGAGGCGCTGCTGATATGCTCCGTCTCTCTCTCTCTCTCTCTCTCTCTCTCTCTCTCTCTCTCTCTCTGCCGTGGGAAACGTTTGGAGCTACCGTTCTTTTTTTCTGAATCACTGATTGTTCACTCCTTTGAAAGATTGAACTCTATGAATTAGTTCAAGAGCGGATCCCCCATCTCTAATCATGTCACGGAAACCTGACACTGCACCTTGGAATGCATCGTGTTTCCGCAAGTTCGTCACACTGCTCATGAGTCAAGGCCAAAAAGACCTTCGCCTCGCAATTTGTGAAGAGCCTTTGGATCGCGCAAATGAGAGACCTGGCCGCTGCGAATTTTTTTATTTCTAGAGTCGAAAACCCCGTTGAAATGACGAAGAATTGCAACGATATACGAGATAAAAGAATATTCGCAGACGGCGCTTCGCGTAATCCAACAAGAGCCATGCCAAGATTGCTTCCGGAAGTGGAAACGGCGTTGGGAGCGGTGTATCAGTTGTGGAGGGGAGTATTTCGAAAGAGACCATGCACAATAACTGAAAGGTAAGGGGAGAAAAATTTTGTGGACGAAGTTCCGGAAGTTTCTGAACATACCTCATATTACCGAGCTTCTCAAACAATTAAGTTCAGCTACTTTTGCTCTCCACAAAGGAATCAATGTACAGCATACTCTGCATAATTTCACTCAATAATCTCTCAGGGAATAAGCTTCTGGAATAACTCATCGCCGGCCGGAGTGGCCGTGCGGTTCTAGGCGCTGCAGTCTGGAACCGCGAGACCGCTACGGTCGCAGGTTCCAATCCTGCCTTGGGCATGGATGTGTGTGATGTCCTTAGGTTAGTTAGGTTTAAGTAGTTCTAAGTTCTAGGGGACTAATACCTCAGAAGTTGAGTCCCATAGTGCTCAGAGCCATTTGAACCATTTGAATAACTCATCACTTACAAAAGTACTGACATCCCAAAAGCGAGAAATACGAATAGTATGTGGTGTTCACCCGCGTCCTCTTCGAGGAGTTCGGCATTTTAACTACACCATCACAATAAATATGTATATTTGCCAATGAAAGTGCTGACAAATAGAGCATCACAATTCGAGGAAAACAGTTATGCCCATAACTACAACACTAAATGAGAAAAACGATGTTTATTATCCGTTATTAAAGCTGCCAGATGGTCCAGAAAGGAGTTAAATATGCAGCAACAAAAATTCTTGATCATTTGACAAATAACGCAAAATGTCTGACAGGCAGCATAGCAAGTTTTCGGTGTGACCTAAAATCATTTCTCCTATACAACTCCTATGACTGACTGGACGAATTTCTATTCAAATACTGGTGGCTTGTACGAAAATGTGAAATAAAGCTAGTTTTGAAGTGTAGTTGCATCAGAGAGGTCATAGGGGGCTATAGATAATTTCATGGGCATTTCTCCAGCGTTTGGATGTCACGAACGCGTAAGCGCCTTTGTACTGTCCCTGCTTTGCAAGACGCGCGCGAGATGGTGCGCACTGTCAATCGTGAGATGAGGAGAGACAGTAGTTAGCAGTGGTGCGCCATGAGTAATAGTACGAGATAGTCCGAATGATAAGGTTGTTGTTATATGCTGAGGAAGTGAAACATGTTGAGTTACTGATTAATTATTTGAGATGAGGAAAGAGATTTTATTATAACTATTTTGATGAGTAATTTAATATAAGGTAAGTGATCTCAAATTTTTTACTATATTGCGGCAGCTCATTACGGATTCTTGGTTCAGACATCCATAGACTTGACTATAGGGAAAGATGAACAGCCATGGATAATCCAAAATTGAATTTGAGGGTAAGAATAACTGTTGAACATTTAATGTCTTTTTTACGAGTTACCTTTCTGAGATAACATTTTACGTTCGTCCATTCAAGAACTGCAGTTTTTTGTATGTTAATGTTTTTGAAGCGAAGAAAGAACTAATTTTTCAGTAAAGAACTTTTCTAATTAGAAAACTAATTAAATTGGATGTTATAATTTATGATAAGTCGTTGTCCGTGTCCAAAGCTTATGCTAAAATATGAGTTATCACTTCTTATCCAGATTTTTTTATGGAGCAAGTATACTTTGTCTACTTTTTTTAAAAAAAAGAGAGCGCATTGCACCAGGTGCATCTCACTAGTTAATTGTAGCTCAGCAAATGTGACGCGCTTTCAAGACAAGAGCAATGTCACTGTGTTTGGATTGTGCAACAGATCAGCCAAAAAGGGATAATAGATTTTTTCCAGAGCCAGTTTAAAAGTTTAATGATTCGCATTGTTGACGTCAGACAATACTCCTCCTATTACGAACGTTTAAACAGTTAGGGAACCGGATAGGCACTCTCAAGTTAGTTTTCAGTCAGATTTTGCAACACATTCTAGCAGACGAATTCTTATGTGGAAAGTTTAGTTTACATAAATTTACCCAAAATTTAACGAATGATTTTTTTTCATTATCATAACTTCCAGGGGCTACAAGTTAACATGTTCCTAAAACGAAATTTTCGCTCTACAGCGGAGTGTGCGCTGATATGAAACCTCCTGGAAGATTAAAACTGTGTGCCGGACCGAGACTCGAACTCTGGACCTTTGCCTTTTGCGGGCAAGTGCTCTACCAACTGACGTACCCAAGCACGACTCACAGCCCGTCCTCACAGCTTTAATTCCGCCAGTACCTCGTCTCCTACCTTCCAAACCTCACAAAAGCTCTCCTCCAAACCTTGCAGAACTAGCATTCCTGGAAGAAATGATATGTTCAATTGTGTTAAAATTAATCACGTCGTGCAAACTGACTCGTTCCGCATCGTTTCGATGAAGAAATCGTTGAAACGATGTACGAAACGTGTAACTAAGCAATTAAAAGTTGCAGACTGCTGTCCTCCCCATCTGCCAGATTGCTTACGTGGACAGAGAACAAAAGCTGTCCCATCCTTCTTACTTGGAGCAATCCTGACAAAGACGTTGTCCCTGATGGGCACCCGCCGTTAGGAAGTTTTCGAGACACTCATACATCTGAAAACCTGTTCCGTATGTTAGGACCTTCGTTATTAGTCTGCGGTGGGGAACTGTGTCAAACACTTTCCGGAAGCGTAGGAATATGGAATTCACCTGTTGCCCTTCATATACTTCCGAAGTTTAAAACATCACACAAAACGGACTTTTCCAGCGATGACAGTTTTCTGTAGTGTTGTAGACACACGGTTGTTAACGTGTTGCGCGGGATTAGCCGAGCGGTCTAGGGCGCTGTAGTCATGGACTGTGTGGCTGGTCCCGGCGGAGGTTCGGGTCCTCCGTCGGGCATGGGTGTGTGTGATTGTCCTTATGATAATTTAGGTTAAGTATTGTGTAAGCTTAGGGACTGATGACCTAATCACATGGTTCACATGGCTCTGAGCACTATGGGACTTAACATCTGTGGCTATCAGTGCCGTAGAACTTAGAACTACTTAAACCTAACTAACCTAAGGACATCACACACATCCATGCCCGAGGCAGGATTCGAACCTGCGACGGTAGCAGTGATGACCTTATCAGATAAGTCCCATAAGATTTCAGACACAGTTGAACAGTTGTTACACGTGTTGTCGATCGGTAACGGTACAGAACTGAGGTACCAAGGAAGTTATATACGTCCGGAATATCAGGTTCAAATGGCTCTGAGCACTATGCGACTTAACTTCTGAGGTCATCAGTCGCCTAGAATTTAGAACTAATTAAACCTAACTAACCTAAGGACAGCACTCACATCCATGCCCGAGGCAGGATTCGAACCTGCGACCGTAGCGGTCACGCGGTTCCAGACTGAAGCGCCTTTAACCGCACGGCCACACCGGCCGGCGAATATCAGGTGAGCCGGCCGTTGTGGCCGAGTGGTTCTGGGCGCTACAGTCCGGAACCGAGCGACCGCCACGGTCGCAGATTCGAATCCTGCCTCGGGCATGGATGTGTGTGATATCCTTAGGTTAAATAGGTTTAAGTTGGTCTCAGTTCTATGGGACTGATGACCTCAGAAGTTAAGTCCCATAGTGCTCAGAGCCATTTGAACCATTTGAATATCAGGTGAAGAAAGAGAGTTTCAGCGGTTGCACGCTCGAAAGCCTATGGATGATACATTGCGCCGTGAAAACCTGAAGATGTGATAACGCTTCTGATATCACTGAAGCTATGACAATTTCCGTACTGAATGGCGTTCATAAACGATGCAAGGGGGTTTAATTAAATATAAAGGACTAATATTAATGAATAAATGCAATAATTGTACTAGCTGTGTGACCGGCTACGAAGTCTCGTAACCGGTTGGCCCTGACTAGTATTAGCACGCAATCTGACTACATAAAATAAAAATAAAGAATGACAAGGAATATCCATTAACACAATTGCTTAATTAAGTCCCCTGCAACTATAAAAGCTACGAAACAACAAAGCACAAGTGTAACTGTTCTGTGTGTGGTAGTGTGACTCAACGTACAGGTATCTGGCTCGGTTCTTTCTCAATACGACAAAATATTTTAAACATCATTTACAAAGAACTAATTGAAAAACCAGAAATACTATAATTGCACATAGAAACCAGAATTACATGTCTGATAAATCAACATGAGCCAGATGCTTTGTTGACTGTACCTGTGAGCAAGAGGGATTGATATTAAAGAAAACTGTAATACCTTTTTACCTCATTATATATTGACGAAAATATTCCATTACACCAGCATCATAAATTAAAAGCCCATCTCCTTTCTCAAATATGTTCAGACAACTGCATCTTCTTTCATCTATACATTACACCAACCGAGCAGTACAACATTTCAGTCAGCACTCAGATCGTCTACTCTCTCGCCCAACAGAACAACGACTGCTCTCGACATCCTCTGAACTACTACTGCGCCCAGTGGAAGCGGCGGAATAATAATCTTTGGCGCAATCTCTGGCGCTGTGACTCAGTGAAGCCAGCTTTCAATGACTTACGATAATTTGATGCAGACATTCACGGCTTCTAATGAGGTTACCTCCGCCGCCAGCTCTGTCTCCCAACCTGACACTCCTTTTCCAAAGGCGCCATTACCCAAGTTAAGAGCAGCCGAGCAGCTCCGGCAGGAGTCGGTAACTGACTTCCGAGAGGATGCGGTCGTGCGGGCGCAAGCGGCCGCGCTCGCTATCTGTAGCGCTACACTCACTCCGTCTATAAAGGCCAATCTAATTTCCGCCGGTCCTCGCCGGCCTCGGTGTTCCAGCAGGTGCGTCCCTTGGGGATCGAGGAGTGCGGAGGCGAAGTGAGCGACGATGCCGCTAGCCTTCCCGGTAGGTCGCTCCCTTAAAGGGCACCCTGTCCAAATCGAGGCCAGAGTCGCTTTTCTCAGAAGCCTGCCGAAACCCCGCAAAGAAGGGCTGAGGGCCGTTATCGACGAATCGATTACTCGCCCACCGCTGACAGCGTGGTGAAGAGGCTAATAACACGGTGTCTTTTCGGTAGTGGCGACAGGATCGCAACGCCACCGGTGGCATATCGGAGTCGTTGAGATTAGTTGAGTAAGCTGTTTGACCTCTAGAGTACGTATTAATCATGGTGATGGAGATATGTTCGTTTATGAAAACAAAACTTCCGAAGTCAGCCAGATCTACAAATAAACTGATCAGAAATGAATTTGCACCACACTGATGACTTTCTTTTTATTTTACGGAAACCAATTTCTCAATGCTCTTCTGGCCGAAAGAATTAGCATGCACAACCACCTGTGTAACTGAGGTAAAAGTAAACCACTGCTGGTGCATCTCTCTACAGCGTCCTGTATCTCCAGTTGTGATGTTTCCATCAGAAACTACTTATTCCTTTCCGAGTATATTTGTTAAAAGTTATTGCACCGAGTGAAGTAGCCTTTAGCGCGAGACGGAGAGTCGTTCAAAAGTAGGACGCAAAACTATCTACCGATGTCAGGGTTGCAGTATGTAAGAGTTTAAAATTTTCAGCAACAATTTTACACTACTGGCCATTAATATTGCTACACAACGAAGATGACGTGCTACAGACGCGAAATTTAACCGATAGAAAGAAGATGCAGTGATATGCAAATGATTAGCTATTCAGAGCATTCACACAAGGTTGACGCCGGTGGCGACACCTACAAAGTGCTGACATGAGGAAAGTTTCCAGCGGATTTCTCATACACAAACAGCAGTTGACCGGCGTTTCCTGGTGAAACGTTGTTGTGATGCCTCGTGTAAGGAGGAGAAATGCGTACCATCACGTTCCCCACTTTGATACAGGCGGATTGTAGCATATCGCGATTGCGGTTTATCGTATCGCGACATTGCTGCTCGCGTTGGTCGAGATCCAATGACTGTTAGCAGAATATGGAATCTGTGGGTTCAGGAGGATAAAGCGGAACGCAGTGCTGGATTCCAACGGCCTCATATCACTAGCAGTCGAGATGACAGGCATCTTATCCGCATGGCTGTAACGGATCGTGCAGCCACGTCTCGATCACTGAGACAACAGATGGGGCCGTTTGCAAGACAACAACCATCTGCACGACAGTTCGACGACGTTTGCAGCAGCATGGACTATCAGCTCGGAGACCATGGCTGCGGTTACCCTTGACGCTGCACCACAGACAGGAGCGCCTGCGGTGGTGTACTCAACGACGCACCTGGGTGCACGAATGGCAAAACGTCACTTTTTCTGGTGAATCCAGGTTCTGTCGCATCCGTGTTTGGCGAAATCGCGGTGAACGCATATTGGAAGCGTGTATTCGTCATCGCTATACTGGCGTACCACCCGGCGTGATGGTATGGGGTGCCATTGGTTTCACGTCTCAGTCACCTCTTGTTCGCATTGACGGTACTTTGAACAGTGGACGTTACATTTCAGATGTGTTAAGACCCGTGGCTCTACCCTTCATTCGATCCCTGCCAAACCCTACATTTCAGCAGGATAATGGACGACCGCATGTTCCAGGTCCTATACGGGCCTTTCTGGATACAGAAAGGCCCTGACCAGCACATTTTCCAGATCTCTCACCAATTGAAAACGTCTGGTCAATGGTGGCCGAGCAACTGGCTCGTCACAATACGCCAGTCACTACTCTTGATGAACTGTGGTATCGTGTTGAAGCTGCATGGTACCAGTACACGCCATCCAAGCTCTGTTTGACTCAATGCCCAGGCGTATCAAGGCCGTTATTATCGCCAGAGGTGGTTGTTCTGGGTACTGATTTCTTAGGATCTATGCACCCAAACTGCGTGAAAATGGAATCACATGACTTCTAGTATAATATATTTGTCCAATAAATACCCGTTTATCGTGTACATTTCTTCTTGGTGTAGTAACTTTAATGGCAAGTAGCGTATACTCGAATTGGTCGCGTTGACTGCACTGGTGGTCAACTGTAAGTGAATTAAAGCCTAATATGTGTGTTTCATGAAGATGTGTGTGTTTCTTAAATGTGTTCGTTCTAATGTCGTAGTAGTGGATGCAAAGTAATACAGTCGTACACCGGCGAGGAAGCGATTTCCGGCAAAGGAGAACCCAGGGCAGCACGGAGAAAACAGCCGTGCAACTGTCCATATCAGCATCGACAGTCGCCTGCAAATAATAATAACTGGTAAGCTTTCCATCTAAGTTATCTATATATGAAACAGTGAATACTCTTTTTGAAAAACTTTCTCCTCGTGTAACGTGTGCTTAAGATATCGTATTCAGTTGCTGGGAATTGCTGATTGCTGGTTGCGCCTGTGTTGTGTTTATGAATTGTGTTATGAAACGAAACTTAAATCTTAGTGAAATGCCGAATTTTAATCATGAAAATGAATCTAATTAAATTCCAAAAGAAGCTGTGTACTCAGTGATAACTGTTTAACTGAAATTCAATAATAAAGTACGTCATGAATGTTACGTACATAAATTGCAAAGTCTGACTTGAAATATCCACAAAACAAAATACTGCTCAACTCGGAAGAAAATAACTGTTTAAAATTACCTAAGCAGTTCACTGGAAATTAAGCTGCTTACTTAGCACAACACTGAACATTCTACGTATTGTTTGCTCATAAGAATGCAAAGTGACAACTGCACTGAAAGAAATTCACCTCATGCTCAGGATGCTATTTTGTGTCTGCTGTCGTGAAATTCTCGAAAGCAAATTGAAATCAGCAAATTCAGCAACTAAAGAAAAAGAAGCTACGAGCTACTAAATTTTTGTTTCCTTGTCCGAAGCAAACTGTGGCAGTGTGTGGCGTAATGCGCAATGCACAAACGACAAAAACATTTAAAACTTTACTAAGTATGATGGTGGAGGTGGGTTTTATTTTAATAAAGCATTCTTGAAACACTGAATTCAAATAATTGTCAAAAAAGACTGTTCAACATAAGATTACTCTAACAACTACGAAATTATCTCATTATAAAAAATTACAGATATTTAAACCAATTGCGTCATTTGTGAGACAAAGAAAACAAAGAAATCAAATTAATACTAAACATGAATATTATTAGTTATCTAAGGAGAAAGATTTCCTTCAATTAATAGTTCTGACAAACAAAATTTCGTTCTTGCGCGTTCATTGGTTACCTTGAAATATTCTTCCAAAAATCTTCTCCCTTCATAAATTCAAGAAAATATCCTTACAGATAAGTTTTCGCATCCATAATAAAGCATTCCAGGTAATTCCTCCCAGATACACAAATATCAGATCTCCTCCTCTAAAACTCAATTTCTCGCTACTACGGCTCTAATAAGAATGCCCTAACGCTGCACAACTGACTGCCGACCAAGAGATTACATTAAACACAGATTCATGGATCTCATCCACTAGTCGTGCAGCGCACTCGGGAATCTTTGTCCTAGTACAGTACGAAATATTTACAATGGCAGAAAACATATGAAAACCTTACAAACTTGATTGTTAAAGACTGAGGGGAATGCTGTTCATTTGCTTGGAAAATGGCTCTGAATGAAATTAATACAGGTCTTATGGTGAGTACCGTTTGAGCTTGAGAGAAGGGCAGTTCAGTTTTGGCTTGAGAGTCAATCGTTCAGAAGTGGTAGTGGGCAGTCGGGAGCTGGCCGCAACTCATCCGGTAACTCAGGTGCGACGCGTGACTTACTGATTAGCAAAGAGTCTATCAGTATGTGGCCATTATTAAGGATTTTCCACGAGAGAAATTATTTACGCGAATAAGTATCGGAGATTTGAGTGTCGAGATCTGAATCTATTAAAAGTTAATTTGAGCGTAATTTAATGCGATTTAATTCACTAATACTGGAAGAATTGCAAGTGCTGTTGGCCTTTTGAGTGCTGGAGGAGATTAAATTGATTTCTTTGATGTCACTGGTTTAGAAATACAGTGTTCGGGAGTAACAAAAATAATGTCTCTGTCTAGCTCGCTCAAAGTCAGTTGAGTCGAAGTTTTTGCATATGTTAAAGAGTGATTTAATTTTGCGACTAAGATTTCAAGGTTTAATTTCGTCTTCTCTGGAACTGAACAGGTTGCAGCGGAACCATTTGACTGAGGAAACCCGATCCATCCTCCCGAAACCAAGTAGGTAAGCAGGTAACAGGACCGAATTATCCCAAACTAACACGTTGTATGTCGTATTATAGACAATAATATAATTATCTCTGCCATGTTTCTTATCTCCTTCTCCTACCCCTCCCATGTTTTAAACAAAAAAAAACAAAAAAATAATTGATTCACTTATGCACGCTTTGCGCGTGACCTTTAGTCGCTGGCGTTGTGCCGACTGTACTTTATCTCAATAAGATAAAAGATAAAACTTTTAAACATACTCACAATACACGCGAAAATTTTTTACATCTTCTACTGTAACTTCATTGCTTTCCTTTGCCTGCTTGGAGTATTCATAACGTGTAGAACTGCCACCTGCTTCAAACGGGAGGATTCGATCGCATCGTTTTTCAGACCCTTGCGGTCTCGGGAAGATTCGGTACCATTTTTCTGACCGTGGGAGGATTCGGGGCTGCTCCCCCAATGCTACGAGTGGCTAGAAGTAATGTCTTTAGTTTTCGCTGGTTATTGGTCCAACGCCTGAAGTGATTCTGTAGCCTAACCTGATAAATGTCAAGAGTTTTAGCGGCAGTGGTCCTTAGTGGTTTACTTTTGATATTTAGTCCGCTTGTCAGGGAGATAACAGCCCTCGTGACATATCATCGTATGACAGTACTGAGAAAGAGAGATAAAATATTGCTGTTCGAACTGAAACAAAAGTATATCCCGACTTATTAATACGTTGAAACCCACGTACTACCGTTTGATGCTAAGAAAGAAAAAGATGATGAAAGAAAGTAATTATTTTAATAAAGAATAATGACGAAATCAGAGACGTTTGACAAAAGAGATACAAGCTTTAAAGCTTGTGGAAAAATCAAAGATATTAAAACGTGATTATTAATTGCGAAAGCAATAAAGTTACCAAAACTAGTATAAAAAAGAAGCATAATATCACTCAGATGGAAGGAACAGAAATAATTTGCATGTTACGAAAAGAAAATAAGATAGTGAATAGTTAAAATTACCAACTAGTTTGTAATTGTAACAAAGAAAGAGATTATCGATAGTCAGTCTGGCAAGGGTTGTATCGCTTGCGTGTAATTACGTTCATCGCTGACTTTAGAGCAAAGATTTTTCCTCTTTAGACGACACTTTTTAGCACTGATTTGCCGTAGGAAAATTGGAATAAAAATAATTTTGAAGAGCATGACTTTAATGGTACATGATTATGTGAGTACTCATTCTGCGAGTCGGAAAGTTACATGAAATGAGACACAAGGGAACTAAAGAGCTACCAGTGGCCATTGTTTTATATCAATGGGACTAGCTGAACATTTGTGCCGAAGCGGGATTCCAATCCCGGATTTGGAATCCCGGTTCACCACAAATTTTCAACTTTCCCATTGATATAAATCAGTGCCCACTGGCAGCTAACGGCTTTAATTCCCTTGTGCCTTGATTCATAGCAGCTGTAGGATCAAAGTGGTGTCTGTTCTTTAGGACATGTCGGAAACATAGTATTTCTTATTAAGTTGTTTAGTCCCAAGAAGGGTTTTGTGTAGGAAACTAATATTTAGACGAATGAATATTGTCGTGCCGATAAGTTTCATTAACAAATTAACGTTGTCGTCAAGTTGGTATTTTATTTGTTTGGAAGATATGATTCTATGAGAGGTATTCCGCACAGCATTCTGGTTACAAGTAACAAGAATATTAGTGAGCCGATTAAGTTATCACGTATATGCTAATATCATTAAATACTATTACGAAATTATTATTAGATAAACTATGTATGTTTTGAAACAATATACGCGTAACTTAACTGGGAGTTAAACATAGAAGAGGCTAAAGTCAAAGTAACCACGTTTTTTGAAATAGTTGAACTGTAGGAGCGATCGCGTGGCAAGGTTCTGCGATCTTCTTCAAACAGGAATGAAGTCAATATACGGATAGCGTTTCGCTCTTAGAGAAATAATATGAGCGCTCGTTATATCTAAAGTTGGTGCGGCTAGTAGCGATATGCAGCATTGTAAGATTGCAGCTGCCTCAGTTAACACAATCTTGGAGTCGAATAATTTTATTTTAACACGACGTCTTGTAAAGTCCTATTTACTGTGATTAACATTGGTTTATTCGCGTGAGTGAAACGGAGTGACATGTGTAATCCAAGACAACAGTGACGATGTGTGCCAAAGCGTCACATCCGACGTAGACGATTTGTTGATTAGATTGTGCATTGAAAATGTGGAAGTCCTTTCTTCGTGTTACGCTCGGTAGATGTGTTACCTGAGAAAAACGGATGCCCACCATAATACGATACACATGGCATGCTAGTGTATACTGTTCATGGTTGCGTATTAAAGTACTGATCCTATAACAAATAAAACAAAGAACAGCAGGTATTTAGTATGACTCATCAACAAGGCCAGTGACCAAAGGACGTACAGTGTTGCTCACACGGTTAGCGATACATTTGCTTATCCAAAAGTGGCTCAGTGGAATAGGCAGCAGGGGCTGCCGTAACAGGTGATCCACGTGGGAATCCAGGTTGAGAGAAAAAAGCTCTGGCCATAACGTATGTAGTAGCCTCAGCCTCTGAACAGCTAGTGACATGAATGTAATCATGTTACAAATGTTAACAATTCAAAAACCCAAACCTGGCGAAACGTCTTAGTAATCATTGGAGGACTTCACAGTGGTACCTAAATCAATAACAAATACAATTTACTAACAAATGGGGTACATATTGCGAATATGACCACCTACGACATTTTACGACGACGCACGAAGTTTAGTTCAGATTTATAGCGATATCCACCTTAGATTCAGAGAAGAGATGGTCTCCAGAGGTATGCTGTCGTTCTTGGACCTTCACAGTCGGTGGAATTATTAATTAAATTGTTCAGCTTTAGACAGTTCGATCTTTAAAATACGTACGAATAAAGTCAAGCGAAGAAAAGATAATATTTTAATTATATTACGACGCCAGTTCCGTATATTTCGTGATTATTCTATAAGACTGAACTCCTTTGAGCTAGAAACAGGGCTAAATAAAAGAGTGTTATATTCAAAAGTGGCTGGGAAAAATTAGCAAAGAAATATAAGATTTGAAATAGTATTACTGCAACATTAAACTGTTATAACAGAAGCAGGGAATTAAGATTAACACAGTGAGAGAGAGGAAAAAAACCGCTATTTGACATACCTAAGTGACAGACGTCAAACACTGAAGAGATGGCTCGTACTGGGCGCCCGCGTGCAACACTACCAACTGATGACAGCTACTTACGAGACGTGGCTCGTAGGTACCCCGTGTGTAACCAGCAGAACTTTTCGGTGACAACTTCAAGAGCTGTGTCGACCTAGACAGCACATAACCTTCTCCATGCGATCTATTGGACGTCCAGGCAACCATTACGAACAACAGTACAACACCACGCCCAGGCCCCATCAGTATCGTAGTGCGCGAGAAAATGTACAGGGGATCGCTTCGAATTAAACGTAGATCAGTGGCATCGGTTCTCTTCCTCGTGGAATGCTGGATATATCTGACTCCTGATGACTGGCCTTCAAAAGAGTGGAGGCGGCAAGGTACCATACCATATCTCAGGCTGGCAGTCCCACGGGTTCACCATGCAGGGCAATCATTATTTGACCCTGTATAACGTATGGATATCGAACGCCTCTCTTCGCTGCTCGAGGGTAATGTGAGGGCTGTGTGGTATCGGGACAAAAGCATCCAGTCCTGCAGTCATTATTTCGGCGATACGTTCGCCCTTGTCGTGAACACTTTCCTCCAGGAAGCAGAAATTAACAGATTGTTATTGCCTGTGGTATCTGCTGTCATAAACCTGATTGAGCATAATCGGAGTCAGCCGAATCTTGCAGCGAGTCGTCGTAGAAACACTACTCACGAACCTCGTGCTGCACAGGCGTTTTATAATTCAAGGACTGGAGCAAACGGTATTTAATGTTACCCAGCATAAAACGTTGATTTCATAGAGTGTAGCGGCAGTGGAGAGTCTGGTGCGTCGCATGCTTCACCCACTGTCCCTGCTGTCGAGACATCTTCGCGGGTACCGGGGAGTGGCGGGTTCAGCGGCGCTCGCGGCGCACGAGGCGGAGGGTAAATGTGGAGGCTGGCCGTGTGACATCGCCCGCTCTGCCTGTGAGTGGACATGTGGCTGCTCCTTCAGCAAGGTCCGAGCAGGCACACGGGGGGAGGGGTTTATTAGTTATTGGGAGCTCCAACGTTAGGCGGGTGATGGAGCTCCTTAGGGAAATAGCGGAAAGGTCGGGGAAGAGGGCCAGTGTTCACTCTGTCTGCTTGCCGGGGGGTCTCATCCGAGATGTGGAGGAGGCCCTACCGGCGGCGATAGAGAGCACTGGGTGCACCCGACTGCAAATTGTTGCTCATGTCGGCACCAATGACTCCTGCCGTCTGGGTTCAGAGGTCATCCTCAGTTCGTACAGGCGGTTGGCGGAATTGGTGAAGGCGGAAAGCCTCGCTCGCGGGGTGGAATCAGAGCTAACTATTTGTAGTATCGTTCCCAGAACCGATCGCGGTCCTCTGGTTTGGAGCCGAGTGGAAGGCTTAAACCAGAGGCTCAGACGATTCTGCGGAGATCTGGGTTGCAAATTTCTCGACCTCCGCTATCGGGTGGAGAAGTGTAGGGTCCCCCTGAATAGTTCAGGCGTGCACTACACGCCGGAAGCGGCTACAAGGGTAGCGGAGTACGTGTGGAGTGCACATGTGGGTTTTTTAGGTTAAAGAATTCCCTCCCTAGGCCCGACAAGACGCCTCCTGAGACGCGGAAAGGTAGGAGTAGGCAAAATGCAACAGGGAATAACAATATTAATGTGCTAATAGTAAACTGCAAGAGCGTCTACAGAAAGGTCCCAGAACTGCTCTGATTAATAAACGGTCACAACGCCCATATAGTACTAGGGACAGAAAGTTGGCCGAAACCAGACGTAAACAGTAATGAGATCCTAAACTCAGATTGGAATGTATAACGCAGAGACAGGCTGGATAGTGAAGGGGAAGGCGTGTTTATAGCGATAAGAACTGCAATAGTATCGAAGGAAATTGACGGAGATCCGAAATGTGAAATGATTTGGGTGAAGGTCGCGGTTAAAGCAGGCTCAGAAATGGTAATTGGATGTCTCTATAGGCCCCCTGGCTCAGCAGCTGTTATGGCTGAGCACCTGAAGGATAATTTGGAAAATATTTCGAGTAGATTTCCCCAACATGTTATAGTTCTGGGTGGAGATTTTAATTTGCCGGATATGGACTGGGAGACTCAAACGTTCATAACGGGTGGCAGGGACAAAGAATCCAGTGGAATTTTTTTAAGTGCTTTATCTGAAAACTAACTTGAGCAGTTAAACAGAGAACCGACTCGTGGCGATAACATATTAGACCTTCTGGTGACAAACAGACCCGAACTATTTGAAACAGTTAACGCAGAACAGGGAATCAGCGATCATAAAGCGGTTACGGCATCGATGATTTCAGCCGTAAATAGAAACATGAAAAAAGGTAGGAAGATTTTTCTGTTTAGCAAAAGTGACAAAAAGCAGATTACAGAGTACCTGACGGCTCAACACAAAAGTTTTGTCTCAAGTACAGATAGTGTTGAGGATCAGTGGACAAAGTTCAAAACCATCGTACAATATGCGTTAGATGAGTATGTGCCAAGCAAGATCGTAAGAGATGGAAAAGAGCCACAGTGGTACAACAAACGAGTTAGAAAACTGCTGCGAAAGCAAAGGGAACTTCACAGCAAACATAAACATAGCCACAGCCGGCCGGAGTGGCCGTGCGGTTCTAGGCGGTACAGTCTGGAGCCAAGCGACCGCTACGGTCGCAGGTTCGAATCCTGCCTCGGGCATGGATGTGTGTGATGTCCTTAGGTTAGTTAGGTTTAATTAGTTCTGAGTTCTAGGCACTGATGACCTCAGAAGTTAAGTCGCATAGTGCTCAGAGCCATTTGAACCATAGCCAAAGCCTTGCAGATAAACAAAAAATACGCGAAGCGAAATGTAGTGTGAGGAGGGCTATGCGAGAGGCGTTCAATGAATTCGAAAGTAAAGTTCTATGTACTGACTTGGCAGAAAATCCTAAGAAATTTTGGTCTTATGTCAAAGCAGTAGGTGGATCAAAACAAAATGTCCAGACACTCTGTGACCAAAATGGTACTGAAACAGAGGATGACAGAAATACTAAATGTCTTTTTCCAAAGCTGTTTCACAGAGGAAGTCTGCACTGTAGTTCCTTCTCTAGATTGTCGTACAGATGACAAAATGGTAGATATCGAAATAGACGACAGAGGGATAGAGAAACAATTAAAATCGCTCAAAAGAGGAAAGGCCGCTGGACCTGATGGGATACCAGTTCGATTTTACACAGAGTACGCGAAGGAACTTGGCCCCCTTCTTGCAACGGTGTACCGTAGGTCTCTAGAAGAGCGTAGCGTTCCAAAGGATTGGAAAAGGGCACAGGTCATCCCCGTTTTCAAGACGGGACGTCGAACAGATGTGCAGAACTATAGACCTATATCTCTAACGTCGATCAGTTGTAGAATTTTGGAATGTTCGAGTATAATGAATTTTCTGGAGACTAGAAATCTACTGTGTAGGAATCAGCATGGGTTTCGAAAAAGACGGTCGTGTGAAACCCAGCTCGTGCTATTCGTCCACGAAACTCAGAGGGCCATAGACACGGGTTCAGAGGTAGATGCCGTGTTTCTTGACTTCCGCAAGGCGTTCGATACAGTTCCCCACAGTCGTTTAATGAACAAAGTAAGAGAATATGGACTATCAGACCAATTGTGTGATTGGATTGAAGAGTTCCTAGATAACAGAACGCAGCATGTCATTCTCAATGGAGAGAAGTCTTCCGAAGTAAGAGTGATTTCAGGTGTGCCGCAGGGGATGATGATGATGTTTGGTTTGTGGGGCGCTCAACTGCGTGGTTATCAGCGCCCGTACAATTACCCAATCTTTGCTCAGTCCAATTTAGCCACTTTCCTGGATGATGATGAAATGATGAGGACAACACAAACACCCAGTCATCTCGAGGCAGGTGAAAATCCCTGACCCCGCCGGGAATCGAACCCGGGACCCCGTGCTCGGGAAGCGAGAACGCTACCGCGAGACCACGAGCGGCGGACAATGTGCCGCAGGGGAGTGTCCTAGGACCGTTGCTATTCACAATATACATAAATGACCTTGTGGATGACATCGGAGGTTCACTGAAGCTTTTTGCAGATGATGCTGTGATGTATCGAGAGGTTGTAACAATGGAAAATTGTGCTGAAATGCAGGAGGATCTGCAGCGAATTGACGCATGGTGCAGGGAATGGCAACTGAATCTCAATGTAGACAAGTGTAATGTGCTGCGAATACATAGAAAGATAGATCCCTTATCATTTAGCTACAAAATAGCAAGTCAGCAACTGGAAGCAGTTAATTCCATAAATTATCTGGGAGTACGCATTAGGAGTGATTTAAAATGGAATGATCATATAAAGTTGATCGTCGGTTAAGCAGATGCCAGACTGAGATTCATTGGAAGAATCCTAAGGAAATGCAATCCGAAAACAAAGGAAGTAGGTTACAGTACGCTTGTTCGCACACTGCTTGAATACTGCTCAGCAGTGTGGGATCCGTACCAGACAGGGTTGATAGAAGAGATAGAGAAGATCCAACGGAGAGCAGCGCGCTTCGTTACAGGATCATTTAGTAAACGCGAAAGCGTTACGGACATGATAGATAAACTCCAGTGGAAGACTCTGCAGGAGAGACGCTCAGTAGCTCGGTACGGGCTTTTGTTAAAGTTTCAAGAACATACCTTCACAGAAGAGTCAAGCACTATATTGCTCCCTCCTACGTATATCTCGCGAAGAGACCATGAGGATAAAATCAGAGAGATTAGAGCCCACACAGAAGCATACCGACAGTCCTTCTTTCCACTAACAATACGAGACTGGAATAGGAGGGAGAACCGACAGAGGTACTCAGGGTACCCTCCGCCACACACCGTCAGGTGGCTTGCGGAGTATGGATGTAGATGTAGATGTAGATACTCACTTGTATTCAGACTACCTTCTTTTTAGTTACTGCTATGTTTTTTCTAGACAGAAAATATATTTTTTTTTTAGTACGGTAGGGTTTATTCTTTTATTCCATGCTCCACTTTAGTCTAAGCGATACTCAAAGTGTGCTCCGTGGAGCCCTGGGGTTCCGCAGTGCATCTGGAAGGGCTCCGCTGACCACAGTACAAAGAACAAAACACGTCAAGTCTTGCCAAACAATGTGAAAAACTACTCTTATAATATCATATCAATGTTGGTTTTATAAAAGTCTCAGTGCGTAGTAGCCAAAAATGAGGCGACTAGCAGCATAATAAATCTACAATAATGTTACGATCAAAAACTACAAAAAAAAGCTTGATGAGCAGGTATGTGGCAACTTGATACACGTCAATACAGGTTCATGCAGCAGCCGTGCTAATACTGTCTCCCTCTCTACCCCCCACCCCTACCCCCACGCTCTCTCTCTCTCTCTCCCTCCCTCTGTGTTTGTGTGTGTGTGTGTGTGTGTGTGTGTGTGTGTGTGTGTTTCGCTGCGCGCTGTCTCATCTACACACACGGTGAACACTGCACTACGCCCTCTCCATCTCTCTCTCTCATCCACAAACACCTGAAACCACCGCAAAGGATTTCATAGCTTCGATATCGACGCTTCACCGCTTCGTTATCTATGCTTCACCGCCTGGGGCTGTATAAACTCAGACCGCAGTGCAAGGGTACAATTCCTACTAGAGTTTGCGTGCAATGCGCAGTCCAGTGCGGCGTGGCGATTCCGTACACCGCTCTCGGACTGCATATTTAATTCGTGCCTTCTAATTGACTGTAGTTGTAAAATTCAATATCTTGTGGTCATATCATTGTATGTTTGTCATGTTGCTTTTCAAAGACAGAATGGTCCGTTGTCTGAAAGGTATTCCAAAATACCTTGCATCAAAAATTGTACCTGGAAGATGCAGCATTGAGGTTTTTTGTACAAGACTATGAGATACAAGAAGGTGACGTAAGGACATCAAGATCCATGGTTTGCCGTACGGTATTTAACGACTCACTAAAGGTGAAGAAAAGGCAGTATGACGAATCTTACATCAATCTCGGATTTTTTTATTCTAATGGCTCACCTCTCTCCATGTTATGAAGCAGACTTGATCTGAATAGTTACTTGGTACCTGCAAACATCTGTCGAGATTGCAAAGACACGAATTGACAACTTTTATACGTAAGAAATGTACCGATATACTGTTCAAAATATCAAAACGTGCGACGAAAAGTCAGACATAAAACAAAGTAAAATTAAAATAGTAAAAAACTCTGAAAATGCGCGTGCAATTAGCTCTCATAATGGTAATTTATAATAAAATTAAATAATAATGGTACAAACAGACTCTATAGGATAATTGTATAGAATCTCTATGCTACTGGATTATTCTTCTACTCGCTTACGAAAGAAACCAAAAAGACCAGCGTTATTATTCACTCTCTGTTCTAGTCTCGAGGCTAATACACGTTACGGCGACCATTACGCATTGTAAGTTGTAAATTTTAAATAATATATGATCATTTATGCTGACTGTGTATTTTTCTTTCATATGCCGAGTTACCTAAATGCAGAAATGAAGATATTATTTGTAAGGTTTTCACCACGCTGGATAAACGACAAGAACGAACAATCGACCATTCTCGGCAGACATCTTGCGTAGGAAAAAATGCATTATAAATTTCATTGCGTTCCGTCATCAACGGACGCTTTAAAAGACTTGCACCATAATTATTAAGGAAAAGAAAGTGAATATACTATTTTATGTTGTATGAATGTAAAAACTGAGAAGATTCCGTTAAGTTCAGATATTGGCCGCTTCTCGGCAAGACGAAGATTATTACGTTAAGAAAAAAAGGAAATACTTTCTTTCAGTACAAGGTTTGTTTTAATTAAATTTCACTACAGTAAAAAATATCCTGCGGCAATATTTTAATGTGATAACACGAAATACAATCCCTGTGACTAGGCGTACGTTTTTCTGTCTATATGAAAGCTCCACGTAGACCTAAGTTTTAATAAATTCTAAAAGCACCTCACGCAATCCGATATTAACAAGGCGGTGAGTCGAGCGCTGTTGGATAATCAGAGTTCAGAGAACTATTTTACGAAAGTATAGCTTCAGGTCCCACATATTTTCAAGATTCTTTCTAGTGTCCGCTCCCCCACATAAGCGCTCTATTCACGCTCTTGCCGGGTGTAAATATCAAGTAAAGTTAGGGGTTAAGATCTTAAACTCTTTTCGTCACATTCATTGAGTACACCGTAAGTACACTTGAGTCGGTGTTCGGACTGACCGGTAGCGGCACAGAAAGATTATTGAGAAATCACACAAACTATGAAGTGTTGTTGTTGTGGTCTTCAGTCCTGAGACTGGTTTGATGCAGCTCTCCATGCTACTCTATCCTGTGGAAGCTTCTTCATCACCCAGTACCTACTGCAACCTACATCCTTCTGAATCTGCTTAGTGTATTCATCTCTTGGTCTCCCCCTACGATTTTTACTCTCCACGCTGCCCTCCAATACTAAATTGGTGACCCCTTGATGCCTCAGAACATGTCCTACCAACCGGTCCCTTCTTCTTGTCAAGTTGTACCACAAACTCCTCTTCTCCCCAATTCTGGTCAATACCTCCTCATAAGTTATGTGATCTACCCATCTAATCTTCAGCATTCTCCTGTAGCACCACATTTCGAAAGCTTCTATTCTCTTCTTGTCCAAACTATTTATCGTCCATGTTTCACTTCCATACATGGCTACACTCCATACAAATACTTTCAGAAATGACTTCCTGACACTTAAATCTATACTCGATGTTAACAAATTTCTCTTCTTCAGAAACGCTTTCCTTGCCATTGCCAGTCTACATTTTATATCCTCTCTACTTCGACCATCATCAGTTATTTTGCTCCCCAAATAGCAAAACTCCATTACTACTTTAAGTGTCTCATTTCCTAATCTAATACCCTCAACATCACCCGACTTAATTCGACTACATTCCATTATCCTCGTTTTGCTTTTGTTGATGTTCATCTTATATCCTCCCTTCAAGACACCATTCATTCCGTTCAACTGCTCTTCCAAGTTCTTTGCTGTCTCTGACAGAATTAGAATGTCATCGGCGAACCTCAAAGTTTTTATTTCTTCTCCATGGATTTTAATACCTACTCCGAATTTTTCTTTTGTTTCCTTTACTGCTTGCTCAATATACCGATTGAATAACATCGGGGAGAGGCTACAACCCTGTCTTACTCCCTTCCCAACCGCTGCTTCCCTTTCGTGCCCCTAGACTCTTATAACTGCCATCTGGTTTCTGTACACATTGTAAATAGCCTTTCGCTCTCTGTATTTTACCCCTGCCACCTTTAGAATTTGAAAGAGACTATTCCAGTCAACATTGTCAAAAGCTTTCTCTAAGTCAACAAATGCTAGAAACGTAGGTTTGCCTTTCCTTAATCTTTCTTCTAAGATAAGTCGCAAGGTCAGTATTGCCTCACGTATTCCAGTATTTCTACGGAATCCAAACTGATCTTCCCCGAGGTCGGCTTCTACTAGTTTTTCCATTCGTCTGTAAAGAATTCGTGTTAGTATTTTGCAGCTTTGGCTTATTAAACTGATTGTTCGGTAATTTTCACACCTGTCAACACCTGCTTTCTTTGGTATTGGAATTATTATATTCTTCTTGAAGTCTGAGGGTATTTCGCCTGTTTCATATATCTTGCTCACCAGATGGTAGAGTTTTGTCAGGACTGGCTCTCCCAAGGCCGTCAGTAGTTCCAATGGAATGTTGTCTACTCCGGGGGCCTTGTTTCAGGTCTTTCAGTGCTTTGTCAAACTCTTCACGCAGTATCGTATCTCCCATTTCATCTTCATCTACATCCTCTTCCATTTCCATAATATTGTCCTCAAGTACATCGCCCTTGTATAGTCCCTCTATATGCTCCTTCCACCTTTCTGCTTTCCCTCCTTTGCTTAGAACTGGGTTTCCATCTGAGCTCTTGATGTTCATACAAGTGGTTCTCTTATCTCCAGAGGTCTCTTTAATTTTCCTGTAGGCAGTGTCTATCTTACCCCTAGTGAGATAAGCCTCTACATCCTTACATTTGTCCTCTAATTCTACCCCAAATGTAAATGAAAATCCGCGGAGCCATAATATTTGGTCAGATAGCGCACTGCACCAGGAGGCGAAACACACATTATCGCTGAGAATTTAATAAAACCTTGTGTCGTAGACATAACACAATGTATGCTCGATAAAAAGCCCGCAATGCATCTTTGTACAGTGCCGCTTTCGAACGACACTGTTTCGCATCGAATTAACGATTTTGCAGGCTATGTTAGACAGGAACTAGTTGGTCGCCCTCAACGCTACTAATTCTTCGTGCAGATGGATGAGTGGACTAATGTTTCTAGACTGGCTATCTTGCTGATAATTGTAGAATATGGGCAGAAACATGCACTGTTTATGTATACATTTTTTACAAACTACTATACCAGTAAAGAAATTTTTAACACGATTAACAATTTTTTAAAATAAACCATCTCGACTAGAATATTTAGAGCGATATTTGAGAAATGGAGCGAACGTAATTAAGGGTAAAACAGCAGGAGCGGTAGCACTAGATAAAAAGTAAAGAGCCAAAATGCAGTTTCAGCTTTTATATCAGGCATAAGACAAGCATCCGCGATGAAGAAGACTTCGCGAAGTCTAAAAATGGTCTTGGGTAATCAGTAAAAATAATCAATTACGTTAAATCACGTCGTATTGAATGCTGATTGTTTTCAATATTATGTGAGTATTATGGGCGCAGACATAAAACACTACTGCTCCACACCGAGGTTAGACGGTTATTTTAGCGTAAAACCTTGACATGATTAAGCGAACTATTAACTGAATTGCAAAATTTAAGACTGACTGCTTTTTTAAATTAAAAGACTGTTGGAGCGACGTGACTTGGTTCTCCACACTACCTCTTTGGCAAATATATTTGGAAAAATGAATGAAATAAATCTATCTTTACAAAGAAATGAGAAGACAATTTTCAGTACTAGTAACAACTTAACCGCCTTAAAAATTAGATTTTTGGATTGTGTTGGCAGGAGAGAACTAAAAAGCTTTTTAACATTGAATGTTTTCGTTGGTGAGACATTAGAATTACCAAATGAAATATTTAAAGAACTGGTACATTGTCTTCTCATATGCACAAATCTTTTGGGGCGATTTCCCGAGCTCAATACAGAATCAAAATTGAATTCGTGGGTTCCAAATCCTTTTATACCGAATTTGCAGAAGCCAGAAAATATGTCAAACGAAATCTATGAATTATTTTTAGAAATGACGTCCGAGCTATCATGTAATCATTGTTCAGAGGAATTTCACTTGATCATTTTTGGTACAGGATTCGTGACGAATATCCACAGCTTGGCACATAGGCTCCGAGGTTCTCCCGTTTGCAGTTAACATATTTATGAAACGGGATTCTCAGCATGTGCAGCTACAGAGACAACAGATAAGGCAACAGATTGAAAGCTGAACCAGACTGCTCTCTACTGCCAAGCCCGATATCAAAAACTTGGTCAAAAATTTTAAAAAATAACTTCGTGTCTCCCATTAAATGGAAACAATTTTATCAATTTACAGTGCAATCAGTACAGTGTCATTTTGTGTATTGTATTATTGTGTTGTTTTGTATATGACTGTAGAAGTATCTAGTATACAATATACCTACTTTTGTATGATTTTCATTAAATTATGATAACTAAAGAATGAATGTAAAACCAGGAGTACTTATGTAGGGGCTCCGTAAAATATTTAGTGCTTCAAAGGTTGAGAACACCTGCTCTAAACACCTGGCTCAAATGGCTCTGAGCACTATGGGACTTAACTGCTGAGGTCGTCAGTCCCCTAGAACTTAGAACTACTTAAACCTAACTAACCTAAGGACGTCAAAGACATCCATGCCCGAGACAGGATTCGAACCTGCGACCGTAGCGGTCGCGTGGCTCCAGACTGTAGCGCCTAGAACCGCTCGGCCACCCCGGCCGGCTTCTAAACATCTGCTCTATACTGTTAGGACACAGAGTATATGTTTCTTTAATCGACAGCTGTATACACATAAGTTACGTAAGAAGAGGCCGCGCGCAGAATTGGTGTGGGGTGGGGGTGGGGAGATTGGTTCAAAAATGGCCCTGAGCACTATGGGACTTAACTTGTAAGGTCATCAGTCCCCTAGAACTTAGAAGTACTTAAATCTAACTAACCTAAGGACATCACACACATCCATGCCCGAGGCAGGATTCGAACCTGCGACCGTAGCGGTCGGGGGGGGGGGGGGGGAGGGGAGGAGGGGGGTTGGTGTTCGGTTTATATTTGAATCCGGAACACGAGGTAAAAAGTTTTTGGTTTAGCCCGAACCAGCGGCCATTTGTGTAGCCATTCGAATATGCGTCTTGCTGTATCTTTGTTTCAATATATTAAGCAATGTTCGAACGATGAACCGGAGCTGGTGCTCAGGAAATTGGGCGAATCGATTATTTTCTTTTGCAAAAGATTTTAATTAGGCAGAAATTAATGTTCAACTGATGACATGATTTGTATGTGCACCTTTCGCGGTTTACTTTGCACGAAATCAGGTAAATCCAATGATCTTCATTCGTTGTCGAGATACGATTATTTAAAGGTGAACTGAACAAAACACATACAATTCGTCTTATCTAAGTTGATGCGAGGGAACTGTTTAAAGTGAATCAGATAAATAAAAACTGCATTGAAAGCCCACTTTTAAAAATGTAGCTTCATTCGGATTTTTAGGAAAACCACGATTTTTGTAAGCTTTTTACGCGCACCGTTTCTATGTTTCAAACTGGTGCGAATCGGTTCAGTTTATGGAAGAAAGTAGACAAATACAAGTAATTAATGGTCGTCCTGTTGTTAGTGAAAGCTTTATCCGTTGCCACGATACGACGATGTACAGTTGCACATAAATGCACGTAAAATACGACTTTACGCGAATCGCACGTGCTAGGATGTTTTAAAGTGATACTGACAATAATGGAAAATGTATTCTTACGGTAACTATAAGAAAAGTTTGCAAAAATTTTTCTAGCAGCGGTTTCATAATTTTTATTGTTTGCTATTATATACTTTGAATAAACGATGACAAGAATTTTAAGGTAAGAGATAATAACAAGATGTAGCTTTTCAGTAGCTTGTTATCTGTTGCGTGAATCGTTCAGTTTGAGATATAGTAAAATTTGAAGTAAATTTATCTCTGTAATACGGCCGTATCGTAAGTTTATCTACGTAATATAAACTATTTACATGTATTATTATCAAAAACATCGCACAGTATTTACTATCACGTTCGGTGTAGCATTTATGTTTGCTGTTATTTTGTGCACTTTATTAAATATTTACTGTTATTTTGCATATGTCTGCGTATACAGTGTAATGCGTATATGAATAAAACGTGTGTAACTATAAAATGAAAGATTTAAAAAAAGCAATAAAAAATTAAACAAAATAAAAAACCTAAAGCGAAGCAATAAAAAATAATATGTATGAAAAAATAAAAGACAGGAAATCTCCCACGGGCATGTGACATTGATGCGGTGGTGAGACTTGCGTGTTCTGACAGTGAGTACACACAGACTGTACTGGACAGATTCACCACACCAGGCAAGTAACAGTAGAGGAGCCATACTAACGATGCCTAACCCAAGCAACGTGGTTCGAAAGACAATTTGAAAATCTACACCGGATCAGTCCGCACCCTAGTAAAAAAAATCTCTATCGGTTACCAGATTATGGACGTCTAATGTCAAAATTATGGTAGAGTAAAAGCTAGGAACCAGAATGAAACCTGCTCCTGTCATAGCACAAAAATGGCGAATATGTCCTGGACAGAGTTTGGGGTGTAAAGAAAGGGAACTAGCTTTTCGACTCATCTGGCACCTTCAAAGACATTTAAATCAAACATCTTGTCTTATTCGCGCTTTTTTACGAGTTAATTCTATTTCCACGATGCAGTGAGCTCTATTAGCTGCAAAGTGTTGGCACACCTGCGTCTTGCGATTTACAACCTAAAGTCCCTTATACTGTGCCCAAAATCCAGAAGACTGGCCAGACAACGTATAACATCATACGGCTGAATAGCACATATGCAATAGCTAAAAATGATTTTCTGCGGGAATAAAATTTCTGGAGGTGAGTCTGTTCCTGATGGGAATGCTAAAACTGTGTTTTGGTTTCTGGGTGGGGTATAGTAGACGTTGATTTTTTCTTAGAGGGGACCATTTCGCCCCCAAACCCAGTCCACGTTACATTTATGGTGAGGTGTGTGAGAACAAACTGACACAAATTTATGTGTTTCTAGAGAGTTGGATGCATCTACAACAGGAAGTATCCGAAAATGGGGTTGCATCTATAATAGGAAGTGCCACACAGTGGAGATACCGGGTGATCAAAAAGTCAGTATAAATTTGAAAACTGAATAAATCACGGAATAACGTAGATAGAGAGGTACAAATTGACACAAATGCTTGGAATGACATGGGGTTTTATTAGTACCAAAAAAATACAAACGTTCAAAAAATGTCCGACAGATGGCGCTTCTTCTGATCAGAATAGCAATAATTAGCATAATACTCTCTATCTACATTATTCCGTGGTTTATAAAGTTTTCAAATTTATACTGACTTTTTGATCACCCTGTACATGCATCCTAACGTGTAAGGACACTAATAATACTAAGTTGAAAGCACAAATATGTCAAGTTGTTATTATTTAAATGTCTTTGAAGCTGCCAGATAAGTCGAAAAACTAGTTTCCTTCTTTTACATCCTTAACTGTGCCCAATGGTGGTGGTGGTTATTGTTTAACGTCCCGTCGACTACGAGGTCATTAGAGACGGAACGCAAGCTCGGGTTAGGGAAGGATTGGGAAGGAAATCGGCCGTGCCCTTTCAAAGGAACCATCCTGGCATTTGCCTGAAACGATTTAGGGAAATCACGGAAAACCTAAATCAGGATGGCCGGAGACGGGATTGAACCGTCGTCCTCCCGAATGCGAGTCCAGTGTGCTAACCACTGCGCCAACTCGCTCGGTACAACTGTGCCCAAGACATATTCGTCTCTTTTGTGCCGTAACAGCAGCATATACTCGCAATCGATTTTAATTATGGTAGGAGGGCCTTTAAATTAAAACGAACCTCCCTCCGCACAGGCCATGAAGGCCCAAAGGTACCAACTGGTCGCCGTGTCATCCTCAGCCCACAGGCGTCACTGGATACTGACTGATATGGAGGGTCGTGTGGTCAGCACACCGCTGTCCCGGCCGTATCTCAGTTTACGAGACCGGAGCCGCTACATCTCAATCAAGTGGCTCTGAGCACTATGGGACTCAACATCTTAGGTCATAAGTCCCCTAGAACTTAGAACTACTTAAACCTAACTAACCTAAGGACATCACACACACCCATGCCCGATGCAGGATTCGAACCTGCGACCGTAGCAGTCCCGCGGTTCCGGACTGCAGCGCCAGAACCGCTAGACCACCGCGGCCGGCCATCTCAATCAAGTAGCTCCTCTGTTTACCGCACAAGGGCTGAGTGCACCGCGTTGGCCAGCAGCGCCCATCCAAGTGCTAGCCCAGCCCGACAGCGCTTAACTTCTGTGATTTGACGGGAAACGGTGTTACCACTGCGGCAAGGCCGTTGGCTAGGCCTTTAAACAATTACACAAATTTTTCCGCATTGTCAACTGGTAGTTCAGTAAATTAGTTCATACTATTCCAAAAAGTGTTCAAAAAACCAAAAATGTTGAATGTTCTGAAGCTTCGTAATTGCAATGTACAAAAAAAATTGAAAAACTTCTTACAACAAAAAAACCAAAAACGAAAACAAAGTAGTATTTTTCACTCATACATTACATGATTTAGTATAATTTCGTTTTCCATACTGTCGAAGTGAGCAAAGTCGCAACGAGGACCCGTCCTCATAGTTTCCAGGAATACCGTAGATTAGGACGTATAACCAATTCCCCTACATATTTAGGAGCTGCGAAGCACCTCCGGATTCGCTAGTATTTCTAGAAAGCAAGCTCTTAGCCAATGAGACCGGGCATTCTGTGAACAATTTCGCAACAATATTCCACATGACCAAATTGACTGCCGGCGTTTTTTTGTATGACCCAGTGTCGCCAGGGAATAATTAACCCAGTACACCTTCCGGTAAACCGACGAAATTATCGTATAAAAGCTAAAATCCGCGAGTGGGCCCACAAGATCATGCGATGTGGACCGGCCGCCATGTCAGCCAATGTCATGTGGATGCGGTAAGGATGGGCACGCAGTCAGCACTCCGCTGAATTATCTTATAGGAGGCACCGTACTCAAACGGCACTATATGACATTTGTAGAATATCAAATCGTACTGATATCTAGTACTTAGTGTCAAAGGACTGCATCTACAAAATTGCCGATTTTGTGTTAAGGTCGTATTCGAAGCCACAATGAGTGAGTATTTACATGTGTCAAGGTGTTCTACGATTTCGAAATTGAAAAATGTTAATTACAATGTTTCCTAGTTCCGTTGTTTGTAAAACAATGTACTGTTCTTTGTTTTACCAGCATAGTAATGCTATATAAACAGACGTAATAGTACACTTCTAAAGAAGCAGCTTGTGTCCTAGTAATAAGATTAGGATATCGTAATTTTTGGAATATCAGTCAATATTTATACTCCATTCACCGAAACGAGAGACGTACTGTAAACACGGCAAGGCGCGTGACCACAGCGCTGCCGACGAGGGGTGTACAAGGCAGGGGCGCCAGAAATTAAAAAATGAAAGTCGTGTTTTTTATAATTTGGCACCTGAACATGATAAAGTGATCCGAGAACTACCTTCCGACACCTTTATTTACATTACATTAAAATTTATTGTCACTCAAAAAGAGGAATATTAAAGCTTTCAGGAAAAGTTGTTTTTTCGCGTTACTCTATATTTATCACGCCATATCTCCTAAACTGTGTGTCGCACAGCAAAATAATTTTATAATTGCCTTCAGTGCTATATGTTGATGACGTCTGCAAATTTTCTGCCCAATAGAGTCAGTAATAGTGAAGCAATGAATTAAAATCTCACGTCTGATATAGAACTTTTACCAAATCATCATCAGAAATATAGTAAGCGACAAACTTTTTCCCTTTAAGTTCTTTTGTGGGGGTGTAAGCGAGAAGAGTTTCAGAAAGGTATGAATTTAATTTTGTAGTTTGTTCGAATGCGATGGGTGCAACCGTTTGTCCTTTATGAGCGATGCATTGTGCGGTTCGCAGGCGCGGCGCTCAGTCAGTGTGGCCGCCTCAGTTGCAGGTGTGAGCTCGTTAGTGGGTGTTGTACAGCAGGTATTTCAGGATATCTTAAGCTCATCTGTAAAGACGCTTGAAAGACTAGTTGTTGATTATTAGAGTAAGTATATGTGCCTGTAGTCACGCTGAGAATTCACTGTTTATGTGCGCATCGAATAGCATCACATGGTTTCTTATTTTATATATTCACTTATTTCATTAGCATCACATACGGCTGTCCTTATTATGTCATCCACGGATTCAGCGAGCGAGGTCGACGTGTCAGTTTTGAGTCCACCAAAGAAGCGAGTAAAAAAGAAATCATTAAGTTCTTCTGAGAAGCACATGGTGCTTAATGTGTATAAAACGGAACTTTTACATCCAGAGCAGTCGATGAGTGATATTGTTTCGAAAACAGCTGCAGCTACAGGTGTTGGACGTTCTTCAGTGTATCGTGTGATAAGTGAGTACAAGGCCACACACTCTTTGAAGACTACCAAGAAAGGAAAATTACGACAAACTTTCTGAAAATGTTGATGACTTCCATAGAAATGCGATACGAAGGGAAGTACACGAATTTTTTTTTTTTTTTCGTAACGAATTGCCATCAATTGACAAAGTGGTTACAGTCGTGAACGAAGATGCAGATCTGGCCAATTTTCGGAGAACTACATTTTATAGGTTATTGAGAGAAATGAATTTCATATATGTCCGGCATGAGCGCGATAGTATGCTAATAGACAGGGATGACATCTTTTTATGGAGGCGGCGTTATCTTCGAACCATTAAACGGTTGAGAGATGAAGGCAGACCCATTTACTATTTGGACGAGACGTGGGTGAACACAGGACATACCCGAAGTTACGTCTGGGTAGATGACACTATAAATTCCTCAAAACGAGCGTTTCTGTCCGGGTTATCCAACGGAAGCAAGGGCCCATCAGGTAAAGGGAAACGTCTGATTATCGCACACATTGGCAGCAAAGCAGGGTTCGTTGAAGGATGTTTGAGGGCTTTCGAATCCAAGAAAAGTGGAGATTATCATGAGGAGATGTGCGCCGAAACCTTCGAGAAGTGGTTTCAAGATGTTCTTCCTCGGCTTCAGGAAAATGCAGTTATTGTTCTTGATAACGCGCCGTACCATTCTCGGAGAAAAGAAAAAGTTCCCAATGCGAATTCCAATAAGCACGAAATATCTGAGCGGCTAAAATCTAAAAACATCGATTTCGAAGACGGTGTGTTGAAGAAAGAACTTTTAGATATAGTAAAAAATCACAGAACAGCGCACAACGAATACGCAATAGATGAAATGGTGAATAATGCAGGGAAAACAGTTCTCATAATTCCTCCGTACCACTGTGAATTAAACACCATCGAGTTAGTGTGGGCCAGAGTCAAAGGCTATGTTGCAGCGAAAAACAAAACATACAAAATGCCGGAAGTTAAAGTACTGCTAGAAGAAGCAGTAAGAACAGTGACTGCAGAGGATTGGAACAAGTGCGTCCTCCATGTCGTAGAAAAAGTGGAAACTGAAAGTGGAAATTAGACTGCATTATAGAGGAGAGAGAGGAGCGGTTTGTTATAAGTCTCAATGAAAACAGTTCAAGTTCGACAGAGTGAACCTTGTTTTGTCCTTTCTCATTATTATTATTACTGGTATTGTTATTAAAATTAACAATTAATTGTGTTTTA
This sequence comes from Schistocerca cancellata, assembly GCF_023864275.1. Lineage (NCBI taxonomy): Eukaryota > Metazoa > Arthropoda > Insecta > Orthoptera > Acrididae > Schistocerca > Schistocerca cancellata. Next base: position 775,995,098 of record NC_064627.1, on the reverse strand, counting down.
ATGGAGCGTTTTGTTAGCAACCTGAATGAAAATAAATCTGCTTCGACAGAATGAACTCATTTTAACATTATTGTTAAATTTATTTCGTACATTGTTGCCCAGGTTTCTCACGGTCCGCAGCCAGCCGAACGCCGCCAGCTGCAAAGCGTGCGCCAAGGATTTTCCACACCCCTACGTATCACGTGAACACCGAATGCTTTCTCTGGAAACGAGCGTAGTCGCTCACGTGACACTGTTTATGTTTCGTCCCAACTCTCGGTGAATAGACTTTAGAGCTGATTGTTAGCATTCCTTCTTCTGTCATAAAGTTAGTTGTAGTGTTCTTACCCCATAATCTGAGAAATCAAGGCTATAGTAAAAGACGTGTAACAGAAAAAAAGTCATCAATCTAAAATAGCGGAAGCAAAAGTAGACTGCAGAACCGATTTACAAGACCATGATAACTGTAAAGAACCATTTTCTGCGAAGAACCTGGCCGCCTAAGACAACGGAGAACGTAAGTAAGCTAGAATTGTAATCAGTATCTTGAAAATGCTTTCCGATAGGAAAGGAAACAGCTGATGCTGTTTTAAGGTGACTGGGTTGGTTTTAATATATGTATGTACGTGTCACTGGAGTGCTTCTGCATTACAAGCTACACAGCTCATGTTTCGCAGCTTGTAAGAATATTCTGTGTGTACGAGAAATACGAGTAACACAGAAGATCTGTTTTATCACCGGAATGCACCTTCCTCAACCGAGTGTTCTGTCAGCTCTGATATCGAGATTATTGTAATGTTTTACAAATGACGAGCTGAGCTCTAAAATGTGTGAAATAGTAATTGCAGAATACAAATACACTCCTGGAAATTGAAATAAGAACACCGTGAATTCATTGTCCCAGGAAGGGGAAACTTTATTGACACATTCCTGGGGTCAGATACATCACATGATCACACTGACAGAACCACAGGCACATAGACACAGGCAACAGAGCATGCACAATGTCGGCACTAGTACAGTGTATATCCACCTTTCGCAGCAATGCAGGCTGCTATTCTCCCATGGAGACGATCGTAGAGATGCTGGATGTAGTCCTGTGGAACGGCTTGCCATGCCATTTCCACCTGGCGCCTCAGTTGGACCAGCGTTCGTGCTGGACGTGCAGACCGCGTGAGACGACGCTTCATCCAGTCCCAAACATGCTCAATGGGGGACAGATCCGGAGATCTTGCTGGCCAGGGTAGTTGACTTACACCTTCTAGAGCACGTTGGGTGGCACGGGATACATGCGGACGTGCATTGTCCTGTTGGAACAGCAAGTTCCCTTGCCGGTCTAGGAATGGTAGAACGATGGGTTCGATGACGGTTTGGATGTACCGTGCACTATTCAGTGTCCCCTCGACGATCACCAGTGGTGTACGGCCAGTGTAGGAGATCGCTCCCCACACCATGATGCCGGGTGTTGGCCCTGTGTGCCTCGGTCGTATGCAGTCCTGATTGGGCGCTCACCTGCACGGCGCCAAACACGCATACGACCATCATTGGCACCAAGGCAGAAGCGACTCTCATCGCTGAAGACGACACGTCTCCATTCGTCCCTCCATTCACGCCTGTCGCGACACCACTGGAGGCGGGCTGCACGATGTTGGGGCGTGAGCGGAAGACGGCCTAACGGTGTGCGGGACCGTAGCCCAGCTTCATGGAGACGGTTGCGAATGGTCCTCGCCGATACCCCAGGAGCAACAGTGTCCCTAATTTGCTGGGAAGTGGCGGTGCGGTCCCCTACGGCACTGTGTAGGATCCTACGGTCTTGGCGTGCATCCGTGCGTCGCTGCGGTCCGGTCCCAGGTCGACGGGCACGTGCACCTTCCGCCGACCACTGGCGACAACATCGATGTACTGTGGAGACCTCACGCCCCACGTGTTGAGCAATTCGGCGGTACGTCCACCCGGCCTCCCGCATGCCCACTATACGCCCTCGCTCAAAGTCCGTCAACTGCACATACGGTTCACGTCCACGCTGTCGCGGCGTGCTACCAGTGTTAAAGACTGCGATGGAGCTCCGTATGCCACGGCAAACTGGCTGACACTGACGGCGGCGGTGCACAAATGCTGCGCAGCTAGCGCCATTCGACGGCCAACACCGCGGTTTCTGGTGTGTCCGCTGTGCCGTGCGTGTGATCATTGCTTGTACAGCCCTCTCGCAGTGTCCGGAGCAAGTATGGTGGGTCTGACACACCGGTGTCAATGTGTTCTTTTTTCCATTTCCAGGAGCGTATTTTGACAGTAACTATGTTTGTTTTGAGAGGCTGCCTAAGCAATATTTTCAGTTGAATTGCTTTTCGGAGAAGCACACAGACTCTGCTAGGTGATGTTTCAGTACATTTCAAGGGTACTGAATTTACCTTACCTACTTTTTCATGTTCCCTCTGAAGGGAAGAGGAAAAGAGGAAACTCTAACTGCAGAATTAAATGCAATAAGACTCGTCATTTCCTTGTACCTCTTCAACAGACAAGTGAAGCCAGCTGAGAATTAAATGCAAAATTTCCAGAATATCAGCGTATTCATTGTTGTACGATTACACGTTTTGTTCCGTAGCTGTTGATCAATATGAGTGCGACGTAATAACCAAACATACTGAAACGAACAGCCAATCATGTAACTGAAAGTTTGAAGAAGATACCACGAGAAAGGAACAGTGTGGTCACGTCCAGAGAAGCGCGCGATGCCGACCAACCCCCGTGTCACCCTCTGCCAGTGGCATCACTTGCATGCGGTATGGAGACCATGGGATCGGCAGAACGCTCTCCCAGCCATTGTCGGCTTTCCAGACCTTGGATCCGCTGCTTCCCTTTCACGTAACTTCTTAGTTGGCCTCGCAACTGATCGAAGCAAGTCACCTTTTAATAAACTTGCCTTTGCGATCAAGACTGTTTTATAATTAATTTCAAATATTAAATTGTGATCTCTGATTTATATTCTATTCTCCAGCAAGGTTTTTTTAGAAAGAATAAATTCGTAGGTAAAGTTCAAGACAGGAATCCTTACACTTATTGTTAATTACTTACTTAACTTTCAAATGGCGTCAGTGTCCAGTGGCTGCGATATCTGCGTAGTTTTAATACAGCCCATCACGACCAGGGTTGTGAAAATGACACAACAGAAGCGTAATAACTTGTCTCTAGATTATTACCTTTAATATCCGTTTAACGTTAATCAGTCCACAGTCACAAACACTGTCCAAAACACAACGCAAATGTAAACTCGGAATGCACATAAAAGTTATGAACAGATCCTTTGTTTACCGAACTGCAACCAGTCAAAGAATTTTACATCGTGCTCACTATCTCTGATGTGGAACGAATCTGATTCATCTGGCGCCAAGCAAGAATTGTATATACCTCGCAGATTGGCCCGGAGACTTCCAGGAAGTTCTATAAATCAAATTGCTATCCCGGTTTAAGTTACTGTAACATCTTCACTTTAAAGTTTATGTTCCCAAATGAAAATTGTTTTAGAGAATTATGATTTATGGAATTAGAGTAAATATTTCTAAAGTTATAGGCTTAATGTTAAATTGATACCTTCATGGGATATCGATTGTAAATCAGTAAAAACATAAATACATACATTTGTCTTGAATGACTTAAAATCACTTTGCAATGTAAGAATAAGTGATAATATAGAACCGCTCGGTCACAGCGGCCGGCTGGCTTGAATTGCTCAGTAGATTGTAAAGGTCACTCACTCCATTCGCCGCCGAGAAAGCGAAACTTTGAAACTTTTACTTCGTAAATGGAAACTGTGTGTGACAAAATCTTTCACTTATAATGTAAAGCCAAGTACTTTTTAGGATTCCGATTCCGATTCCGATGTTTGTTATGGAATCGGTGTAGCTAACCTGATTTTGAATACGAACATATTTGTGCAAATTACTTTTTCGGTATGCGATTTTAATTAATCGTAAAGCATCTGAATGTCTGTAAATGAAACAGAGAATAAAGGATGGTTATCGATAATACTCATAACGGCTCTGTCGTGAAACTGCCACACACAACGACCGACTACTGCGTAACGAAAACTTGCCCTGTTATAAAACGCATGTATTGAATTTATATGAAGTTTTGGTAATGAAAAGTGATTTTAATTCTCTCTGAAAAAGTTCAATTAGGCCCTACAATAGATTCTTACCTTGCAACGGAAAACTCTGCTCAGCTCTGTTTGCACTAAAAAAGGAAGAGCTGAATGATGAGCCATAGCCGGCCGTTGTGACCGAGCGGTTCTGGGTGCTTCAGTCCAGAACCATGCTGCTGCTACGGTCATAGGTTCGAATCCTGCTCCGGGCATGGATGTGTGTGATAACCTTAGGTTAGTTAGGTTTAAGTAGTTCTAAGTCTAGGGGACAGATGACCTCAGATGTTGAGCCGATAGTGCTTAGAGCCATTTGAACCATTTTTTTGATGCGCCATAATAAATCAGTGCGCAGCAGTTCGCCTTCTTATCTTATCAATCTATTTAAACTTCCGTTTCTTTATGAGAGTAAGTTTTGTGACATATTTATGGATGAATGGGAAAGTATTTTGAAATTATACTGAATGCTTTCAATGACACAAAAAAATGGTTCAAATGGCTCTGAGCACTATGGGACTTAACTTCTGAGGTCATCAGTCCCCTAGAACTTAGAACTACTTAACCTAACTAACCTAAGGACATCAAACACATCCATGCCCGAGGCAGGATTCGAACCTGCGACCGTAGCAGGCGCGCGGTTCCAGACTGAAGCGCCTACAACCGTTTGGCCACTGCGGCAGGCTTCAGTGACACAGAAATGATTTGTACTAACATGTCATTGTCATATACGTAAAATTACCATTTGTACACAATCTTTAAATTAAATAATATTCACTCTTTGCCTTTCTTAATGAAATAATTTAAGTAACAGAGACCGGCCGGTGTGGCCGTGCGGTTAAAGGCGCTTCAGTCTGGAACCGCGTGACCGCTCCGGTCGCAGGTTCGAATCCTGCCTCGGGCATGGATGTGTGTGATGTCCTTAGGTTAGTTAAGTTTAAGTAGTTCTAAGTTCTAGGGGACTGATGACCACAGATGTTAAGTCCCATAGTGCTCAGAGCCATCTGAACCATTTGAGTCAAGTAACAGAGAAGGGAGGAAGCTCATTACAATACTGAACATATGACTGATAATTCTCCTTGGGTACCAACATGTAGACACTGTTAGTCACAGTGCAATCTTAACTTTACAATACTTACGGTATTGTAGTGCCTGTGTCTTTAAGAAGTGGACCGCTCGCGTAAAGCAGGAAATCCGGATTCGAGCGCCAATCTGGCATAAATTTTAACTGTCGTCATTCCATTATACAGCTGACGGTTACCGTATTCCCAACTGCGAACACATTTCATGTACTACAGTACTTAGCGATTATCGATTGCAGCAAAATAAGTTCAGTGAAAATCACCTTTTTTTCTCCAAATGAGCCGTCTGTCTACGAAATCTTTTCAAAATTCATCTTTTATCTTCAACCATCACTTATAAATCAGGGAGCAACTCAATTCTCTGTGCAATACATCCGTTATCCCAGCTCGTTACTCTGCCATGCAAACACATTCTCTCCCTCTCTGGCTAACAAATGCTTCTGTCTCCTGCGCTCACCTGAGACCTACTCAGTAATAATAAAACCTCTGGTTGCCACAGAATATGTATCACTCATGTGTTGAGCAAGCAAAAATATTCAAACTAGTAAACATTCCAAATAAACTGTCAAATACTCCGTACTAACTGGCATTTCTCATGATATTTACACTTTTGTAAGCATTTCTTCTAATATGTACTACTGAACTGAACATTCGCATCGACGCATCAACCATCTAATTTCTCAGTACCTCGTATTCGTAAATCTTGCATACTTCATTGTGAATTTTCTCAGTTATGGCTACTTAGTATATGTATCATCCAACACAAAAGCATATAGAGAAATATGTTCTTTAAGCATTTTAATATGTCTCTACATCTGGATCTGCCGGTAGACTACGCACATGTGCTATTTCTCTGATGTTATTACATTCATTGAATATATTTTGTATAATGCCTAATGGCAATGCTACGTAGAAATGATAGGTTTTAAGCTTAGTTTTCCTCCAAAATTATATAGATTTTAGGGTATCGTGAGCTGCTAAAGGAGGAAAGCAAAATTTTTGTTCAACACCATTGTACACCGATAAGCCAAAGCATTACGATCAGCTGATTAACAGCACGTTGGTCCAATGCTGGAATGCAATACAGCGGCGTTTCTGTGTCATATGGATCCGAATCCGACACGTTGTTGAAGGTTCTCCGGAGGTACAGGTACGTAGCACCAAATGTCTCGTAATTACTTGCTTGTGGTCTGTGGGCGCGTAGAAGGCGTTATTAGCGACCCAGATGTGTTATATCGGTTTCAGAACCGGCTACTGTGGTTGCCAAGACATGAATATGGCTTCACTATCGTTGTCTTCAAACCGCCGTAGAATGTTTCTGATTTTCTGGTGCGAGCAGTTGTCCTCCTGGAAGATGGTATCACCGTAGGGAAAGACTCCAAGTATGAAGGGATGCACGTGGTCCGCAATAAAGTTCACGAGGTTCACTGCTGTCTTTATGCCTTCGATTAGTATCACAGACCCTACGGGAGGCCAAGTGAACGGCCCCCATGTCATAATACTGTTCTCAACGGCCTTTTTTTTTAATTGGGCCTCCTACCTCCCCTATAGCCCTACTTTTTCCTCTCCAAAAATGCCGCCATCCTCTAGTGTCGACGCAGCACGTAAAGCAGGGTGCTGTGATTAGCAAGACTTATTGCCATAAACCGAAAATAAAAGCGGAGGCATACTCTGCTATGCCTCAGGGGGCGACGACACACTACACAGAAATACACCTCTCTCTGCAGGTGTGAAGCAAGGGATGAGTTTAGAAACGAAAAAGGAAGCAAGAAATAAAGACAGAAATGAAGGAAAATTAAGAACAGGGGTGGCAGCACACACAAATGAAAACGAAATTGGCGAGATAATCCCATCGCCCATAGAGTTAACGAAGTAATAATCCTCTAAGATAGATTACGTTTTTTCTAATTTTCCAATAATTTGCATACAAGGTTCACACAATTTCCATGTTATCAATTGCCATAGTATCAGTATTATCATAGAACAGTTTACTCGAGTGATGCCCAGAAGGCCAATGTCAAATCTTGGGTATAGGCAAGTCAAGAGTTGTTTGAGAGTCCGAGTGACAATGATCCAGGGGTAAACTCAGGTAATTCCTGGACGAGGTGCCTTAGTCAACTCGGAACACCTTTTGATAACCATGAACCATTGCAACTTTCAGAAATCTTGCAAAGGTAATCGTATATTTCCGGTCAGATTCCGCCAGGCGATTCCACAGGTAGTCCATGAAAGAGACAGTATCGGTGAGGGAAAGGTCATAGATCGTGAAAATGGTGTGGCCCAAGAGCCACACCATTGCGTTACGTCGTGTTCGGGGGTTGGTCTGAATATCAGGGGTAAGGAACCAGTCGATTGACACATTGTCTGGTGTCGTCCCACCGATCAGCGCTAATAGCACTCGTGCAAGGTCCCACACTTCTGTGACGTGAGGACATAAGAGACGGTGCTCTCTGGTGTCTACGTCACCACATCGGCCGCAAGCAGCCGAGGGCCGTAGGCGGATGGCCGCCAGGCGATGATTAGTGGGTATTAAATTGTTTACGACACGATACCATAGCGCTGAAACTTCCGTGGGAAGGGCTGGGTTGTTGATATTAGCCCAAGCTTGGTGCCAGATGACCGACGGTCGTCTGTCCTCTAACTTACGCGGTGCGGCCTGGCCTCGAAGTGCCTGGTAAAGGCGCTTCGACGTGCGCGCCTTGCCAGTGGCCACTGTTAGGACATAACTTTGGTTGAGGTAATAGTCCTTGACTGTCGTCATCTGGAACGGAATATGCGTCAAACATACTGGTGCACGCGCCGATTGTGGGCGATAACGGTCGAAAAGAATTGCTGTTGTCCCACCTGGGTCAGTTTCACGCAAAGTGGCGATACGGTGAAGCAGGAGGGCCGCACATTGCCTTCGTCCTTGGTGCTGTGTGTGTCACGAACATCAGTTCACATTGGTGTGAGGGCGTTTCCGGACACAGACATCAACATGACACAACGACAAACGTGATTCATCCTACCAAGCCACATCTTCCCGCTGATCCACGATCCAGTCTTGGTGTTACCGTGCCCACTGAAGTCATAAGTGGTTATATCGTTGCATCAACAAAGGAAGGGGGTAGGGGTCGTCTAGTGGGGGTTCCCATGTTCAACAGTCTGGGATGAACGGTGTGTCCGGCCGTTGTGGCCGAGCGGTTCTAGACGCTTCAGTCCGGAACCGCGCTGAGGCTACGATCGCAGGTTCGAATCCTGCCTCGGGCATGGATGTGTGTGATGTCCTTAGGTTAGTTAGGTTTAAGTAGTATTTAAGTCTAGGGGACTGATGACCTCAGATGTTAAGTCCCATAGTGCTTAGAACCATTTGAATAATTTGAACGGTGTGCTCTGAAACACTTGTGCCTGCACCTGCACTGTACTCTGAAATCGGATCCGCCACAGATCGCCCACCTATTCTGCTTCACAGCCTGGGCAAGCATCGACCTCCAAGATCTCTGTTGAGGCGTAGATGTCAAACACCTTATCGCCTACTCGTGGTTTCATCATACTTCAACCACTTTCCATACATATCACTACAATAGCACCCAGACAGTCGACCAGCGCCGCCGTTTTCGAGATGTTCGTTCCCAGGTGCCGTGTCGTAACTATCTGACCTTTATCAAAATCGTTTACGTAAATAGATTTCCTCATTTGCGATCTATATTGTCGCTAGAATCATTCCACATTCATCTCTGCTTCGCTTATTTGCTTTCCTTACCGTGTCAAGCAATCACAACGCTACCAAGAGGCATTTATTATAATTGCGAACGGCGGTCAGGTTTTGGTTCGTCTGTGAAGACGGCGTAGAAACTCAAACTAGACACGAATGCAGGAGGAAATATTTGCTAACTTTTCCCGCAGAACCGTATCAGAATTTCCTTTAAGCGATTAAGGAAAAACCGTGAAAAACCTAAATGTCGGCGACTAGACGAGTATTTTAATATTCGCTCCTCTTGAATGCGAACATAATGCTTTAACTACCTCCCTCCCCCCCCCCCCCCCCGCTCCGGACTTCGTTCGAATATGTGCTGTTAAATACATGTCAATAAGTAGTTACAACTGTGTCGAGGAGCGTTACACTTCTGTTTTCACACGAAATTCAAAACTGATGTCAGTATTTACTAATCGAGCATTTCCCCACACCTCCAATCTTTAAAGAACCAAAATCCTACGTATAAAACGTCGTATCTCCTGTAGAATGTGTCCTACAATAACTTTATTTCCCAGGTACTTTCAGTGGTGTGTGTAGCGAGAAGTGTTAGTAGTAAAGAAGGAATAAATTTAACATCATGCCTGATGCGGCAGTTACGTTGCATGAACAGCGAAAACATAGCAATCGATAAACTTCTTTCCTTTCATCTCGTGGAGAGTGTCAGCGACATAAAGTTTCGAAAATGTTTAAAATTATGTGTAAGGTTTGTTGGAAGTTACCAAGTGCTCTCATTCTCAAATACTGGATGAGTATAGTCTGGGTAATTTGTGTGCTATGTTTCACGGTAGCGAAGCTGAACAAAAGCTCATAGCTGTTAAGGTATGCGTTTTAGAGCGCACGTTTACTAGACTTTTTTGCTTGGAATGATCGTTCCTATTACATTCATCAACATGAACCATTCCTCCTGGGGCAATCCGAACAGTTTCAGCTTTCATTCCTTGACTTATTGTGTGAAACCTTTAACGTAAGATTATACATCTTAATAAGTACGACAGCATTTTCAATTCTCCAGTTCAGTCTATAATTGAATCGCAAATTGTTGAAACTAAATAAGTCAGAATTTTTCATTTTCGTTTTTTTACTGAATAGTACATTTAAGAGTATAGCCTATCGTTTGGTGTTGAAATGAAAGACGTCATGCTCCTACAAATGGTAGAAAAGATGGTGCACTTTACGCTGTTTGTTGTTGAAACCAAATGAGTCACTGACTTATTTCGTTTCAACAGATGCTACTCTTTCCCGCGCAGCATCTTTCTTCTAACACTACACATTGTTAGACTGTTGATAAAATTATCCGTTTCCTTTTTTGTGGCACTGACAGTCTCGGTTAATGTTGGTTGAGCGGTAGTTTGTTGTATTACTATGGCTCCGAAAAGGAAGAATAGTAGTGCATATTGTGCTAGAAATAAGGTAAACACAGTTCGTACCAAAGCACTGCCTTGTCGAAATTACAGAGGAGATTACGTTCCAGGAAAAGCAGTTAGAGAATCTTGGAACAACCGTAGGAAACTGTATAGATGTAAATAATATCAACATTACCAGCAATACCAATCTTATCACAACACGTAAGCTTTCACGGCCGGCGTTTTCATTAATTAAAACTTCCGGGCTGAATTGCCGTGGTCCATACATAAAATTTCTTCTCCTTCCTTACGTTTCGTTGCCTACTGCGGGCAACGAAACGTCAGGAAGGGGAAGAAGTTTTATGTATTGACCACGGCAATTCAGCCCGGAAGTTTTAATTAATGATACCAATCTTATATTATTAATTTCCTTTGAGCTGCAGAATGAAGTGTTCTGACTCCATTGACGTAATTCAACGTGATAATATTTTGGTAAAATTTCTTGATCTTTCTACCAAAGATGCCCAGGACACACATCTGCAGCGCCTTACTGAAGCAATGGAAGTAAAGCAGAGGTGTCCTCGGAAATCTGATCCAGAATGCTGTGTAAACTGTAGGGATGCAACGTTTCTTTACCATATAATGCTTGGAAGCGAAAGGAAACTGGTTTGCAAGGAAACTTTCCTGATTATACATGCAGTGACGAATTCGCGCGTGTTTTGAATCTGTAAATTGTTACTTAAGAGGATCACACCTGTTAACAAACGCGGGAAAACCCGAACACCAAGAAGACACCAGACAATACCCTTGCACTGATTCACGAGCGTATAAAGTCTTTCCCCACAAAAACCTCACATCATTCACGAAACCTTTGAACTAAATGTGTGGATAATGCACAGTATGTCCAATGACAAATATGCAGAATGAGATTTTCACTCTGCAGCGGAGTGTGCGCTGATATGAAACTTCCTGGCAGATTAAAACTGCGTGCCCGACCGAGACTCGAACTCGGGACCTTTGCCTTTCGCGGGCAAGTGCTCTACCATCTGAGCTACCGAAGCACGACTCACGCCCGGTACTCACAGCTTTACTTCTGCCAGTATCTCGTCTCCTACCTTCCAAACTTTACAGAAGCTCTCCTGCGAACCTTGCAGAACTAGTACTCCTGAAAGAAAGGATATAGCGGAGACATGGCTTAGCCACAGCCTGTGGGATGTTTCCAGAATGAGATTTTCACTCTGCAGCGGAGTGTGCACTGATATGAAACTTCCTGGCAGATTAAAGCTGCGTGCCCGACCGAGACTCGAACTCGGGACCTTTGCCTTTCGCGGGCAAGTGCTCTACCATCTGAGCTACCGAAGCACGACTCACGCCAGGTACTCACAGCTTTACTTCTGCCAGTATCTCCTCTCCTACCTTCTAAACTTTACAGAAGCTCTCTTGCGAACCTCTCAATAAAAGCAGAATGAAGTCACTTTCAGTTCTGAAAAATTCCAGAAATATAGCAATAATGCACATGGCAGTATTCAGTTTTTTGTTTCTGCTGAAAAGTGTAAAAAATCGACTTATTTGGTTTTAAAAATTGCCGATTCAGTTATCTGAAATCCTGAAACAAAACTTTGTTACGCCTGGAAGCCGTTAGATAGGCAACCTGCAACTGGCACATGCACCATTTTAAGCGGTTAGTAATATACAGTAATGGAACTCATGCAGAATTGAGATTTATCTTAGTGGAAGCAGCTCAAGAACGGCTTCAACAGATCGAAAGCAACTGATGACTTCCCGTTATCTGACACGTCCCATAAGGAACGCACGTTCTTGTCATTTCGAAAACCGACTCACGTTTAGAAGGAGAAGGTAACTAAATATTTTTCAGGCATTTATGTATTTCCGCGCACCTCAGATAACATTTCATATCCATTCATCGTGTTAGCTCACTGTCTTATTGTCTCCACTTAAAAAAAGATTGCTTGACAGGCTCTTCGTACTGGAGGGAAGTTCAAGATTAAACCAAGAAAATTTAACGAGAATGTCCATGTACTTCTCTACAAAAGGGGTCCTTATTCGACTGTGAGCAGAAAAGTGTACCTTTGTGGCTTAAGATGATGATAAACTCTATGAGTAAAGAGAAATTTGGGGTTTAGGATTTGATAAAGTGGCTGAAAATCTATGGTTCAATGGCAGCATTCAGGTATAGCTTATTTAAAGCCGGCCGTGGTGGCCGAGCGGTTCTAGGCTCTACAGTCTCGAACCGCGCGACCGCTACGGTCGCAGGTTCGAATCCTGCCTCGAGCATGGATGTGTGTGATGTCCTTAGGTTAGTTAGGTTTAAGTAGTTCTAAGTTGTAGGGGACTGATAACCTCAGATGTTAAGTCCAATAGTGCTCAGAGCCATTTGAACTTATTTAAAGTACTGAGTGCATTCCACCTCAATATAACTCCGTTTCTTGCTGTTTTATTGTTTACTATTTCGGTTCAGACCTATTTCATTGTCACAGCACCAATTATTTTCTTTAGAGCCCATGCTAAGCGTATTTTTTTTATCCATACTAGCACCTATGGTTCGATGCTTATATGGAACGAACATATTTTCTGAACAGCGTGTCGACTTATTTCCAGACATGCACTTGAGACTTGTTTCCCACGAGTGCTTTTGACTCCTTGATGTTTCTGGTAGTAGGCCACAGTAAACGCAGCGTTATGAGTTTTTCGGGTTGTGAAGAGCTTAAGGTGGCATCCTCAAAGTTTTTGTTATTAAAACCAGACTAAGAAGTGAGCTTTAAAAGATTCCTAAATAAAGCACAACTTATTTACTTACATTTCCGCATTTTAATGAGGTAACAGCTTCATGAGTCTAAGTTAGGTTTTAAGCGTTTACAACTAGCTGCAGCATCAACGGAATTTATGTGTCAAACACATGGGAGAGAATTGCTCAGTTTTGCCTTGGAGGGAATGACATAGAAATTCGAAGAAAGCCCACAAATCAAGTTATCAGAAGTTAACCACAGAAGTATGGAGTTTAGCGCAGCAATCAAGGCACCCTCTGTCAGGTCATGCAGATTGTAAACTGACACAACTGGACTCTTACGTCCGTTAATAAGACAAAAGACAAAAAGGCCTGAAAAATAAACTTTCGTGTTATCCACTCTCTTCCCCCTCGAAAAACGATCAGAATGAAAGTCTGATATATGCACCAAGGATTCTCGCGCAAAAAGCCATTAGCCTTAATCTGTCATGCTTCTCAACAGGGTTGCCATCATTAATTACACCACGCAACAGCGTGACCTAGAAACAAGAGTTCTGGGCTGCGAGACGTCTGATATTCGAGGGAACTGCTCAGAAGAAGGGGCGTTCGTCCGACCAGTTAATGTTACTCGTACCGCAGAAAATATGAGTCACTGTTCCAACTGAGACTGACGTCTTTCGAGATTCCTAAATGGAAAACAGAAACAGAAACTTTGCTCGCGATGAGGAGGAAATCCTTGTTCGTGACCATTTCCAGGCGCAGATTTCCCATTCCTACAATTCAGTCAGTTCAATAATCTTTGATGTTGTTTCTATCTACGTCTCGTGAATGAGTGTTGCTCCTGTTTTGCGTAAATACCATACAATGTATGCCAGTAAAAAGGTTCCCATTAGAGACGATAGTTACAATTATCAAGCAAATTAGAGTAATCACTTTGAATTCTATAGTGCACATATTAAACACAAGAATCAGTCATGACTGTCTTGCTTTAATTATACGTGACTGCTCCCGAAGAGTAATAAGCAGTGTCGAGTGGAATATCGCGATTACTCCATTTGCGTTGCATCAGGTTCATAGAAATCTTACCATTTCGTTTTTCACTCACTGTGTAACACCTGGACTGTAGCAAATAACACACTTTGTTGAGCAGTCATCATAAGAGTTATGATGCTGATGGAACCACAAAGTAAGTGATACCAGTGCACCTCAGAAACAGCGGTCATTTTTCGAAGAGTATCTTACTTAAGAAAAGAAACACAACATTTGTGGAATGAGAACCATAAGGACTCTAAGCACATAAACAAAGCTTTGAGAAATACAGATGTTTGTGAAAATTAAATTTGTAGGCAAACTATCAGTCGCCTATGTTTGATTTGTTTTGCAGCCAAGTCTGAACATCCTCTATTTCCTATAAGAAAAATCATGCACTCGTATTATATTATGAAAATTTGATTTAAATTTAGGATTATTTTTATCAATGTTAATCCGAAAAATTTTCATATACTGGCTAGTGGCAGTACGGTGTTTTTGGCAGTTGTGTAGTTTGTAATTAACATGAAATTAGAATCAGAACGTAAAGAACAGGTATTAAATGCACCACTCACACAACTGCGATCAATCCCAACACTTCATGGTCCTCGTTATCATCATTTTCACGAAGCGCATACTCTGGCTTGAAGTTCAGATAAAACTGTCTGTTTAGTTTGGGTATGAAATCTAATAGTTCTGTTAAGTCTACGTATTTCATGTTTGATCTAAACGTTTGTTCAAGTCTTTGTGTTTCAAGGTTGATATTTGCCTTCCACCTAAGTATTTTGGCACTAGGTTTTCCAAGGCATCTTCAAACTTCGGGAAAATGACAAATTGTCGTCTTCCTCGACGTGTGTTGAAGAAAATGGTGGCCTCTCACGACTCCAGAGAAGTATCTTACTTTAAACAATAGTGCATGGTAACCTGTTCAGAACTTCATGTTTGTAAAATTTGTAAAATGTATATTCTTACCACCAACATCAGCTTCTAGTTTAGTAATAACTTCGGTATCAGTCTTAAAGGTTCTGAAACCCTCGGCATACATTTTACAGACACTAATGCTGAAACCATGGAATGTGAGACTATGATGGGGCATTCCTTCAAGAGCTTCCAGCTATTATGAAGAAATGGGCGTCAGCGTAACCAGTTAGCGTACCTACAGCAAAGAAAATTTGCGCTTTGGGCCCTTATGATAGCGAATACCAGAAAAATTGTTGATTCAGCTTTTCGCAAATTTTCGTGTATGGAGTGTAGGGGTACAGTACCATAAGATCAATAGATGTCAAGAGCATGCGTACATGCTACAATTTAAAAATCGATGACAGTATGCATTAGGTCCTTATACTTCTCAACACCTTATTTATTAGTTACGGTGTTTACAGTTGTACTGAAAACATTACATGTATCTCCAGTTACTGGCTTAGCCCATCCTTAGTGGAGGTGTGGCTCATCTGCATTTGTAAAAAAAGGGTGAACTAATTGAAAATAGATAAATTTACTTATGTTTTACGTGATATTGTTTGCGAGTTTACGGTTGTTCAAACAGGTTGACAAACAGCGGATAAGGATGGGGAAGTAAACTGGCTGTATTCTTTTCGAAGAAATGGGCGTCAGTGTAACCAGTGAGCGTCCCTATAGGAAAGAAAATTTATGCTTTGGGCCCTTATGGTAGCGAATACCAGAAGAGCAGAATACCTGAAGAGCTTGAGTGTAACCATGGAATTATAAATGTGAATACCGACGGTCAAAATCGGTTGTGCAGTGGGGTACCACAGGCAGGAAGTCGCAAACAAAATCGCATGCACCTTACTTGAATTACTCCCACAGAAAAGAAGCAGGGTCAGTGTCACATTAGGACTATCTCCCAAGTTAAACACGACATAAACCTGTAGCCGAAGCACCCGAAGACTACTTAGTTTACTTCACCATTTACTTACGCTTGAGTGTCATAGTCTGTAATCATAGTATCAGATGTTCATGTTCGGTAAAATACTATAACTCTGTAACAACTGTGATATTTTTAACTTCTACCAGCTTGGCTAGCAGTATTTGATAGGCATTTAGGCAAACAATCTCGGATATCAGCGAGTAACTAATGTTGCACATCACTATGGCAAATAACACCAGAAACTGAATACCAACATTAAGGTCTCGGAAAAAAGAATCATTGGTATGATTCTGATTCTGTTCCTAGTAGCATGGTAATCTGACTGAACTTTGTATGTTACTTCAGTAACGGTATCGCCTGAAAGCAACTGAGGTACACGTGTCAGTGATCGAACGAATAAAATACGAGTGAGCTCCCCCACACCCCTTGAGTGTTTTCCTCTACCCAACACTTTAGATAGGCTCATGACACATTACGGTAGGTGTCATCGGCGAAATGCGCAATGTTTTCAGTAGCACCATACTCCGCCGAAATCTGTGCCACCCATAACCTTGTATCCGGAGGTTATTCGCCTGCTTCAGCTCTCAGGCGACACTGGTCGTGTGTATTGGTCTGTGGCGTCGAGAGGCGGAACACAGAGAGAGGCGGTAACGCTGATTGCCGGGCCGCCCCCAGCCTCCGTCCAGTAGAAGCTCTCTCCACGAAAGATATCACCGGCACACACAGCCGGCTATGTGTGCCGCGCACTAAGAGCAGCCGTCGAGCCCCTTTGTGCACAAAGCCACTATTCGCTTTCAGGCTCCTTTTAGCAGTGCTCCAGCAGGGATTATAAGGTTGATACCTCCGACGTTTCTAGTCCCCGCAAAGCAGGCTTGCCCTTAAGCCGTCGGCACACGGACCGTGCATCCGAACGTTGAGCATTGAGCGTGCCGTGTTTCTGACGTCATAGCGTGGAATAGTACGTTCGGGAGTCTTTCCGAACGTGCAGAGCAATATCTGGCATGTCAGATATTCTGAGCGTGCGTCTGAGCGTTGACCAATGAGATGGCACAACGCCACCTACGTCACAAGCACGCCGTCTCCCTTCAGTACACAGTTGTGAGGCTCCATATTGACATTCATTTCAAGTCTATATTTGCCGTTTCTGACCACCAGCAAATTGAGAATCACTGGAAAACCCGCTGTTAGTTGTGTGATTAGATCCAATAAATTAATGAGAAACATCATATTCGAAGCCAAAGAATTATTGTAACTTGCGTATTATGAGAGTAGGCTACTTGAAGACAGCGACACACTGAAGATCCACCCAAAATGCATTGTTCTTGGTACAATTTGTTATAATTAAATTTCAATTAATAACATAATTACCTGCGATTAACGTTTTTACCAATGGGTAAGATAATATGATTCAGCGATGGGTATTGTTGGTTTAGCGTAGTGAGTAGCGTCTCTGTCCATTAAAGGGTTTTGATGGGGCGGTGGTTTGCGTCATAACCCTTCCAATTTTTTTTCCTAACATTCGCGTTTTTATTAGGTTCTGATACTTTATTATTAGTTTAATATAAGTATATACTATAATATTTGATGTTATGTAAATATAAGTTCACCTTTTTTTGAGGGGTGACTTTGTCCGATTGGCTTAATCTACAGGACAGCTTGCGCTACTTGTATGAAGATATTTTGCTCCTTTTACGCTTCGTAATTCACATGTTGCAAAGATTCTGCTACTGGGTAGGAACAGTGATCAAGTAAGACTGACCCTGGAGTTTTACTAAAATGTGGGAATGATGAAATAATGTTTATATTATGCGGAGAAGTATTTCGAATTTGTACCGCACTGTTTGTAATGGAACTTTTATAAGCCTGTGTCCTTATTGACTGGACATGGTACTTTCCTTTTCGTGGACGATGAAGGAAATGTGCGTTTTAATAGAGCTAACGTGGGAATTTTACGCGCGCCCGTTGAGTGAACAGTGTGATTTATGAACTACAAACATCCCTCAACTGCCGCTGGAGTGCGTTGCGATCGCGTGTACCACGTTGGGCCCCACGAACTGTATGCACAAGTCGCATCGTTCCTGAGCGTTCAGCAGCACGTTGAACTCGGCACGCTCAACGTTAACGTTCGACAGCACGGTCCGTGTGCCGACGGCTTTAGCCACCAATCTGCTTCCAATTCCATGTATTCTCGCACCGACTGCATACCAAACCAATGCCGCTTGTACACTTATTCAAGAACGACAGCTCTTTCTTAGACTACACCAATACGTTTCAGAAATCGAAATGGTTCATCAAGTTCTGTCTCTGCCTATTAACTTATAGACCAATCAGTAACACTTGCTCAGCAAAAAATTCAATACAGCACCGCGTCTCACACTGAATATAGTCAGTGATAACATTGCAACAGCATAGCAAGCTGAATACTTTACTGAGTTTATAAGACGATGTAACACAAAGACTTTGTATCAACGTCTGCCAAAACTGCGATAACTCCCACGAAAGTAAGTCAGCGTGACCCACAGTGAACTCCAAAAGGCTCGCAAACTCACTCATCACAACCTACAGACGAACTGTCTATGTAATTAAGTTTGTACGCCTCAGAGGGCGATTCCTGCTCGCATTTGTCCATTTCTTCAAGTCTTAAAGTGTCTACTCCGATGCAAGAGAGCGCATGACACAGGCGTAAACGTCCTAATTTGACTGTTAAACACACACAAAAGCACGGTAGTCCGGGGCGTCCATGAACGTTCACGACGCATCTAAACCGCGACGCAGCGTCGGTGTCTGCCTTAGGCTACTTGTGCTACGTCAGAATTTGGGGGACATGTTTGGCCAGCATCAAGTAGGACAGATATTTGCGTTTAGTTCCTTATTCTCAAAAGTACACAATTGTTTCCTAATAAATATTCAGCCTCTCCATAGTATTTTGTTCAAAGCATTTGTTGGATTCATGACTGTAAGTGTTCAACAACAATATTAATAAGGAAATACAGTACAATGTTCTATAGGAGTTCATAAATATAACTTGCTTCGATAACGTAATAAATGATAATCATTATTATTTCTGTCATAGTTTAAGTAGAAATATTTTTGGGAAATTTTGCTGTATACAATTATGGTACGAGAAATAGTAATAATATTAGCAGTTGTTCCTCAAAACACCGTTGGAGAAGTACGTTGAAATGGTAGTATATAATAATTAGCAACGTAGTAGAACTAGACGTAACATTAGATAATAGTAGTGTATGATCAAGGAAGAGATGACAGCGAACGGAAACCAACGCCATGAGTAGTATTGCAATAGTTGTGGCTACAGTAACTTTAGAATGAATGCTCTTGAAATAGAAAAATAATTTCAAACTAACAACTGGCGAGCAGCTGTAAACTCTAAAAGCAGACTTCAATGGACCTTTCTGGAGATCAAGCTCTAATGGTAATATGGAAATATAAAAGTAATAACAATACAAAGTGTCTGTAGTGTCAGAGCGTGAAACATCGCTGATGAAAACCCGTTTGCCCGATAGGTATTATACGTTAAAGCAGTCGACGGCCTTGCAAATTTTTAAAATTTTTAGTGAGTGTAACGTGGAGGGAGAGAGAGAGAGGGGGGGGGGGAGGTAGGTATTCCCGCTGTCTGATTCCACACTTCCGCTTTTCCCGTGCCCATCAACAACACAAAACCCTTAATGTTCACGAGGGGGTGCTGAAAAGTAATGCCTCCGAATTTTCACTGTGAAAACTCTTAAAACTTTTTAAATAAAACAAACATTATTAACATTCTTCTTCTCTGCTGGTAAACCTTTCGGGGTGTGAAGTCGTGGTCCAAGACACTCTTCTGTTCCTGACGTTTCGCCCAGGACTGCGCTGGACATCCTCAGAGGCGCTCCTCCGCTGAGTCTTGCCGACTGACCGGTCGGACGTCCGAGAGCGACATAACTACTGTAGGAAAGGGGGCGTGGTCAAAGTAACACGTGATGAGCAGAGATAAAACTTAACTATCGATTGTCGTCTTGTCAGAGAGAAAACTGTCTAGCGGCTCTGCAGAGGTATTGTCCATATGTCGCTAAGTTTCATTGCCTCCTCTTTCCTATTAAAATTATCCTGATGCTTATAAATTTCAGTGGCTTCTCTACATAGTCGAGGATAGCAATTTGGAGTTGTAGATAAAGTTTCTGTTTCAGAAAACGTCACTTCGTGGTTTCCTGACTGAAGAGCATGCTCTGCTACAGCTGGTAACAGTCGGCAGAGGCTTTCGTGCTCTTTTAGCTGTGTATTTACGTGCCTCTTGGTACTTCCAATATAAACTTCACCACACGTACACGGAATTTTGTATGCACCACATGTCGACAGATGAGGGCGTTTATCCTTCACAGATCGAAGTACTTGACTTACTTTCTTTGTTGGTCTAAAGACCGGCCAGATGTCATGTTTCTGAAAAATCTTACCCATCTGATACGTTACTTTTTTAGTAAAAGGGAGAGAAATTGTATTTTTACGTCGTTGTGGTTCATACTTGTCCTTCGGTCTTCTGTTCTTTGGTCGCAAAATTCTCTTTACCTCTTTCCCTGAGCAGCCATTTTTCTCGAAGGACCCTACAGCCAGCCTACTGAGGAAAACAAATAATCTGATTGAGTCATCTACGTCTATTCAAAAAGAAGATAAAAGAGTTTTTTTAAAGAGAGAAGCTATGTGTTGTAGATTGTATGGTGTACCCAAAATTCATAAAATAGATTTTCCTTTGAGACCCATAATTAGTGCCATCAATTCTCCCATGTATGCAATAGCAAGACATCTGGCAACAACATATTGGGAAAACTGACTCATATATAAAAGACTCGTGTTTTTTTATTAAGGAACTTGAAGTGCTAGTTCTGGTTCCTGAAGATATTCTTGTAAGTTTTGACATAGTGTCTTTATTCACTATGATTCCAGTTAACGAAGCTATGATTTTTTTAGCGGATGTTTTTCCAGGACATTTGTCTGATGTTTTTAGACATTACGTTACTACGAGTCAGTTCCAGCGAGACGATGAATTTTATGAGCAACTTTATTGTGTAGCAGTGGGTAACCCATTAGGTCCTGCGATCGCTAATTTCTATATGGAGACATTCGAACAATCGGCTCTGGACAAAGCAAATAAGAAACAATCTCGATGGTACCAGTTTGTAGATGACACATTTGTACTCCGACCTGTAGAGGACAAACGCCCTCCTCTGTCGACATGTGGTGTATAGAAAATTCCGTGCACAATCGAAGTCCTCTAGCGACAGAAGGCTCCAAGTATGTAGATGCAAAGAATAAAGACGTACAATGTTAACTTTCGTTTTATTTAAAAAGCTGTAAGAGTTTACACATAAAAAAACGTAGGCATTACTTTCCAGCAAGACCTCGTGTATCTCACAAACTAAGAATTACAACTAGTGGGTGAATAGTCTCAGAGTTACTACAATCTGTGTTGGAATATGAATCTTCCTTTTATCTTAAACCATTATTGGGAAATGACTAAAGCAGATCATATTTGTGCGTCTATGTGATGAGCAAGACCTATAGATGCTTAGTCTACTGTTATAGGCTTACCTGGGACGACAGTCATATACTTCCAATTCTGTATCCTTCATGCGGCATACACTTACCTGCAAAAGAAACAGGAAAAAAGAACATTAGAGCTTTTGGTAATTAAGAGTTGCCGTAAATACACTATTTAGACGTCTTTTCTTTCGAAATATTTATGCGTGAAAATAAGGCTGTGGTACATGGCATATAAACAAAAGATTAAGACGTAATATAGTTCTTTCGGCCTTGAAATAGCTATAGCAAAAGAACAGGCTTAATACTGTTGTTTCCATGGGCATCTTTCGCAGCAGCTCTTACAATCAGTTATTACTGGTTTTTCGTCTTGAGCTTACTGCAATTAAACATCAGCATGAGTAATCAAGAACCTAAAATACTGAAATGCTTTGTCAATTAGTGAGTAAATGAAATCAGCAGCAGAACCGAATTCGTATCTATGTAACAAGAACATAACTGCCAGAAATTGCCTCTAACACAATCAAAGGAAATACGCTGTTACCATAAATTTAGCAAAACGTAGATGAAGAAACATAAATCCAAAGATTAGTTCATAAACCTTGAGTCCTTCCTTACGAAGGAAAACCATTTATATAGTAAATATCTTAAGACACTGTAGTGAGAGTTTGTTTCCTGATGAGATCGCCATTAGCGAACACAACTTTGCTTTCTATTTCTCGGTAATGTTTCGCTGAAGTTACAGCATCATCAGTGTTTTTTTTTATTTTCTTTCTATTAGACAACAAGAATAACACCCTTTATGGTACTGTCTGTACATAGGTATAAATTTGTTTTTAAGACAGTATTCACAAATTTGAAAACAGACGAGATTTTTTTTTGTGTATACACCTTGAAACCATATTCTGTTGCTTTTTTGTGTTCTATGCTTTGCTCTACAGTTGTTTCCTTGCCCGTTTGTCATCTGCAGCCAGAGAGCACGTAAAGTAGAAAATTATTTGCCTGGATATTTACGACTGGGAATGCAATGGTACACATTATTTTAGTGTGTGTGTGTGTGTTTTATGGAGAACTGTGAATTAATTTATTATTTCTGTTCCTTCAACTATGCGTTTCTACATTTGGCTGATTTCCCCAGTTATTAGTTTTTGTGAGGGGACATTGCTGTACCTGAGATTGTTAAGTCAGCGTTGATGTCTGTTGCTCTGTGTTTCATACCCATAAGGCGTTCGACAGTGTCAAATGGTGCAAGATATTCGAAATTCTGAGAAAATTAGGGGTAAACTATAGGGAGAGCTGGTAATAAACAACGTGTACAAGAGCCAAGACGGAATAATAACAGTGGAAGACCAAGAATAAAGCGCTCGGATTAAAAGGAATGTAAGAGAGTGATGTAGTCTTTCACCCCTAGTGTTCTGTCTGTACGTGGAAGAAGCAACGAGGGAACTAAAAGAAAGGTTCGGAAGTGGAACTAAAATTAAACGTGAAACGATATCAATGATACGATTCGCTTATGACATTGCTATCCTCAGTGAAAGTGAAGAAGAATTACATGATATGCTGAATGGAATGAACAGTCTAATGAGCTAATGTGTAGAGAATACAGATTGAGTGTAAATCGAAGAATGGCGAAGGTAATGAGACATAACAGAAACGAGAATAGCGAGAAACTTAACATTAGGATTGATGGTCACGAAGTGCTACCTAGGCAGCAAAATAACCAATGACAGACGTAGCAAGGAATTCATCGAAAGCAGACTAGGACTGGCAAAAAGGGTGTTCCTCACCAAGAGAAGTCTACCAGTATCCAACATAGGCCTTAATTTGATGAAGAAATTTCTGAGAATGTACGTTTGCAGCAAAGCGGTGTATGGCAGTGAAACATGGACTGTGGGAAACTCGATACGGAAGAGAATTAAGGCTTTTCGGATTTCATTCTACAGTGGAATGTTGAAAATTAGGTGGACTGCTAAGGTAAGGAATGAGGAGGTTCTGCGAAAAATCGGCGAGGAAAGGAATATGTGGAAAACACTGACAAGAAGAAGGGACAAGATAGTAGGACATTGTTAAGACTTCAAGGAATAACTTCCATGGTACTAGAGGGAGCTATAGAGGATAAAAATTGTAGAGGAAGAGAGATTGGAATATATCCAGCAAATAATTAATTGAGGACGTACGTTGCAAGTGCTGCACTGAGATGAAGAGGCTGGCACAGCAGAAGAATTCGTGGCGGGCCACATTAAACCAGTCAGAAAACTGATAACTCAGAAAAAAATGTGTTTTGCGAATATAGGATAACAGCTGTTACTTTTTAGTGAGCTTCTGTTCTGTCTACCTAATACTGAAATTTCTACTTGTCTCTCCAGTATATTAACCACAAACTGTAACGACGTTTATAGAAGCTCTTCGATTTGATGCACATCATGAATAGTACAGGCACCACGTCAGCATAATTTGCTGTGAATAACAGTGTATGACACGATGCATTATCTTTGTCCCCCATAATATGGAGCTTGAGAACTATTTACACGAGGAAATATTTAATCTGAGGGTATATTGTAAACTATATCAAGAGAAGGTGTAGTTGATTACATGCTTACAGTAAATCAGACATACTGTTTCTTTGTGCACTTTCCTGATTAGTATAGTATTTTAGCTAACTTGTATTTTCTAAAGTTAAAAGCCGTGTCAGGCAAGTTTTATAGCACCGATCTGTTAGACGAACCTTCTAATGTCAATTATGAGTTTATAACCGTATTTATAACTATTTAAGGCCGGCCGCGGTGGTCTAGCGGTTCTAGGCGCTCAGTCCGGAACCGCGCGACTGCTACGGTCACAGGTTCGAATCCTGCCTCGGGCATGGATGTGTGTGATGTCCTTAGGTTAGTTAGGTTTAATTAGTTCTAAGTTCTAGGCGACTGATGACCTCAGAAGTTAAGTCGCATAGTGCTCAGAGCCATTTGAACCATTTGAATTCAGTAAAATAAGGTTAGTCTTGCGCTACCTCAACAATCATTTCAAAAGCTACTTGAATCTACGCAATTTAGAAATAAGAGATTTAACTTTGAACCTGAATTAAATGATTCTGAACAATTAGCAATAGTAAAATTTAGTACGTACCAAGCTGAGTTGCAGTCACAGGTAAGCTAAAATATGGTAACAAAACTCGCACTCTTAATTTGTGCTTGTGTAATCTAAATATTGTAGCCAGCTATGAATACTTTAACTGAACGTTGAAATTAAAGCAGTGAAATGGAATGATATTACTTTAATGCTGGCGTTTGAATTTCAACGACACTCGGGTTCATTCCGGAAAAGGAAGGGACCCTGCTTGGTAATGCAATTGGGACAATGAGCAACAAAGGTTCATGCTACGTTGCTGTAATTTAGTGAGGAAAATTTAACAGTTTGAAAAGCTGAGGTCTGCTATACAGTTCTAAGACTTTACGTGCTTTTAGTCTTCCTTGTTGGTTGATTGAAGGTCTGCAGTCGTCGATCGAGGAGGTGGCGACAGTCACTCATTGTCGGCCGTTGCTGTTGCAGAAGCTGTATGTTGGCGCGCCTTCATCTCGACACGGTAACCAGGCGAAACGGGCTCTTGATGTGCGCCAGCTAATACTTCCCGTCTGCGACACCGTCAGAAACTAACATAGCAATTCGAGGGCAATTACATGCTGCCAAACCCCGAAAGCGCGGCAACTCGCGGGAGCGTCACACAACACACCTGCTCCACTGCCCTGCCCCAGCCAGACTCCGCTCTGTCCGCTCTGCCTGCGCTTCAGGCGGCAGAGTTAACCCTACCAAAGATCCTAAACACTTTGGTTCTCCACACGACCTATCGATGTATTCGTTCGATAGCATAGTTTTCCCTAGACCCAGCGTAAAAATACAAATAATATTTACAAAACAAACCAATTATACATCGACATAAATGCAGAAATATATATATATACAAATAGTAAACCATTTACAATATATAAAGACATAGAAATGTCATATCTTCAGGTAACAAAATAAGGACAAAATTTATAGTACAATAGATGAAAATAGGAGGATATGCATTTCCGGCGTTACGAACCCATTCCGATGAAATCATGATGAAGAGTCGGAAAAATTTGAAAAGTTATTTTTTCTTCGCTGGCCAGAGTGGCCGTGCGGTTCTAGTCGCATAGTGCTCAGAGCCATTTGTTCTTCAAGACAATAACTATCATAAATTGAGCCCTTACCATTATAAACAGTGAGAAATGGTACAACCAAAGAAGGAAATTTTATCTTGACTGACGGGAGGTGCCATCTAGTGGAGGAAGCATTAACTAATAACATTATAAGAAATGCCAGTCTGAAACCATCATTACCATTAGCTACAATCTACATAATGCTGCGAACATATATTTCCGTCGAACCCACTGAGAAGGAGCAGGCCTTGGACTTCTCTATCCGTCATGTCCACATTACGGATTAATTTTTTCAGACATCATTGATATGGACAAACTGTGACTACATTTTCGTATTTTTCTCATTTTACCTCAAGATACAGCACATTATGAGGCGAAAAAAGACTCCACGTAAATGGAAAGTACCTGTACCTTAACCCAGCTATCGACTAATTCCGTTGTTTGGGCGCCCTCCTATACCGTCTCATAAAAGTATCCCGAGACCTTTATATAATGCGGAATTGACCGCTAGATGGCAAGAGCGGCGGACCCGCTAGTATAAAAGGAGGCGGACAGAATTGTGTAGTCAGTACCTGCCGAAAACTCGATCCTTCCTACCCGCTTGTCTCGCCCGTCCTCTCCCACCCCCGCCCGCTGCCGCGCCTGTATTCCCACGTCCCACCCGGTCTCCATCTCTCCGCCCTCCTTACCCTCTCCCAAGGTGGCTTCCGCCAGCTCCCCCTCCCTGATGATGTCCTCCTCCGCTCCATATACCCCTCCTACCAACTTTGATCCTCCCCTCCAAAATCCTGTGTCTTTTCCTTAAGTTGTTCAGTGTTCTTCGTTTTGTGCACCTACGTTCGCGTGTGACAATTTTCGTCTATGTATGTGTCCAAGTGTCTGAACAAATTTTATCTTGGACTCTACGCCCGCGAACGGCTCCATGTATTTTAAAAAGTGTTTGTCTCCGTTTATATGTCCACCATCGTTTTCTCTAATTGTCTTCATGTGTCTCTTTTGTGTTTCTCTATGGCCAAAGAGCGGCGTAGTATGCTGCTGCTGGCCTGCCTGTAAACAGGTTTAAAAATAACAATAAAGCAAAAAAAAATTGTGTAGTCAGTCACGCGACGCACTCCGCTGCTCGACTCGCTGCGGCTCACTTCGTTAACGTCGCTCGCGCACGCCAACGCCCGTAGCCCAACGCCATGGTTGGACGCAAGGGAAAGCAGCTCGCAGCCGCACTGGAGCTTCTCATCGCCGCGATGGGGAGCAACAACGGCCGCAGACGACAGCCAAAGCGCTCTCAGCAGAAACGCAAGGACGTGCAATGCTACAGGTGCCAGCAAGTGCGGCACACTGCGAATGTATGCAAGAACGCCGTCGCGCGCTTGAAGTGCGCGGCAGCACGCGATACTCGCAGTTGCACCAAGCCCCGAGGGGTGGCCAGCAGATGTGCGAACTCCGGCGGTTCCCACGCGGCCAACTCGCGTAGCTGCGGCTATCTTAAGGAGTTTCACCGCCTGCCCGCCGCGACACGCTCCGTGGCCGTGTCTGGTGCCAGGACGGCCGTCCAGTCCCCCCTCGCTGGCGAGGGGTGCGAGCCGCGCCGACTGGAAGCCGCCACTGACGACGCCATGGCCGCCTTCCAAGCCGCCTTTGCGTCCAAATGGGCCGCACTTACAGAAGATCTCGTAAGTGATCATCGTCAGCTCCAGCAGCTGCGTGAGGAGTTTGCTAGTTCTCAAGAGCTGTGACGGCGGTCCCAGGAAACAGGCGCCGCCAGTTACCTCCCACGTCGAGGAAGGGATTTTCGAGGAGGAGGAGCTGCCCCTGTACTTGCCGCTTCCAGATAAGCGCAGCGTGCAGCCCTTCCTTAAGAAGATCGCGGCGTCAGTCAAGGATGGGTCATACCCTCACGTGGACAACCCATATCCATTTACGCCGCCTGACGTGCCCAAGCCTCCCCTTCACCACCGCCCGTGCGACCTCCGCCACACACGTGGTCTGTTTCACGAGGCGGTGTCTCGGAAGGAGCTACGAGCAATCAACGCCCGCCCCATCTTCACCCCCGACGACTGGGAGGACGTCTACCAGATCGCCGAGAAGTGGCTGAAGGAGGAGTGACGCTCCGGTAGAAGACAACCTGCGCCAGAGGAAGCAGCCGCCATCGTCTACTTCCAAAATCTTCGAAAGTAGCCTGAGATCCATCCGCACGAGAGGCCATCGTTACCACCATTGCCTACCATGGAGGAAAAGCAGCTTCGCTGCTTAGACTCCCGCCCCATCGGACTCGAGGTTCAGTCTGTGCTTTAAGTGAGTGGGCTCAGTGGCTTCGAAGGTGGGCTAGTCATTGGATGCCACTTGAGTAAGAAATCCATCAGGGACATTTCAGCTCTTCTGATGGTGAAAGAAGTCGGCTGTTGGTGATGTGACTTAGGTGAAAAAGTGAAGCTAAACTAAGACTGGGCTGATCTCATGTACTAACGGGCAGGGATCGTCGGGGATTGCGGAAGGTGGGCGTAAAAATAGCATGTAATCAGCTGAAGGAATCACTCTTCAATTACAAAGTGTTTCCACCAGTCCAGCTAATACAACGACTGTGCGTAGGGAGTTAAAAAGAATGGGGAGCAATGGTCGAACAGCTCCTGATAGGTCACACATTTATGTCGTCAGTGCTAAGCGACAATTGAGGTGGCGTAAAGAGGGACACCATTGGACACTGGATGATACGAAATGAATTACGCTTTGCCCTGTGCCGATCCAGTGGAAGGGTTTGGTTTTGGCAAATGCCCGGAGAACGTTACCTGCCGTCATGTGTAAGACCAACAGTGAATTATGGAGGAGGTGGTCTTACGGTAAGGGAGAATTTTTCGTTGTTAGGGTGTAGTGTCCCTATTGTGCATAATAAAACGCTAAATGCGGAAGGATACGAACATATTTTACAGCATTGTGCGCCGCTTACGGCAGAGGAGCAGTTCGGAGATTATGACTGATTGTACTAGCATGACAGTCCCCCTGTCAAAGCAGCATCTGTGAGGCAATGGATTCTAAACAATAACATTCCTGAAATGGACTGTCCTGCTCAGCCTGAAATGGACTGTCCTGCATAGAGTCCTGACCTGAACCCAACGGAACATCTTTGGGATGAGTTAGAACATTTAGTCTACTTCACACTCCAGAGTCGAAATTACTGCCTTCTTTCTTTTCGGTTCTTAATGAAGAATGGGCTGCTGTGCCTCTACAGACATGTAAATGAAATGAGCGAATGGCATCGTTGGCCGGGAGGCCGCATCTGGGGACGTTCGGCCGCCAAATGCAAGTCTTATTTCAGTCGACGCCAGAATGGGCAACTCTCGCGCCGGGGATGAGGATGAAATGATGATCAGGACAACGCAACACCTAGTCCTCGAGCAGAGAAAATCTCCAACCCGGCCGGGAATCGAACTCGGGCCCGCTTGCATGGGAGGCGAGCACGTTACCACCCAGCTAAGCGGGCGGACTTCTACAGACATTCAGGTATCTGACTGAAAGTGTACTCAGTCAAGCTGTTATAAAGGCGCAGGATGGACTTACAAGTGGCGCCTGAATAAAAAAAAATGTTGCAAGGTCGTTTTGTCTCCAGTGTGTCCCAGTATCTCTGCGCCGCCGCATTGTAAGTAGGCTGTTTATGTTTTCTTTATGTAAGTTTGCTGTTTAGATTTTTATATTGGTAATGCCACGTAGCGCTCTGTATGAAAATCACTGGCTGTGCTGTGTGCAGTATGTGGCTAGTTTGCATTGTTGCCTGCCATTGTTGTCATGAACTGCTATAGCTGGATGTGAACAGCAGATTGCGTTGCGCAGTTGGAGGGGAGCCGTCAGCAGTGGCGGATGTGAGGACAGAGATGGCGGAGTTTGAAATTTGTAAAAATTGATGTCATGAGCTGCTGTATATATTATGACTATTGATGACTATTAAGGTAAATACAGTGTTTGTTCTCTATTAATATCTTTCATTTGCTAACTATCCCTATCAGTAGTTAGTGCCTTCAGTAGTTTGAATCTTTTATTTAGCTGGCAGTAGTGGCACTCGCTGTATTGCAGTAGTTCGAGCAGCGAAGATTTTTGTGAGGTAAGTGATTTGTGAAAGGTATAGTTTAATGTTTGTCAGGGCCATTCTTTTGCAGGGATTTTTGATAGTCAGATTGCGTTGCGCTAAAATTATTGTGTGCCAGGTTAAGCACAGTCATGTATAAATTGTTCTAAGTGGACATTTCATATGTACAATTGTCATAAGGGGACGTTTCATATGGCGACCCTGCCAGGATACCTCACTGGAATCTTCTGATTTTTTCTTGTAGTTTGTGTATTTAGTGTAGCTTTTGTTTATTGCTAGTGCGTAATTGTAGAGAGAATCTCCTTTGTAGTTGCAGTCTTTCATTGTTGTACAGTAAAACAGTTGTGGCATGCATGTAGCTTTGCGCCAAGTATTTCGCTGCTGCAATTAACTAGATATTATTATCAGTGCTATGTTAATGTGTTCTCTTATTTTTGCTCTTCAAATTGTGTTTTTGTGTGTTATCGTGTGAAATATTGTCTCAATAATGGCGTGTGAAAAACGTAACACTCGGCTCCAAAGTAAACTAAGAAACGACAGTGAAGACGAAAGCAATGTGTTAGCGCCACTGTGTAATGAGTTAACTAATGTTCAAAGTAGTAATTTGGTAACTGTGCATAGGGAAATGGAGCGGGCGTCAAACAATGGCGTAGACAGTCAAACAGGTAGTGAACAGGGAAGCATTATCGATCGATCGGTCGGCAACAGCTCGCCTCAGGAATCCGAAATGATAGGACACAATTTTGCAAATACTGTAGATTCAGGTTTTGCGTCCTCACCGTTTTCTCAAATGAGTCAAGACACATTTTCGGCTTGTCAAAATGTGAATGTTGCCGGTGCAAATTCACTGCCGAAAAGCACTGAGGAACATGTTTCAGACACCAGTGCATTGTTATTACAGTTAATGCAACAAATGGGACAAAGGCTACAAAAGTTAGACACAACGCTTGAACAAAACCAGAAACAAATGGGACAGAATCTTCAAAAGTTAGACACAATGGAACAGAATCTTCTAAAGTTAGACACAATGGAACAAAATCAGAGACAAACACAGCAAAAGCTTCAAAAGTTAGACACCACACTTGAACAAACACGTGAAGATTTAACTGCTGAGTTACATAACATTGAATCGAAATGTCAAAAGGTCTGTAATGACGTAAAAACACAAATTTGTGAGCATTTCCAACCTATTTTTTCGCGTCATGAAAATGCATTACAGAATCATGAAGCAGCCATAAAAGAACTGCAAACTATTGTTCATGAAAATCACGACACCTTGCAAGCTAAAATTGACTCAGTTGCATCTACCGATTCGGTAACGCAACTTGCAAAAACTCAGGAAAACCTAAAGGACACAGTAGAAAGACACATGGAGGAAATTAGTTCATTATCAGAGAAAGTAGCCGAACTTTCGGATCAGGTCACTAATTTATCTACAAAGGTAGATGATGATCTGGATGACACAAGACCCGTAGCCTTCACTGACACAGAAGAGTATGAACAAATAAGAAAATTCAAACAAAATCAGAATCAAATTAATACGCAATACAAAAGAGAAATGCGGGAAGTACAAGATCAGCTGACACAGGTAATACAAGAATTACGTATTTCAGAGGACACTCGCGCCCCAATAAGGGAAGAGGGACATAGAAATACGGAACAGCCACAAAATAATAACACAGGGCATTTCGGTAATTATGAAAGAAATTGGCAAGGTACACCGAATTTTGAGATGGAACCGCCGACACGACGTAACAATGACCGATATGTGACTCGCCGACATGATGATTTTGACTATAAGCTGTTCATTACTACACGTAAATTCAAAACATTTAAGAATTCTGGCAACGACATTCATCCACAAGCATGGCTCCATCAATTCTCTCATTGTTTTCCTCCCAACTGGTCATTGGAGCACAGATTAGAATTTATGTGTGGCTACTTGGAGAATGAACCAGCTGTAAGAATGCGATCGGTCATTCACGATTGCCACAGTGAAGG
This sequence comes from Schistocerca cancellata, assembly GCF_023864275.1. Lineage (NCBI taxonomy): Eukaryota > Metazoa > Arthropoda > Insecta > Orthoptera > Acrididae > Schistocerca > Schistocerca cancellata. The sequence goes on along the minus strand of NC_064627.1, from coordinate 775,963,386 downwards.
AGAATTTTACCATGCCTTCCTCTCAGCATACTGGTCTCAAGCCACACAAGACCGCGTAAAACATAGCATCATGATGATGAAACACTTTGAACAATCTGAATTTTCCAGTCTTGTCAAATATTTTGAAGACATGTTGCACAAGAATCAATACCTGTCAAACCCATACAGCCCCTCAGAACTCATCCGCATTTGCTTAATCAAACTGCCCGAACATTTGAGACATATTATTTTGGCAGGACGTTGCAAAGACGACATTGAAGCTTTTCAGGGACTGTTACAAGAACTGGAAATTGACACAGACAGTCGCGGGATGCGAAAACAGGAAAACAATCATTACAGGTCACATCCGTCACAATTCCGTGACGACAGAAACAATAAATGGCCACGACAAACCTATTCTTACAACGTAAATCGTGACCAAAACAGACACCACCCATATGACAACCACTGGCAGAGTAATAGTTACAGGGAAAGATCACCTTTCCGCGGTAATGACTATCACAGAGACAATCAGAGAAACAGACAATATGGGAACCAAAATAACTATTATCAAGGGAGACAGAATAACTTTAGACGCAACTGTCCAGCGCGTAGTTACGATTCAAGGAGAAATTCTCCACCATGTGACCGACAAGAAAGAAACTATGGAAACTACCGACATGACGACAGACGATATGATCGTAACGACAGACCTGAATTGCATCAGAACTGGCGAGATTTAAATAGAGCAGAGCACTCTCGTCACGATGAATTTGTAGAAGTTAGGTCTCCAAATCCCAATAACGACGCGCGCCAACAAAGAGACAATAGGCGATGACTCACACCACTGGCAGCCACAAGACGTACTTACGAAACTGATGACGCAGCTGCCGTAGCTAGTAATTACGTAAAAATGGAAGACATTAGGGACATCTTACTCCAGGAACACGACGTAAAACATAACAACATTGCATATCCTGTGATTCATATTACTGTAAATGACGTAAAATTTACGGCAGTACTTGACTCTGGCAGTCCCATTTCAGTAATTAGCGAAACAGCTTTTAGCAAATGCAACAAATCGAACGATTGCCCCACACTTCCGTTACGTAAGATTAAATTACAAGGTGCAATCTTTGGAAAAAGTGTAGATGTACGCCAACAAACCAATTTAGAATTCTTTTGTCAAAGCCACAGCTTCTCTATGAACTTCCTTATTGTTCCATTATTGTCGACGGAAATTATACTGGGAGTAGACTTTTTGAATGAATATAAAGCAATCTTAAGTTTTCACGATGCTGAAATAAGTTTAGAGAAAGAAGGTAAGTCAATAGCTTTGAAATTTGAAGACTGGCTCTCAAACCATGATGAGGAAATTAATCGGCTTTACCTTCTGTTAGATAACAGTTCGGAATTTTCTACGGAACTAGACACTAACAATCACTCTGGAAGTACTGACAGGGATGGTACCGACGGCATATTTGAAACTAATGAGTCAATTCAGAATAAAATTCAAACAATTGAGAATTGTAATGACACTGATAGGCAGGACCTTTTTGAGATTTTACAAGCACATTCCACAGTTTTTACTCACAAAACAGGAACAATCAAGGGATTTCAATACCAATTTCGTGTTCGTGAGCATACTAAATTTTGTGTTAGACCATACGTAATTCCGGCGCATTATAGGGACCGTGTTAGAACAGAAATACAATCTATGCTTGACGAGGGCATTATTGAGCCTGCAGCAAGCTCATACAACAATCCGTTACATGTTGTTGAGAAGAAAAATGGATCGATCAGACTTGTCTTAGATTCGAGACAAATCAATACTATCATTATTCCTGAAACAGACAGGCCGCAGACGATGGAAGAACTTCTTCAAAATTTTAATGGTGTAAAAGTGTTGTCTTCCATTGATCTCAGATCCAGCTTTTATCAGATAGAACTTCATCCAGAATGCAGAAAATACACAGCTTTCCTTTGTTTCGGCGTTTGTTATCAGTTTCGGAAACTTCCTTTTGGTTTGAACATTTCTTCGGCAGCATTCATTCGTGGGTTAAATTCCATATTACCTGAGTTCTTAAAACGTCACATCACCTTATATGTGGACGATATTCTAATAGCAGAAGCTTCATGGGAACAACATAACCGCATCCTCAACAGTTTGTTACGTATTTTTGCAGAATCTGGAATTACAGTTAACTTGGAAAAGTCTGAATTCGGTAGGTCAAAGGTGAAGTTTTTGGGACATATTATTTCTTCTGAAGGCATTCAGCCGGATCCTGAAAAGTTAGAAGCAATCAGAGCCATTCCAGTTCCATCCACAAAAAGACAAGTCCGCAGTTTTCTAGGTCTCGTAAATTTTTACCGTCGTTTTCTGAATATGCAAATTCTAGTTACACCAAAACTTTGTTCTCTCACTGGAAAAAATACTATTTGGAACTGGGACGAACAAGCACAGTTGGAATTCAATTCTTTGAAAGAAGCGTTACTTCACGCGCCAATACTAGCTCATCCAGATCTGTCACAAGATTTCTGCCTTAGCACGGATTCTTCTAAAGTCGGTCTTGGTGCCCATTTATTTCAAGAAGCCATAGAAGATGACAGTACTGTTCGGAAAACCATTGCTTTTGCTAGCCGAGTGCTAACAAAATCTGAAGAAAATTATTCCGTTACTGAATTAGAAGCTTTAGCTATCGTTTGGGCATTTAACAAATTCCGTTTCTTTCTTTCTGGTAAGCACGTAAAAGTATACAGTGATCATCGTGCATTACAATTTCTTATGTCTTCAAAATTAAATCATGATAGGTTAAAACGTTGGGCATTGTTTCTGCAAGAATTCCGCTTCACAATAGTCTACATTCCCGGCAAGGAGAACATTGTTGCGGACGCGCTGTCACGCGCACCGGCTGGGCTTGAGAAAAGTAACACAGAAGGCAACCTCGAGAAAAATTTCAGTATTCTTTACATTCAGAAAGTCGCCTTTGAAAACTTCATCACCACATCTTTAAAGGACATTGCTCATGAACAAGATAAAGATCCGATTTGGAAAGATATCAAAAGTAAATGGCATGAAAAGACACACACTCAGATTCGGCATTATTACCTGGTTAGAAACAACATACTCTTCAAACGCTGCACTGTTGATGACAAGCTATGGGTACTTTGCATTCCAGACGATTTTGTTAATAAGCTCATTTGGTACATTCATTTCAGCTACGCACATTTTGGTCCACGAAAATGTTATCATATTCTTCGAACGACTTGTTATTTTAACAATATGGAAAAGAGAATTCGAAGAGTCTTGTCTATTTGTAAACTTTGTCAAAAGGCGAAACCATCTACTATCTCACATCGTGCTCCGTTATTTCCTATTATTCCTTCTAAATTAAAAGAATTTGCTGCTGTTGATCTCTTGGGACCCCTTGTCAGAACATCGAATGGATTTTCGTACGTTCTAGTCGCTGTTGAACTTACTTCAAAATTTGTTTCTTTCACTCCGTTACGTAAAGCCACTGGACGGTCTGTATCCAACGCCTTTGTTAAAAATTTCTTACGTGAAGTTGGACACGTTAGTAAAGTCATTTCAGATAATGGACCGCAATTCAGATCTGCTGTTTGGTCACGCATGCTTCGGAATCATGAAATCAAACCTGTTTTTATTTCATTGTATTCACCACACTGTAACCTGTCTGAACGGATTATGAAAGAAATCAATAAGCTTTGCAGACTTTATTGTCACAGAAAGCATCAGCATTGGGACAGACATTTACACTTATTTCAAAATGTGCTGAATGAAATGCCTCATGATTCCACTGCTTTACCACCTACTCTTGTACTGAAGAATGTAGAACCTCCGAACAGAATCAGAGAGCTTGTACCTTTCCCGAATACACGTAAACTCCGACACAAAGACATAATTGATTTGGCTCTTAAAAATATAAAATCTGCAGCAGAGAAAAGGAGAAAACTACACGGTAAAGCAAATGCAAAGAAATTATATATTGGTCAGAAAGTTCTCATTAAAGCTCATTCATTGTCACATAAGAAGAAACACTTGAGTCACAAATTCTTTCTAGTTTACAATGGACCTTACAGAATCCGACGTATACCACATGATAATTGCGTTGAAGTTGAAACTCTGCGTACTAGGAAGAGTAAAGGTTTACACCACATTTCTCATGTAAAACCATTTATTGACAGATAATCTGCTTTTTAACTTAGTCTTTGCAATTTTCACTTCATCCTACTTGTACAATTTGTCCCACTGAGAAACTGTTAACATGCAACTATGTTTTAAAGCTAACTAACTATCCAGTCAAGAACATAGCTAACTTAGACAAGTAATTGCGAATGCATTGTTATTGCGAACAGACGACACAGTGTTGTTATTTATACATTCTTCCTTGTTAGTTGCACGATTACGTAACGACTATGACGCTCACATACTTAGAACATATACCAGCACTGCTAATGAGATTTTAATGCAACATTTTGGTTTACTTGAAAATACATTCTGGATTTAAAGTACTTTTTGTGAGATACTAGATGACACAGTGGTTAGTTTATGTGACAGCTACACGATTTTATCACGACGCTATTAATGAGTGACAATTTACAATGTTGCTTTTGTGGTGTATCTGTTTTTTATCTGCACAGTTTTTCTGAATTATTCTGGAAAGTAAAACATGTTTTAGTAGTAACTTTTGTGGTATAGCTACAATGAGACAGCCTTTTCCGTAGCACAACAATACTTTACAGCACAGTAATTTCTTCATCGCAACAATAAGCATAATAACTAAGTTATCTATACGCAAAGCATTTCACTTTTGTTTATCATGAGGTAAGTACATTGGCTTCTGCTGAACTTAGCTTTTGGAGGACGATAACTACGACACTTCCCAGAGATTATCTTACAGCAAGACGCACATTTAGCGCTACAGGACACGTATTTGAGTGATTAATTTTGTACTTAAAACATTTATTTTTAAAGATTTTTGAATTACAAAGAAAGTTTTTCGTGATACATTTCATTCCATTGCTGTAATCTGTAACACCTGAGGGTATAATTATAATAAACCTCAGGGGGGTACACGCCTACTTTGTGTACCATGTGTTTGGCAAGCACAAGGAGCCCTAGCTAATATGGTATTTGCTTATACAATTTAACACATCGGTACCATATTTCTCTAACACATAAATTACACAGCTATCAGATCATTTAACAGAGAAACAAACATCTTTTTACTACGTCAGTGACACATGTTTACGTAATTACAGAATTGGATTATTTCACACTTAAGAAATTGTATTTTGTCTGTACTGTGTGAACTCTTCATATTTTTTCGGAACCATTGTGATACTATGGGAGCTTTGAATGATGTATTTGGTAAAGGAGCATGATTTTAAAGTACGTTTGAGGCAGATGACACTTTTGACATGAGCAGAGAATTTTCTTTAGGTTTTGAAACAATTGCAGAAAGCTACGACGTTTTTGAGATTTGACTGAGGTATTATGATGTTATTTTTACGACGACGATGTGTATTATGTTGTTGAAGTATGTTTATGTCAATAAGATGATGCTACCATATATGAGGAATGTGATTACGTGTTTATATGTATATGAATAATGAATAGAAGTTAGGGACTCTTGACTTGTGAAAAAGGATGTTGGAAACCAAGAATCGTACTTTAAGAGTTATGAAATGTGTGTGTAAATGCGTGAATGTATCACAATGCAAGCGAAAATTTTTTGGACACTGTCATATCAATAGCATTTTGTTTCTACACATTTGCAACGTAAATTCTCGACCTGTGAAATTTTGTATATGAGACTGTCACTGTAGCGGAAACCGCTGTCGTAAATATTTCCGTAAGAAAGTTAAGTGACCACCTGCACATAATGCGACGTGGGCACCCAGGTGTATCAGACACCTGGAGAACAAGCCTTTTCAGACGCTCAGGTAGAAAAGAAAGCCATTAGGATGTGCCAGAGGCACAGGTGGAAGAGAAGGACAAAGAGAGGCCTAGATCTCCGTTAATGACATTCCTTTGTAGAGGGCATCGCTAATGCGACACGCTCGTTACTTGAAAACATATGATTTTTGTAATGCGTTGTGGCCACACAGCTGTGTCAAACACCTGGAGAATAAGCCATTAGGATGTGCCTTTCATCACTAATGCGACACCCTCGTTACTTAAAAACATATGATTACTCGCACTTTGTGCTAATTACTGAAATGCTTATGAATTGATGGGAAATATTCGTACATCTGCACACCTGATTATGACAAGTGTCTTTTTACGAGAGTTGAGAGCAATTAACTTATGAAACGAAATGCCACATGACTATTGAATGATATTTTAATGCTTTGCTTTTCGTAGTTGCTTATTTCATTTGATATCTGGTTTCCAGCTGTGTTACAGCATTGCTTTGATAAAATAAAATGTATTTGCTAATGTGAACTCTTTCTGTCAGCAGATCTATTAAATAATTATTTTATGATCCACATTCTTTAAAAAAGGAGCACCTGGAAAGGAAAGAACAATAAGAAGGAACTAGTAACTGGACACATAGTTTTCTTTTCAAGTACATGGTAATATTTTTTTTACAATAAGTTGTTATGGTGCACCACTTTAATTACATAGACATTAAGATGTGAATATGCTTTTCCCTTGTCTGCATTGTTGTTTTTACTGTAATATTTTTTCTGCTTGCGTTATGTCATGTTTAGGTATAAGTTGCTGCTGTTTGCCAGGCATAGTGTTATTGAATTTGACTTTTGCTAATTTATGCTGCTAGCTTTGCCAATTTGCATTTTTTGTCATTTCTGTTTGTGTTGATTTGTTGTCATGCTGCATTGCCTCGTCCCTTGGTATATATATCTGAGCTCAGTAGATTTAAGTTAGCTTAAGAGGGGGTAGACTATATAAGGAACTAACTATGATGACTTGGAAGAAATGTATTGAGAAGCTATAAGAAAATAGTTTGGCCAAAAAAAAGTAGTGCACAGTGGAGAAAAACTATTTTTGAAAGAGGATGTGAACAGAATACAGAAAGCATGCTTGGATAGGATTTTTTTGGTGGAAACAAATGTTGAAATAAGACGAAAGATCTATCGAATGAAGTTGTGGGGTGGACTGCAGTACCAAATGTTACACTGAAAACAAACCCTGTCCTTTCCTTTTGTGTTATTCCGCTATATGTTTGTGTACCCTTGTGTATTTGTGTTTTTCCTGTCTTTATGTGTTTAGCTGATGAGAGCTATGCTGTAGAATTTTTCTAATACTCTGTTATTTTCTTTGTAAAGATGTTTAGACATTATTTATTCTGTTTTAATGCTCATGTGTGAAGTTGATGTTTCAAAAGTGATTCTGATCTTTTCTTTTTGTACTCATGTCATAATTCTTGTAACACTGATGTATATGTTTATTTCTATTGTTTTGTAAAGCCTGCACTACAAATGTTATCTGTATTGTTATGTTTTTAATGATGTATTTTGTATCTTTGTAATTGTATTCTTATGTTATATAATTGTAATTGGCGCCAGTTAATCAAATTAAGTAACTTGAAAGCATTCATTTCACTGCACACATTTCTGTTGGTCATAGTATATGGACAATATGTGAGAAATAGGGACTGATAGTGTTTGCACGTGTGTTACTAATTCAGCAAGGGACTGGATAACAGCATTGCTGGTTCTAAGGACAATTCCAAAAACTTTGTGAGTGCACAAGTGGTGGTTCATGGACTTGCTATATTGTCCGCAAGACTCTTCACTGGTGATTGTGCACCCGCACAGTCGCAACAGATGGCTGCTGGCCATCTCTACAAGGACTACAGTGGGTCTGCATCTCTGGTGGCCCACCAATACTCTCTACCAGGACTGCAGTGGGTCTGCTCTGTGATGACCTACCTACCAATACTCTTCAACACGTCGACTGACTCTGCTGTGGGTTTGCTCCATTGTGGCCCATTACCTGTCAGCATGTCAAGAGTCAGCACTTCTGTTGGAAGGACAACACTACTTCTTCAAGACTGCATGGAAATCCACTACTTCCGTGTGCATTGTCTTTTACTGCACAGACTTTGATAAAAGAAACGGCAGTTTTACTGTGATGAATGATCAGGACTGTCTTTATTGACTGTGAAAAAAAAATTTTAGCTGTTGACCAACATTGTATTAATAAGTGTGTGCATTTGATATCTTTCTTACTGTAATTATGAAAAAATTTTTCAAATCTGTATTGGCCACTGGCCAAAAACATTTGTAAAATTTTTTGTGGGGAGCATGGGGGCTATGTAAGTAGGCTGTTTATGTTTTCTTTATGTAAGTTTGCTGTTTAGATTTTTATATTGGTAATGCCACGTAGCGCTCTGTATGAAAATCACTGGCTGTGCTGTGTGCAGTATGTGGCTAGTTTGCATTGTTGCCTGCCATTGTTGTCATGAACTGCTATAGCTGGATGTGAACAGCAGATTGCGTTGCGCAGTTGGAGGGGAGCCGTCAGCAGTGGCGGATGTGAGGACAGAGATGGCGGAGTTTGAAATTTGTAAAAATTGATGTCATGAGCTGCTGTATATATTATGACTATTGATGACTATTAAGGTAAATACAGTGTTTGTTCTCTATTAATATCTTTCATTTGCTAACTATCCCTATCAGTAGTTAGTGCCTTCAGTAGTTTGAATCTTTTATTTAGCTGGCAGTAGTGGCACTCGCTGTATTGCAGTAGTTCGAGCAGCGAAGATTTTTGTGAGGTAAGTGATTTGTGAAAGGTATAGTTTAATGTTTGTCAGGGCCATTCTTTTGCAGGGATTTTTGATAGTCAGATTGCGTTGCGCTAAAATTATTGTGTGCCAGGTTAAGCACAGTCATGTATAAATTGTTCTAAGTGGACATTTCATATGTACAATTGTCATAAGGGGACGTTTCAGCATGTAGTTGTAGTAAGGATGTTTTCTGTTACTTTATTATCAGAAGAGAAGAACACGCTCTAGAAGTAATCGAACTGTGATGGATTATTGCCATAGGTTATTCCCAATAACGTGAAATCGTAAACTCTTATTGCTACTTGTATAGAAACACAGGTTGTGCAGTGCGTATATCAACAAACATTGCTGGCTTTTTTTCCACAACGGACTGAATTGCCACTTATTTCAAAATGTCTGCACATGGGGCTATTCCCGGTTGGTCCAGTTGTTAGTCTAACTGATGTTTTACTGTAAGTTCTAGTGAACATGTTTTCTTGTTTTCTTTTCAGATGGTTCGTACGTACAAAAGGAAATAAAAGAAGTGCTTCATGGTCCAAGGAAGATATAAAACAAGCAGTAACAAGTGCTATAGGCAGCTCCCCTGGATAAAGTGCCAGCAATGTGCTGCAGGGTTTCACGAAAAGTGTGTGGGCACAAAAGGACGAAAAATATTTACTTGCAAATGCTTGTGGTTTTGACACTGAAATACATTGTTCGGAATAGCCTCTTGACTGGGTGGAATAGCTCCATCATTTTTATATATTGTGGTTTCTGCCTTCTTTAGATGTTTGTTTATACTTCGTTCGTGCACAGGAATTTCGACTTTTTACACAGGCTTGACGTTAATAAAATCTACAAACTGCAGAAATGAATTCCTGATTGGAAATGGAGCAAAAAAGGTCCTACGAACTTGTGTCCGTAAATGCGTCATTGCCACGTTGGATGGTGCTGAAGAATGACAATTCCTCTGACCACGTGACGGATGTGCCTTGTGTGTTGCAGGCTGTGTGATTGGCACAGGGTACTGAAGTAGCAGTACAATCCGATAATCATGTCGGGAACAAGCCAGTAGGCTGTTTGTGTACGACCAAGCAGATGAAAACAGTGGAGAGGCAGCACGGCTATACAAAACAATTACACCCTCATAGACACCAACTACATCACACAAAATTTCAAACCCTTCTTGGGCGTCTGTGAGGTCATGGTTCCCTTGAGGCAGACAAAATTGCAGGAGGCGAAGGACTGTGCGTGCCCCAAAATTGGACTACCATGTTCTACAGGATATTGAGATGAACCCATGATCACACAAACGCCCAGAAAGGGCTTGAGATGTTGTGTGATGTCGTTGGTGTCTGAGAAGGAGCCTGTTGTAGTATGGGGGGGGGGGGGGGGCTGCCTCTCGACCGTTTCCATTTGCTTGAACGTGCGCAAACACCATTTCGGCTTCTTCCCGATATGAATATCGGGCCATTCTGCTTCTTGCAGTAAACTGCGTCAACCACACAGTCTGCAACACACAAGGAACACATGGCACGTGGCCAGAGGAATTCGTCACTGCCGTCTACTGTGGCAACGATGCATTTACAGACACATGCTTATAGAACCGTTTAACCTCCATTTTCAGTCAGGAATTCGTTCTTGCAGTTAGTCGGTTTATTAATGTCCGCCCTTTATAGCCCCTACTGGAATGTACTCCTACTGGCCATTAAAATTGCTACACCAAGACGAACTGCAGATGATAAACGGGTATTCATTGGAGAAATATATTATACTAGAACTGACATGTGAATACATTATCAAGCAATTTGAGTGCATAGATCCTGAGAAATCAGTACCCAGAACAACCACCTCTGGCCGTAATAGCGGCCTTGATACGCCTGGGCATTGAGTCAAACAGAGCTTGGATGGCGTGTACAGGTACAGCTGGCCATGCAGCTTCAACACGATACCACAGTTCATCAAGAGTAGTGACTAGCGTATTGTGACGAGCCAGTTGCTCGTCCACCATTGACCAGACGTTTTCAACTGGTGAGAGATCTAGAGAATGTGCTGGCCAAGGCAGCAGTCGAACATTTTCTGTATCCAGAAAGGCCCGTACAGGACCTGCAACATGCGGTCGTGCATTATCCTGCTGAAATTTAGGGTTTCGCAGGGATCGAATGAAGGGTAGAGCCACGGGTCGTAACACATCTGAAATGTAACGTTCACTGTTCAAAGTGCCGTCAATGCGAACAAGAGGTGACCGAGATGTGTAACCAATGGCACCCCATACCATCACGCCGGGTGATACGTCAGTATGGCGATGACGAATACACGCTTCCAATGTGTGTTTACCGCGATGTCGCCAAACACAGATGCCACCATCATGATGCCGTAAACAGAACCTGAATTCATCCGAAAAAATTACGTTTTGCCATTCGTGAACCCAGGTTCGTCGTCGAGTACACCATCGCAGGCGCTCCTGTCTGTAATGCAGCGTCAAGGGTAACCGCAGCCACGGTCTCCGAGCTGATAGTCCATGCTGTTGCAAAGGTCGTCGAACTGTTCGTGCAGATGATTCTTGTCTCGCAAAAGTCCTCATCTGTTGACTCAGGGATCGAGACGTGGCTGCACGATCTGTTACAGCCATGCAGATAAGATGCCTGTCATCTCGACTGCTAGTGATACGAAGCCATTGGGGTCCAGCACGGCGTTCCGTATTACCCTCCTGAACCCAACCAATTCCATATTCTGCTAACAGTCATTGGGTCTTGTGGTGTGCGTACTGTAAGACCTTCGGTACACACACCATCAGATTATTTGACTTGTTGCTCTAACGAAATAGGTGAGTGTCAGCAATATGTCTCGTGGTCTTATCGTGGTGTGTTTTATCTTCAGCCGTAGGTCAGACAATAGAAATGCCACTTGCACGCTTACAGTAGCAGATTGACGGTGACCAACTTTAAACAGAACTTGATTAATTTTTACACACATTTATTAAAATAATAAAAAGCATAGACATTACGTAACTTGATTCTGGATGCTATGTACAATTGCCAATCTGAAGTTCCTTTGGTCTCGGTACGTTAATGTTATTCTCACATATCTCTGATACTTGACAAAGAGTCTATTCATTTATCTTCATGGCTATGTACAGGAATATGGTAATCTTATTCGGCACAGACTGAAACTTGACTATAGACTGGTGCAGACAAATGCAGACTGGTACAGACTGGTGCAGACAAATGCAGACTGACTATTCGGAGTTCTGTACACTCATTATAATACCTCGCGCGTTCATGTATCACTGAGCGAGTGTGATCCGCGAGGAGAAAAGGTTCTACGTTAGCAGCAATCTCATTGGCTGCGTTACATATTAATACGCGGATCGTCGGAAGCAGAATTTGGTCCGTTTCTTAGGCAGCTCCATCTCGTAGTGCGGAGACGGACGAGCGCTGCGCCTGCGCTGTTGTGCTTAGCGGGGCGCGCTCTAGTGGGAAAGTTGTGTACGCGCTGACTATGCGGAACTATGAACACAACAGATCTCGACCAACGTAAGCAGCAATGCCGCGATACGGTAAACCGCAATCGCGATAGGCTACAATCCGACCTTTAGCAAAGTCGGAAACGTGATGGTACGCATTTCTTCTCCTTACACGAGGCTTCACAACAACGTTTCACCAGGCAACGCCGGTCAACTGCTGTTGGTGTATGAGAAATCGGTTGGAAACTTTCCTCATGTCAGCACTTTGTAGGTGTCGCCACTGGCGCCAACCTTGTGTGAATGCTCTGAAAAGCTAATCGTTTGCATATCACAGTATCTTCTTCCTATCGGTTAAATTTCGCGTCTGTAGCACGTCATCTTCGAGGTGTAGCAATTTTAATGACCAGTAGTGTATTCACAATTCCATAATTGTATGGTTCTGAGCACTATGGGACTTAACATCTATGGCCATCAGTCCCCTAGAACTTAGAACTACTTAAACCTAACTAACCTAAGGACATCACACAACACCCAGTCATCACGAGGCAGAGAAAATCCCTGACCCCGCCGGGAATCGAACCCGGGAACCCGGGCGTGGGAAGTGAGAAACGCTACCGCACGACCACGAGCTGCGGACCATAATTGTAAGACTTGATAGATTTTTTTCCAGAGTTTAAGGTCATATTATGTAGGCTTACAGTTGGAAGGAGCGGAATAGCCCCGCTGTACGCTGTGTGAGTGTTAACGTGTATCGGATTCTGCCTATAACAGCGCGCGACGATTCACATTAAGTTTTGCCCTCAGATGGTGACCGTGCCAGGACTGCAGCTGCTGTGCGTATGAAGAGACATCGGCATGCACAGTGCGGAGTGCTGCGCCGCGCTGCAGTATCGATTCGTGACGCCTCGATACGGCGCCGGCCGAACTGGCGTGCGCCGGCCACGCCTTCGCGTCCCGGAACGCGGCCGCCACTCCGCGTGTCCTGCGCGTGCGCACGCACCAGCGTAACCTCGACCCTGACCTGGGCGCGCGTCGCCCGCTTCGCCGGGTCGGAGGCTCGCCGTACGCCCATCGAGCGGCGCCGAGTGCCCGCCTCCGTAGCGGTCGCCGCCGCGACAGGCTGGAGAGTGGCAGCCGCGCCGCCTGCCGCTGCGACGTCCGCCGTTACGACTGTGGCGCAGCGGGTGACAAGCGCTGACAAAAGCACCCGCATCCTGCGCTGTGCAAATAATAGTCATAATGGAACAGTTACACTGCTCAGGAACGTATTTAATTACTTTACCCATTTTTATTTTCTTATGTCTTCAGTCTTTTGTCTGGTTACATACGGCCCGTCACGAATTCCTCTACTCAACTCTACTCTTACTCTTCATCCTAAAGTAGCATTTCCTCAGTTATTTGTTGGATATATTTCAGTATCTGTCTCCAGGCGATCATCATAGGCCGCACCACCCGCTCCTTCCGCCTCCATGATTTCTACCTCACCACTTATGGCTGTCCTAACCGCCTCACTCCTACCCTCAAATACCTTGGCCTCACCCTCGACCGCCACCTCACCTGGACTCCCCATCTCCTTACCATCCAAAACAAAGCTCACAACCGCCTCCACCTCCTGAAACTCCTGTCCGGCCGAACGTGAGGTCTGCATCCTTCCATCAAACTTCACACCTACAAATTCTTGATCCGCCCCATCCTCTGTTATGCCAGCGTAGCTTGGATTTCCGCCCCTCCCCGGTTCTATAAAGCTCTCCAAATCCTCGAACGCCATGCGCTCCGCCTCGCCTTCCGCATCCGCCTTCCGTCCCCCACGCGCATCCTCTACGACCTCATCCCCTTCCCCCACCTTCTCCTTTTCCTTGAGCACATCCGCACACTATATATTGTCTGCCGCCTTGATCCCCCTCACCCCCTGGTGTCTCCCTTCCTCTCCACCCCCTACCAGCTGCCGCGCCTTTACTGTTGTGTCCCACCCTCTCTCCATCTCCACACCCTCCATCTCCTTTCCCAACGCAACTTCCACCATCTACCCCTCCCAGATTATGAGCTTCGCCCTGACATCTACCCTTCCCACCAACTCTTACCCCATCTTCCTGCCTCCTCATCAGGGCTCCCTCTCCTCCCCCTCTCTCCTCCTGAGCGGCTTCCCCCTCCTCCTCCCCCTCCCTCTCTTTTCCCCCTTTCAGTGTCTCTGCACTCCCTCCTGCCTCATCTTTCCTCTTCATCTCTCACCCCACGTGTCTCCTGCTTCTCCGTGTACCCGCTGACGCCCCTACTCTCTACATCCCGCCGCTTCCCCTGCTGCCCCTTGCTCTCCCCTCCTTTTCCATCCTCTCTGACCGTTCCCTCGGCAGTCCCCACCTGGCAGTTTTATTCTTCGTCGTGTGTGCTACAAGTGGGTTTCAAGTATGTTGCTCTGGAGTGTTTTTAATACTGTGGCCGACTTTTAACCAGTGCATGTCCATTCAGTGTCTTCTCTGTGTTTTAAGAATCGCCAACTGTTTTTTTTAACTTTCTGGTGACTTTTTTAACTGTCCCCCATGAACGTCTCCATGTCAGCCTATTTTTAAGTCCATTTTCTCCCTTTACTCTGTTTAATGTTCCCCTATTTTATCGCCTTCGGTATGTAGCATTTTATTCTTATTTTAGTTGTCGTGTCACTCGACTAAAGAGCGGCGGATTGTGCCGCTGACAGCCCTCCCCTAGCTATATGAGGCAGGGGAATGAAATCGCAATAAAGAAAAAAAAGAGTATCTCTCTCCCCTATGGTTTCTACCCTCTACACCTCCCTCAAGTACCATTCAAGTTATTTATTTGTGTCTTACACAAGTCCTATCATCCTGTCCTTTCCTCTCATTAATTTTCCTTTTCCTCGCGTTTTCTGCGGAGAAACTCGTTTCTTTGTTGTCACTCCATCGACCAGGTGTATCGGTATGAAATGAGCATTTTTTTTGTGAAAA
Organism: Schistocerca cancellata; assembly: GCF_023864275.1. NCBI lineage: Eukaryota > Metazoa > Arthropoda > Insecta > Orthoptera > Acrididae > Schistocerca > Schistocerca cancellata. The sequence goes on along the minus strand of NC_064627.1, from coordinate 775,948,228 downwards.
CGAAACACTAATTTTGAATTGAAAAATAAAAACATTTTATTCAAAGTACTGACCATTGCTTTCCATACATTTTGACCACCTTTCTGGCAATTTGCGGACACCACGCCAATACAAATGTTCGTCTTTTGAAGCAAACCATTCAGACACCCAATTATCGACTTCTTCGTAGGAATCGAAGTGTTCCTCATCCAATGGGTGTCCCATTGATGAAAACAAATGGTAGTCGGAAGGAGCCAAATTTCGAGCATTTGTAACCATTTTTCACTGGCGAACACTATTTCTTGGTCGACGAATCCTATGAAACTTGTTTTCATTATCAAGTGCAATGTCGGTTCTTTTTATCTGGTGCCTTTACAATACCTAAAGCGAAACTGATCGTCATGTAACAGATCCTGATTTTTCTTTTGGCCATATGGGCACTAGAAAATGTTGCACTCCATTACAAACTGTGCAAGCGTTCGTGTATGAAACAAAGAATAATATTGTGAAGGACATGATTAACAAATTGTCATTTGTGTTGACAGGAAACTCTCTGTAAATTTAAAACACCATCTAGTTCTCCTTTTTTTCTGCAGAGAGTATGCCTAAACCACATTGACCCTCCTGACTGCTCATAACGGCCTTTTCTAACAACAGGCAGTCGCTGTAGCATAAACTGCGCAGTGTCCTGGATCTAGCAGACTCAAGTGTATACACATCTGTGCAGGCCGATTAACAGTTGACAGCCCAGAACACTGCCTGCGACACTTGAGAGGAGAGCGGGTAAAACCTCTTTGCCCTTACTCGTTTACAACCCGTGGCAGCCTAAGCTCTGTGTTACTGCTTGTCCGAAAAATGTTGGCTTGACAATTGGATTCACTCTCAGCTTTATTGTGTTGTGATGTCTTTCGTCATCCGCGGCTATTGTCTTAATTTTTGTCTGACTTATTTACACCACCGATGTCATGAGTTAAAGTCCGAGTGAAACGTGATGGAAGACGTTACATCTCCACTGCAAGCAATGACTTGATGAGACAACCTTAACATTTGCGGTGTTTTAAATTAATAAAATGAAACATGCATCGTCGCGAAAAAACACATTTCGCAATTTATAGACTGTTCAAGTATTAATAAACTATTTCTATAGCCGCTTCTGATACCATGTACAGGGAGGCCGAGCGCAGACTCCTGCGTGAGTTCAGGATGGCTGCTGGAAACCTGTGAGGCTTCATCGACGTTGTTGTTGCTGTTGTTGTTGTTGTTGTTGTTCTTGTTGTGGTCTTCAGTCCTGAGACTGGTTTGATGCAGCTCTCCATGCTACTCTATCCTGTGCAAGCTGCTTCATCTCTCAGTACGTACTGCAGCCAACTACCTTCTGAATCTGCTTAGTGTATTCATCTCTTGGACTCCCCCTACGATTTTTACCCTCCACGCTGCCCTCCAATACTAAATTGGTGATCCCTTGCTGCCTCAGAACATGTCCTACCAACCGATTCCTTCTTCTAGTCAAGTTGTGCCACAAACTCCTCTTCTCCCCAATTCTATTCAGTACCTCCTCATTAGTTATGTGATCTACCCATCTAATCTTCAGCATTATTGTGTAGCACCACATTCCAAAAGCTTCTATTTCTTCTTGTCCAAACAATTTATTGTCCACGTTTCAGTTCCATACATGGCTACACACCATACAAATACTTTCAGAAACGACTTTCTGACACTTAAATCTATACTCGATGTTAACAAATTTCTCTTCTTCAGAAACGCTTTCCTTGCCATTGCCAGTCTACATTTTATATCCTCTCTACTCCGACCATCATCACTTATTTTGCTCCCCAAATAGCAAAACTCCTTTACTACTTTAAGTGTCTCATTTCCTAATCTAATTCCCTCAGCATCCCCCGACTTAATTCGACTACATTCCATTATCCTCATTTTTCTTTTGTTGATGCCTTCGACGTTAGTAAAACATTATTACAGTTCAGTAATTTATTTATTGTTTTTACAATCCGTTGTTATTCCGTACAAGCCTCGGCTGATAGGAGGCTTGTATTTCGTACGTCGTTCAGCTGCGTGTTGGATTCTAGTTGACGTCTGTTTAGCCATTTCAGCGTCTGCACGCCCAGGCGATAGAATTAGCGACCCTCAAGTCGTGGCGGGTTGCCGCTTGGCAGGCGGCGGCCGTGCCCAGCACGTTAAGTTCAGTCTCAGACACTTGATGACCCATTAGCGATGTACCTGTTGCCGGTAGTCGTGTAGTCTCCTCCCTATGGCCTGGTAAGTTTCAGCACCCGAAGGCAACTGGGAGTTGAACCGGGACGTTGATTTCAAGAGGTCCTATTGCTCGCTTCTGTGTTGAAGTTCAGTGCTGGCAGCACCTTTCGATGCCGTGTTATCGGAAGATAGTCAATTCTTTCATCAGTAGGTTGTAGGCGACGAGCAGCGCGAAGATCATCAGGTGAAGACCATCACCTCGAGTACATCTTCGGCCAGTTCATAGAATGTGCTGAAGCATCTAGGACATAGATCTACTAGAGTATCGTAATCATAGAGTCGAGTACTATCATTGTGAATGCCATCGATACAAATGATCAGCTGACGAGAACAGAAAAACTGGAGTATTTGAAGGGAGCCGGCCGCGGTGGTCTAGCGGTTCTAGGCGCTCAGTCCGGAGCCGCGCGATTGCTACGGTCGCAGGTTCGAATCCTGCCTCTGGCATGGATGTGTGTGATGTCCTTAGGTTAGTTAGGTTTAAGTAGTTCTAAGTTCTAGGGGACTGATGACTATAGATGTTAAGTCCCATAGTGCTCAGAGCCATTTGAACCATTTGAAGGGAGCTATGACGTGTTGGTCAGTTAGTAATGACCACACGCGTCCTCCATATTCTGCCCTGTTCACATAAAAGGTGGTTAACTGCTGTGTAAGGTCCTCGCTACGTGTCCTTGAATAAGAGATACAGATTTTTGTACCATGTCTTACGAGATAATGAATATGCTCGTCCCTCTTCCCCTGTTTTGTTATTGCTCTCTTCCTTCTGCTGGAAGCCTTTTTCCTCACTCGGTGGACGGTATCGTAATATGTCGAGGGCCTAACGCATTTACGATATACTGGTACGCTCCCAGATTCAAGCCTCTGTCTCTCGCATAACTTGATATTTCCTGTGGCAATGAGAATGAGGTTTGATAAAAAAAATTATAATTTCCCGCTCGTTACTATTCTGTGCCGTAGCACACGGATGCAGAAATGAAGAAATTTGCTTTGGAAGTATCGACATCCTGCGCGAATCCAAGACAAGGGTCATGGGGGTCAAAGAATAGTTTAAAAAATTACACTCCTGGAAATGGAAAAAAGAACACATTGACACCGGTGTGTCAGACCCACCATACTTGCTCCGGACACTGCGAGAGGGCTGTACAAGCAATGATCACACGCACGGCACAGCGGACACACCAGGAACCGCGGTGTTGGCCGTCGAATGGCGCTAGCTGCGCAGCATTTGTGCACCGCCGCCGTCAGTGTCAGCCAGTTTGCCGTGGCATACGGAGCTCCATCGCAGTCTTTAACACTGGTAGCATGCCGCGACAGCGTGGACGTGAACCGTATGTGCAGTTGACGGACTTTGAGCGAGGGCGTATAGTGGGCATGCGGGAGGCCGGGTGGACGTACCGCCGAATTGCTCAACACGTGGGGCGTGAGGTCTCCACAGTACATCGATGTTGTCGCCAGTGGTCGGCGGAAGGTGCACGTGCCCGTCGACCTGGGACCGGACCGCAGCGACGCCCGTAGGATCCTACGCAGTGCCGTAGGGGACCGCACCGCCACTTCCCAGCAAATTAGGGACACTGTTGCTCCTGGGGTATCGGCGAGGACCATTCGCAACCGTCTCCATGAAGCTGGGCTACGGTCCCGCACACCGTTAGGCCGTCTTCCGCTCACGCCCCAACATCGTGCAGCCCGCCTCCAGTGGTGTCGCGACAGGCGTGAATGGAGGGACGAATGGAGACGTGTCGTCTTCAGCGATGAGAGTCGCTTCTGCCTTGGTGCCAATGATAGTCGTATGCGTGTTTGGCGCCGTGCAGGTGAGCGCCACAATCAGGACTGCATACGACCGAGGCACACAGGGCCAACACCCGGCATCATGGTGTGGGGAGCGATCTCGTACACTGGCCGTACACCACTGGTGATCGTCGAGGGGACACTGAATAGTGCACGGTACATCCAAACCGTCATCGAACCCATCGTTCTACCATTCCTAGACCGGCAAGGGAACTTGCTGTTCCAACAGGACAATGCACGTCCGCATGTATCCCGTGCCACCCAACGTGCTCTAGAAGGTGTAAGTCAACTACCCTGGCCAGCAAGATCTCCGGATCTGTCCCCCATTGAGCATGTTTGGGACTGGATGAAGCGTCGTCTCACGCGGTCTGCACGTCCAGCACGAACGCTGGTCCAACTGAGGCGCCAGGTGGAAATGGCATGGCAAGCCGTTCCACAGGACTACATCCAGCATCTCTACGATCGTCTCCATGAGAGAATAGCAGCCTGCATTGCTGCGAAAGTTGGATATACACTGTACTAGTGCCGACATTGTGCATGCTCTGTTGCCTGTGTCTATGTGCCTGTGGTTCTGTCAGTGTGATCATGTGATGTATCTGACCCCAGGAATGTGTCAATAAAGTTTCCCCTTCCTGGGACAATGAATTCACGGTGTTCTTATTTCAATTTCCAGGAGTGTATATATTTACATGAGTCAGTTTTTTAACTTTGTAGTGAATTTAAAGAGAATAATATATCATGAAATCTAAGCACTTCGTCTTGAGGTCACAAGTGGCCCGCCGAGACCGTCCGACCGCCGTGGCATCCTCAGATAAGGATGTGGATAGGAAGGGCGTGTGGTCAGCACACCGCTCTCACGGTCGTTATGACGGTTTTCTTTGACCGGAGCCGCTACTATCCGGTCGAGTATCTCCTCAAATGGCACCACAAGGCTGGGTACACCCCGAAAAATGGCAACAGCGCATGGCGGCAAGAATGGCCACCCATCAAAGTGCCGGCCACACCCGACAGCGCTTAGCGTCGGTGGTCTGACCGGGACCGATGTATCCACTGCGGGAAGGCCATTGCCACCCATGAAATCTGAGAGTCTGCAAAATGGCAAGGAAACCTAGTTTTTAGTTACTAGCCTGCCGCTAGCCCCCGTAGATGGTTTTAAGGCTGAGCGGTTGCGGAAAACGCTCTAGTCAGCTAGTGATGTCCATTCACAGGTTGGCTGTATCTGCTGCTCACGCCAAACCCTACATGGTCCGGAGTCCAACAAAGTTGTGGAACGCAAGACAGAAAGAACGAACTTTCACTCAGAGAAAATATCATAACGATCCAACAACGTAGGCAGAAGCCAACGAAACAAACAGCACTCTCCCAGTTTTACAGGCTTACTTCGCCATCGTCTGCAGACTTGGTGTTACCTTCATAATTGTAAGTCACATGCGGAGTGCATGTTGAGTGCACATTTGGATTTTATACCGCGTAATTTATGAAGTCGTCATTGTTCTGGAAGTGTGTTACTATCAGGGTTTGTAAATCATCGCATTACACAATTATTTCTCCATTTTCCAAACGAAAATATTTCTCAGAAATACAAAATCTTTGAAGGTATGCTATGCGATCAGTGATGTAAATTATTGTTATATTATTGTTATATTATTGTTAAATTATTGTTACTATTGTTATTATCCTACTCATGTGTTTGTTATTATTTGTGACAGGGGCGGAGAGGTGGGAGGGGGGGGGGGTGTACAGTCACAGTGAACATGGATAATTTACAGGGATAGTAGCTTACATATAGAGGAACAACAATAAGCTCCGAGCTCTTTCTTATTTCGCTCGGTTCCAGACCGAAGCGCCTAGAACCGCTCAGCCACACCGGCCGGCCTTACGTACTTCTAAGTTCTAGGGAACTGATGACCTCAGATGTTAAGTCCCATAGTGCTCAGAGCCATTTGAACCATTTGAACAGCGCATGGGAAAAACGAACACTTAAATCTCCCTCTGCGAGTTCTGATTTCTTTGATTTTATTGTGATGATGATCATTCCTCTCTATGCAGGTCGGCGCCAACAAAATATTTTCACACTCTGAGGAGAAAGTTTGTGATTTAAATTTCATGAGAAGATTCTGCCGCATCGAAAAACGCCTTTGTTTTCATGACTGCCATCCCAATTCACATATCATATCCGTGACGCTCTCTCCCCTACTTCGCTATAGTACAAAATGAGTTGCCCTTCTTTAATCGTTTTCGATGTCCTCCGCTCATCCCACACCGCAAAGCAAAACTCCAGAAGAGTAGTCACAAGCCTAGTGTAGACAGGCGGTTTAGTAGACATGTCATTTTCCCATTGTTCTTCCAATAAATTGTTGTATTTGGTTTGGTTTACTCACAACATTATCTATGTGATCGTCCCAACTTAAATTTTCCGTAACTGTAAACCCTAAGTATTTACTAGAATTTACAGCCTTTCGATTAGTGTGATTTATCGTGTACCCAAAATTCAGCGGAATCCTTTTGGTACTAACATGGATGACTTCACACTTTTCATCATTTAGAGTCAATTTTCACTTTTCACACCACACAGATGTTTTGTATAACCGTTTTGCAATTTGTTTGGATCATCTGATGACTTCATAAGACGGTAAATGACAGCATCATCTACAAACAGTGTAAGAGTGCTATTTAGATTGTCTCCTAAATCGTTCATGTAGATTAGAAACAGCAGAACGCCTACAACACTGCCTTGGGGAACGCCGGGCATTACTTCTATTTTACTCGATGACTTTCAATCAGTTACTACGAACTGTAAAATCACGAATCCAGTTGCACAATTGAGATAATAGTTTATAGGCATGCAATTTGATTAGAAGTCACTTGTGACGTACGGTGTCAAAAGCTTTCTGGAAATCTAAAAATATGGACGCAATCTGACGTCCCCTGTAGATAGCACAAGTTACTTTGTGAGAATAAAGAGCTAATTGTGTTTGAAAAGGAAGATGGTTTCTGAATCCGTGTTGGCTGTTTGTCAATAAATCGTTTTCTTCGAAATAACTCATAATGTTGGAACACAGTACATGGTATAGAATCCTACAGCAAATCGACGTAAGCTACTTTCCAGTCTTCAGGTACAGACTATGACTGCTAAATATGGAGCTGTCGTATCAGTATAATATCAAGGGAACCTGGCTGGTATACAATCAGGATAGGAGGCCTTGCCTTTATTATTTGATTTAATCTGAGTTGCTACACCGAGGATATCGGCTTCTAAGTTACTCATGTTAGCAGGTGTTCTTGCTTAGAAATGTGGAAATATACTTCGTCTTCTCTAGTGAAGGAATTGCGGAAAGCCGTTATCAGTACTACTGCTGTAGTGGCACTGTCAGCAGTAACATCACCATTGTTATCGCACAGTGAAGGTACTGGTTGTGTCTTTCCGCTGGTGTACTTTACATACGACCAGATCATCTTTGGATTTTTGCTAGACTTCGAGAGAGAGTTTCGTTGTGCAAAAATTTTTAAAAGCACCTCACGTTGTAGTTCGCTCTAGATTTCGAGCTTCTGTAAAACTTCGCCAAGCTTGAAGGTTTTGCGTTCTTTTAAATTTGGCAAGATTTTTTCCTTGCTTTTGCAATACTGTTCTGACCCGTTTAGTGTATGATGGCAGATCAGTACCATCTGTTACTAATTTATGTGATACATGTCTCTCAATATTCGTCGATACTATTGCTTTGAATTTAAACCATCGATGTCAAATGGAGAAACTGAAGTAAACAGCACTGAATGAATTGCGTTTAACGTGTCTTTCGCTGCTCTAACTGTGTTAGAATGTAATTTTGTGGTCTGTTATTCAGATAATGTGTGTTATTTGGATAATTTTAGTTCCGTTGATATATCATTAAGGCTTGGCGTGCTCCTCACATGATCTTCCAGATATACATGCTTAATGATTCCCTTCTCCTGAAACCTTCGTGATATGTGACTGTAACATACTGCAATGAAAAGTTGCATCTCATCACAGATGGTACAGTAACTAACAGCTGGGACTAAATTGTCGAACCACTAGAAAATTTCTGAAAAGTCGTATAGTTCAAAGTTAAATCACAGACACAGATAGTGAATAATTAAAGTGGTGACACTTTTATAGATATGGAAGATAAGGTGTACATGGCTGTTCGACGAATAAAGAGAGGGTAATTACCTGCCAATAATGAGAAATTATTAATACTGGTGTAAAAGTACTGCAAAAGGAAACTTCAAAATTGTTTACAGATTATTTGGTACTGAGGACAAAGCCTCAAAAGCGAAAGAGTGTTGTAAATATTCTTCTTCACAAGAAAGGAGACAGGCAAGACATAAAAGAAAACCCGGACAGGTGCGAGTTTGCTCGCCGACGGTTCCGTATATAGATAGTTCATCCATAACGAGAATCGAGAATTTAGACAGATTTTGCCTGTTATCGATATCAGTACAGGCTAAACATCAAAATATGTGACGTTAATTGCTGTAGCCTTTGATTGCATTGACTTAAGATGCTAAATGTTTTTTTTCATCATAAAGGGACCTTAGAGTTTAGAATGTGACATAAATTTCAACTTCATACGTCTACCCATACCTGAGAACAAGTGTTTTTAACAGTCGGATTGACAGAGGGGCAGAAGGACAGGCAGACAGACAGACATCCTATAAGGGTTCAGACTTTATCGACTGAGGTACGGAACTGTGGACTTAGCAGTCTTCTTTCAATAATGTATAAAATGTATATGGACACCAACAAAATGAAAAACGCTGGGTTTTAATCAGACGAAGAAACAAGCTAGCTCTGCAGATTGATGTAACATAGGGTGGGCAAAATGAAACTGACTCTGGATAACATTTCACACTCCTTGTAGACAGGTAACCCAACTTACATCATCCCAAACTGGGCCAGATGATGTAAGCTGGACTGCCTACCTTAAGGAGCATGAAATATTTTCTGGGGCCAGTTTCATGTTCCCCACCCTGTGGAATGTACCGCTTTCAAGTTTGAAACTGAAGAATATATACATGAATGCTACAGGTTCCATTTGACTTGATCAGGAATGTAGGAAATTCAGAAGTGAAAGAAAGGAAGAGAGTGGCGAAAGGAATAGCGGAGGGGGGGGGGGGGGGGAGGGGGAGTAAAGTGGTCAGTGCGTTTTTTACCCGGAACAGTGCTGCTGCCTGCTCCTAACATACGCCATCTTTGTCATTAGTCTGACAGAGGTATTTTAGTAAAAGCTTTTCCAATTTTCGATTGGCCGATGTAAGATAACTCATTAATATTCGCTTTATTACCTCAATTAGAAGCAAATACCTTTTACACATCAGTGGCTAGATGATCTTTCTTTCGGTTTCATAGTTTCATCAGTGAACCACTAATGGCGACATGGTGTCCGATCGGGAAAAGTGGCCACACAACTCGTCGAGAGAAGTAGCGAAGGTGTTCACCTGTATAAGAGTTAGTTACTTCCATATATCACGCATAATGGTACAGATCAGACTGACTTCGAAACATTTTTATATAGAAAGTTGTCATCCACCATTCTATTCCTTTGTGACTATTTTGAATTAATTCGTTTATATAATTTAAAACGATTCGTCTATCACAGAAGTACTACTGAAAACCGTCTACTTTAGTCGCTTGGTATTGTTTCAGGTACTAGGACATCAAGATGCTTAGAATATGTGGCCAGAAATGAGAACAACAAACAGCGGATGGCGTTGCGATGGCACTAGTCACATTACATCTCTAGGAAGGAAAAGTGGCCACTATGTAATCCTTCAGCAAATGTATTTAGTTCCAATATATAATTATTTTTCCTCTAAAACATTTATATACCTTATAATGCGAATATTCAAAATGTCTAACCGGCAAGCTTCTACTTACACGCAGGGTTTGGTGAAAATTAAATTTCTCTTATAGTGGGCACTTTACCCCACCCTACTCTACGTATGAATCGAACATATCTGAACTTTACAACTCGGATGACACAGTGCTGCTTGCCTCAGTTTCTGATGTAAACTTTAAAGACAAATGTCAGTATTTAATAGAATAGGTTTGAAAGCAGGTCTGACATCAATTACTATTTGACTAAAATAATATGTAATCGACAAACTTAACAAAAACTAATAAAAATTACCAATGGAGTATTGCAAATAGTGAATGCCTTTTCACATTTTGGCACAGCTGGAGATACTGAAGGATAGACAGCAGGAAAAATAAAAATAAGTGTAAAAAAAGCTCTCAACTCTTTAGGAATACTGAATAGGGAGTTACAAATTAAGCTTCCCGCTTGTCTGAAAAGTAATCTTACATTGTGCGTGTGGTACTAATTTTCATTTACGTAAGTGAGGGATGGTCTTCTAATGAGAAAATCATTCAAAATATCAAGGTTACTGAGGCACAAATGGAGATATAAGTGTTGGAAATTACCGGCAGAGAAAGGAAGGTACACTAGCAGATTAGGGAACAGACTTGTGTGACAGAAGTAATTACGATCGATAAACATGAATTGGAGGTGGACAGGACATCAAGCCAGGACAATGGCAGGTCTCTGACGTACTCCAAGAGAATGGGAAAGGTCGAGACAATGACGTTACGGTAGAACGGTAGAGGCCATTACAAAACATGCAGAAGTTGCATGGATCCGCATCACTAAATATCGGGAAGGATGGGTCATATTACGATGAACTGTGTATATATTTGAGGAGCACTCGTGAGTCGTGGTAATTTTTTGAACTAAGAAAACATAATTCTCGACGTAATTAATGCCTGTGAAGTCCAGACTAAAAGCAGCTGTAGGAATAAAGTCGCAGGCGGCCTCATGCAAGAGAAAATACAACATCCAATGAAGAAGAAAACTAATAGCTGCAGCGTTATAGGATGAAGTGAGCTACTCTAAGGCTACAAGAAGATAGCGTCGAAGACCAACTACAACACTGTACGAAAATGTGATTCTTGAATTCGCTTAACATATCTATTCAACTGTGAATTTTCTAATGGTGTATTTTGTATTACTGAATTGGGGACAAAGAAACGACGGAGAGGCTTCGTCCCGCCGTAGCCCTCAGTGGTTGACAACCCCACAACAAGCCACAGCAGTCCACCCATCCCACCATCGCCCCACACCGAACCCAGGGTTATTGTGCGGTTCGGCCTCCAGTGGTCCCTCCCCCACCCTCCCCCCGGGAAACGTCTCATACCACCATACCAGACGATTGTAACCCCAACAGTAAAGTAATACGGTGCACACGTACGTGGAGACAGTTTTTGCGCAGCAATCGCTGACATAGTGTAACTGAAGCGGAATAAGGGGAACCAGCCCGCATTCGCCGAAGAAGATGGAAAACCGCCTTAAATACCGTCCACAGGCTGGCCGGCACACCGGACGTCGACACTAATCCACCGGGTGGATTCGTGCTGGGGACCGGCACGCTTTCCCGCTCGGGAAGCAGCGCGCTAGACCGCACAGCCAGCTGGCTGGGCACGCTTCTAATGGTACATGCGGTGTGCTGTATTGTTAATTGTGTAGCCAGAAGCCTCTATTGTGTGATCAACACTTGTTAGAATAATTTGGTATAGGGTTATTTGTAACTACCTCCAGGGTTTTAAAAAACTGTGCTAAAACTACAAGACATAGAGACAAGTGATACATTTTAGTGGACAGAGTACATACAAAATTTCCATTTGTAATACGTGCACCATTAGGACCCGCCAGGTAAGTTGAGGGCGCCAATGCGCTGCTTCCTGTACTCGGGTAGCGCGTCGGCCTCGAATCCGCCGGGTGGGACGGATTAATGACGTGGGCCGGTGTGCTGGCCAACCTGGATGTGGCTTTTAGGCGGTTTTCCACAAACCACTAGGTGAATACCGGGCTGGTCCCCACATCCCGCCCAGTTACATGACTCGCAGACATATGAAACACGTTCGCACTCTTTCATGGTTTACACGAGACGCCGACAGCTGGGGTACACTGATTCCGTCCTGGGGGGTATGGGGTTACGGCAGGAATGGGATCCGGCCACCCCTTTAACTTAACCATGCCAAATCTGATTGCAACAATGCCGCCCTGCGGAAACTGCGGGACAAGGCACAAGTAAAAGAAGAAGAAGAATACGCGCACCATTATGGGACAAGCATGTCAGAACATGTGGAGACTTTGTATTGGCGCTTTTAATTTATTCACGCCTGGAGATAGGCAATCCGATAAACAGATATCCAACGCGGGTTTCTGTCGTACTGTTTTGATGGGTAGCAGCAGCAGCAACAGCGGCATCAATGAGTAGCACGCACATACTGACGTTTGTCGCACTACAATCGGTGTCACATGTTGAGCACCTATAATGTGAGTTAAAACTTGGAGAGAGGCCTGTGTCTGTTTTCTATATGTCTCGTAGTTTTTGTGCAAACGCCTTCTGAAACCCCAGAGGCACTTATGAATAACCCTATATTTGAAAGCAATTTGGGATCTGTTAAATGATCTACTCAGGCTGAAAACATATAATGCATACGAGTTCCTGATTATTGCAGTATGCATTGCATTATAGTTATTATATTAGTTATTTAATTAATCATTATAACATTTGGAAACCTGCATTGCCTAAGCAGATTACATGAATAATAAGCAATATATTGGAAGCGTTTCCTGAACACTAGTGTATCTTCTGTAATGGTAAAATAATATTTTAATTAACAAACTTTTCTCCAAATGGGTAGGTTGCGTTCGAGGGTTTCCGTGGTATTGTTTTAGAGAAGTAGGGTTTATGTCAGCACCGTTTTTCATCATTTCCATTCCTTTTGATACCACTGATCTAAAACAACACATAATTAGATGACATTAGTACTCTTCATAATATTTCAGTCATTTCTGACGACACATTTCACATTTGTTTTATGAATTTAAACGCCTGCATCTTGCTGCAATGTATTTTGTTTCCTGTAGACGCGTGTCGTCTAGTTTACATTAAGGCTTCTTCAGTGAAATTTATAGTTATTCGTTTTTATGGCCGAAATCTGCGTTTCTTCTCATCTGGTCGTAGGGTGGAATTGGCACTGTCACTTCACTTGTGAAACAACGACGCGTTTTCACTTTACGATCTTTGTGCTTTGTAGTTATTATAATTTGAAACTAACTGCTGTGGAACACAACCAATAGCCTAGCACTAACTGCAGGTATCTTACAAGAACTGTCACTTTTGTCTAGAATTTTCTGAACACTCCTTAATGTAAAAGCCCAAACGCATATAAAGCATATGACGTTGTATAGCACGCATTTTTGTGAAAATCCTCGTTAATGCATACAGGGACTGAGACACCGACAACGAACCCCTTGAGTGCGAGATCGTACGTTCAGTTTTTAGAAAGGGTCATTTGAAAGTGTTGGGTTAACAATGATGAGAGGAAAACTATTGGCTGCTAACGACTCACCATGCGCATCAGGAGGGCGACAGAAAATGGGCGTCGGCAGGTGCAGATATCAACGTTCCATAGGATGAGTTACTACACTTCACAAAATCGACATTATTGACATTCAAGAAAAGTTAAAAAAAAACAAAAGTAAAACACTAACATGCGCCATGAACACCAAGTATAAGACGGTTCGCCTCAGTAATCCCAAAGGTCCGCACCATGAAAGTCGAAGGCGAACTGCTTGTGAGTTACAAGCCGTGCAGGACGTTCAGTTAGCTACCCACCGTTAAAGAATGCATACAGAATCATACTGATGTAATGAGATGGTGAGAAGTGATTAAATGTGATGGTATGCAACCGAAAGCGGAACAGTGTGTCGTGGAACTTATCGTGAAACTGGCTATCCTTCAAGGCGTAGCTGCAGACAGTGCGATACTGCATGATTTTTATACGCAGGTCAGGAATCGAGCAAAGACAAGTTATTTTGATCAGCTACTGCCAAAAGCAGTGCTCATACCGGAGCTGTAATTGTCTTACGCCCATTTTTCTACTCTGGCTTGCTGTGACATAAACATTTCATACTCTCGTTGCAAGATCACACACACGAGAAAGAATCGTAGGTGGTAGGGAGAAAGAAAACTGGCGTTCTACGGATCGGAGCGTGGAATGTCAGATCCCTTAATCGGGCAGGTAGGTTAGAAAATTTGAAAAGGGAAATGGATAGGTTGAAGTTAGATATAGTGGGAATTAGTGAAGTTCGGTGGCAGGAGGAACAAGACTTTTGGTCAGGTGAATACAGGGTTATAAATACAAAATCAAATAGGGGTAATGCAGGAGTAGGTTTAATAATGAATAAAAAATAGGAGTGCGAGTAACCTACTACCAACAGCATAGTGAACGCATTATTGTGGCCAAGATAGACACGAAGCCCATGCCTACTACAGTAGTACAAGTTTATGTGCCAACTAGCTCTGCAGATGAAAAAGAAACTGATGAAATATATGATGAGATAGAAATTATTCAGGTAGTGAAGGGAGACGAAAATTTAATAGTCATGGGTGACTGGAATTCGAGAGTAGGAAAAGGGAGAGAAGGAAACATACTGGGGGAATATGGATTGGGGGAGAGAAATGAAAGAGGAAGCCATCTGGCAGAATTTTGCACAGAGCATAACTTAATCATAGCTAACACTAGGTTCAAGAATCATAAAAGAAGGTTGTATACATGGAAGAATCTTGGAGATACTACAAGGTATCAGATAGATTATATAATGGTAAGACAGAGATTTAGGAACCAGGTTTTAAATTATAAGATATTTCCAGGGGCAGATGTGGACTCTGACCATAATCTGTTGGTTATGAACTGTAGATTAAAACTGAAGAAACTCCAAAAAGGTGGGAATTTAAGGAGATGGGACCTGGATAAACTGACTAAACCAGAGGTTGTACAGAGTTTCAGGGAGAGCATAAGGGAACAATTGACAGGAATGGGGGAAAGAAATACAGTAGAAGAAGAATGGGCAGCTCTGAAGGATGAAGTAGTGAAGGCAGCAGAGGATCAAGTAAGTAAAAAGACGAGGGCTAGTAGAAATCCTTGGGTAACAGAAGAAATATTGAATTTAATTGATGAAAGGAGAAAATATCAAAACGCAGTAAATGAAGCAGACAAAAAGGAATACAAACGTCTCAATAATGAGATCGACAGGAAGTGCAAAATGGCTAAGCAGAGATGGCTCGTGGACAAATGTAGGGATGTAGAGGCTTATCTCACTAGGGGTAAGATAGATACTGCCTACAGGAATATTAAAGAGACCTTTGGAGAAAAGAGAGCCACTTGTATGAATATCAAGAGCTCAGATGGAAACCCAGATCTAAGAAAAGAAGGGAAAGCAGAAAGGTGGAAGGAGTATATAGAGGGTCTATACAAGGGCGATGTACTTGAGGACAATATTATGAAAGTGGAAGAAGATGTAGATGTAGATGAAATGGGAGATACGATACTGCGTGAAGAGTTTGACAGAGCACTGAAAGACCTGAGTCGAAACAAGGCCCCGGGAGTAGACAACATTCCATTAGAACTACTGACGGCCTTGGGAGAGCCAGTCCTGACAAAACTCTACCATCTGGTGAGCAAGATGTATGAGACAGGCGAAATACCCTTAGACTTCAAGAAGAATATAATAATTCCAATCCCAAAGAAAGCAGGTGTTGACACATGTGAAAATTACCGAACTATCAGTTTAATAAGTCACAGCTGCAAAATACTAACGCGAATTCCTTACAGACGAATGGAAAAACTGGTAGAATCCGACCTCGGCGAAGACCCTACGACTTATCTTAAAAAATAGATTGAGGAAAGGCAAACCTACGTTTCTAGCATTTGTAGACCTAGAGAAAGCTTTTGACAATGTTGACTGGAATACTCTCTTTCAAATTCTAAAGGTGGCAGGGTTAAAAAACAGGGAGCGAAAGGCTATTTACAATTTGTACAGAAACCAGAAGGCAGTTATAAGAGTCGAGGGGCATGAAAGGGAAGCAGTGGTTGGGAAGGGAGTGAGACAGGGTTATAGCCTCTCCCCAATGTTATTCAATCTGTATATTGAGCAAGCAGTAAAGGAAACAAAAGAAAAATTTGGAGTAGGTATTACAATCCATGGAGAAGAAATAAAAACTTTGAGGTTCGCCGATGACATTGTATTCTGTTAGAGACAGCAAAGGACTTGGAAGAACAGTTGAACGGAATGGACAGTTTCTTGAAAGGAGGATATAAGATGAACATCAACAAAAGCAAAACGAGGATAATGGAATGTAGACGAATTAAGTCGGGTGATGCTGAGGGAATTAGATTAGGAAATGAGACACTTATAGTAGTAAAGGAGTTTTGCTATTTGGGGAGCAAAATAACTGATGATGGTCGAAGTAGAGAGGGTATAAAATGTAGACTGGTAATGGCAACGAAAGCGTTCCTGAAGAAGAAAAATTTGTTAACATCGAGTATAGATTTAAGTGTCAGGAAGTCGTTTCTGAAAGTATTTGTATGGAGTGTAACCATGTATGGAAGTGAAACATGGACGATAAATAGTTTGGACAAGAAGAGAATAGAAGCTTTCGAAATGTGGTGCTACAGAAGAATGCTGAAGATTAGATGGGTAGAGCACATAACTAATGAGGAGGTATTGACCAGAATTGGGGAGAAGAGGAGTTTGTGGTACAACTTGACAAGAAGCAGGAATCGGTTGGTAGGACATGTTCTGAGGCATCAAGGGATCACCAATTTAGAATTGGAGGGCAGCGTGGAGGGTAAAAATCGTAGGGGGAGACCAAGAGACGAATACACTAAGCAGATTCAGAAGGATGTAGGTTGGAGTAAGTACTGGGAGATGAAGAAGCTTGCACAGGATAAAGTAGCATGGATGCTGCATCAAACCAGTCTCAGGACTGAAGACAACAACAACAACAACAACAACAACAACAACAGGGACCTCCAACTTCTCGCAGCCCAATAAATAACTTTCCAGCAAATGTACCACTATCCAGATTAAAAGTCGGTATAATTGTATACAAATGCGTCATCGCATTGATGATAGTAGGCCTTGATACAAGTCTCTTGGTTCATCTAATTTACAGGGTTGCTTTCATATGCGTCTCCTGATTGGTTCACAATAAATTCGTTTTAGGACGATGGGATAAGTTTGTTTATCTCGTATATAAATTTTCAGACCGATACCGCAGTTTACTGTGCATCGTGAAGTTGACGTTTTGTTTGAAATTTCGTTATTTATGTCTTCCAATTCTGTACACTATTTGCAATTATGCAAGCATCCACTACTTCTCTTAAAATCAATGTAGCGCGCAATTTGATGTGCATGAAGTAGTAGGGCGCAATCATGTACATACTGTAAATTGTATCGAGCATCCTTGAAACGCGCGATCACCATTTTTTAGTAACAACTACGCCCTGTCCTCCCATGAACATCCTTATTTTGCTTATACACAATACTGTCATATTGCTGCGGACTTATTCGAAATGTGTTCCTAATTGTGCATTTTCAACTTTTCGCAGCATAATGAATAGACAATTGAATTTCGGGCTTGCAACCGAGCAAGTAAAATTTCTTCCACTGTTATTTAGGCCGCGTATCATCCGGTCATCCTCAGAATGAGTCGCATATAAGTGGAAGAAATTTCATTTGCGGGGTTGCATGTGTTCATAATTTATTGTCTATGCTACGAATTATCTTCCGTGTACGTAATTATGTTTAGTACCAGCTCCTTCGACAATAACTGTCCTTTAGTACGTTTCGCTGGAGACGGGATTTATGGCGACCTGTCAGACAAGTTTGAAGAACTACTCGTACATGTCTCGACATCTGTTTCAGTATCACTTTCACTTGTTAAGCACGTATCGTCATCATTGTACTCCTCATATACATCATCCGCACAGTTGAGTGAATACGACATCACACACTCCACTGGCTCATCGTGCTGAAACGCTAATATTTCATCTGCCTCTTCTCACTCTATGAAATTCCTTGGGTTACTTTCTGACGAAACGTCGACTACGGTAACTGTTGCTGTAGATATGAAAGGGTACAGTACCGACCGACATTGAAAATAGGTACAACATTCTTCGTTAGTCTTGTCAGAACAACATATTTTTTGTAATAATAACTCAATTTCACTGAAGCCGGATACCAGTGTAGGAAAGAAGGACAATTTATTTATTTATGTGATCACATGTGCACTCCAACAAAATAAATCCCTATATCCAATTTGGTGAGATCTGCGAAATGAATGAATGTATGGTCATCTGCTAACCGTAGATAGTGAATGTGCAATATATGATCATCTTTGAGACGGTCCTTTGGTCACCTTTGGTGGAACCAAAGAGATGAAATTTACCTGAGCTTTGAGCGCCTGAAATGTGGCTAGCCAATACGGTAACACAGTGCTCCCCCACCTAGCGGAGGTGCGAGATGACCTGAAGAACGGCCATGTTTCAGCACTCTGGCGCTGTATCTTGTGTTGGTAAGACCTGTCTTAGGTGTGCTCCGTAAAGACAAAACAGTGGAGACAATGGTATGCATGTGAAAAACTTAAGAGTAGTTTGAAAGAATTATTTCTCTATTTCAGGAACTTTTGGGGGGAGAATTAAATGTCAGGCAGGTAATATTAAGGGGATCGTAGTAATCTTCGGAAGTGACCAACGGTCACAATGAAACAACGTGTAGTTATAAGTTGAAATACTTGCGAGTGCTAGTACTAAGTTGAAATACTTCCGAGTGCTAAAGTTAAGCTGAATTACTGGCGTTTGTACTATAAGTTGGAAATATTTAAGAAATGGCGTGTGCAGGGCTTGAAATTAGAGACGAGTACTTCCACGTGGTGAGTACTGTGTGAGTCTCAATCTGTGTATGAGAGAAAGGATAAAGAGAAGTACTCGTCCATGGTATCAGTTGAGGACTCGCGTGTGTGACAAATATGATCTTAATATTACTTTGCGTGTTATGTTTCCGTGTGACGCTAGATTCAAACTTTAATACTCTGAGAGAGAAGCAAGGTGAGTCAGCCGTCTATCCAGCAACGCCATTTGGCTTGCATTGCACAGGAAGACGTACATGTATCCTCCAGAGTTCGTAGTAGGAAAGAAAGGGTACGAAGTGGGGCAGTGTCGTGTGAAACTGGGATGAATACTAATTGAAGTAGGAAAGCTGAAAGTGATGTGATTCTAGCGTTGTGACTATTCTTTGTGTTGTATTCTATGTTGCCAGTGTGATGTATTTCATCTAATTTAAGTATGTGTGGTTTGCATGGGAGAGTAGCATGATAGGTTCAGTGGTAGTGGGTTATGCATGCTCCTTTTTCTACCACTCGGTCTGGAGTAAATTTTCGTGATGATGGGTGTGAGAGTCGAAGTGTGAGATACAGCAAAAGATCCACCATCCTATCCAGAAAGTGCACTGTAGCGTTAGATAATTACGAGACCATAAGATACAGAATCACCAATGTAAAGCCATGCCCACTGGGCAGAGTTTCTCGTGAGTAATTGAATAAAATGTAATGGTGTGTTTAGGTTATCTTTGAATCATAATAGAATTTATCGGAATAAAAAAGATAGTGAAAAGAAAAAGATTGGTGGCCTTGTTCTTCGAATAATGTGTAGTCATATCCAGAATTTATAATGGGTGCGCCATTCACATTCAGTGCGATGGCCACGTGTTGATCAAAGCCGTTGAATAAGAAAGAAAATGTGGTATTGCCAGAGCGTAGTGAACAATCAGAGTGGTGTAAATTACTAACAGTCAGATGTGCGTTATCCGTTTCCGTTGCGTAATATTCAAACAGGAAAATAATTTGTAGCTTAACTGTGGGTACTAGAGCTCACAATGAGTCACTGATGATTTGCGATAAATAAGAATAAATCCACTCGCTTGGCAGACCACTCATCATGCAGGCCTCACTGCTTGATGCCACAGTATGAGCAAGACATGCGGGTGCCTCTCAGATATAATGCAGTGTTTGCTTTGTTTATCATTGCCATTGCTCTGCTTTGTATCAATACCACTACCACTGTAACAATTTTGTGAGATACTCGTCGACGACGCAGTTCAACCATGCTCCGTAGCCTCACGCTGTGATCACCATTGGATACCTCTAGGCCCGACCTCTGTTGCCATTAGCAGCCAATATTCTGGTTGCGTTGTAGACAATACGAGGTGCATCCAAGTTCTAAGGCCTCCGATTTTTTTTAATTAACTACTCACCCGAAATCGGTGAAACTGGCGTTACTTCTCGACATAATCGCCCTGCAGACGTACACATTTCACAACGCTGACGCCATGATTCCATGGCAGCGGCGAAGGCTTCTTTAGGAGTCTGTTTTGACCACTGGAAAATCGCTGAGGCAATAGCAGCAGAGCTGCTGAATGTGCGGCCACGGAGAGTGTCTTTCATTGTTGGAAAAAGCCAAAAGTCACTAGGAGCCAGGTCAGGTGAGTAGGGAGCATGAGGAATCACTTCAAAGTTGTTATCACGAAGAAACTGTTGCGTAACGTTAACTCGATGTGCGGGTGCGTTGTCTTGGCGAAACAGCACACGCGCAGGCCTTCCCGGACAAACATTTTCGTAGGATGCACCTGTTACCGTAGTGCCCTTTGGAACGCAATGGGTAAGGATTACGCCTTCGCTGTCCCAGAACATGGACACCATCATTTTTTCAGCACTGGCGGTTACCCTAAATTTTTTTGGTGGCGGTGAATCTGTGTGCTTCCATTGAGCTGACTGGCGCTTTGTTTCTGGATTGAAAAATGGCATCCACGTATCATCCATTGTCACAACCGACAAAAAGAAAGTCCCATTCATGCTGTCGTTGCGCGTCAACATTGCTTGGCAACATGCCACACAGGCAGCCATGTGGTCGTCCGTCAGCATTCATGGCACCCACCTGGATGACACTTTTCGCAATTTCAGGTCGTCATGCAGGATTGTGTGCACAGAACCCACAGAAATGCTAACTCTGGAGGCGATCTGTTCAACAGTCATTCGGCGATCCCCCAAAACAATTCTCTCCACTTTCTTGATCATGTCGTCAGACCGGCTTGTGCGAGCCCGAGGTTGTTTCGGTTTATTGTCACACGATGTTCTGCCTTCATTTAACTGTCGCACCCACGAACGCACTTTCGACACATCCATAACTCCATCACCACATGTCTCCTTCAACTGTCGATGAATTTCAATTGGTTTCACACCACGCAAATTCAGAAAGCGAATGATTGCACTCTGTTCAAGTAAGGAAAACGTCGCCATTTTAAGTATTTAAAACAGTTCTCATTCTCGCCACTGGCGGTAAAATTCCATCTGCCGTATGGTGCTG
Source organism: Schistocerca cancellata (assembly GCF_023864275.1). Lineage (NCBI taxonomy): Eukaryota > Metazoa > Arthropoda > Insecta > Orthoptera > Acrididae > Schistocerca > Schistocerca cancellata. The sequence continues at coordinate 775,926,906 of NC_064627.1, read as the reverse complement.
CCATCTCTGGGACGTACTGACAATGAACGCAGCCTCATTTTAAAACAATGCGCATGTTTCTATCTCTTTACAGTCTGGAGAAAAAAAATCGGAGGCCTTAGAACTTGAATGCACCTCATATGTGGGGCGTCGAATGCCGTAAATATCATCGAACTTTCACAACTTCACACTCAAGGGGTTCCTCGTCACTTAGATCGCAATAGGCCCTAGCGTCAGGGCTCAGGTGATCGTGATATCACTCATGGTCAACAGCGGACGACAACTAACAAGTTCGCACACACCGTGGCGTTACACACAAAAACGCCCACGTCTACAATAGACAACTGTTCCTTTTGGGTACCAAAAACTTTCACATAGAATACGGATGATAAAAAGGATAGCTCGTTAGGGCAACTGCAAAACTTACAATAAAAGTTCAGGAAATAGCACTCACTACAAGCACGAGGAGGTTAGCAAGTAACAGAGCTGTGTACACGACTGCGCTAACTCGCCCATTCAAATTCGAATCAGTGCGACGGGAAGGTCCGTGACAAATGGCCGTCTAAAGGTTACGCCGTCTGCCGCAGCTGGCAAAGGTACCGCGGGACATCACACCGCGCCACTACAAAGCGACCGTGATTAATAGTGGCAGGGAGGTAACTTTCGCAATAGTGGCAGGTCGCACCAAGCAGCTGAGACGGTGATGGATGTGCTGCCGCTTCGTTGCCTGCTTAACCAAGTCACGACAAGTGGAACCTCCTCTCGCGCTTTCTGCTCGCACAACTCGCTGTAGCCTTCTGCCGTTGAATTACCGCCGGGTAACAGGGAACCGTGGTAATTTGCCTCTCGCCTACAGCACTTCCTGAGACGGCCTCAAAGCACGTACTCGCTTTTCTGCTACCATTATGAGGATTGTGACTTTTTTATGTATCAGTCATTAGACTGGTTGTCTTCTGCTAATCTTTCCATTCATCGCATCTTCCACGTCCGAAATTCTCAATAACCTAGTTCACGTATTTTAAACTGTGGCTGCCCTTAGTATTTTTTTCTTCAGTATGAGGTTCCTCGAAACCGTGAAAGGCGTCATACTGATATATCTCTTCTTATGTTAAGTGATTTGCGTATACTTCTTTTCTGTTTAGAATGTTCCCATTTCCATTTGCCTATTCGCTTAATTCGATGACCTCGACTACACTGAAATTACGGGAAAACACAAAGAAATTACGGGGACAAGCAAAAAATTAATCTGCATAACTCAACTTTTTTTTTCCTGGGGTTATCCCATATCTTCAAAAAATGGCTCTGAGTACTATGGGACTTAACTTCTGAGGTCATCAGTCCCCTAGAACTTAAAACTACTTAAACCTAACTAACCTAAGGACATCACACACATCCATTCCTGAGGCAGGATTCGAACCTGCGACCGTAGCGGTCGCGCCGGCCGTTGTGGCCGAGCGGTACTAGGTGCTTAAGTCTGGAACCGCGCGACCGCTACGCTCGCAGGTTCGAATCCTGCCTCGGGCATGGATGTGTGTGATGTCCTTAGGTTAGTTAGGTTTAACTAGTTCTAAGTTCTAGGGGACTGATGACCTCAGATGTTAAGTCCCATAGTGCTCAGAGCCATTTGAACCATTTTTTTCGTAGCGGTCACGCGGTTCCTGACTGCAGCGCCTAGAACCGCTCGGCCACCCCGGCCGGCCCCATATCTTCGCAGAGGCGGTACGTTGTTATGGACTTGGCAATGTTAGTGATATAGAGTGGCCGCGTGCCCTTCCTGCCACCACCCCTTCCCCTCGGTTTGAAATGTGCAAATTCTAACTGTCTGCGTCTACGTGAAAATACGAGAAGTTTTTCTTCATGTTTGGGAATCGTGTAACTGAGGCAGGACGTGGGTATCAGCCTGATATTTACCCAGTCGGATGTGGGAAACCGACTAAAAATCGCACCCTGGCTGTCTGGCACACCGGCCATCGTCGTTAATCCGCTGGGTGGATTTGATCCGGAGCCAGCGCGCCTCCCCGTATCCCGGAAGCAGTGTGCTACCGTGCGGCTATACGGATGGGTCAAAAAAATATCTGCTCAACACTTTTTTCCTCATTTATTACTGCAGCAGTGCAATATATACAATGAAATCACTTTCCAAGACTCACCCTGTTTTTCTATCCACTTGGTCCACCGTTGCACAAGCATTCCAGTATCCTCAGGAAAAAGTGTTTCGATAGCGCAGCAAACCACGTATTCACAGCTTCCTTCATCTCTCCATAAAAGCAGAATCTATGAGCCTTAAACCCTATTTAAGAGGACCAAACAAATAGAAATGCAACAAAGGTGAGATCAGGACTGTAGGCAACACGCTTGAACATCTCGAAATGCATTTTGTGAAGAAAATGTGCAGTTTGGGTAACGATATGTGGACGCGCATTGTCATGTAAGAAAAGAATGTCATTCGTCAATAGACCACGATGGCTGTATTGAATTGCAGGCCCCAATTCCTTGCGAAACATATCACTGTAACATTAACTGTTTTCAGCTGATCCGTTTTCCAGGCAGTGTTTCACAACTAGCCTTTGTACGCCCCACAAAGCTGTGAGCATTATTTTTCCTGCAGAAAGTTCACTTCGTAACGCCACAACTCTATCGATGATCATACATTTCCTACGCGTTTTGCGAAGTTTGCTTTATTAGTTGTGCCGGTTATTATTCTTGCATATATTTTGTGAAGTTACAAATGCTATTTCTTATTTAAGAAAGAGAGTATGCATGTACTGTTAACATTTTGTAAGTAGACACGTTGGCTTATTCAGGGAATGGCTATTGTCAAAGAGTGTAATAAATTGTAAATGCGTTATTGCTGGGCGTGTGAGCGCGCCAAAAAAGTAGTAGTTGAGAGTCGCGAGGAGACAATTGATGTCGTTGACTGTGTGTATTCGCCGTGTGGCAATGCAAAAGTGCGGTTTCCGAAGTGCGGAGCAGTGAAAACTGAAACGATTGTTTTGGTGGATGTTTAATATGGATAAGCTATGGCATTTACTGGGCACAGTACAAATGCAGAAAGAGTGGTAATTCAAATGGTTCAAATGGCTCTGAGCACTATGGGACTTAACATCTATGGTCATCAGTCCCCTAGAACTGAGAACTACTTAAACCTAACTAACCTAAGGACATCACACACATCCATGCCCGAGGCAGGATTCGAACCTGCGACCGTAGCAGTCGCGCGGCTCCGGACTGAGCGCCTAGAACCGCTAGACCACCGCGGCCGGCAGAGTGGTAATTCACATAACATCAAGAGTACTGTGGGCTCATGCATTGGCTATGGTATGGCAAGAAGATCTACTTGCGCCCTACTTACCGCTAAATGCAGCCACTCGACAAACCATCGGCATCATGAAGTGAAGTAAGATCTAGACATTTATAGCTAGAAGTGTAACAGACTGACCAGCGTAGTTGGAATTTTATTGCTTGAATAACATTGTTTTCGTGCATATTGTCACGTAAATAATTTTCCTAAGTCATTATCCAAGTAGTATCCAGCCCACCTTTTTCTATGAACCGAGATAATCAGAAAATGAACTGAAAATGAAGTGAACATTAATTTCTTAGATTATCAAAAGATACATTTTCCAACTTTTAGACATTACGTAACAATGAACTCTTTGGTTGTAGTATGAATAATGTCAGAAATAGAATGACGCAAAAGCCAGTATTAATTCATTTGGTAAAAATAGAGTAACTTTCATAATACAATAATTGGTAGTAAAAGTTTACGTAACTTGGACACTGAATTTTATTGTCGAAGCACAGTTCTAATTTATGGATTGTGGCATAATTTGTAACTTTTATTACAAAGAAATGTCAAAGTAACTGCTAAATTCTAACAATCTTTCTGCTTGCTACAATTACGACAGTCAGTATTACGGTGAGTAACGTAACAAAAAGTTTCTGTCCACAGCCAGTAAACAATCTTACTTTAATTGATCTTTGAAAGTTACGAAAGTGTATTATACAACATATTTCAGCGAGTGACTTAGTTGTCTTCGATGCTGCAGGAGGTGATCTTAGCTCCACCTATTACCTGGTCTCTAACCAGTTTTTGAGGTATTGTCAGCTCTGGACTGATATTTATATGCGAGTCAGAAGCCCGACACCTGCAAACAAATGCACACCGTAGTCGTAGAGGGTTCTTCCCCAAATTCTCAATTACTGTTGGCTCGCCCTTGTTATCGCACAGAACGAAAAGAACTTTAAAACATGGAATTATGTCATCCAGAGTACTGCGGAAACCAAAGTCACGGCATAAATATTTTGGGTGAGCTGATTAAATTAAGTTAATACTTGTTCCATATATCATAAATACGATACTTCTTAATGGTGTAGCACGTGTCAATTACATGTCATGATCTAACTTTTATTCAACTTTTTTTATACTATAAATCTGTGATCTCTAATTTATGTCTAAGAACTAATCTATTGAGTAGGAGGAGCTGTGGTTTAGAAATTCTTTTAATTTGTTCTTCAACGCGCGTTCGCTATGTGTCAGACTTTTGGTGCTATTTGGTAAGTGAACAAAGACTTTAGTGGCAGCATAATTTATTCTTTTATGTTCGAAAGTTAGATTTAATCCAGAATGCTAAAGATCAGGCGTTCTCCTATTGTTGTACCTATGTTTTCCTACTTTCCGAAGGATAGCTTGTATAATTTAAATCTTATCCAATATCTTAGGTACTGCCTCTTCTATATACAGTTTTGCCTTATCTAATGAACATCTGGATCCTATTTTCTCCACAACTTTTAAAAAGTTATTGTTAAAATATTTTCAACTTCTGACTTTTGTTAATAAACATTTCATTTAGTTTGATGGCAATACAGTTTTCTTGAGCTCTTGGTTGCCCTGCTACCCTTTCAGGAATATTCCAAATTATTTTAATTTTATTATCAGAGGCTCTAATTTTCATTCCTTAATATAGTACAGCAGCTTTAATAACATTTGATTGTTTCTGGGTCATTACTATTTCCTGGTATTAGGTACATTTACCTTTTCCGGTTACGAGATATTTTTATCCCTTTAGTAAGTATTTTTATCCCTTTATATTTCACTGTTAGGGAAACTGTTTTCAAATATGCTTACAAACGTATCATTTAGTAAGCTATATTTCAAATTAGCATCAGGTACTCGGGTGTACCTCATCCCACTCTAACTGTTACAAGCTTTCCCTAAACTTTGCAATTGTTAATTCGTTAACTGAACGCAGCATTTTGAAGGGCTGTTTTGCTTCATCGTATGGAGCTATATCATATACGGTAAATAGCTGTGCATCGTGATCAGACCGCTCTTTAACAGGATAAACGCTTATTTGGTAAAATTTATCTTAGTCTATGAAAATATTATTAACAGGTGTTCTTCTCTCCTGTACCACCAGAGCAGGAAAATCGATAGCAGATGTCGAACTGAAAAAACCGAGTAACACTTCAAAGTCATTCTTACTTCCGTAAAATATACGTTAAAATAATTTACTGCCCTCCGTCTGGCCGATAGCACAACAAAGAATCCAAGGTTATCGGAAACAGCTGCAAACTTCCATATGGGAACCTAAACACAATTAAAATGATAAATATACCATTATTTAGTTGAATCTTACAGGCACATGCTTGTACGTGTTGCTCTTCATAAAATTCTTTAGTTTCTTAATTTTTCACATTATAACTTTTGACATATATGGCAGTTCTTTCTATTTCCATATTGTCTATGTTTATAGGCCTATGTGCTGAAAGCATGTACCCACTTACATTTACCTTTTCCATATCTGTAACTATATGATATTCTGACGGCATACTAAATCTATTACATCCTCAATTTCTAAACCTTCCAAACAAATAAGAAGCTCATCTGCTTTGTTTTTTAATCCCCTAACATCCTGATGCAATATACTAAGACTATTTTTCTCTGTTCTTTTATGAGAATCTTGTAATATTTTAACATCTTTAGTATGTGCCTGTCTGAGCTCCTCATTATGCTTAATTCCTTTCAATGTTGAATCTCTGGACACTGACCTTAGCATGAAAAAAAGTTTCTCTCATGAATTTCACCACCCTCCACGACTTCCCCCCCCCCCCCCCCCCCACACACACACACACCCAAATCCTTAATATCTTGCTATCAACCCAACCAATAAATCCTCCTCTTTCATCTAGACAAAAAATATGTACTCGTATGAAAGAGTTGTATCGTACTTTCGTCAGAGGACCGCTGACGGACTGCTTTGTACCCTAATAGGAGAGGTTTATCTATTCGCGAGCATTAACATTTTGTTTCACGATTCGTATGTTGTGTCTCAAGTTTGTCTGTTTAGTATATGTGCAGTTGTGATGCGTGCTTAGAGACTGTGTTTGTGATGTTGATGATGAGATGGAAGGGTGAACCCCAATACCTGTTTCTCCATAGAAGCGGCGATTCTCCGGTTCAGCTGTTGTTGTTGAAAGGAAAGGGTTAAAAAAAGATGCTGCCAGCTAGTTTACTTCTCTTCAGTAGTTACAGAAGTGCCGCCGAGCTCAAGTTCGCACTACATGAACAGACCAATGTTATTAATGTACTATGAACTCATTTCATGAGATACTGCAGAAAAGTTTAGGATTTACCTCAGAACACACAGACAACGTAGGAACTCTTCTCTACCACAACTACTTTCATGATACCTTTTTCATTTCTTCGTAGCTCTCTTGTTCTGTAGCCACTTACAGATGAATATGAAATAATTGTTCATCACCGGCTGAATTACTGATTCTTTTTCTACATCTACACACACCGAAAAAGGTTTTTCATGGCTTCAGTTCCGATGGCTCCAAAACATGTACAGAAAATTGGAATAAAGATGAACATAAACACAATTTCCGCCCTTTTTACTGATCATGAAAACCACAAATTACATGCTGTACGACCATACGGCGAGACTTTCAGAGGTGTTGGTCCAGATTGCTGTACACACCGGTACCTCTAATACCCAGTAGCACGTCCTCTTGCATTGATGCATGCCTGTATTCGGCTTGGCATACTATCCACAAGTTTATCAAGGCACTGGTGGTGCAGATTGTCCCACTTCTCAACGGCGATTCGTCGTAGATCCCCAGAGTGGTTGGTGGGTCACGTCGTCCATAAACATCCCCTTTCAATCTATCCAAGGCATGTTAGATATAGTTCATGTCTGGAGAACATGCTGGCCACTCTAGTCGAGCGATGTCGTTACCCTGAAGGAAATCATTCACAAGATAAGCACGATGGGAGCGCAAATTGTCGTGCATGAAGTCGAATGCCTCGACATTATGCTGCCCATATGGTTGCACTATCAGTCGTAGGATGGCATTTACGTATCGTACGGCCGTTACGGCCCCTTTCATGACTATCAGCGGCGTACGTCGGCCCCACATAATGCCACCCCAAAACAGCAGGCTACCTCCACCTTACTGCACTCGCTGGACAGTGTGTCTAAGGCGTTCAGCCTTACGGGTTGTATCCAAACACATCTCCAACGATTGTCTGGTTGAAGGCATATGCGAAGTCATCAGTGAAGAGAACGTGATGCCAATCCTAAGCGGTCCAATCGGTATGTTGTTCGGCCCATCTGTTCCACACTGCATGGTGTCGTGGTTGCAAAGATGGACCTCGCCATGGACGTCGGATGTGAAGTTGCGCATCATGCAGCCTATTGCGCACAGTTTGAGTCGTAACACGACGTTCTGTGGCAGCACGAAAAGTATTATTCAACATGGTGGCGTTACTGTCAGGGTTCCTTCGAGCCGTAATCCGTAGGTAGCGGTCATGCACTGCAGTAGCAGCCCTTCGGCGACCTGAGCGAGTCATGTAATCGACAGTTCCTGTCTCTCTGTATCTCCTCCATCGCTTTGCTTCACTCCGAGACCCCTGCACTCTTCCGTTGTTGAGAGCCCTTCCTGGCAGAAAGTAACAATATGGACGCGATCGAACCGCGGTAGTGACAGTCTAGGCATGGCTGAACCACAGACAGCACTAGCCATGTAGCTCCTTCCTGGTGGAATGATTGGAACTGATCGGCTGTCTGAGCCCCTCCGTCTAATAGGCGCTGCTCATGCATAGATGGTTACATGTTTGGGCGGGTTTAGTGACATCTCTAACCAGTCAAAGGGATTATGTCTGTGATATAATATCCACAGTCAACGTCTATGATCAGGAGTTCTGGGAACCAGCGTGAGGCAAAAGTTTTTTTGATGTGTTTACGTCTATACTCCGCTAGCCATCTAATGTTGTGTGGTGGGTGGGGAATACTTTATGTACGAGTGTCACTTCACCCTTTTCCTGGTCCATTCACGTATTGTTCGCGGGATGAACGAGTGGTAAGCTTACGTGTGAGCTCTAACCTCTCTAACTTTACCTTCATGGTCTTTCCGCGAGGATAGGGATAAATAGGAATAGAGAACGTACCAGTTCTCTGTTCTAGAAACGTACATTCTCGGAACTTCGGCACGTCACCATAGCGTAATGCAGATCGCCTCTATCGAGCGAGGTCGCGCAGTGGTTAGCACACTGGGCTCGCATTCGGGAGGCTGACGGTTCAATCCCGCGTCCGGCCATCCTGATTTAGGTTTTCCGTGATTTCCCTAAATTGCAAATTCCGGGATGGTTCCTTTGCCAGGGAACGGACTACTTCCTTCCTCATCCTTCCCTAATCCGATGAGACCAGCGACCTCGCTGTTTGGTCTCTTCCCCAAATCAACCCAACCAGAGCGCCTCTCTTGCAGCGTCTGTCATTGGAGTTGGTTGAGAATCTCCATGACGCTTTTGTCCCAGGTTGACAAGAAGAGTGTTTTGTCAGTCAGTTCCTTTGTTCACGGACTACGTTTCCTCAGGATTCTTTCAATGAATCTCAGTCTGGCATCTGTCATACTCGCGATTAATTTTATGTCGGCGTTCCTCTTCAAATCGCTCCGTAGGCACATTCGTAGATATTGTATGGAAGTAGTTGCTTCCAGTGACTGTTCTGCAATTTTGTAATCGTACACTAAAGGGTTTTTCTCTCTATTTATTTGCAATACATTACATTTATTTGTGTTGAGGATCAATTGCCAATTCGCTAAAACATGAATAGATCCTCCGCAGGTCTTCCAGCGTTTCGCTGCAATTTTCTAGCGTCGCTATTTCTCTGTATACAAGAACAATATCCGTGAATATCCTCATGGAACTTCCGACGTTATCCACTAGGTCATTTTTATACATTGTGAAAAGTAATGGTCCTATAACACTCACCTCGGGTCTGCCCGAAACCAATTTTACTTCCGAAGACTTCTCTCCGTTTAGAATGACATGCTGTTAGTCGGGAACTCTTCAGTCCCGTCACACAGTTGGTCTGATATTCTATACACTCGTACTTTCTCCATTAGACGCCAGTGCGAAAGTGTATCTGTTCGACGAGCCATCTTGAAAACGGGAATTACCTGCTTTCGTTTTTCCTTTGTTTTTCAGTTATTAGCAGTGCTTCTCTCCTCCTTGCGGTACACAGCTTCGAGATGAGGGGTAAGTTCTTTCGCATAGTCTGTGTAGAATGGAATTTGTGCCTCGTCGGGTCCAGCAGCCTTTCCTCCGTTGAGCGATTTCATAACTAGTGTCATGAACATGTAATAAGACAAAAAGGAAAGATACATGTCCAGACAGTAAGAACAACAGTTTAAAAAGTTCACAAAATCGGACAATTTCACACGCGACAGACAGCGCACTTATATTTACATAACATCAGCTATTACACAAAATATTTATATTAATTTAACAAGAAAGCCCAGCCTTTTAGAAGACGCAGAGGTGAAGAAAAGATGTGAATATAGCGGGACGCGAACCCGCGACACGCCGTTTCGTACAGTGACACCCCTAACAACTACACTACGCTGAAGTTGTGCAATGAGCGACCTTGCATCTTACGATACAGCCTTCTGAAGGCTTTAATCACCGATGTGTTAGTAACTGACATTTAGCTACAACAAATCCTACCAAGAATGACCCGTTTTTGATGGATATTCATTGTGCCTTAAAACTACGTACTTTCATAACACGCCAGTTATAATACGAAAGTAATATCTACATACTAATTTTTTTGAATATAAATACGACCTATCTCATGATTTTATTGCAACAAATCATAGCAATAACTATTAGTTCTCGAGAGATCCTCAATGTGTTGTTGCTTAGAAACAGCACATATTAATAGGGTGTAAGATATAACATAAAAACCCACCAAATATAGGCTTCTAATGAACACGAAAAGTACAATACAGCGTTTCTCAAGTTCTGCTCCTGACATAGGAGCATTGTTGCTTCTTATTGGTTCTGTTGTACATGGCACGTTGCCGTAATATCTAATACCTTATTTTGTCTTTCAAATGGCGACATAGCTCTTCACGACGAAACTGTAGAAAGTGACGTTGCACAACTCGTAGAGCGCCTTATCAGCTTTAGCTAACTCAAAAATGGTTCAAATGGCTCTGAGCACTATGGGACTTAACTGCTGAGATCATCAGTCCCCTAGAACGTAGAACTGCTTAAACCTAATAACCTAAGGACGTCACGCATCTCCATGTCCGAGGCAGGATTCGAACCTGCGACCGTAGCAGCCGCGCGGTTCCGGAATGAAGCGTCTAGAACCGCTCGGCCACCGCGGCCGGCTTAGCAAACTCGTCCCGTGTGACGACGGCTTTATGTAGTAGCTGTGGCGGAGTCGCCCGCCTATTATCTACACACTAGAAGAAAGGGGGACGACGGGGGGAACTATGCATTCACCTGGCTCCCTATCGACGGTAGCAGCCAGAAAGTCCACTAATTTTAAAGACACAGGAAGAAAAAAGTTCTTGTATCTACGAACTGTCTTCGCCTGCTACACCTACATCCATCTTCAGCAGAGAACTACCGCGTGCATCCAGCCATCCTGCAATCGCGTTATACTAGTTTCAAGACGACCAATCTCGTCTCAATCTTTCTTAGTGATAAATTCAGCGGTGAAATGGCTGCATGTTGTCAGCCATTGCATTGTGGAACGTACAACTATGAAATTTATGTTATGACGTAACGCTAAATATGCACGAAAAATAGTGCAAACATGACGAGAATAGACGCAGCACAGCGGAAAACCAGCCAAAGTTGCAAATTTCCCTTTTTTTCAGTAGATAACTATTTTCGGGCCGGGACCCATTTACAGATCATCATAACAGATAATCAAACTAATATTTCTGAAAATACAAAAGCCATGTCAATAATAAATACGTATTATGAAATGCAAATGGACAGATATCTGCATGCGCCGTAACTGCTCATTTGCTCTTAATAATACATATATATTATTGACATGGTTTTTGTATTTTAGGAGATAAATATTTTCACTATCTATTACGATGATTTGAAAATCGGTCGCGGCCCGAAACTAGTCACCGAGTAGATAAAAATACTGAAATTTGCAACTTTGGCTTGTTTTTCGTTATACTAATTAACAGAAATTGCTGACCTGCAATTATTCCAGCATGCAGGAAGTTCGAGAGTAGATGCTTTTGAAATATGGTACTACAGGAAAATACTGTAGTTAAGTAATTAGATCAGAGTATGAAGAAGGCGAAATAGCCTCAGGCCTCAAGCAGAATGTAATAATTCCAATTCTAAAGAAACCAGGTATTGACAGGGATGAAAATTACCGAACTATCAGTTCAATAAGTCATGGTTGCAAAATACTAATACAAATTCTTTACAGACGAATGGAAAAAACTAGTAGAAGCCGAACTCAAGGAAGATAAGTTTGGATTCCGAAGAAATGTAGGAACACGTGAGGCAATGCTGGCACTACTACATATCTTAGAAGATAGGTTAAGGAAAGGCAAGCCTACTTTTACAGCATTTGTAGACTTAGAGAAAGTCTCTGTCAATGTTGATTGGAATACTCTCTTTCAAATTCTGAAGGTGGTAGGGGTAAAATACAGGGAGCGAAAGGCTATTTTCAATTTTTAGAGAAACCAGATGGCAGTTATAAGAGTCGAGGGGCATGAAAGGAAAGCAGTGGTTGGAAAGGGAGTGAGACAGGGTAGTAGCCCATCTCCGGTGGTATTCAATCTGTGTATTGATCAAGCTGCGTAGGAAAAAAAGAAAAATTTAGAGTAGGAATTCATATCCAGTGAGAAGGAACAAAAACCTTGAGATTTGCCGATAGCATTGGAATTCTGTCAGAGACAGCAAAGAACTTGGAAGAGCAGTCGAACGGAATGGATGGTGTCTTCAAAGGAGGGTGTAGGATGAACATGAACAAAAGCAAAATGAGATAATGAAATGTAGTCGAATTAAACCAGGTGATGCTGAGAGAATTAGATTAGGAAATGAGACACTGAAGGTGTTAGATGAGTTTTGCTATTTATGCAGTAAAATAACTGATGATGGGCGAGGTAGAGAGGATGAAAATCTAGTCTGGCGATGACAAGGAAAGTGTTTCTGAAGAAGAGAAATTTGTTAACATCGATTACAGATTTAAGGGTCATGTAGTCTTTCCTGAAAGTATTTGAATGGAGCGTAGCCACGTATGGAAGTGAGACATGGACAATAAACAGTTAAGAGAAGAAGAGAATAGTGGCTTTTGAAATGTGGTGCTACAGAAGAATACTGAAGATTAGATAGGTAGATCACATAGCTAATGAGGAGGTAGACGGTATCCTCAGCAGATGACGAAGAATTATTTCTAATGCGCATATACTTTATACGTGCAGGGAAGAAGATGATGATATTAAAACCTGGTTTACAACTGTTTTCCACCTTGGGTATAACACCTTCGCCGACTGTGAATGATATTATTATTATAACTAAAATCCTGGAAATATGAAGTAATGAGTATATTATTGCATAGAAAATTCAAAAATCAAAAGTTTAATACTGATAGTCTTGGATGCGAAACACTGTATGAAAATATGTCTACCGTAGAACCTAGACGGGGCAGTTAATGTGTCTGATCGTCACAAAGGAACGGAATCTAAAATTTTTCTCATAAGGGTAAAAGAGACGGCGTCTGTTGAAGCTAGTGATGGCAAATTAAGAGTTGAGCGAACGACAAATAGCTGCTTCAATGTCGAAAACTAACATTACCCGCGCATTAAGTGGCGTAGTTAGGTTTAACAGTGTTTCCCAGTTACATCATCATCATCATCATCATCATTTAAGACTGATTATGCCTTTCAGCGTTCAGTCTGGAGCATAGCCCCCCTTATACAGTTCCTCCATGATCCCCTATTCAGTGCAAACATTGGTGCCTCTTCTGATGTTAAACCTATTACTTCAAATTCGTTCTTAACCGAATCCAGGTACCTTCTCCTCGGTCTGCCCCGACTCCTCCTACCCTCTACTGCTGAATCCATGAGTCTCTTGGACAACCTTGCTTCTCCCATGCGTGTAACATGACCCCACCATCTAAGCCTGTTCGCCCTGACTGCTACATCTATAGAGTTCATTCCCAGTTTTTCTTTGATTTCCTCATTGTGGACACCCTCCTGCCATTGTTCCCATCTACTAGTACCTGCAATCATCCTAGCTACTTTCATATCCGTAACCTCAACCTTGTTGATAAGGTAACCTGAATCCACCCAGCTTTCGCTCCCATACAACAAAGTTGGTCCAAAGATTGAACGGTGCACAGATAACTTAGTCTTGGTACTGACTTCCTTCTTGCAGAAGAGAGTAGATCGTAGCTGAGCGCTCACTGCATTAGCTTTGCTACACCTCGCTTCCAGTTCTTTCACTATGTTGCCATCCTGTGAGAATATGCATCCTAAGTCCTTGAAACCGTCCACCTGTTCTAACTTTGTTCCTCCTATTTGGCACTCAATCCGTTTATATTTCTTTCCCACTGACATTACTTTCGTTTTGGAGATGCTAATCTTCATACCATAGTCCTTACATTTCTGATCTAGCTCTGAAATATTACTTTGCAAACTTTCAATCGAATCTTCCATCACAACTAAGTCATCTGCATATGCAAGACTGCTTATTTTGTGTTCACATATCTTAATCTCACCCGGCCAGTCTATTGTTTTGAACATATGATCCATAAATAATATGAACAACAGTGGAGACAGGTTGCAGCCTTGTCTTACCCCTGAAACTACTCTGAACCATGAACTCAATTTACCGTCAACTTTAACTGCTGCCTGACTATCCATGTAAAGACCTTTAATTGCTTGCAAAAGTTTGCCTCCTATTCCATAATCTTGTAGAACAGACAATAACTTCCTCCTAGGAACCCGGTCATGTGCCTTTTCTAGATCTATAAAGCATAGATACAATTCCCTGTTCCACTCATAACACTTCTCCATTATTTGCCGTAAGCTAAAGATCTGGTCCTGACAACCTCTAAGAGGCCTAAACCCACACTGATTTTCATCCAATTTGTCCTCAACTAATACTCGCACTTTCCTTTCAACAATACCTGAGAAGATTTTACCCACAACGCTGATTAAAGAGATACCTCTGTAGTTGTTACAATCTTTTCTGTTTCCATGTTTAAAGATTGGTGTGATTACTGCTTTTGTCCAGTCTGATGGAACCTGTCCCAACTCCCAGGCCATTTCAGTTATCCTGTGTAGCTATTTAAGACCTGACATTCCACTGTATTTGATGAGTTCCGACTTAATTTCATCCACCCCAGCCGCTTTATTGCACTGCAATCTATTGACCATTTTTTCCACTTCCTCAAATGTGATCCTATTTCCATCATCATTCCCTATCCCATTCTACCTCGAAATCTGAAACATTACTGATCGCATTTTCACCTACATTGAGCAACTCTTCAAAATATTCCCTCCATCTGCCCAAGGCATCCACAGGATTCACCAGCAGTTTTCCTGACCTGTCCAAAATACTTGTCATTTCCTTCTTACCTCCCTTTCCAAGACTGCTAATTACACTCCAGAATGGTTTTCCAGCAGCTTGACCCATAGTCTCCAACCTGTTTCCAAAGTCTTCCCACGATTTCTTCTTGGATGCTGCAATTATCTGTTTGGCTTTGTTTCTTTCTTCAACATAACTTTCTCTGTCTACCTGGGTTCTGGTATCTAGCCATTTTTGATACGCCTTCTTTTTCCTTTTACAGGCTGCCTTGACTGTATCATTCCACCAAGCTGTTTGCTTCATCCTACTTTTACACACTACTGTTCCAAGACATTCTTTAGCCACTTCTAGTACTGTGTCCCTGTACCTTGTCCATTCCTTTTCCAATGACTGTAATTGACTACATTCAACTAACTGGTACCTTTCTGAGATCGCTGTTATGTACTTGTGCCTGATTTCCTTATCCTGAAGTTTCTCCACTCTTATCCTCCTACATATGGACCTGACCTCCTGCACTTTCGGCCTCACAATCCCAATTTCACTGCAGATTAAATAATGATCAGTGTCATCAAAGAATCCCCTGAATACACGTGTGTCCCTCACAGCCTTCCTGAATTCCTGATCTGTTATTATATAGTCAATGACAGATCTGGTTCCCCTGCCTTCCCAAGTATACCGGTGAATTTTCTTATGTTTAAAAAAGGAGTTTGTGATTACTAAGTCCATACTGGCACAGAAATCCAAGAGTTGTTTCCCGTCCCAGTTACAGCTTAGGCAAAATGTGAAACAAGCCAGTATCCTATAGAATGAATGCGCCAAAGAGTCTGAATTCCAGTTCTTGTTTCTTTGTGTCACACGACTGATTGTTGATATAGAAGGCTTTCTGATTTTCGAGAGTGTTGTCATCTTTTGCGCGACCTTGTTGCGGAATATTAGTGGTTTCATTTAATTGTGATGCAGATATCTGTTTGGTAGCTTTTGACTTTTGCAGTCGTCTTTTTCTGATAACTCCAATAGTCTACGTTGTGTGACTCTGTGCTGTTAGTCACTGATATGCTGATGTGCCGTTGTTGTTTTGAAGTGAAATGAGCGGTGAAACGGAGGTTAGCACGCATCAGAGCTTAGTGGGCGTTGCCCACAGTCGCGCAGCAAGGTGCGTGTGTGTGTTGAGTGTGAGTGTGTGTATGTGTGTGTGTGTGTGTGTGTGTGTGTGTGTAGGACATACTGTGTGTTGTCGTCGTCGCTATTGCTATGCGTGCAGATACAGATATTCCTGACAAGGTCGACATCGCCGTACAGCGCGGCGAGGCGTGGCTGCGTGACGTGCCGTGTAACACACGAGTCGTGCGGTACACCGGAATGTCCTCTATTTACGTGTCCAGTTATTTGAAAGCATTACTGGATCAAAGCGCTTTTACTAAACGGATAGCACCCCTATCGTAATGTAGTAAACAAACAGTAGCTTATGTAATGTGCACTACTGGCCATTAAAATTGCTACATCGCGAAGATGACGTGCTACAGACGCGAAATTTAACCGACAGGAAGAAGATGCAAATGATTAGCTTTTCAGAGCATTCACATAAGGTTGCGTCTATAGCGAAACCTACAACGTGCTGACATGAGGAAAGTTTCCCACCGATTTCTCATACACAAACAGCAGCTGACCGGCGTTGTCTGGTGAAACGTTGTTGTGCTGCCTCTTGTAAGGAGAAATGGGTACCATCACGTTTCCGACATTGATAAAGGTCGAATTGTAGCCTATCGCGATTGCGGTTTATCGTATCGCGACACTGCTGCTCGCGTTGGTTGAGATCCAATGACTATTAGCAGAATATGGAATCGGTGGCTTCAGGAGGGTAATACGGAACGCCGTGCTGGATCCCAACGGCCTCGTATCACTACCAGCCGAGATGACAGGCATCTTATCCGCATGGCTGTAACGGATCGTGCAGCCACGTCTCGATTCCTGAGTCAACAGATGGGGACGTTTGCAAGACAACAACCATCTACACGAACAGTTCGACGACGTTTGCAAAGCATGGACTATCAGCTCGGAGACCATGGCTGCGGTTACCCTTGACGCTGTATCTCAGACAGGAGCGCCTGCGATGGTGTACTCAAAGACGAACCTGGGTGCACGAATGGCAAAACGTAATTTTTTCGGATAAATACCGGTTCTGTTTACAGCATCATGATGGTCGCATCCGTGTTTGGCGACATCGCGATGAACACACATTGGAAACGTGTATTCGTCATCGCCATACTGGCGTATCACCCGGCGTGATGGTATGGGGTGTCATTAGTTACACGTCTCGGTCACCTCTTGTTCGCATTGACGGCACTCTGAACAGTGGACGTTACATTTCAGATGTGTTACGACCCGTGGCTCTACCCTTCATTCGATCCCTACTAAACCCTACATTTCAGCAGAATAATGCACGACCGCATGTTGCAGGTCCTGTACGGGCCTTTCTGGATACAGAAAACGTTCGACTGGTGCCCTGGCCAGCACATTCGTCGGATGTCTCACCAATTGAAAACGTCTGCTCAATGGTGGCCGAGCAACTGGCTCGTCACAATACGCCAGTCTCTACTCTTGATGAACTGTGGTATCGTGTTGAAGATGCTCACCTGTACACGCCATCCAAGCTCTGTTTGAGTCAATGACTAGACGTATGAAGGCCGTTATTACGGCCAGAGGTGGTTGTTCTGGGTACTGATTTCTCAGGATCTATGCACCCAAATTGCGTGAAAATGTAATCACATGTCAGTTCTAGTAATACCCGTTTACCTTCTGCATTTCTTCTTGGTGTAGCAATATTAATGGCCAGTAGTGTATTAGGTTGATGCTTAAGTTCGTAGCGTTTTTCCATATACAAAAAAGAGATTTTAGTCATCAATAACATACTCTCCCTGAACATTTACCAAAGTTTGCCAACGCTGGGGTAGTTTTTCGATTCCGCGATTGTAGAAAACACATAGATTTGAGGCGAAGAACTCCTCGAGCCACGTTCGTAGCGCATTTTCATTTGGAAAGATATTTCCTTGAAGGCTGTGCGATTGAGAGCGGAGGGCTTCATATCAAGTGGGTAACGTGGGTGCGGAATGACTTCCCAACCCAGTTCCTGTACAGTCTTTTTGTCAGTCTATCAGAATGCGGGCGGACTTTATCGTGGAGTGGTATTACTTCACACAGCCTCCGTGGTCGTTGTTCTTGGATTGCGGCTGCAAGACGCCTCGGTTGTTGACAGTAAATGTCAGCAGTGATGTTTACACACCAGGGAAGCAGTTCGTTGTACACCACACCGTCGCTGTTCCACCATATCTTTTGTGGATGCGCGCAGTTATTTGTACGGGAAATAGCCGCTTTGTTGGGGCTCAACCATTACTTTCTTTTGCGTATTATATTATAAAATAGCATTTCTTGCTACCAGTAACGATACAGGACAGGAATTGTCGGTGTTGTTCACTATCCAACTAATGACGAGCAAGCTGAGGTGCACGTATGATCTCCCGCTGACTTTTTGTGATTTTATCTTAGAGCAAACAGTAGTTGTACACCCAATTTTTGAACCTTTCCCAAATGCAAATTTCGCACGATTGTGGAATGATCACAGTTCATCATATTTCCCTGTTTTCGAGAGCGATGACGTAGATTGTTGTGGACTAATGTTTTTAAACGATCTTCGTCAAATACCGGAGGTCTTCCTGAAAGTGGAGAGTCACTAACGTCAAAACGAGAAAACTATTTTCTTGTCGTGTTCTGTCCAATGGCATTATTCTCATTCACGGCACGAATGTTTCTGGCTGCCTCCACTGCTGTCACCCCTCTACTGAACTCAAACAGAAGAATATGTCGGAAATGTTCCGATTTCGTCACTTGGCGTTCCATTTTCTAGCGTCCATAGCTCAATTGACTATCTCCAAATGACAAAATGATAATATGTAAACTCAAATAGCAACAGTGAGCTGCAAACAAAAATTTACAATCGATAAATAAACCCATAGCAACCGGAATACCAACATGCAAAACAAAAACGCTACGACCTTATGCTCCTGCTTTGTATTTACTCTAACAGTTTTCGACTAGTCACTACCCTTCATCAGATTTTAATAAAATGATGTACTTTCAATAGAAAACCAACAGATTCGAAGCCGATAACCAGATGCAGTTTTTTGCATCACTTATTATCAAGTTTGTTCGTGATAACTCAGAGGTCGTAACACGCAATAATTATATTCTTACCATTCGCGGGCACATTGGACGATTCTTTCCATATAAACAGTTTACCAAAACTACCAAACATCATCTTTATTTTCACGTTTATCTGATTAGTTATGCATCTAGTCACAATATTTAGTTCTTGTCGTCAGCAATTAATACTACGTAGATCTGTTCTCCGGATTTGCAAAATCAACACCTTTAGTTCTAGCCGGCCGCGGTGGTCTTGCGGTTCTAGGCGCTTCAGTCCGGAACCGCGCGACGGCTACGGTCGCAGGTTCGAATCCTGCCTCGGGCATGGATGTGTGTGATGTCCTTAGATTAGTTAGGTTTAAGTAGTTCTAAGTTCTAGGGGACTGATGACCTTAGATTTTAAGTCCCATAGTGCTCAGAGCCATTTGAACCATTTTTAGTTCTATTTTCAGTGAATGTAGGAATAATTTCAAGTAAGGAAATTTAAGTCAAAGAGCAATCTCTTGGAATCCGCAAGGTAATCACTATAGAAACGACTTTAACAGCACATAAATGGAAAAGTTTTGGTGACAGATTGCTGGCGAGTACCCATAATTACGGGAGAAACTTGAAGAATACTGATTAAGTTAGCTTAAGGTGTGAGAGTTGATTATCGACTGTTGTAGAAATGACAACAAGAGCGAGGAACTGGATTAACTTGGAACATGACTTACGATGTATATCGGTTGACATTAAAGCGAAGATAAAAAAGTTATAAATAAGCACTAAAAATTGTCTCACAGGATCATTCTTTCATGGTTGTATTAAACACTCGGAAAAACCATGTTTGTTATTATTTCGAGAATTAACGATGTACTATTTACCTTTGGTTACATTAAAAATGAGAGTTTTCATTTTTAATCATTTCTTTAGTAATGTTCTAATGTTTGTGGTGTTCAGTGGCTAAGGGTATGGATCTCAGAAATATTTGAAACCACTGATATTGGCTAACAGGCTGTGGGTACGGTTGTTATCTATGAAATGAGTTGATAAAATTGAATGATTTTTATCTAAGAACCTCGCTAATAAGGCGGCGTTAATGTACAGGCCTAACGGTAAAAGTAGTTTTCCAGTGCCCTTCAGATCAGTGTTTTGGCTCTGCCGCATGTTGCGGTAATTGTAGTGGCAATAAAAATGTAACCCACGTCCTCGGATGTCTGTGCAGGCGGGTGAGTACACGTGTGAGTCCAGCTCACAGCACGTGCAACGAACCGGTGCCAGCTGACTCGCCGGTGTCACCCTGCCAACACAAACATGCCAACGGGACTGCCAAACGAGAATATAGCAAAACGTGACAGCGACTTTCCCGTAAAAACATGTCATGTCTCTTTCTATGTTATTGATGTAGATGCAAAACAGTTTCCCGGACTAACTCGACTGGAAATCTGCCACACTTGTGTTACTGTTCGATGTGGTTTCTGGCCCGGTAGATAACACTTTTCACTCTGAACTTCGTTTTAAGAAAATGGTGAATTAAGCTTAATCCTCTGAATATTCTGACGTATGAGATGATAAAAAAAATTTCACCAAAACTTTAATGGGAAAAGTACTAGCATGAATGTGGGGGTCATGTTTTATTTCAGCTTTATTGTCGTCTTACTGCAACATACACTGTCTGACCAAGTTCGTGTTTAGTGTCGTTCCCATGTATGGTGGGTTATCGAAGTGCCGTAAACAGCGTCACATGCTGAGCGTTGACTGTGAAGGACTCGGAAATGCCGCCTGCTCATGTGAGACAGCGCTATCAGCACCTGACATAGTTTGAAAGGGGCCTCGTGGAGAAAATCGCTTTGGAGGCTCGTCGAATCGTGCAATATCCAACTTTGCGGGACAATCAAGTGCTACAGTGGCCCGACGCTGGACTGCAAGGGTGCGCGAGAGAAGGTATACCCTCCGTCAGGGTTCCGGTTCAGAACGTCTGACCGCCACAAGGGAGTATCGTCATATTGTGCACCCAAGCCCATCGTAATCCCTTAACATCTGCACCTGCCATCCAAGAAGAAATAATGACCTCCCTGAAAAATTCTCCGTCATCCCGCACCATTGGTCGGAAACTTGCAGCAGCCAGACTAGACATTTATCGTTCCATGCTCAACCTGCCGTTAGTTCCACAATTCATACGGCTGCGTTTGAGTGGTGCTGTTACCTGGAAGCATTGACTACTGATGAATGAGGTCGTATTGTGGCCAGCCGAGATGATCTGTTCTGCACACCACGAATGACCACTGTCAGCAGGTATGCTGGCGTCCTGATGACAGCTCTCACTCTTCCAAGTGTGACGGAGCTGTGGCTAGTGGTCCTCGTGTGTTACCTGCAGTATGACAGTATCTGGTGCCAATCTTCAACAAGACAATGCTCTTCTACACATGGTACGTGTCCCTATGAACTGTCTGCATCATGCTGAGATATTCCTGCAGTCAGAAAGAACCCCAGAGCTGTCCCCGGTAGAATATTTGTGGGACCAGCTCGTAAGTAAACTCAGCACCAGTATCCAGGATATCAGGGACCAGTTACAAGAGAAATGGGCCAGAAAGAGTACAATGGCCAGATGAGACCTTCTTCAAACCGAATCAGTGTATGCATGCATCTAGGGGAAAGGGGGTGAAACATCACATTAATAAGTGGTCAAGTCAACGAGCGAGGTGGCGCATTGGTTAGCACACTGAACTTGCATTCGGGAGAAAGACGGTTCACACCCGCGTTCTGCCATCCTGATTTCCGTCATTTCCCTAAATTGTTTCAGGCAACTGCCGGGATAGTTCCTCTGAAAGGGTGCGGTCGTTTTCCTTCCCCAACCCGATAGGACCGATGACCTCGCTATTTGGTTCCCTCCCCCAAATCAATCAACGAACCAACCAACCAATTTCCAATTTCGTTAAAATTTGACTCGATTATGTAATGACGTCTCAAAAATGAGATCGACAGGAAGTGCAAAATGGCAAAGCAGGGATGGCTAGAGGACAAATGTAAGGATGTAGAGGCTTATCTCACGAGGGGTAAGATAGATACTGCCTACAGGAAAATTAAAGAGACCTTTGCAGAAAAGAGAACCACTTGCATGAATATAAACAGCTCAGATGGAAACCCAGTTCTAAGCAAAGAAGGGAAAGCAAAAAGGTGGAAGAAGTATATAAAGGGTCTATACAACGGCGATGTTCTTGAGGACAATATTATGGAAATGGAAGAGAATGAAGATGAAACAGGAAATATGATACTGCGTGAAGAGTTTGACAGAGGACTGAAAGATCTAAGTCGAAACAAGGCCCTGGGAGTAGTCAACATTCCATTAGAACTACTGACAGCCTTGGGAGAGACAGGCCTAACAAAACTCTACCATCTGGTGAGCAAGATGTATGAGACAGGCGAAATACCCTCAGACTTCAAGAAGAATATAGTAATACCAATCTCAAAGAAAGCAGGTGTTGACACACGTGAAAATTACCGAACTATCAGTATAATAAGCCACGGCTGCAAAATACTAACACGAATTCTTTACAGATGAATGGAAAAACTGGTAGAAGCCGACCTCGGGGAAGATCAGTTTGGATCCTGTAGAAATGTTGGAACACGTGAGGCAATACTGATCCTACGACTTATCTTAGAAAATAGATTAAGGAAAGGCAACCCTACGTTTATAGCATGTGTAGACTTAGACAGCTTTTGACAGTGATGACTGGAATACTCTCTTTCAAATTATGAAGGTGGTAGGGGTAAAATACAGGGACTGAAAGGCTATTTACAATTTGTACCGAAACCAGATGGCAGTTATAAGAGTCGAGGGGCATGAAAGGGAAGCAGTGGTTGGGAAGGGAGTGAGACAGGGTTGTAGCCTATCCCCGATGTTATTCAATCTGTATATTGAGCAAGCAGTAAAGGAAACAAAAGAAAAATTCGGAGTAGGAATTGAAATCCATGGAGAAGAAATTAAAACTTTGAGGTTCGCCGATGACATTGTAATTCTGTCAGAGACAGCACAGGACCTGGACGACCAGCTGAACAGATTGGACATTGTGTTGGAAGGAGGATAGAAGATGAACATCAACAAAAGCAAAACGAGGATAATGGAATGTAGTCGAATTAAATCGGGTTATACTGCGTGAGTTAGATTAGGAAATGACAGGCTTAAAGTAGTAAATGAGTTTTGCTATTTGGGGAGCAAAATAACTGATGATGGTCGAAGTAGAGAGGATATAAAGCGTAGACTGGCAATGGCAAGGAAAGCGTTTCTGAAGAAGAGAAATTTGTTAACATTGAGTATAGATTTAAGTGTCAGGAAGTCGTTTCTGAAAGTATTTGTATGGAGTGTAGCCATGTATGGAGTGAAACGTGGACGATAAATAGTTTGGACAAGAAGAGAATAGAAGCTTTCGAAATGTGGTGTTACAGAAGAATGCTGAAGATCAGATGGGTAGATCACATAACTAATGAGGGAGTATTGAATACAGTTGGAGAAAAGAAAAATTTGTGGCACAACTTAACTAGAAGAAGGGATCGGTTGGAAGGGCATATTCCAAGGCATCATGGGATCACCAGTTTAGTATTGGAGGGCAGCGTGGAGGGTAAAAATCGTAGAGGGAGACCAAGAGATGAATACACAAAACAGATTCAGAAGGATGTATGTTACAGTAGATACTGGGAGGTGAAGAAGCTTGCACAGGATAGAGTGGCATGGAGAGCTGCATCAAACCAGTCTCTGGACTGAAGACCACAACAACAATAACATGTAATCACTGAAATAATATTTCGATTACGCGATAAGTCACACAAATCTGAAGACTGTAAGTTAAACTAAATACTGAGGGATTACAATTACAAATAACCTAAATTGGAACGATCACATAGATAATGTCGTGGGTAGAGCAAACCAAAGACTGCGATTCATTGGCAAAACACTTAGAAGGTGCAACACGTCTGCTAAAGAGACTGCTTATGCCACGCTCGTCCGCCCTATTCTGGAGTATTGCTGTGCAGTGTGGGATCCGCATCAGGTGGGACTGACGAATGACATCAAAAAAGTTCAAAGAAGGGCAGTTGGTTTTGTATTATTGCGAAATATGGGAGGTAGTGCCACAGACATGATACGTGAATTGGAGTGGCAATCATTATAACAAAGGCGTTTTTCGTTACATCGGGAGCTTCTCATGAAATTTCAACCACCAGTTTTCTCCTCTGATTGCTAAAAGATTCTACTGGCAGCCACCTACATAGGCAGAAATGATCATCACGATAAAATAAGAGTAATCAGGGCTCGCACAGAAAAATTTAAGTGCTCTTTTTCCCCCGCGCCGTCCGAGAGTGGAACGGTAGAGAGAGAGCTTGAAGATTGTTCTTTGAACCCTCTGCCAGGCACTTTATTGTGAATAGCAGAGTAATCACGTAGATGCATATGTAGAACATCACATACGCACTCTACCCATGAAGTTTCATTTCGTTTCCTCTTCTCGTTGAGGGTGCTTCACTCTTTTTGGTATGCTGTGTATTTGTTACCATGAGGAACAGCAATGAATAAAATCTTGTTCTTATTTACTGTTATTTCATAGAAATATTAGAAATATGTTACACAGTTTACAACTCATATTTTGCTGCAGAAAATGTAACAATCGCAGCACATTTATAGCTTTGTAATACAAGGTAGGCAAACTGGCCCAGAAAACATCTACGGGACTGACGCGGAGCAGACCCTTGTTAATGAACAGGGTCATCATCGAAAATGCTGGAAACCGCGATTTCGATGCAGCATTCTGTTGCTGTCACAAATCAGCGCATGTGCGTCTCTCACATGCTTTGTCTACAATCCTTCGCTACGTCATTACGTTTGAGTGAGTGAATGGAGCAGACATGTTTAGTGACTAGCTGAATGCAACACCACATGGTGTTAGGGATAGAACTGTGCATTTCCATTGCCAAGAGTTATGCAAATCATAATTCGTGGAAAACGTGGGTTGAGATGTTTGAGACTAGGAATGTTTAAGCAAAGCCTCCACAAACTTTAACAAATTGACTGCATAGAATTCAGCAATGGCCATTTCCAGCATCTTCTGCGATGTTGGTTAACAAGGTTCAGTCCCACCTTAGTCTTATTGTAAATATTTTACGGGACTGTTTTACTTTATCCTCCCTGAACAAAGACATGGTACAGACTGTTTCACGTTCTGTGGAAGAGTTTGAGACAATCTTTCCCATTTGCTAAACAGAGGTGCTGTTTGCATTTTATGCTCTTTGTTTCAGTTCTGCTATGGCTGTGCTCATATTGGCATGTTCATGGTGGCAAAATGTTAGCCACTGTGATCAGATAGCTATCATACACTATGTTTCGCATGTTCAGACCTGGCTTTGGATAAAGTTTGCATATTTTCGGCTTTTTTGAGGTGCCTAAGTCATCTTCTGACAGTGTATCATACCCTTAAGCCCTCCTCTTTCAACCTGGACAAGCCGAAAGAGCCTCTGACAGATGAATCCTAAATTTAAGAAGTTCCTTAATGTTACTTTTAGTCTCGTTTTTACGGTAGTACTGCACAGATACCAGCAGTTGACAAGTGTAAGATCTGCGAAGTTCAGTAAAAGCCACTTAAATCAGAATCCTGTAACAGAGAAATAATCTGATGTTCTATTGGACCTGTACAAAACAAAGCTAACGTGTACCAAAGTTTTCTCAAAAATTTTAAAAAGAAAGCAGAAGCCGAGCGACCATACAACTGTATCCATTCCAGACTAAGGTTACGCGGTAAACGCCAAACTCGCACAGTCGTGCTAATACAATTTTAACGCAGAAGACTATGCATTAGCATGACGTTACTAATACATAGATACTATTCCTAGTACATTATATTACGAACACCTTATATCCCCCTTTCCAAGCAATCATGACCAACAGATCGCCGAATGAACTCAGTTTAACGTTATTACGAGCTTCCGGTCCGTCAATGGCATGGAAGTTTCATCTTGACCAAATTCAGTTACACGTGCCACGATCTATTGGCGCCGAGTGGCAGTATAATCGAGAAAAATACGTAGTGAACAAGCATACGTGCACACTCGTTGCAGGTCAGTTGGAAGCAAGGTACAACTACAATTTCATAAAAACTGGATGATTTATTCAATAGCAACAGCTTCACAAATTGAGCAAGTCAGTAACGCTTTGATCCATCTCAGACCCTTATGCAAGCTGTTATTCGGCTTGATATTGATTTATAGAGTTATTCGATGTCCTCCTGAGGGATGTTGTGCCAGATTCTGTCGAACTGGCACGTTAGATCGTCAAAATCCCGAGCTGGCTGGAGGAACCTGTCCATAATGCACAAAAAGTACTCAACTGGGGAAAGATTCGGCGACCTTGCTGGCCAAGGTAGTTTCGGCAAGCACGAAGACACGTAAGAGAAATTCTCGCCGTATGTAGCCGGGCATTGTCATGCTGAAATGTAGGTCCAGGATGGCTTGTCATGAAGGGCATCAAAATGGGGCGCAGAATATCGTCTTATCGCTATGCTGTAAGGGTGCAGCGGGTGACAACCAAAATAGTCCTGTAACGAATAAAATCATTTCTAGTATCAGGCCGTATGGTGGATGGCAGTTTGGTACGTCACCGCTGTACGGGGTGTATCCAGATACGTGTTCACTGGTCATGGGGGCTCAATTCGAAGCGGGACTCATTTGCTGAAAACAATAATTCTACTTCAGTCGACCAGATTCCAGGTCGCAGACGTGTCTGGAGACAAAATTTCCGCCGACCGGTGTAACAGAGCGGTTCCAGGCGCTACAGTCTGGAACCGAGCGACCGCTACGGTCGCAGGTTCGAATCCTGCCTCGGGCATTGATGTGTGTGATGTCCTTAGATTAGTTAGGTTTAAGTAGTTCTAAGTTCTAGGGGACTTATGACCTCAGATGTTAAATCCCACAGTGCTCGAAGCCATTTGAACCATTTTGAAAAAGAAATCCACTGTCGAGATAAAATTAATATAGAGTGTGCCCTCTCACTGGAGTGTACATGTTATATGGTACGAAGAATTTTAGAACTATGAATTATTGTAAATGATATTCTTTTTCGTCACAGCAATGCACCCAAAGTGCGTAGTGGATGAGAGTTATCCATTGGATATCGATCCTCGAGATATTACGAATTTTCTAGACGTCTTACTTCACTGCACACCTTCTAAAACTGTTTCTGCTGTCGTTTAGGAACTTGCGGCGAAAACAATGCTCTAAATCAGGGGCGGGCAGGAATCCTGCACATGTGCGGTGCACTTGCACGTGTGCAGTTAACAGGTGTTCTGCGTGCACACAGGGGCAAGCTGGCCACCCGCTTATCTCCCATCCCCACCATACCTTCTGTCCGCTCCTTCCTCTGTAATGCGTTTTGTTTCCTAACTTGCTTTATTGAGTGAATGAATAAGGTTAGTAGGAGTGCTTGAAAGAAATCATGGTTTGAAAGAGTACCTATTACCTACGATACGTTTTATTTAATTATCACAGGTGGAGTTTACAATACGTTTAATATCTGGAACAAAATTTCTACATACAGACAAACACAAACAGTTACGTAAATTTTCATCACTGATATTTGCTCTTAACCGAGACTTATTAATTCAGCAAACGGTTTTCCAGCTCTCGTTATATTAAGCGCAGTCTTATAACTTGCACATACCGCTGGGCTATTAATGTTGTCGTCCTGAAAACTTGAAAACAGTGCTCCATAAAATGTTAAATCAGTTAGATGAGAGACATGACGAGAGAAAGTCGCAGATCTCTCGTGACAACAGCAACTACGACAAATTCAAATGGCTCTGGTCATCAGTGCCCTAGAACTTAGAACTACTTAAACCTAACTAACCTAAGGGCATCACACACATCCATGCCCGAGGCAGGATTCGAACCTGCGACCATAGCGGTCGCGCGGTTCCAGACTGTAGTGCCTAGAACCGCTCGGCCACTCCGGCCGGCCAACTACGACAGATTCATCTGGTATCGTCAGATCGCTCTTCTTAAGCTCAGTCAATTCCCCATCCGCTCAGAATCCGACAATATATTGTACTCGTCTTTGTGGAATTTATTATAATGGCCTTCAATACTAAACTTCCGTTGACCAGCGAGAATACTGCCACATATTAAACATTTCGAATTTTCACGTTTTTGCACAAAGAAAAAATGATTCTCCCATTACTTTTTAAAAGATAGCAAATCTCCACTTCTCCGTTTCTTGAAATACAACGATCACTACATAGTGCTCGCTTCGCATCAACGTCCGCAGCTTAGCCTGGTACTACACTGCCGCAACCTGCCGGCTGTCTCCACAGCCCCGGTCGACGCCTGCACGCGAGCAGCACACGTGCAGCGCTGTGCGCTCATGAGCCGCGTGCAAAGTTTGCCCGCCCCTGCTCTAAATGAAATAAGCAGAAGAACGGCTTCGTATAACATGTAACCACTCTTGCCATTGCAAATGTTTTACATACACACTTCAAAAAATGTACTGTAATGATACAATAGCTAACGTGAATGCTGAAGCAAAATTCCAAGATTTGATACAGAACGGTTTAAGTGAAAACCCAAGGTATAGCTAATGTCAATGCTGCAGAAAAATTTAAAGATTTGATATAGACCCCCGACAAGGAAGATAAAATGAAAAGATCTCTTGTTTATCAGTGAACATAGTAATTGGAAGAGTAATGAATCTGAAAATAGCTGCCGGCCGCGGTGGTCTAGCGGTTCTGGCGCTGCAGTCCGGAACCGTGGGACTGCTACGGTCGCAGGTTCGAATCCTGCCTCGGGCATGGGTGTGTGTGATGTCCTTAGGTTAGTTAGGTTTAAGTAGATCTAAGTTCTAGGGGACTTATGACCTAAGATGTTGAGTCCCATAGTGCTCAGAGCCATTTGAACCATCTTTATGAAAATAGCTTTTCTGTTGAATTTCCGACATGTCGGAGAGTTCCTGCAGGTAACCTAAACGGAAATCCGTGTTCTGTTACAAAAATAGAAAAAAAGAGAAATTTATTGGAAATGTCGATATATTTTTCGATATATAGCAACAATATCGATAATGGTATTGGTATAAGCATCCTACTGCGTAGTTACAACTTCTGCTGCTAGGTGGCACCACAGTCGCTTTAGGCGGGAAAATTAAAAATCCAAGACAGAGGAGTGTGGGAAATTCGAAATAGACGCTTTGCCTTATGTATAAAATTGCGGGAAGTTTTAAAAATTTGGCAGGAAATTGAAAATAATGCAGGATGGCAGATGATGGGAAACTCAAAACATAGTAGGAAATTCAAAAAGTCGAAGTTGGTGTTTGTGATAAATTTAAAAACTGACCGAAAAAAATTCTACTTTCTCAGTTGTGATTTGTATGTATCCCCGTGCCTCCGCCTCCTCCCACCCCTCCCCCACTCATCCTTTCTTCCTTCCCTCCCTCTA
Source organism: Schistocerca cancellata (assembly GCF_023864275.1). Taxonomy (NCBI): domain Eukaryota; kingdom Metazoa; phylum Arthropoda; class Insecta; order Orthoptera; family Acrididae; genus Schistocerca; species Schistocerca cancellata. The sequence continues at coordinate 775,897,424 of NC_064627.1, read as the reverse complement.
TCTCCAGGCAGTCACACCGAAGTATTACAAATAAAACAACCGATCAAAATTTCAATATTGTGGAACAAACCGTTTCTATTAGTGGGATATTACAAACCTCTATCCTTCTCCTATCTCTAGCCAATCAAATAATGCAAGACCGGGACCAACCAATCACCTCAGCTGTATGTTAGATCCAGCTCCCATTTCTTCTCTTTCCAACCAATCACAGCGAAGTATTAAAAATGAAATAGCCAATTGTGGTTTATGTCACACTCCGTTCTCCTCTTTACAACCAAACATAGTGAAGTACTGAAATAGTACATCCAATCATAATGTAATTTCAATAAACAAATTTTGGAGAAGAGATCTAACTAGCTCCTGGGCTGATGAATTCAGATTCATTAACTGATCGAAAATATCTGGACACCTGTTAGTGGAGGTTAATATGGAGTGTGTCCGTCTTTCGCCTTTACGACGGCTTAAACTCTGCTGGGGACATTTTCAATGAGGGTTCTGAATGTCTGTGGAGGAAAGGCAGCCTATTCTTCCTCAAGAGCCAAAACCAGAGAATGTAGTGATGGAGCGCAGTCGACGTTCTGACTCATCCCAAAGGTTTTCTTGTGGGTTCAGGTCGGGACTTTCGGCAGGGCAGTCCTTTTCAGGAATGTCACTGTCCACAAACCACGGCCTCGGAGATGCTGCGTTGTCATGCTGACACCAACACCGTCTTCGAACCGTTCCTCTGTTGTACGTTATACATATTGCCGTAAAATGTGTACATATCTTCCGCATTTAGTGTTTTCTTAAGAGCAATAAGAGGACCATACCCTAACCACGAAAAACACCCCCAACCATGAAACCACCTCCTCATTACATCGTGATGGCGGGTAACATTCTCCAGGAACTCGCCAAGTCCAAATCATTGCATCGGATTGCCATAGCGTATAGCGTGATTCATGAAGCGGATAGGAGCTTTTTCACAATACCGGTGAAGGATAGTCCTGTTTCAGGGGTTTTGCGACCTTGACTACGAGAACTCTTGGCTTGGTCTACCGCCTTACCAAGCGGAAGTCATGAACTTACCACATCTACTCAGTATTTTATATTTTTCTCTTTATTCACAGTATAATGTGGAAGGAAATGGCAAACCAGCCCAGTGTTATGTTTTCAAGAAAACTCGTCATGGATTTGCCTGCTGCTAAACAATCTATTGATATGAACAGTCCCCCAGATTGTGGGAATGATATACCAGCGAATTAAAATAGGCATACGAGGCCTAAAAGAGACTCTTTGGCAAGGCAGCGGTCATTTCAGAAGAGCTAATGGCAATTTAGTATATTATTCTGGTAGATAAGATAATTCCGTCAGTGGTTTCTCAGTACACCAATAATACAATGCCATAGTGATTAAATAAAAGCCCGCCAGTGAGCGAATAGTGCTAGTGAAATTCAGTACTAGATCTTGCGAGTTAAATGTTATACAGCTATATGTACTGTGACATATGAACAGTGAAGATACTAGATTTTCTAGTCACATTCCCTGAAGAAAAACTATTTTTGTGACGTTCCAAAATAAGCGATTCGTGGTCGGTTGGTATTTGGGATATGCACGGCTCTGTTCAGAACATGTAGGTGGATGTTGTCATGGGGTCTAGACGTGCACGCCCGCTTAAATGTCGATTACGTAAGACACCTGAAGTAACAGTTACAGATTATTATCCTCTGGTCAAATAAATAAGCACTGGCAAGTTAAGCGAAATTGTAAATAATCACAAACTGCAATAATACAAATAATAATATTTGGCGATTAAATGTAATTAACTGCCGATGATAAACTGATGTAGACAACACTGCAAATGTATGTTGAGTAAAGTGACAATTTATTCAACCAATTACATCAAAATATATCTAGAAATGGTGATACAAATTGGTTTTATTCAACTGCAGTTAAGATTGCGTAAATCTTTATAATCAGAATGGTAGTAGCCTTTCGAGAAATCAATAAACCATTACTAGCTCGCCAGAAAAATTTAAGTCTTATGCCTTGAATTAGGCAGAGATAATGCCAGAAGACCAAGAACTCACGTCAAAATTACCCGAAGCGTATCTTATGATGATGATTCACACTTAAAGTTCATACTAACTCCCTGAGTCAAAGTCATACTTGCCTCGGAGTGTCACTAAACACGAGCAAATTTTAAAGTATTCGCGACCGCTAGTAAATCGAAATTTGTCAAACTTACGCTAAGGACACCACACACACACACACACACACACACACACACACACACACACACCCATGCCCAAGGGAAGGCTCGAACCTCCGACGGGGGGAGCAGCGCTAACCGTTGCAAGGCGCCCTTAGACCGCACGGCTACCCCGCGCGGCCGCGATTGATTGCCTCTCAGATTTTGTGACTTCACCCCACTGACTGCTTCGCAACATCAAGTCCCTTCTTTATCACGTCTCGAAAAGAAGTTCACTCTATCACCTTTCCACGCCAAGTATTCCCTATCACATCTCTACTGTAGTGTTTCAACACTCTGCGCAGTGGTTAGCACACTGGACTCGCATTCGGGAGGACGACGGTTCAATCCCGTCTCCAGCCATCCTGATTTAGGTTTTCCGTGATTTCCCTAAATCGCTTCAGGCAAATGCCGGGATGGTTCCTTTGAAAGGGCACGGCCGATTTCCTTCCCCATCCTTCCCCCACCCGAGCTTGTGCTCCGTCTCTCATGACCTCGTTGTCGACGGGACGTTAAACATTAATCTCCTCCTCCTCCTCCTTGGCCAGGAAGTCAATGACAATCAACACTCTACAATTCCCACTTTGCTCCCTGGAGTCACTCCACGAATCCGAACGTTCGAGAACCTCACCACCTGTTCCAATGAGAAACTCTCGCTCCCTCAATAAACAGCTTGATTTGCTAACATCTATCAAATGGACCACCACTTGCGTAGTAATAAAGTTACAGCTTAGGTATATGATTTAAATTAAAGAAAATTTTGTTCCGCTTCTGTAGGTACCAAAGGCGATACTTTACATCGATACAATTAAACACACATGATCTATCGGATACGTGCTTATAACAAATAACAAAGAGTACAAGTTAAAACGTATGAAATATGAGTTTGGTATGCTCCGCTGATGCACATTTTCACGCTCATTTTATTTATGGTATTAAATCTTATGGGTCATTACTGTTTTTAAGTTACAAAGATGTTAATACTTTTAGTTACCATTTAGAAACAGTTAATATCAGAGATACACGCAGTATCTTCATGTATGGCTATACTTGAGAAGTACTATACTGCTTTCATCTGTTGTGTAAATGTAGAAGGTACTACGACCTGATGTATTTACAAAACAGAAAGATATAAAACGTAACAATTCAATAAACAAAACGTGTATCAATGTGTGACATTCAGAGATGATAAATGGAATTCTGTGCTATCAACAAATACTTCGTTTATAAAGATCGCACGAAGTTTTCAGCAGTTATTAATTTGCAGTTACTGTTGTAAGTATATTTGTTAACTGTGTTCAGCTAACTTGTAGAGTTTTTGTAATATTTACAATATGCAAGTCTTAATAAGTGCGCCTCAGTGCCACAAGAATGCTGATATGTTTGGATTTATCGTTCTGTGAAAAATCAAATTATACTAGAGTTATGAAATATTTCAATACGGCCTTCTTTCATACTGCAGAAAAAGCCGCCATTGTAGCGGACACATTCTGCAGAGCATGTTGGAGGTACACTACTTGTTACCTAGTAACGGGGGAATTATTGTCTGCTGCTGACCAGTCCTTTATCAACGTACGTGGCCGATCCAGAAAGTTTCTGCAACCAGACCCCACTCTTATGACACATTTAAACACTTTTCTCCGGCTGATTTCTCGAGGATATGCATTACGTTACAGAACCGACTTCAGTAGCTGATGATGAAGAGTTAGGGGAATTTCGTGAGACTCTTTCGAACTGGCCTGAGTCAGTAGCCAAAAAGGAAGTTACCACAGTTGACCCGTCAAATGAAGTATTTGGCTGTCACAGCTTAGGTAAAAGAAATAAACGACGAAATCGACTGATACACTTCTGCCAGGAAAATAATTTTGTTGTTACCATCACCTGCTTCCAACACAATCCATGAAGGCTTTACAACTGGACCTCACCAGGTCGAACTTTTCGTAATTAGATGTACCATTCTTTGATTGCCGGAGACAGGGATTTTCCGTTGAAAACATTAGTACTCTTCTAGGTGCCGACTATGGTTCCTGCCGCGCGGGATTAGCCGAGCGGTCTAGGGCACTGCAGTCATGGACTGTGCAGCTGGTCCCGGCGGAGGTTCGAGTCCTCACTCGGGCATGGTTGTGTGTGTTTGTCCTTAGGATAATTTAGGTTAGGTAGTGTGTAAGCTTAGGGACTGATGACCTTAGCAGTTAAGTCCCATCAGATTTCACACTCATTTGAACATTTTGAACTGTGGTTCCGACCATCAACTTCTAAGTCCTGAACTGAGAATGAAACTATCGAAATGTAAAGGGACAGCCGCAAAAAACAAGATGACTAGAGCAAGAGGCTGAATTTTTGGGAATCGAATCCAAGAAAAGTTTCGACCGATCAGTCACATAATAGCCCTATGGCATTTGTAGAGAAATGGAACTTCCTGAGGGAGACTTAATCTTCGAGAGCTTGCTAAAAAATAATGCTTCGAATTTTTTATGTGAAAACTGTTAGAGCTTTTGAAATAAAACATTATACTCCATATTTTCCCTGTCTAAATATTTACAACCATCTGCCGATAGTGAGCTCCGAATAGCGTGTAATATGGTTGTGTGTAACATTACAATGTCAACGCTTCCTAAATAGCATGTTGTAATAGGGTTCCAAATTTGAAGAGTTCGTCCATACATGAAGCATTCTGTCCTTCGGCACGACGATGTCAGACAACACACGAGCGCTGCGACATCTGTAACGATCCGACTTTCTGGGATCACTGTCATAGATCATTCTCCACACAGTCCCAACTTGATTCCACCCAGTTTTCATCTGTTTCCAAAAAACTTAAAGAACGCCTTCGAGGATTTCACATTGACAGTGATGAAGCAATGAAGGCAGAGCAGAGGTTGAGCTGCAAGATACCTAAATGCTGGAGGAAAACAAAAATCATAGCTATACATAAGCCAGGAAAATATCGAGATGATCCCAAATGCTGTAGGTCTATCTCCCGTCTATGACACCTGTACAAGTTGTTGGAAAGGCTGATCCTCCAAAGATTAACAAATATGATAGACCCATAACTGATCCCCCAACAAGCAGACAAGGGAAGAGCTGCACAGCACAGGTGTGGGGGATGACACAGCATATGCAGGACGGCTTGGAAAGGCGGCAGATCACAGGAGCTGTGTTTATAGATCTCTAAGCATACTCTTGTTGCTGAAGTTATACAACCTCACTAAGGATTATCAACTAACCTGTATGATTAGAAATCTACTACAGAATAGAAGATATTTCGCGGAATATCAAGGACAAAGAAGCAGATGGAGGCAGCAGAAAAACGGATTACCACAGGACAGTGTGCTGGCACCCACTCTGTTTAACATATAAACTAACGACCAGCCGTTAACAGAAGGAACACAAAGCTCCATATATGCACATGACCGAGTAATCACAGCTCAAGGATATAGCTTTGAGAGGGTGGAGTGGAAGCTCTCTCATGCTTTAAAAAATTGTGTGTCTATTACCAAATACATCTAAAACTCAGACCTAACCTTTCCACCTTAGAAACAAACAGGCTAGCAGAACCTTACAGACAGACTGCTAAGGAACATCTCTAGAACGCTGCAAGACACCAAAAAACCTCGGGGCCACTCTGGACCGTGCTCTTGCATACAAGGAGCACTGCTTAAAAACAAAGCAACAAGTGGCTGCCAGGAACAATGTTGTTAGGAAGCTGACAGGAGCAAGATACAACCAAATACAGTGCGGACATCCGCATTAGCCCTGTGCTATTCTGCAGCTGAGTAAGCTTGCCCAGTATGGTGCAGATCCACACATACCAAGAAAGTTGATGTTGCTCTGAACGAGACATGTCGTATCATCACGGATTGTCTGAGAGCCTCACACATAGGGAAAAACTGCACTGCTTATCCGACATAGCCCCTCCGGACATCCGATGGGATAGAGCAACTCAAAATGAAATGTAAAAGGCATTAACATCCAACCCCCTCCCACCATATGGCCATCAACCGGCACAGCAAAAACTTCTGTCTAGAAAGATCTTTCTTTGCAGCACAGAAGCACTCGCTGACACTCCACACCAACACCTGGAGAAGCGATGGCAGGCCAGATGCCAGCATCTGGAGGAGTGGCTGATTCCACAAGTAGCTCTTCCCCCAGACCACACAGAGAAATGGTCCACATGGAAACCATTTAATCGCCTGCGTTCCTGTGCCACAAAATCGAAGAACAGCCTGTAGAGGTGCGGCTTCCGTGTGGACTCTCTTAAGTGTGACTGGAGCTGCCGAGCAGGCATCATCACACCTTCTGCAGTGCATATTACCTCCAACTGTGTGCACTATGGTAGATCTTGTAAATGCTACACAAAGTGCACTGAACGTTGCTAATTTTTGGGCATCGATTGTATAGTTAAATTACTCAATCTTTGCTCTTTCACTGGTTTAATTTGTAAACCATAATGTATGTAGTAAATTCATGCAGTAACGTTTGCAATAATGTTTTAGTTTGCTTCTGACACGAAATAATAATAGAAGTACAGTAGGGATGCACCCATATTTCATCAGTATACACGACGGGTTTCTTCGCACCTTTCTCGTATTTTCTCATTGCTCTTACGCGTGCACACTATGCTACAAACCCCTCCCTTTCAACCGGAAACGGTCTAGTTTTACCTTTTTTAAAACGGAACCCTATTTCACTGAAAACTTTCCACCAAGTAATTCGTTTTCCTGTGAAAACAATGTTTGTTCAAAATGGCTCTGAGCACTATGCGACTTAACTTCTGAGGTCATCAGTCGCCTAGAACTTAGAACTAATTAAACCTAACTAACCTAAGGACATCACACACATCCATGCCCGAGGCAGGATTCGAACCTGCGACCGTAGTGGTCGCTCGGCTCCAGACTGTAGCGCCCAGAACCGCATGGCCACTCCGGCCGGCGCAATGTTTGTCCCTTCTTTCACCCAATCGTAGATCTTTGATAGGGTAGGTATTTCTGTTTGAAAGTCGTAATATTCTAAGACTTTCTTTTCACTCAACACCTATCAAAGTCGTCGAGACCTTTCGTTTTCTTCCTCAACGTCTTCTTCCTTGCTGTCACAGTTTTCTGATCACTATGTCTGGCTTTTTCACATCGTTGACAACATCACACACACTCCTTACGGCCTTTCCCACTGTGGCTGCTGCTATCTCCACAGCACTTTCTACCGCTATTAGCGAACATTTCCAGCTTCCTTCTCGACAGAAATGAACTAGGTTACTTATCAACGCTTTTCCATCTGAGCGAACTCTTCGATAAAGTATATTAGCGCGATGAGTATTCATTTCAGCATCCGCTAAGAATATGCAACAGTAGTAACGTACTACAACCATAACGTAACCATACAGAGCCAAGCCGAATGCGGTGATCGTGTACTGTCGACTGTTGTCGGACACATTCGGCCCCGTCTCTACGTAAACTTATCAACACTTTTCCATCTGAGCGAACTCTTCGATAAAGTATATTAGCGCGATGAGTATTCATTTCAGCATCCGCTAAGAATACGCAACAGTAGTAACGTACTACGACCATAACGTAACCATACAGAGCCAAGCCGAATGCGGTGATCGTGTACTGTCGACTGTTGTCGGACGCATTCGGCCCCGTCTCTACGTAAACAGCATTACTTCCGTGTTCTGTTGTGCGCAATTGTACGATGATCAGGTTATAGATGCTACCCATTCAGAACCAATAGCTAGACTTGGCCACTGTTTCTATGTTTCGATACAGTGTATCGATACGTGGAACTGTTTCAGTGTTTCGGAACGGCTACGGTTCACTGTTTCGAAACAGTGGTGTTTCATTCCACCCCTGTCTCGGATAACTGGACCAGATTCGGTCTCGAGCCAGACACAGAAACTGTATCATTGTTTCAAAATAAGGCTGTTTCAGTCCACCAGTGCTTGGAACGGACTAATTGTATCGAAACAGTGATGTTTCATTCCCCTCTGTGTCGGACGAGATTCGGGCTCGGCACAGGTACTGAAACACATTTAACATACCACTTCATGAAACACTTTCAAGAGCATCAAAATCTTTTTGACAAGCAATAGCATGAAGCTTAAGATATCCGAAAATAAAGCTTCGTTTCTAGCTGACTGTCATATTCCGAAATGGCGTAACATCTGCTTTATAAACACTAACCAAGCAATAAAACAACGCATACTATTCACATCCAAAATAATAAATATGTGAAAATCATTCAGTTAAATTACACTTTTTGATAACATACGCTTCTCTGTTCATGTACAGTAATCATATTAAGAAACGTAAGTAAGCCTACAACATTTTCAATAAAAAAAGGTGTAGAGTGACAGTTTTTAGACATATACATAAATTTGATGTAGGTATAATTGCAAGCAATCTGTTGGACATATCACTGATAGTGTAATGGTGAACGGGAAGGAGTAGGAAGCATGGTGAATTTATAGTAACGGTTCGAAACACCTTGAAAGACAAAATTTTTTTCTGTCATATTTTGTTATTTATTCGAATTATTTGGCGTTATTTGTGAGTCTATAGTCACTGTGCCTATTATCCTCAATGATTCCCTTTGTGTGCATGGAAATTAGCAGGATGGGTATATTACCCATACTAACGGAATGTGGGAATTCCAGTAGCATATCCGTTGTTTCTGCAGTTTGCTCCCACCTCCAGTTCTGTTCGTAATGGCCTTTCTGTCTTCAGCTATGGCTGTCCTCAGCCAATTGAAAAGTATGAAAGTCACACGACACGAAAGCAGCGCATTTGCTGCAGAAATACGAAACTGCCAAGACGCCTAAGTGATAATTTCATACTTTCTGCGATATGATTAGCGCTCTCGCAACTCATTTGTGTTTATGTGGACATACTTATACAGTAGACAGTCAAGATGATAAAATGTGTAGGTTTATTAGATTACAAAACACAAACTGTTTCACTGTTTCGAAACAGCGTATCGAAACATTACATTGTACTGTTTCATTTGTTCCGAAACAGTTACGTGTTTCAGTTTGCCCATCTCTACCAATAGCCTTTCTGACATCACAGCATATATTACAGCATGTTCAAATAGGAAGACCAATAATATTACTTCCTTGTCACACACATTCTCACCTTATTAATCCAACAACAATGTAGCGTAATTTACTTGTAGTCCGAGGTGATAGGTTACAATACAGCATCACCGGTCTGTTGCGGTCCAGCTGTGTTGGTGAGCCAGTAAATTTCCACTGTGCAGTGACTGCGTCACTGCAATTCAGTTTGGAGGTGTGGCGGTGGGACTTGTAGTCCCGTACCACCCTCTGACGGTGATAGTACTACATGAGTCAGGCAGAGTTTATTGCCTAACATGAGCAGGTGCAGGTGTGGCGGTGGGACTTGTAGTCCCGTACCGTGGGTGATACGTGTGCGTGACCGTAGCGTAATAACGGTGTTGAGACTATAAACGTATGGGGTTATCAACTCAGCTGCGAGAGAGTTTACATCACATTTCTTACGTAAATACTAATTCCCTCCTTACTCATCGAAGTGTGATGCATGGCGTTTGACACGATCTACAAATCAAGAACTCGCATTTCATCTCAACGTACAGCTTTTGTACTTATTCTTTTGCATAGGCAAGTACAGTGATCAACAATAACATAATGACCACGTGTTGTTCCACCTTTGAAACGGTATTCCATCAGTGATTGTGCGTATTAAAGATTCGAGAAGTCCTTGGCAGGTTTCTGGAAATGTGAGGCATCAGATGGCTATGCAGAGATCACGCAGGTTCCATACATTCGGGGCCGATGGATTTTGAGCACGGAGCTGGCGTTCGGTAACTTTCCAGATGTGTTCTCTCAGGTTCGGATCAGGCGATTTTGACTGCCAAGACATCAACGTGAGCTCACTGCTATATTCCCTCCTCAAATCACTGCAGTACGATTCTGGCCAGAGTCCAAGTTCAGCAGTGTCAGCTGAACGGTGTGCTCCGAAACACATGTGTGTGCACCACCGTGGTACTCTGTCGTAACACCTGCCACAGACTGCCGTCCGTCCTGCTTCACAGAGCGGGTCACCCTCCGACCTCCACGTTCTGCGATGAGGAGTGGACGTCCAACACACTGTCGCCGACTCGTGGTTTCATCTTCCTGCCATCGTCCGCAAGGAAGACTGTTGGCAGGCATACATTTTCCCTTATATGTGTACTGGGGTGCCAAAAGTCATAGGGGTCACAGAATACCGCCTAATACTCAACAAGTCGTTAGTAGTACCCTGCAGAAATATTGAGCCGTTCATAATTACGAAAGTGTTGTCGGTGCAGGATTTTGTGCACAGACTGGCTTCTCGACTACGTCCCATAAATGGTCGGTGGGATTCACGTCTGCAATCCGACTGGCCAAATCAGTTGCTCGAATTGTTCAGAATGTTCTTCAAAACAATGGCGAACAATTGTGGCACGGTGACATGACGCATTGTCCCGCATAAAAATTGCATCTTTGAAAGGCTGAGAATGGCCTCCAAGTAGCGGAACGTAACCATTTACAGTTAATGATCGGTTCAGTTGGACCAGGGGACCCAGCCCATACCATGTAAACACACCCCCCACCATTATGGAGCCACCACCAGCTTGTACAGTGCCTTGTTGACAACTTGTGTCCATGGCTTCGTCGGATCTGCGCCGTGCTAGAATACTTCCATCAGTTCTTACCAATTGAAATCGGTACTGATCTGACCAGTCAGCCGTTATGACCGAGCGGTTCTAGGCGCTTCAGTCCGGAACCGCGCACCTGCTACGGTCGCAGGTTCGAATCCTGCCTCGGGCATGGATGTGTGATGTCCTTAGGTTAGTTAGGTTTAAGTAGTTTCTAAGTCTAGGGGACTGATGACCTCACATGTTAGGTCCCATAGTGCTTAGAGCCATTTGAACCGTTTTTGAGCTTGCACGGGACAGTACAGCATGGAAAGCTGCATCAAACTAGTCTTCAGACTGAAGGCCACAATAACAACAGTTCTGTACAGCTTCAATGTATTAAAAACAACAGCGTCGTGGAAACAGCGGAGGTGCTGTGATGAATATTAACTGACAGACAACTCGTGTCGGTTAAGCGACCATCTTCAAGTCACGGATTAATACTACATGAAGTATAACGAAGATTCCTTAGCCTCAAACATAGTTACAACGTTTGTTAAATACACGCATATAGATGGGAAGACCGGAGTTGTATGTAGTCGGCACTGTGTAAACAGTGGAAGAGCTACTTGAAGAAGAACTAGTGGTCTCATTTGACACATAATAAAAGATTTGTGAAAGACTGTGACTGTGAAAACAATGGGTTGTTCATAAATAACTTTCCTGCTACCAGTCGTGGTTTTCTTGTACTTATATTTTACACGATGCATTTCGCGAAATGATTCCCATTTTTCAAGTGCATTTTTCCCTTTGTACTTTGCCATTTTTACATAATGTGTTTAATGTGTGAGGTTCCACTCTGTTTATTGACTTCATTGCAATGTTAACAATAGAGATGGGCAAAACTGTTCTTTTCAGAGATCAGATCAGAACTGTTCACTCCCTGAAATGAACTAGCTCTTTTTCATGACTCACCACTCATTCACAATAGAAAATAAATGGAAGGCACATTGCCCTTTAAACTTCGTTTATTCCAGTAGTATACCTGTATTTTGATCTTATTTGATCCTATTTTGAAGTAACACAGATAATGAGTAAGAATTTTGTATTGTTTATTGAAATTTCCAAGATATGACAAAGTTTTTGATTATTGATTTATTTTGCACTATCGTGGTTTTGGCTTTGTAGCCATTATCATGGTCAAAGGTGAAATAGTCATAAAATATTGGTGTATCACATTTTGCTCGTAATTAAAGTGTAAATTCGAGCATCAATAATAAAAAATCCTATAGTAAGAGGAGTCGTCAGGAACCTAATCCGATCAGTTTAAACAAATAAAAATAAAATAAAAACAAATGACGTATACATAACATAATTATGTAATATACATATGGGTATTACTACCAAGAACAATATCCAGTAGAGACAAACTCCGATGCAGAGGCGCTGAGTCAAGCAGGTCGAGCCGCGAGCTGTATTACTGCGTGAGCTAAGACTGCAGAGACCAGAGTGACACCTGAGTTGCTTTGCTCAACGCTCTGGCTAGAGTCGAGAACGGTGGGGTGAGCATTTTGCGGGCGAGTTCCGAGGGCGGGGGGAGTGGTGAACGGCCACCAGTCACCCGCTCCGAGACAAATCGTCCATTCTCTTGCGAGCAGGTTGTTGCAAGTAGTTCTTATGTTCTCCGTTAGAAGGCTGGCATACGTGAAACACAAAATCCAATGGGGCACTGCACAATGCAGGCAGCCAAGGCAGAAGCAGGGAAGAGGCCGGCGCCGGCTGTGTTGTGTGGCGTGCACTGTGCTCTGACCAGCGGAGGCCCCGCTGATCTGCTCCGACTCTCTCTCTCTCTCTCTCTCTCTCTCTCTCTCTCTCTCTGCTGTGGGAAACGCTTGGAGCTACCGTTCTTTTTTTCTGAATCACTGATTGTTCATTCCTTTGAAAGATTCAACTCTATGAATCAGTTCAGGAGTGGATCCCCATCTCTAGTTAACAAAACGCACAACTAAAAATTGCACGTTTTTCCCCTCTGTCAGGAACACTACACAGAACTAGCGCCTGGGAAACAGCCATTACTAATACCACCATGCTTCGTGGGTTGCCATTACTCCGATCCAATAACGAAGATCGAACGAAAACAGTCCTACATAACACTTAACACTCCAGGCTGGTTTTAACCGAACCTGCAGCAGCTGCCACGGTACCAGGTGGGGGGGGGGGGCAGTCTCGCTAGTAGAGAGTTAGACATCGCCGCCAACAGCGCTGCCATCGAGGCACTACCTCGTTTCCGTGAGTGATGTTCCCCTGGAGCGATGAGCCATTATTCTTCTCTTACACTGTTATAGGCATGCGTATTCAAATACAGACACCTATATCAGACAAAAAGTGTCTGGCGCAGTTGTTAGATCGGCTACTGCTGCTACAACGGCAGCTTATCAAGGTTTAAGTGAGTTTGAACGTGGTGTTATAGTCGGCGTACGAGCGATGGGACACAGCATCTCCGAGGTAACGAAGTGGGGATTATCCCGTACGACTATTTCACGAGTGTACAGTGAATATCAGGAATCCGATAAAACATCAAATCTCCGACATCGCTGTTGCCGGAAAATAATCCTGCAAGAAAGGGATTAACGACGACTGAAGAGATTCGTTCTGCGTGACAGAAGTGCAACCCTTACGCAAATTGCTGCGGATTTCAGTGCTGGGCCATCAGCAAGTGTTAGCGTGCGAACCATTCAACGAAACATAATAGATGTGAGCTTTCGGAGCCGAAGGCTCACTCTTGTACCCGTGAAGACTGCACGACACAAAGTTTTATGCCTCGCCTGGGCCCGTCAGCTGGAAACATGTTGCCTGGTCGGACAAGTCACGTTTCAGATTGTATCGAGCGGGTGGACGTGTAGGGGTATGGAAGCAATCTCATGAATCCATGGAGCCTGCATGTCAGCATGGCACTGTTCAAGCTGGTGGAGACTCTGTAATTGCGTGGGACGTGTGCAGTTAGAGTGGCATGAGACCTCTGATACGTCTAGATACGATTCTGAAGTGTGAACATACCTAAACATCCTGTCTGATCACCTGCATCCATTCACGTTCATTGCGCATTCCGACGGTCTTGGGCAATTCCAACAGGATTATGCGACATCCCAAATGTCCAGAATTGCTACAGAATGGCTCTAGGAACACTCTTCTGCGATTAAACACTTCCGCTGATCACCAAACTCCCCAGACAAGAACATCATTGAGCAATTCTGGGATACCTTGCAATGTGCTGGTCAGAAGAGATCCCCACCCACTCGTACTCTAGCGGATTTATGGACAGCGCTGTAGTATCCATGATGTCAGTTCCCTCCAGCACTACTCCAGGCATTAGCCGAGACCATGTCACGTCGTATTGCGGCACTTCTGCTTGCTCACGGAGGCCCTACATGATATTAGGCAGGTGTACCAGTTTCTTTGGCTCTTCAGTGTAGAAGAGTATATAGATCGCAGCCTGACAACTGTGCAACCAGCTCACACTCCGGGCTTAGAGAAGCTTCGCCTAGCAGCTCATCAATGAGGTTGACACTGCCGAGCCAAAGGGGAGTTTCCCATAGCAGCATTCAACGGATTTCCTTCATCCTCTCACTCACCGTCAACCTTGGCTTCAGACTTTGGACTTCATCTATCCTAGAGCACCCTGTCATTCACTGATGACCATTGCCTCATAGCCTTCATCCATCCTCGAGCATCCTATCACTCATCGCCGACCCCAATCTCATAGACTTCATCAGTGTAAGAACATGGCAATGCAATCGTGGGTGACTGACTCTTGCAGCCTGCGCCAAGTTGTGCGACTCGCGTCCCAGGTAACTGCGTTTTTGTATTCTCTTCATTAGACGAATTTAACATACAACTGTTTTTTGCTACCTGGGCACCTGAACCATAGCGTTGTTCCCCCTCTGTCACGAACGCTACGTAGAGCCGTAGCTATACGATCAGTTATTTTACAAAGAAAATGGTTCAAATGGCTCTGAGCACTATGGGACTTTACTGCTGTGGTCATCAGTCCCCTAGAACTTAGAACTGCTTAAACCTAACTAACCTAAGGACATCACACATATCCATGCCCGAGGCAGGATTCGAACCTGCGACAGTAGCGGTCGCGCGGTTCCAGATTGTAGCGCCTAGAACCGCTCGGCCACTCCGGCCGGCAGTTATTTTACAGGAATATTATTACATGTGATAAGGCTTCTACTAGTGGACCACTTGGGCTGACGTAATTAAGGACTGAATACTGGTATGCGTTTTATTAATTACAGTAGTATCCACCCAAACCACATTAGACTGACGAGATTTTCAGACGAAGTCTTGTGGCGATGCATTAAGGTAGCCATGATTTTTCAGATTCCCTAAGTACGAACTGTGCGCACAGCAGAAGTCTAAAATCAGATGCAGGCAATCAGCAGAGAAGAGTGAGGGTGGCATGTCTGGGGTGACAGTAACAACCCACATCATATTAAAATACTTTGCGCTATGCAGTTCTTAGCTGTACGATGGCCAGTCGGTGGCTCGTCTGCGCTGACTTCCACGCCTCTAGTGCCGGCCAATTAGCAACGTTTCTCACACGATTCACGGGAGAAAGGAAAACTTCACGCGTGCGACTAAATATGCCAGGTGTTTTGGTAAGCGCTACCCCGCCGTTGTTGCCGTTCTCAGATCCTGTGCCAAGCACGAGCTGTGTTTTTCAGCAGGCGGACAGCTGCCTCGTTAACTGAAAACGCCTCTGGGTTTTACTGCTCGATGAGTCTCAACAGGTGTGGTCCGCCGACTTGCTTTTGTGCAGCAGTCGTGGGGTAACAGCTCAACAATCCGAAGGCGCTCCTGTCACATCACAGATAGACAGCAAAACAGTAAAAGAGACTAAAACTTTTTCGAAATTGATAAACTGGTATGTAACTACTAGACAACATTTTGTGCAGTGTTTCGACGAAATCGACAGACTCTTTCTAAACCTGGATAAGAGTACAGGAAGCCTTCTTTTTCTTTTTTCCTTTTTTTCGGCATATTTCTCGGAAGAGATAAGCCGGGCATATGGTGAAACTTGTTCTTTTTTGCCTTGACATCACGTATGTTATTCTGGTTTGACTCAATTATTGACAGATTTGTGGGGGCACAAAGATATAGCTCTTGTATGGCAGCGAGGAATGGAGCGAGAGAAGTAATACTGTTTTAGCTTACGTAAGCGTCATTATCCCGCTCTTTAGCGGGTTACGCGTCAGAGGCAGTACAGTCATTTAACAACCTGACTTGAATGTTGTTATTCTAACGTAAACGTCGGCATATCGGATGTAGATTCGTCCACAGCTCCCTCTAAAGTATTAGTGAGCGTTAATAGAACATTAAGTGAACTGGCCGGCAATAAATCGATCATTCTGTCGAGGTTCTCTTTATCCTGATCCGCTGGACGAGGTGGCGGAACGACAGACTGTGAGCTGTCCTTTAGGAATTATGCCTAAATTACTGTGTTCGTAATGTCTGACGATCAGGCCTTTTAAGGGCGACGTCTTACAACAAACCACGTCCGACATATAAAATAAATACTGTATCTAATCATTCGTGACGTCTTTATAATAGCTGCCACACAAAATGAATAACAAATGGTGACAAGGATAGTTTACAATAACAGACTATGTTCATTTACTTAGTTTATTGACCTTCAAAAGAGAAAGCATGCCTTATTATACTTTATCTTTTTCCTTCACACTGATAATTCACAAACCAAATCCATTTACTTCCGAGCAAACATAGTCCGTTTGTATTGTTATACACATATCAAAAAAAGGTTTACATCACCCCGGTTCCGAGAGTTTCAGAACCTGCCCAGAAAATTGCAACAGAGATCAACATAAACATCATTTCCACCCTTTTTATTGCTCATTCAAACCACACATTGCACGTTGTACCGCCATACAGCCGGCCAGTGTGGCCGAGCGGTTCTAGGAGCTACAGTCTGAAACCGCGAGACCGCTATGGCCGCAGGTTCGAATCCTGCGTCGGGCATGGATGTATGTGATGTCCTTAGGTTAGTTAGGTTTAAGTAGTTCTAAGTTATAGGGGACTGATGACCTCAGCAGTTAAGTCCCATACTGCACAGAGCCATTTGAACCATTTGAACCACCATACAGCGAGACCTTCAGAGGTGGTCGTCCAGACTGCTGTACACACAAGTACCCCTAATACCCAGTATCACGTCCTCTTGCATTGATGCATATGCCAAAAACAAGTAGAAGTTAGATGAGAATATAAAATTTAAGAACGAATATTTCAAAAAATTTTAAAAATTCGAAGATAAAAAATATGATGCATACATCTTAATTCTGACACTCGCAAATAATGCGATTATTGTTAGTATGAGCCATTTTTACCTTTAAAATTTAAATTTTTTTAAAACTGTTCGTTCTTAACTTTTAAATTCTTATCTAACTTCTACTTATTTGTGTTCTATTTTTCTGTACAGCTTTCTGAAGAAGGATACTAGATGCCTGTACCTGGTAAAAGAAAGAAAATTTCTTTTGTACATCTTATTGGTGATTATGTCAACAATTTATCTGTCTGTAGTGAATAGGGCTGTACAAGTAGCTACTAAGCTTTGCACCGTATGTGTTCGGTATCGTCGAGACATATACCCGCTACAAAAGTTTCGTTCCTTTAGTTACTGAACATCATTACTGATGTAGCATTTATACATAAATAGGTTTTCGCTATTGTAGCTAGCTGAGAGTATAGTGTGGGTTTTCTTTTATCAGTGAACCTACGTTTCTTTCAAGAATTCAACTCCCCTGTATAAAACAGCTTCGAACGTCTGATTACTTTGCAAGCTAGTTAATGTGTTAAATACTGGACATTAAGCATGTAAGCGAGAAAAAGTTCAGAAAAGGTTTGAAATTATGTCCAAAGCTTGTTGTAAGGTGCCAAGCGCTTCTGTTCTCAACTACTGGATGAATTAACTTCAAATGGCTCTGAGCACTATGGGACTTAACATCTATGGTCATCAGTCCCCTAGAACTTAGAACTACTTAAACCTAACTAACCTAAGGACATCACACAACACCCAGCCATCACGAGGCAGAGAAAATCCCTGACCCCGCCGGGAATCGAACCTGGGAACCCGGGCGTGGGAAGCGAGAAAGCTACCGCACGACCACGAGATGCGGGCGATGAATTAAGTTCGGGAGTTTGAACGCCGTCAGTTACGGAACCTCAAGACGAAAACATGGTTTCTAACTGTAATACTTGTTTATTGTACTAAACTTTTTACATGAGATTATGCCTTCTAATGAGTAGAACAGAGCAGCATTTTAAATTTTTAAGGTCAGTCAATAACTAAGCGGAAATGCTGAAAATAATTTTTTTATGGCCCTGGAAACTGTTAGACAGGCAGCCTACCACTGGTACCGGATTCCAGGATTGTCGTTTAATAATAGAGATATGAAAAGAAGGAATTTGGAGGTTGCGAATACCGCTGCCATCGTCCGAGTCGGACACGAATTCCTTGTGGAAGAAAACATTCAGACTGACAATATAAATTCTACACTCTGTGTCAATAACGACTTGGCTCGCTGAGAATAATAAGTCAGAGAAGAATTTGAAAACCACAGAGGCGGCATGAACGTGTGGGAGGGAAAACACAATCGTTACGAAATATTCTGTAATTGACAATGCGCTGAGGCTAAAGAATTGGAGGCCTACGAAAACTACAGAGTCGGGTACCAACTGTTTACGAGGAACAAAATGTACGAATAATGAAACGTTTCAAGTCCTGAAGTAACTGTATTTCGAGTGTCACGGAATAATCATAACTCGGTAACGAAAACAGACGATATGCTGCAGTTCTAGTAATAAACTCGCTGTCGGGGAGACGTTAAGTCGGCTGCAATTTTCGCTAATAACTGATGGATTATCATATCTCTCTGGACCCTATTATTTCTAATAGAAAGAGTTTTCCTCAATCTTATTTTTCCGGTTTCCAAGTTGTCTCTCTTCCTGTAACAAGTCCACTACCTTAGTTCAGTACGACTTACTTAAAAAAAAAAAGGTTCAAATGGCTCTAAGCACTATGGGACGTAACTGCTGAGGTCATCAGTCCCCTAGAACGTAGAACTACTTAAACCTAACTAACCTAAGGACATCACACATATCCATGCCCGAGGCAGGATTCGAACCTGCGACTGTAGCGGTGGCGCGGTTCCAGACTGAAGCGCCTAGAGCCGCTCGGCCACAACGGCCGGACGACGTACTTTGTAACGGCCATTATGGAAGTACAACGCAATCGATACTTGAGTCCTCTCACGATAAAAATGTACAGGGTGATTCAAAAAACGTTTGCAAACTGACGTGGCACATCGGTCGTACAACAAGGATAAGTAATCTAATAGGAACCGGGGGTGGCAAAAGCCACGAGAAGGCGCTACGGTCAAAAGAGAACGTTGCTATACAAACGCTGGCGGAGCCCACGGAGACCATCATTATTCATGTCGTGGAAGAGCTAGGAGTAACATGGCTAGGCACATGTAACGAGAAATGGCTGAGATGCATTTGATTTACGACGTGGCGAACTGAAATGGAAGCCGTGTGATTGTATCGTGGGAAATACCCGATAGAAAGGTGCCGAGCCGCACATTACTCGCCACCCTGCATCCCCGAATGTGCGAAACCGGTTGGATCCATGTGCACAACTTGAACGCTTGTCGACAAAGAATAACACGACAGTTGCGGCAGAAAAGCGTTCTCGAAAGGGTGCGGCGTACATTGTCAAGAAGTACACGAGGTGTATCCCGCGCCACCATCCCCCAACCCTCTGTCTGACGCATTTTACACGACGAAATACTACATCCGTTTCTTTCCAACGAGTCTAGGTACTGCAACTGGGGGACTACCAACAAGCGCAGGGGATTTGCGCGGTGGTTTTTGCAGGAATCGGCTGCAGACCGAAACTTCATAGCGGGTCTCCTCTTCACCGATGAGGCTGCTTTCTCACTCGAGGGAGTGAGGAATTCTCACAGCCTGCATACGTGGGTGGATGTGAACCCACATCCTACACATACGCATGCCTCACAACGCAAATATACCATTAGCGTGTTGGCTGGCATCACTGGAGACTGTTTAATTGGGTCGTACATTCTCCCGGACCGCTTTGATGATCGCACGAGTCTCGTATTCCTGCGAGAGGCTCTGCAAGACATGCCAAGTGGTGTTCCCATGCCTATTCGTCGCCGTATTAGGCTGCGTTCACACTGCCGGCCGGGCCGGGCCGGGCCGGGCCGGGATGACGCGTACTGGCTCGGCTAGTGCCTAGCCAGCTCAGGCCGACGTGTAGTGCATTCACATTGCGCGCCGCGCCGAGCCGGGACGGCGAAATGGGGGAAAATCCACTTCTCCGATTTTCATGTTTTAAAAATTCTTAGCGGTGTATAAGACTTCGGCACATCGTTTTATGAACTTATATTTTCCTTAAAAGCGTTACTCACGTCGTGAAAGAAGAAAAAGTCTGCTTTTCGTTTCGCGTGATTTCTTAGTTTCGTAACGCTTCCCAACCGATTTTGAAGAAAGTATGCGGCTAAAAAATCTGATTTTTGTACACGTGGTAGTGTAATATTTTAGCAGTCATTGTGAAATGATGCTATTTGCCAACGCTGTGCATTTGATTTACAAATCTTGTAGTGAAAAAGTTATGTAGCGGGTAGCTTACTGTTACATCCGTTTTAGACCATACATTGTTGGGAATGAAATGTAGCTAAAAGTACCAAAAAGTTTTTGAAATGATAATGATACTGATATCTGTCTCTGGTCACAAGTAATGCGAGCTATTCAGTGGCGTCAGTGCCGCGTCCGCAAGTTCGCGCTGTTACAGCTTGATTTAGTGTAGTCATATAATGCATGACAGAAAAAACTAATTACTAGTGATCAGCGCAGACCTAGTGTCGGTCCCTCGTATTATTTTAATGGTCTCATTGTCTAGAAAAAGTGTCTAGATAGAAGTGTCAATGACATAGGTCTGATAAAATATTATGTAAAACTAATCACAAAAACAAACTGGAGATTTGTGATACGTTTACTGCAGAAACTGAAGCGCAATTCTGCAGTCTCGTTGTCTACTTTGGCAGAAAAAATAATGGAGAGTTAATGAAACTACTATAGATCGACACAGATGTACGTTTCATTGTTCTTCATTGTTTTTTTTTTTTCTTCCTTGGCGGGCTGCACTGTCAAGGTAATCCCCACTCTTTGGCTAAATGGCTGTTAGCTGCCGGAGGCCAAATAAATAAATTAAAAAAAAATTCCTACCCTTCGACAGCTGACAAGCAAGTCAGTAGAAAACGTAGCTGCAGTCAACAGTTGCTCGCCTTTAGCTAGTCTGTGCCGTCTTGTAGAACAATGTCTTTACTCTTTTATTGGTATTGTTTTGACTCTGCAGTAACTCGTCGAGTTTTGAAGTACAGATGAACTAGGAGGTTATGGATTCATCCCATAAATAGCGACAGACATTTAGGAGAGTTTTTTTCTTTACATGAAGTACTTAAAAACTATCCTGAAAATTTTTATTCATATTACAGAATGAATCATAATACATTTCAGTATGTGCTGCAGAACATTCGAGACAAAATTTCGAAACAGAACACAAATTTTCGCAGTAGTATAACAGCAGAAGAAAAATTGTGTAGAACGATAGGGTAAGATTCGTTAGTACACACTTTTTGGTTTGCAGTAGAACTTTGTACAGCATTCACTACCCCAATTAATTGAAGTCATGCTCTTGTATTTTAAATTTCACAAACGCTACCTCTGAGGGGAAGAGGGTTTATGGGACTTCTGAGAATCAGTAGAAAGTAATTACCTTCGTCATTTTGGGTAATGTCTTGCTGTGCCTTCAACGAAGAATCGCAGAAATACTCCTTCAGAATTTTCCAACTTTTTTCTTCTTTTTTCTTCATGATGCAGCGCTTGGCAGTGGTGATGGTTCATCATGTGGAGCCACTGATGACCTCACAAAATTCTTTTCATTACTTTGTGAGATAGACAGATTGATAGGCGAAGAGTTTTGAGATAATGCCCTTTGACTCAGTGGTTCTATTTCCACCGATAAGGAACTGTGTATAGCTCTTGGAACTTAGGAAAATCATATGACAGAACAAAGCCCGAGTGTAATTACATTTTAATATACTATTCCCTGGATCACATGACCTTATTTTGCCACGTTACACAAGTTATTCTCTGTAACTGTCTCTCAGGTCTTTGCATTTCGATTTCATTATTTTAATTGAAAGAATATAGAAGAGTGTAAGAAAATGTCTCTTTAATTATTTATTGTTGTATAACTGTGAAATGGCATGGACTAAGTAAATATCTACTGTGCAAACAAAACTGTAAAAACTTCGCCCAACACCACACTTGAGTAACACATTTTACGATTTTTTTTTTCCTCAGGTATCTGTCCACTGGCATCTCCTTTCATGCACTAGCATCGTCATTCCGATTAGGAGTGTCCACCGTATCAGTGGTGGTGAAAGACGTTTGAATGGCCATATGGGAGTCACTTGCTCCTATTCATTTACCAACGCCAACTGTTTCTCGATTTAAAGAAATTGCCAGTGAAATGCATACGAGATGGGGATTTACAAACTGTGTTGGATGTATAGACGGGAAGCACATACGTGTCCAATGTCCTAAACGTTCTGGCAGCATGTTTTACAATTACAAACAGTATTATTCGATTGTACTCCAAGCAGTTGCTGATGCAAATTACAAATTTATAGCTGTAGATGTTGGTGCCTACGGTAAACAGTCTGATGCAGGCGTGTTTAAAGAAAGCATGTTATATAAGAAACTTACAAATGGGGAGCTGTTATTACAGCCACCAACAAGACTTGAAGGAATGTGTCAGGAACTACCGTACGTCATTTTGGGAGATGAAGCTTACCCCATATTAGAGAATTTGATGAGACCTTTTCCTCGCAGAAATTTGGACAACGAGAAGATTCTATACAATGATATGCATTCCAGAGCAAGAAAAGTTCTTGAATGTGCATTTGGTATAATGACCAATGAATGGAGACTACTGAGGAAGGAAACTGAAACATCCATTTACGTAGCTGGTCACATAGTCAAGTGCACTTGTCTGCTTCATAATATTGTCATTGACAGAGAAGGATGCATTGTTGAAGCTGAAAAGTTTTGTAACAGTGCTGATATGCAGACAGCTGGTGCCACATTCAACAGAAATTCCACATTACGTTCGAAAACTGTCAGGAACACTTTTGTTGAATATTTCGTTAAAAATGCAACTTAAAATAATTAAAAAACCTTTCAAAAATAAATTTTAGAATTGAAAGTACTTAGCTATTTACTGTATTTTTGTGTATCTCATTTTATTGTAAATAAAACAAATAAAATTATAATGGAAAATAAATTATATTTGCGTGTACTAACTGAAACACACTCCTTGGTTACTTCGTTCCATAATCTGGAAACTGCATCATTACTGTCATGCTAGCCGAATTTCTGATACCAAATTGATGGACACAAGTTAATGTCACGTATGTGTTATTCTGCATTCATTAAAGTAATAACATCGCAAAAAGATGTCACAGACAACAGCTTATAGTAAGGTGCCACAGCATGACTTTACAATGCATTGACACTCGTATCTGTCTCCGTTTACAAGTAAATGCGAACGATTCAGTGGCGGCAATGCCGCGATCGCTGGCAAGCTATTGTTGTAAATGCAAGTAAATACGGTAGATTAAATAAATGAAATAAAAGTAATTTCGCATGTATCATTATAATAAACGCAATTTTTCCTCACTGATTGTGAAATGTGAGGTAACATCTTAAAATAAAAGACGTTTGAAGTCACACTTGTGATGAAAGCAGAAGGGAGACGTGTGACGCGTGTACTGCAGAAGCTGTAGTGCTGCTCCACGGGCTCGCGCCTGCGGTCGGCTCGCGCCGCCAATATTAAACACTCGGGATGTCGCCGGCTCGGCTCCGGGAGGCTCACGCCGTGTCGGCGCGGCCCGGCCGCCAGTGTGAACACCGCAATTCAAAACCATGTGTTTGATAGCAAAGCGGGCGGCGGCCCGGCCAGGCTCGGCTCGGCCCGGCCGGCAGTGTGAACGCAGCCTTTAGACTTCAACACGACGGAGTCACCGCGCATTTCGCAGACAAATGAGGGCACACTTGCAGGCAACTTTTCTCGGCCGCTGGATTGGTTACGGTCGGCCAGTCGCATGATTATCACTATCATTCGATGTGTCCCCAACCGATTTTTTCCTGTGGGTATGTCTGAAGTGCCATGTGTATGAAACACCTGTTACGTCATCGGAGGCCCTAGGGAGGATGATTGTTGAGGCAACAGGGTGCATACGAGCTACACCAGGTGTCTTTGAGAGGCGCTCCATTCAATGCAGCGTAGATGTCAGGGGTGTCTCGATCCATCTGAACAAAACTTTGGGCGTCTCCTGTTCGGTGCGTCCATTTGTAGAAGTTGACTAAATAACTGCAACGCCATTTAATAGCCCCGGATGAACTTTGCGAACCCCAGTTCCTATGTCATTACTGATCTTTGTTGTATGCCCTATGTGCCATGTCAGTTTGTAAACTTTTTTTAAAAATTACCCTATTGTTTAAGTAAAAAATTGAAACTACTCTCATAAACCTTTCATCTGAGTTAGCATTCGCTGATAACTATGATACGCTCTGGATATTGTCACAATTTTCTCAACCGTCTAACACTGGCAGATTGCATTACGTTCAGGCCTTCTCTAGCTAAAGTTTGCCATTGTCAGGCATCACTGCAGTGGAATAAACGTTGTTGCCCTCCACGACGTTGATCACATCATTTCCATCACATTACTTTTATTTACCAGAGACAGCATACTGGATTATAATTTCAAAGGCCGATGTATTTCTGTGGTCTTAATCGCTTAATTTTTGATCGTATTGATGATGTGCGTAATGTGAAGTGACAAAAATGTCACATTCAAGCCTGGTCTGTGTAACTCATAGTGCTGCCTATTCTTGCTTCAGCAAATGACTTTACTCTTTTTTCATCCATTTTATGAACAGAAATACTGTTCTCTATACAGGGTGTCCCAGCTATCTTGTCCACCCAAAATATCTCTGGAACAATAACAGCTATTGGAAAACGACTTTCACCGGTATCAATGTAGGGCTGGGGCCCATGAATGTACGTATTTGGAAGCATTCTAAAACGAAAGCATATGTGTTTTTTAACACAAACTTATGTTTTTTAAATGGACCTCCTATATTTTTTCTTCAGCAATCCATAGCATGACAAAGCACATACACAATGGCGTTGATTGCATCGCAATATTCCCATTACATCCCGAGATATTGAGACGCGAAGTTGACGCTTGAAACACCCGACATGCGCTGCTAGTGCACGTCCTGAGGCTCAGGCGTGAACCCCATGCTGCCCGTAATCGCGATGTGATTGACACGTGTAATCACACCTCCATACTTATCAAGAGGTCCGAAACGAATAATACGGTCTGCTGCCATCAACTCTCATAAGCACATAATGGTTTCCCTCTTGCACGTTTTACGTATCTACGTACACAATATGAACCAGTACCGATCGGTGTACACCCGTCAGGTTGTCTTATTTATCCTGCACACCCAAAATAAGGTTTATCTAATGCGTTATATGACCCATTGTGCCTGTCCCGCAGGGCCTGGCTCTACCTAGTCAAGTGTCCAACGTAGTTCCCACTACTACCACAGTTACCACTTCGCCTTGTTTATGATTTGTGACCCATGCAAACTCCTGTACTCCACCACCCTCTGAGCATCCCATTTGTTGTTGCTTTGGCGTGTAGTACACCGCTTGCCAGTGTAGTCGTGCATCAGAGTAATCTAGTGACGGCACGGAGGTAGTACACATTGTGAATAAACGTTGTGTTGTGGAATTTATACTGTACAGTATAATGTACACACATGAAGATATGGTAGAAATGCTGCTGATCTATGGAGAATGTACGATGACGGGAAATACGTTATGAGATTGCTTGTTTGTTGATAGTACTGTTAGCGAACATTATGATTATTAAGTTAATATGTCTGTTTTCTATCCTACTCTACATACCTGTACTGTACCCTGTTGTAGGTGGACGAAATGCTGTTCAGGCAGAACGACTGTACAGAAGACGATTCCCTGACAAGCCATCGCCTTCGCGCCGGATGTTTGGTCGTCTCACATCTCGTCTACGTGAAACGGGAAGCTTAAATCCAAGACCTCGACATCGTCGTAGAACACGCACAGATGAACGTGCTGAAGTTGCTGTGCTCGCCACCGTAGCTGTGAATCCTCAAATCAGCACACGTCAAATTGAACGTGAAGCTGGTGTGTCGAAAGCAAGTGCACAGCGTATTCTTAAACGTCATAAATTTCGTCCTTACCATGTTCATTTACACCAGGATCTTCATGGAAATGACTTCCGCAATAGGGTAACATTTTGTCGGTGGGCTCAGCAGAAACTTCTGACTAATCCAATTTTTTTGCAGATGTTCTCTTTATCGACGAGGCATCATTCTCTAACAAAGGAATTGTCAATATGAGGAATATGCATTATTGGTCTGCAGACAATCCAAAATGGCTCCGTCAGGTAGAGCATCAACGTCCGTGGAAAGTTAATGTTTGGTGTGGGATTATTGGAGATACCATTATCGGACCTTTCTTTATAAATGGCATCCAAAATGGCAGAAAATACTCCAGATTTATACGACACAATCTTCCTGTTCTCTTGGACACCGTACCTCTGAACCGGAGAATGGTCATGTGGTATCAGCATGACGGATGCCCTGCACATAACGCCTTACGAGCACGACGACTTCTGAACCGTAAGTTCCCTGGTAGATGGATTGGACGAGGTGGCCCAGTTAGGTGGCCTGAGCGATCTCCGGACCTTAGACCGCTGGATTATTTTCTTTGGGGAGCAGTGAAGGATGCTGTTTACCAACATGAACCAACAACACCAGAGGACATGAAGCAACGCATTATTGATGCTTGTACAGCCATCAAAGAGGAAACAGTAGCACGAAGTAGGGCATCCTTCATCCGCAGAGTGACCCTATGTATGCAAGCCAATGGGCATCACTTTGAGCATGAGATGTGAACGCCATGTTTAGTATGTAGTGCTGGTATCACAGTGGAAGTTTCAACAAAGGGCCATTTTACCCAGTGATGTTAAGAAACATTTGTTTGCAACAATTTGTCATTTAACGCATTAGATAAACATAACATTGATAATTATGTGATAATAAAACTAATTGGTTAAACATGTTTACATTCATCTTCTATGTCCTACCTGAACTTCCCAAATCAAAACATTTTTACCTAAACAACGGTAAAACTTTTAGTCCACTTGCTCGTTTCACTAAAACCATCAACATGAATTTTACTATTACGAGTGAATGATTAACTGTCACTTGCGCTAGATCTACAGTAAAGTAAAGTTTTAACGTTGAACGGCATTACCTTTTTAGTAACGGATTAACGATAAGCGAAGTTAACTTTGTGACTAACGTTGCGGTACACAGATACGTTACAGAACCCCATCACCCCTAGCCTATGGGATAAACGCCTGCTGGAATGTACGACGTTAATGCAGGATGGCAGCAGACCGTATTACTCGTTTCGGACCTCTTGAAAGGTATGGAAGTGTGATTACGCATGTCAATCACATCGCGATTAGGGGCAGCATGGGGTTCACGCCTGAGCCTCAGGACGTGCGCTAGCAGCGCATGTCGGGTGTTTCAAGCGTCAACTTCGCGTCTTAATATCTCGGGTGTAATGGGAATATTGCGACGCAATCAACGCCATTGTGGATGTGCTATTTCATGCTATGGATTGCTGAAGAAAAAATATAGGAGGTCCATTTAAAAAAAACATAAGTTTGTTTTAAAAAACACATATGCTTTCGTTTTAGAATGTTTCCAAATAAGTACATTCATGGGCCCCAGCCCTACATTGATACCGGTGAAAGTCGTTTTCCAATAGCTGTTATTGTTCCAGAGATATTTTGGGTGGACAAGATAGCTGGGAAACCCTGTATATTATCTCATATTACATAATAAAATGTGCGTCTGGATCCAAGCATCCTTTCGTCCAACATTTTGAGCAAGATTAGCTACACAAGAACTATGTCACTTGTTCTCAAAATATCACTATGTTCGATCATTAATAATATGTCATTCGAATCTGTAGCCAAGGCAGCAGCGTGCGCCTACGCGATGGCGCTCGACTCAGAGGTAAGCTGGTTTGACTTCTGGTGGTGGATGAAATTTTCACTGTCATTATTTTGTTGGGAAGGGGAGCAGCGGTGGCGGCGTAAAGCTGCTGGACACAAGTCTTTGCGCCAATGGCGTGGATTAAATTCCAGACCTCTCCGCAGTGTCCCGTGACGCGAAGGCATGTGACACTCTTGACGGTGATATTTCTGTCAAATGGGGATGTTAAGCTTGACGGGCTCTGTGGTGTTAATTGAGAAGAGTAGCCTATATGCCGGCACCGCGTTTCACGTTCTCCCCTCTCTGACCATCATCATCATCATCATTATTATTATTATCATCACTCAACATAAACATAGCACTACAGTATACATGCTTCCATTACACTCACCATTACTGTACAAATACACACATCACAAAACTCTCAAATATCTGTACGGAAAAGGGGCCAATAGGAGCTGAGGAAAAACACTCTTTACGATAGGTGGCTGAACCTGTCCTGTGGGGTGTTCCAGCCTATATTGCCATACGATATTTAGATACAAAATATTATATTTGTGCCCCAGGGAACTGTGATAGGACCGCTGTTGTTCTATTTATACATAGATGGTTTGACGGACAGAGTGGGCAGCAACCTGCGGTTGTTTTCTGATGATGCTGTGGTGTACGGTAAGCTGTCGAAGCTGAGTTACTGTAGGAAGATACAAGACGACTTAGACAAAATTTCCAGTTGGTGTATGAATGGCATCTAGTCCTAAACGTGGAAAAATGTAGTTAACGCGTATGAGTAGGAGGATCAAACATGCAGTGGTCGGATACAGTGTCCTGCTTGACACAGTTAAGTCAATTAAATATTTGGGCGTAGCGCTGCAGAGCGATATGACGTTGAACGAGCATGTGAGAACTGTGATAGGGAAGGCAGATGGTTGACTTCGGTTTATTGAGATAATTTTAGGACAGAGTGGTTCATCTGTAAAGGAATCCGCATATTCCGCACTAGTGCGCCCTATTCTTGAGTAATGCTCGAATGTTTAGGATAAGTACCAGCTCGGATTAAACGAAGACATCGAAAAAATTCAGAGGCGGGCTGCCAGATTTCTTACCACTAGGTTCGAACACAAATGAGAATCCCTGGAGGGAAGGCGACGTTCTTTTCGAGAACGGCTATTGGGAAAATTTAGAGAATTCGCATTTGAAACTAACTGCCATTGATTCTGCTGCCACCAGCATACATTGTGCGTAAGGACCACGAAGATATGAGAAATTAGGGCTCATACGGAGGCACATAGACAGTCGTTCTTCCCTCGCTCTATTTGCGAGTGGAACAGGAAAGGTAATGGCAAGTAGTGGTACGAGGTACCCTCCGCCACGCACCGTACGGTGATTTATATAGAGTATGTAGGTAGTTGTGATGTACGTCAATAATAAAATATTGTTCGATCAGGGACAGCAATGAAAAAGATGATTTGTATTTAACTTTTTTCATTTTATTAAGTTTTAACTTTTGCTTATGTGTTCAGTACTTTCGTTCAGGGACGTAACGTGCCAACACTGAAAGGTTTCGGACACTCGCTAAATTTGTCGTAAATTTACTGGAAGTTTTCAGATATAAATAGGGCGCAAGAGAAATTCCAGTTTTGTTAGTTATATTCTTCCCGAAGGACAATAAAAATTAAATAAACGATGACCAAGGAGTTTTGAAAAACGTAATTTTCATAAAAATATATTTATTTTAAATCGCGTTTAAAAGTAATGAACAAAACTGTTTTAAACGGATTAGCTGAACATCGCGGGCGGTGTACGGGGAACTTCTTTGCCTTTTGTTAATAGTAATACGTACATGTTTCGTAGTTTTGCAGTTACCGTGGAAAAAAGTACTAAAAGAGGTAAAATTGTGAGTGAAAGGATCTGTAGAGATATTTCTTGAAACCGTTGTTAGCATACGTGCCTTTCACTTCTATTTTGAGGTACCAGCGTTTGATAGTTAATGGGTGGTTTGCATCGATGAACAGCTACTGTTGTTATTTATTGCTACTTCGATTTGTGTAAAGTGTCGCTTTTTATTTTTGGTGACGTCTGAAAAAAAGTATAGGAATCAATATTAAAGACTGACAAGTTAGTTTGAAATAAACTATCTCATCCGATTAGCAGAGCGTCCAGTATCTTCCTCTGAGGCGTAATACATCTCCACTTGTAGTTCCAGTCTTGCAGTTGCCAGGCAACGTCAACCGCAAACAATGCTGAGAGGCGATTTTTCTTCTCGTCTTTTTACTGGTTGCCTGAGGTTTCAAGCTCTTAAAAAGTCTTAATTAAACTTCAGATGCAATTTTTAATTTGTTCCCGACAAGGAGTAATTCACATTGCTATCTTCGCCGCATATTTTATCAATTTAGTCAGTTCAAGAGCCTTAGGATTGTCATAAATATCGAAGCTATTCGTTATTTAGCAAGAGCCCTTTTTAAAATTTGTAACGTGTCACATATTCCCGGTCTAACGGCTCCGCTTCTACATTTCCGATTTAAAAACTGAGAAAGATGATGGGATACTGGTGTAATCAAATATTGTTCGAACATCGTGACACATGTATTTCATGGTTGCCCTAGACGGAAGTGTGTGAATCAGCCTTTGAACCAGGGTGTGATCATTTTCTTTTATTTCCTTTGTATAAGTGATCAATCACTTCGACACCGTTCATACTGTTAGTTAATGGCTGTCAACGTCCCAGGCAAGATCACCTGATAAAAAAAAAAAAATTGTTTACATACGTGTCTGAGATAGGGAACGCAACGGGAAATTCTGTTGCGTGATATCGACTGCTGATTGTAACACGAACTTCACTGGTGTTACGAGCTCCACTCCTTTTCATAACAGAAAAATAGTTCTCTGCATTGTTTCGTACCTTTCCAGACTAAGTTACCAGCGCAACGCAATTTATTTTTCTTTTGGTTTGTTTGTAACTTAACAGGCCATATTATTACACGGTATTTTTTACAGTTCTTTTTTATCACATTCCACATACTGCGATTCATATTTACAACGCCAAGCAGCCAAGCGGTTCTACGCGCTACAGTCTGGAACCGCGCGACCGCTACGGTAGCAGGTTCGAATCCTGCCTCGGACATGGATGTGTGTGATGTCCTTAGGTTAGTTAGGTTTAAGTAGTTCTAAGTTCTAGGGGACTGATGACCTTAGAAGTTAAGTCCCATAGTGCTCAGAGCCTTTTGAACCATTTTTTTTTACAACGCGAAAAATGTTATAGTTACTACTCTATTAGCTGCATTTATCCATTCTCAGTAGTTTTTGTATCTGAAAGCTCTCTCTCACAAAATTATTAATTTTAGAAAGCGCTGGATATAACACAGCCAGCCGGAGTGGCCGAGCGCTTCTAGCCGCTTCAGTCTGGAACCGCACGACCGCTGCGGTCGAAGGTTCGAATCCTGTCTCGGGCATGGATGTGTGTGATGTCCTTAGGTTAGTTAGGTTTAAGTAGTTCTAAGTTCTAGGGGACTGATGACCTCAGATGTTAAGTCCCGGCCGGCCGGAGTGGCCGTGCGGTTATAGGCGCTACAGTCTGGAACCGCGTGACCGCTACGGTCGCAGGTTCGAATCCTGCCTCGGGCATGGATGTGTGTGATGTCCTTAGGTTAGTTAGGTTTAAGTAGTTCTAACTTCTAGGGGACTGATGACCACAGTAGTTAAGTCCCATAGTGCTCAGAGCCATTTGAACCATTTTTTGTTAAGTTCCATAGCGCTCAGAGCTATTTGAACCATTTGATATAACACAAATTTCGCTAGTAGGGAACCTGTCAACAAAAATTAAGTGCGAAGCGCATATGGGGCTGGAACTTGTGACTGGACCTTCTAAACAATGGCATTAAGTGCCTGAAACCGGTTAACAAATCAAATTTCTTTTATGTAACTCTTCACTGATTATTTCGATATAAAGACAATACTGTAACTATTCCCCCAGTCTCTTTATTCACCAGACACTGCACTATGCGACATATTCCTGTTCTCGAAAATAAACGAAACCTTGAAACTCCGTCGTTTTACAAGCGTCGCTGAGAGAGTCAAATGCTGTCTCGAAATCGGGGCCGGCCGCTGTGGTCGATCGGTTCTAGGCGCTTCAGTCCGGAACCGCGCTGCTGCTACGGTCGCAGGTTCGAATCCTGCCTCGGGCATGGATGTGTGTGATCTCCTTAGGTTGGTTAGGTTTAAGTAGGTTCCTACTCAATGGTCTGAAGATGACCACAGTAGTGGTGGAAACCGGTCACCTTGATAAATAAATCGTGATCAAGACTGTTTTTAATAGTACATAATGTATTCAAAAGGTTTAAGTAGTTCTAAGTCTAGGGGACTGATGACCTCAGATGTAAGTCCCATAGTGCTTAGAGCCATTTGAACCATTTGAACCGAAATCGAGTTGCTGGGCTATGCTTGTTGCTGCCCGGTTTTCAGTTGCGAACTGCGGCCAGCAGCGGCGGACGGCTTAGAAGCGCGAGATCAAAGCGGCGCACTACGGGCAGCGTGCCACGCACACCGGCCCAGTCTACGCACTACAGCTAAACGCTGCGCACATTTGTCTACTTTAACAAGCCACCGAAAAACGGATTTGCTCCGCGGTTGCTATCTCACCTGCTCCAAATGATCCAGGTGACAAATTAAATGGCTCATGACAGTCTTCACCTCTAAGATCAAACATCACCTGCAAGATAAAATATGGTATGACAGAAATGATTGATAGCAGACCAAATTTAGAAGTAGATACAAGACCACTGCATTTCATGCCACCTATTATAATGCGTCACGTACTTTGTTTCTGTGAGGACTATCGGAAAGTAAGGTCCGATCGAACGCGCAATGCAAACCCCAGTGAACATCCGAATAATCTCTGCACAGTTGTGTTAAGAAGTGTCTGTAGCATAGCCGTCGATCGCGTCAAATCGCTCTTTTCAGAACTGAGTGCACAGTGAGCACATCAGGAAGCCTAGGAAATAGTGTCTTCTGCAAGTATGAAGTCCTGGTGAGAGATTTCGCGTGAGTCATGCAGTCCACACAGATAAGTCTCACGGGTTTCCTTGTTTTTGACAATTCTCGGCCGCACTGTACACGATCAGTGAGAATGATCCTGTAGCGTTTTCAAGGGGAAGTGTTTGATCACCCACAGAACAGTCCGTAATTGGCTCCCACTGGGTTTCATCTCTGCTCACATAAACCGCTGCCCATGAAGACAACATTTTGGCACAGACAACGAGATGTAGACCAGCGCAGAGAATTACCACAAAGGACTTGGTACTGGAAAGCTGATACAACGCTACGGCAAATGACTAAGTCGGAGCGGCGATTATGTAGAGGTGTAGCAGCAAGGTGTAGATAATTGTTACAAACAAAATATTTTTGATTTTCATAGTGGTTTCCTTTTCGCAAAAGGTTCGACCCTACTTACCGAATAGCCCTGGTACGTACTTGCGGCACGTCCGGCTCTGTAGCTGAGTGCTGCCGGCACGGTAGCTCGGCGTGATCGGTTAGGGGAATGGCCACCCATATTAATAACAAAACTGAGTGAAGTTCTCTTGGATGGAATCTGTGAGATGTCTTGCGACGTCCGCACAGAGCTGCTGAAGATAAAAGACGAAGACGCAGACACAACGAAAGAAACAAGAAGAAAAAAAAGAGAAAATGCTCCGCGTGGCTGATTGCCAAGCGGAAGTCCTGGGTTCAATTCTTGGTGGGAGGACTCAGTGCCAGTGATGTCAACTGAAGAGTTACTTGAACGAGAAGTAGTGGCCGCAAGATCTGCAATGGCGACAACGTGAAACGTAGAAGGGCTTAAATTATTAAACAAAAAAGAACAAATATGGCTCTCGTGTTCTCTGGGGACGATTATACTTCTTCGCTCCTCTTTAGTGCGCTTTTAACTTAAAATAAATTGGGCCCTGGTGTAATTAATCAGTCCGACAATAGGTTACTGGCTGTACACTGGTGCAATTTACGTAAAATAACGAGCCGCAACTGTTCTACTGTGTGGAAAAAATGAAAGACAAAGGCCGCCATATGAGATCACAATGAAATTTATTCCACCGATTACGGACACGACACTACACAATTAGCATCACAGACCTCTACATGTACTGTGAGTGTGGAAATCCAGTACGGCGTAGCGTCACCACGCGCTGCAATCAGAACCCCTAGACATCTTGGAATGGAATCAAAGAGCACCTGAATATGCTGCTGGGGAATATTCTGCAACGCATTTTGTAACCGCCTTCACAAGAGTCAACTGTGACTGCAGAAGGACCTGAATGAATAAGTTACCGACCGACCATACCACAGACATGTTCGATGGGGACACGTCAGGCGGACATGCAGACGAGGGTATCTTTGGTGCCCGTAGTTCTTCGTAGAAGGATTGCACATTCCTCGCCGCATGTGCCTGGCATTGTCTTGCTATAATGAGGCGTGTGGAACGACTTGCAGGAGAGGCAATACCTCGGGCTGTAAAACCTCCCTGATGTAGCGGTAGCTGTTCATATTGCCGTCAAGATCTAGGAGGCGATATCACGTGTTATAGGCAATGGCGCCCCAAACCCTCACACTTGGTGTTTGTCCGGTATGCTGCTTGACAATGCAGTTTGCCCGACTGAGTTCTCCACGACATGGTCGAACTCGTATTCAGCCATCACTGTAGGAGAAACAGAAGCGGGACCGTCCGAGAACTCAATAGTTTTCCTCTCCTGTAGGAGAAACAGAAGCGGGACCGTCCGAGAACTCAATAGTTTTCCTCTCGGCACGGCAGTATCAGCGTTCAAGTGCCCATTGCAGTCTGCGGCATTTGTGGACTTTGGTCAATAGAAGCCGACTCAATGGCGTATGTGCCATCAGTCCAGCCGCAGAAGACGGCGTCGAACCCTCGATGTGGAATGTCCACATCCATTGCAGTGCTCCAACATCGCGCCAACACTGTCAACGAAGCTGTTCTGTCCGTTTCGTCGAAGCGGACAACAAGGCGCTCATCTCACGCTGTGTCCTTAGTACCCCGTCGGCGCTATGTACCCTCAGCCCTCCAATCTTCATTGTTTCTGTATGCGCCTCACTGTCGAAGCAGAAGCAGCGTGCCTTGTGCGGGCCGCAGTGACACGATACGACAGATCTGTCTCCCGGAGACCAATCATGCTGCACCGTTCGAACGAACTCGCACGCCAATATTCAACCAGTGTTGTCAAAAAATGGTTCAAATGGCTCTGAGCACTATGGGACTTAACATCCCCTAGAACTTAGAACTACTTAAACCTGACGAACCTAAGGATATCATACACATCCATGTTCGAGGCATGATTCGAACCTGCCACCGCAGCGGTAGCGCGGTTCCAGACTGAAGCGCCTAGAACTGCTCGGCCACCGCGACCGGCACCCGTGGTGTCGGTGTGTAGTGGCACTTGGTTACACATTCCCACTTCGTATGAGGGCTCCACACTGACTGGGCGTTGCATAACATAGACCTGTACGGCCAGGCAAAAGGGAGCGCTGTTGTGCCTACGAGGAAGCCACCTCTGCGATGTAATTCACTTATTATACACTACTGGCCATTAAAATTGCTACACCATGAAGATGACGTGCTACAGACGCGAAATTTAACCGACAGGAAGAAGATGCTGTGATATGCAAATGATTAGCTTTTCAGAGCATTCACACAAGGTTGCCACCGGTGGCGACACCTACAACGTGCTGACATGGGGGAAGATTCCAACCGATTTCTCATACAAAAACAGCAGTTGACCGGCGTTGCCTGGTGAAACGTTGTTGTGATGCCTCGTGTAAGGAGGAGAAAGGTCGGATTGTAGCCTATCGCGATTGTGGTTGGTCGATATCCAATGACTGTTAGCAGAATATGGAATCGGTGGGTTCAGGAGGGTAATTCGGAACTCGCTGCTCGATCCCAACGGCCTCCAATCACTAGCAGTCGAGATGACAGGCATCTTATCCGCATGGCTGTAACGGATAGTGCAGTCACGTCTCGATCTCTGAGTCAACAGATGGGGACGTTTGCAAGACAAAAACCATTTGCACGAACAGTTCGACGACGTTTGCAGCTGCATGGACTATCAGCTCAGAGACCATGGCTGCGGGTACCCTTGACGCTGCATCACAAACAGGAGCGCCTGCGATGGTGTACTCAACGACGAACCTGGGTGCACGAACGGCAAAACTTCATTTTTTCGGTTGAATCCAGGTTCTGTTTACAGCATCATGATGGTCGCATCCGTGTTTGCCGACATTGCGTTGTACGCACCTCGGAAGCGTGTATTCGTCATCGCCATACTGGCGTATCATCCGGCGTGATAGTATGGGGTGCCATTGGTTACACGTCTCAGTTACCTCTTGTCCGCATTGACGGCACTTTGAACAGTGGACGTTACATTTCAGATGTGTTACGACCCGTTGCTCTACCCTTCATTCGATCCCTGTGAAACCCTACATTTCAGCAGGATAATGCACGACCGCATGTTTCAGGTCCTGTACGGGCCTTTCTGGATACAGAAAATGTTCAATCGCTGCCCTGGCCAGCACATTCTCAAGATTTCTCACAAATTGAAAACGTCTGGTCAATGGTGGCCGAGCAACTGGCTCGGCACAATACGCCAGTCACTACTCTTGATGAACTGTGGTATCGTGTTGAAGCTGCATGGGCAGCTGGCCCTGTACACGCCATCCAAGCTCTGTTCGACTCAATGCCCAGGCGTATCAAGGCCGTTATTACGGCCAGATGTGGTTGTTCTGGGTACTGATTTCTCAGGATCTATGCACCCAAATTGCGTGAAATTTAATCACATGTCAGTTCTAGTATAATGTATTTGTCCAATGAATACCCGTTTAGCATCTGAATTTGTTCTTGGTGTAGAAATTTTAATGGCAGTAGTGTAGTCCTGCAACTCTACAAGTTTTCTTACCGTGGCGCGTTGCAGGCCGCTGCTTCTGAGTGTTTCACTTTTTACAAACGGTAGGGTACCATTTTTAAATTGTAACTAATAAAATTTATTGTCCTTAAAAGTTCACACGTTAATTCTTAGGCACGTGTAAGCAGCTACACGATTATACAATAATCTTGACCACCATGTGTTACGCGACAGATATCAGAAGTGTGGCTCATTTCCTGCCACAAACGAAGCAGCTTGTCTTAGAAATTCTTTAAGTACGTCAGACGTTACTTGAATGACACCATTACAGGACGTTGGATTGTAAGAGGTGGAGCAGAAGATGAACTTCATCGCCGGTGGCCTCCCGGTTTCCGGACCTCACTCCTTGTGACTTTTATCTGTGGGGTTGCATAAAAGGTCGCATTTTTATCTCCCTTATACCTGTCACTCTTGCGGGCCTGTGGCATTGCATTGTTGAAGCTGTGAATTCGATGACGAGAGACCAGCTGCTTCCTGTGTGGCACGAAGTAAGCTATCGTTTTGATATTTGTTGCTCACGTTGAATTCGCAAAAATTTGAACTTTTCTCTTTTCAGGAACGTTGGAATTACGTTTCTATCTTTTGTAGCTTGGAAGCAATTAATGTTTGAAATCTGTTTCTTCTTTCTGAAGAGCCCTGTATTTCACGTCTACATGTTTGCTGCTGTCTGCCGCTATAGGTTTCCGAATTGTAGCGTGTGACTTGGCGGTGTGTAACGCAACTATAACGTTGCGTGAGGAACAGCATGCTTCGAATTCGAAGAGTTCGTCCACACATGGAGCACATGACAATGCCGGACCACACACGAGCGCTGCGATATGTGCAGCAATCCGACGGTTTGGGTTCACTGTCGTTAATCATCTTCCATACAGTCCCAACCGATTTTCATCTATTTCCAAAACTTGAAGAACACCTTCGAGGACTTCACTTTGAATGTGATGAAGCGGTGCAAGCAGAGATGAGGTTATGACTCCATCAAGAAAGTCAAACATTCTACAGTGACGGTATCAACAAAACTGGTCTCTCGGCGGGAGACATGTGTTCGTCACCAGGGCGAGTATGTTGAGAAATAAATATGTAGACATGAAGAATATGAAGAATAAAGACGTAGAATGTTAATAACGTTTGTTTATTTAAAAAGCTTTAAGAATTTTCACATAAGGAAGTTGGAGGCCTTTGTTTTCCGCAGACTCTCGTACATTTTTCTGTATATAAGGCTGTAGAAATTAGCTGTAGTTGTTTCATGTTACATACTCATTGTCATACTGCAAGAAATGTAAAACGTGTATAACGCAACGATCGTCCCTAGAATCACAAGACGGCGGAGTCAGTGACAACAACCATAAATAAATTCCACACGGCTCGAATTGTAGTCAAGGACACTGTGTTCAACATCGGTATCCTCAAGTGCGACTGCAGACGCAGTAAGCAGCCTCTTACTGCATGTTTCTTTGTCATCCTAATACACTGTAGTTGTAAGGCAATATTGGTTTCGAGTATAATGCCCAATTGTTAACCTAAACGCAGACTAACTTATTGCCACCATATAGGCTGCGTACGGCACTGCAGTGAATTGTGTGTTGCCTACTCACAGGCGACGCACCACCTGCCCCGTAACAGCATCCGTATCAAGACTTCGAAAAGTAAGTTATACATCATTAAGGCAGGCCAACTAATTTTTACTGAATGCTGCACTACACTTTCACGTGACACTGTTTTTCTGCATAGTAACCAAGTCCGTACAAACATCGATGGGAATGTTCTCCGTTTCGTTTAATTCAGAACCACTGTTGAACGTCCTCGTCGTTGGAAAATCTCTTAGCGCCAGGTGTTCTTCTTAGATTACCTGAATATTATGGTCTGTGGTTGTTGTCGAAAGCTTGACTTTCCGATATGAATGACTCACGTCTGTGCAGCCTTGGTCAAATTTTTGACACCATTTCTCTACGGCTGGACGCTACATTGCATTTTGTCGATATAGCGCCAGTACTTCACGGTGATACTGTGTGCAGTTTATATGGTTACTGCTCAAGAATCGTACTGTCCCGGGTACGTCACCTTCGTAATATGTGTCAGACTGCGCACCAACTCGTTCGCACGCTGTGATGCACCTGTTATCCTTACCGCAGCATATCTGGTGTCTGCAAGAAATCTGGAACGTATAATCTCTTCTGACAATGTGCCACTCTTGTTGGACAGTGGCCCTGGCGTGGGACGACATGTGTAACTTATTTTTTGAAGCCCTATGTATATCTGATTATATTTACATTAGTGGATGTTGTGTTACAGAAACATAGATATACTTGCGGGTGCATTACGTTTCGGTAGTATGCCTAAGAGGCTGAACACGAAGCTGTTAAGTTAACAACAAATGCAACTGAGTGGAAAATTAGTATGAAAACAGCCTGCGA
This sequence comes from Schistocerca cancellata, assembly GCF_023864275.1. Lineage (NCBI taxonomy): Eukaryota > Metazoa > Arthropoda > Insecta > Orthoptera > Acrididae > Schistocerca > Schistocerca cancellata. The sequence continues at coordinate 775,857,915 of NC_064627.1, read as the reverse complement.
AACAAAGTAATTTACTGGTGAATTCCCCATTGTCCATCACTATGGAGCCAACAGGATTAACGTACATTTTACACTTATATTTGAAAATCATACTGAAGTATTCTGACTAGTCTTCTGTATGGCCATTGTATCATTGGCAATAGAGCATGCAGAAAACAGAATGTGTGTGGCAGAACAGAGATGTTTATGACTCTCGCCGTAGAGGATTTAACTCTACTGTGAGCATGTAATAATTACGAGGTACATTTATAAACAGAGACACTAACAAGTGCACTGAAATTGGCCACTGCGTATTTCTACCTTAATAATGACATCACTCGGAGACCAACATATTTCAATAAATTTTATTCTTTTTTATACTTGTCATAAATGCATTTGCAGTAAAATGTAGAAACGTGTAGTCATCTCATATCATGACTTACTTCACTATATTTGGGAGATACTGATCTCAAGGACTTTCGCACATTTGACATCCAATGCTAAAGTTCATTATTTGAAAGCAGTAACACACGGTAACAGATAAAACTTCCATGCAAATTAAAACCGTATGCTAGACCGTGAATCGAAACATTACGCTTTCCTTTCACGGGAAGTGTTATTACCTATTGAGGTATGTAGACACGACTCATGACCCCCCCCCCCCCTTCCAACTGCTTACTGTTTTGACCTGCCTCTCTACTACTTACAAAACTTTTCACGAAAGCTTTCCCGCTTTTTTGTTGAACTAACACTCTTCTATGAAAGGTTATTGCCTAGAAAATTGTTTGAAGACCAAATATTTTCCTCGGAAGCGGAGTGTGCGCCGTTTCGAAGCTTTCTGGAAGATTAGAACTGTGTGCCAGATCGGGACTCGAACCAAAAACTCGGGACCCCACTTCACAGCTACAACAGCATTGGAGTAAGAGGACTACATTATAACTCACTCAGGTGCTTTGATGTTATCCTGTCACAGAGATATTGTCTTTTATACATTGCTTAAAGCTAATTTTTTAGTAATACCAGGGTGTCCACAAAAATTCCCATATCGACGTCACTCCAATACACAATGTGCGAAACACAGACCAACCAACTGCACCTAGATATGATGGTGCTATTTTGAGAATTCTTGGCAGACGTCGAAATACACTGCTTGCGATTAATTGCTCCAACACCTCGTAGACGGTGCGCCACAGATGTCAAACTAGCACGAAGTGGTTATGCGAATGATCAGGCTTTCAATGTAACCACACAAGAGGCACAAAACGGATCAGTGTAATTCCATCTAAGCAGTATATATATATATATATATATATATATATATATATATATATATATATATATATATATACGTTATTCGCTATCCCTCCTATTGTTACAATTTCAATGGCCTACACTGTATTTTGTTCGCCCGTTTCCCATTAATTCCCTCCAGGGAATATGAGCAGATTGATCTTTCATCAATTAGTCTCTTAGATTTCCTCTGGTAATAGGGCGTCGTCTTCCAGAGGCAGCACAAGCCGATTGATTTTCATCAGGACTTCGCTAAGTATGGGGGCATCGGCCGCTTCAACTGAGTTTGAATTGTTCCACAGTCGCATCTAATATTATAGAATTACTCAGTTCACGAATGAAAACAATAATTTTCAAGATTTAACAAATCCGATCCATCTTCCCGATCTAATGTTCATTACGAATTCTTTCCATTAGCATCTAGGCTGTCTTTTAACGACGTCTATATGTAAGTAAGGAATATTAGTAAAAATCTACATTTACTTCACTCAAAGGCAGTAAAAATTAACTTACAACTGAAGTAAAGTAGTACCCTTTCTCCAGAATGATAAAAGATTCATGTTTGTAGTAATCTTAAAGAAGGGAAATCTAATGAAGGTAAGGCATTAAATTTAGTCATAACACGTTTACTTCTCTTACAATATCTTCTATCGTTTGTTATTAGAAGGTTTATGAAGTTGGTATGACTATCTCAATCCTTATTCTAGACACTTCAAAGTGTTCGTAGTTCGCATTGCCCATTGACCTCACTGTAAATCTCTTTTGCAATTTTTCGTGTGATTTCTTCATCTATTGGAAGTGTCATGTTGTACTGAAATACTGTATATAAAAATACTGAAAAATGGGAACACATGTGGGACGTAGTGAATGGTATTCCGCACTTCGTTGCACACTACTATATTTTTTTAAATTTATTTTATTAAGATGGAAAATACCAAAAGTTGTAATGTAATACTGCATTTGCTATACGACGAAAAAAAAAACTATTTTTACGACATGCTGTACGGTAGGCATTAAGAGAACAGATCATATAATTTGATATCATCATCATCATCATCAGCCAATTCAATCATTAGATGATGTGGCCTCTTCGAGTCGTGGATTCAGGTAGGGTTTCAGCAGTCTTCTCCAAGTGGGACGGTCTTGGGCAGTTCTCTGCCAGGTGTTACCAGCGATCTTCTTGATGTCTTTGTCCCATCTGTCTGGTGGTCTTCCTCTAGGCCTCCGGTGCTCTCTCGGACTCCACTCCAGTACTAGCTTCGTCCACCTGTTGTCTTTTCTTCTTGCGACGTGGCCAGCCCACTGCCATTTCAAGGAACCTACTCTCTCTAAGATGTCATTAACCTTGGTCACAGACCGGATGTCATCTGCCCTTTTCCTGTCCTTTCTTGTATAGCCCAGCATTGATCTCTCCATGGCTCTCTGTGTTGTCCTAAGTTTCCCTTTTGTGAATGAGTTCAGTGTCCATGTCTCGCATCCGTACGTCATCACAGGAAGAATGCATTGATCAAATACTGCTTTCTTTAGATTTACTGGCATTTTTGATCTGAATACTTTTGAATTCTTCCCAAATGCTTGCCAACCAAGCTTGATGCGTCGATAGATTTCTGGTCTTATGTCTCCCTTCATATTTATAATCTGGCCAAGGTAGACATATTCACTGACCTCTTCTAGTAGACTGTCCTTGACTTTCACATCTCCAGCTGGGACCCATTTGTTGGATATTACTTTTGTTTTGGAAAGGTTCAAGTTCAAGCCAACCAGCTGACATTCCGATGCAAGATCTGTAACTAAGTTTTGGAGCTCTGGCCAAAGACTTCGCAGAGCTCCAAAACTTAGTTACAGATCTTGCATCGGAATGTCAGCTGGTTGGCTTGAACTTGAACCTTTCCAAAACAAAAATAATATCCAACAAATGGGTCCCAGCTGGAGATGTGAAAGTCAAGGACAGTCTACTAGAAGAGGTCAGTGAATATGTCTACCTTGGCCAGATTATAAATATGAAGGGAGACATAAGACCAGAAATCTATCGACGCATCAAGCTTGGTTGGCAAGCATTTGGGAAGAATTCAAAAGTATTCAGATCAAAAATGCCAGTAAATCTGAAGAAAGCAGTATTTGATCAATGCATTCTTCCTGTGATGACGTACGGATGCGAGACATGGACACTGAACTCATTCACAAAAGGGAAACTTAGGACAACACAGAGAGCCATGGAGAGATCAATGCTGGGCTATACAAGAAAGGACAGGAAAAGGGCAGATGACATCCGGTCTGTGACCAAGGTTAATGACATCTTAGAGAGAGTAGGTTCCTTGAAATATAATATAATTTGATATGCTTCAATAAATGTATAAAATCTAAAGTAGAAAATGAGAGGGTTGGTAAAGTGGGTCGTAACAAGCATATTTCACGCAGCAATCCTTGTCCACATCCCTTAGCGTACGGCGCTAGGCGTCGTTGAATAGCGTCGCGCGCCGACAACAGGGTAGGCACACTACATGCCATCCGAGCTGCCATGATAGCAGATCTACAGGGCAACGATTTCAGTGTAGAAGATACGTCGGGTTGATGTCTTATGATCCTTAGTTGCAAATGCTGTAGCCGATGTAGTTGCTGATATTCCAGGCAGAACAACACTACGCGTTTTCCGCCTCTTACTGGATCTTGAACGCGTTGCTTTTTAAGTGTAACAACGCTTGTTTGATAGGTGGTGCATAAAGGGCAGCACCTGTGTGCACTGCGGAGACTCGTTCATCCTGCGTCAGTTTGTCACCAAGCGGAGACACTCTTGTGTTTGTTGTGTTTGTCACTGTAGGGAGTGGACAGGAAACGGAGCGCTGTTCTTGGGACGAAAGGGCAGATATGCAGTATACTTACCGGACGGCATATGGAAATGCTCATGCAGCAGAACGTTTGTATGTTCGGCGGTGTACGAATCGTCGAGTGCCAGATCAACGTACATTTTCTACCATCCAAAGGTCCCTACGAGACTTGAAGTACGTTTTCCACCCGCACCTTCTCGTCATAACAAAAAATGGTTCAAATGGCTCTAAGCACTATGGGACGTAACATCTGAGGTCATCAGTTCCCTAAACTTAGAACTAATTAAACCTAACTAACCTAAGGACATCACATACACCCATGCCCGAGGCAGGATTCGAATCTGTGACCGTAGCAGCAGCGCGGTTCCGGACTGAAGCGGCTAGAACCGCTCGGCCAAAGCGGCCGGCACGTCATAACACATGTGCGTTTAAGGCCTACTTCTAAAACCACTGTATTCATTGTGAGTTACAGGTGCGAAGGCCTGACAGGCGCATTAGTCAACGCACAATGCGTACACCAGGGCTTGAAGAGGAGGCGTTAGCACTACTGGAAAAACAACCTCAACAAGCTCGCAACGTGTTGCACGGCAAATTGGCGTAAGCCATTCCACAAGATGATTTACAGCCCTACCGCATTCAGAAGGTTCACGAGTTTAACTCAAATGATTTTCCACGTTGAATTGAATTCTGCCAGTGGTTTCTGCAAAGGTATGCCATTCAGCCGGACTTTTTACGGATGAGGCATCCTTTGCACGAGAGGGTATGTTCGACAGCCACAATCAACACGTGTAGGAATGGGAAAATCAGCACGGCGCCTTTGTTGGTGGTCTCTAAAATCGCTTCGCCGTCAACATTTGGGCCGTCTTGGTAGGCGGTAACCTGGTCGGTTCATACACGTTATACACGTTCCCCCGGCGACAGAGCGCTAGAAGATACTTCTTCTTTATACGAGCAATTCTGCCAGAGTTGTTGGAACGTGTTCTTCTCAAAGTGCGACACTGAATGGGGTAGCAACAAGATGGTGCACCTGCGGACTTCGCACAATACATTTGGATGAAACCTTTGGTGAAAACTGGATAGGGTGCGGTGGGCAGGTGGCATGGCCTGCATTTTTCTCGTACTTGACGCCCGTTGATTTTTTCTTCTGGTGCCACCTGAAATCTGTTGCCACTGAGACAGATGAAGAGCTGACAGCGCACATTGCGGCAGCCTCCGATGCATTTTTCACCGTGCGAGAAGCGTTTGAAGGTTGCGACAATCCCTCCAGCGTCGTTGTAAGGCGTGCATTCAGGCAGGAGGGGGTAATTCCGAGAATGTTTTGTAACTGTTTTTAAATAGAGGCTATAAAACTTCACCCCGACTTCTCTTTTACATTGATGCCAAAAATACATTGAAAACGTTGCCCTGAAGACTTGTTACCATGACGGCTCGGATGGCATGATGTCCGCCTACCAGCTTAGGAGTCGCGCGACGCTATTCAATGACGCCTAATACCCTACGCTAAGGGATGCGGATGTGGATTGCTGGGCGAAATATACCTGTTATCACTCACTCTACCAATCCTCTCATTTTCTACAATTATTTCAGAAACACCTTGTATATACATTGAAGACACAAAGAAACTGGCACACCTGCCCAATATAGCGTAGGACTCCCACGAGCACGCGGAAGTGCCGCAACACGACCTGACATGGGCTCGACTAATGTCTGAAGTAGTGATTGGGAGAACTGACACCACGAATCCTGCAGGGCTGTCTCTAAATCCGCAAAAGTAAAACGGGGTGCAGATCTCTTCTGAACAGGAGGTTGCGAGGCGTCCCAGATATGCTCAACAATGTTCGTGTCTGGGGAGTCTGGTGACCAGCGGAAGTGTTTAAACTCAGAAGAGTGTTCCTGGAGCCTCTCTGTAGCAATTCTGGACGTATGGGGTGTCACTTTGTCCTGCTGGAATTGCCCACGTCTGTGAGAATGCACAATGGACGTAAATGGATGCAGGTGATCAGACAGGATCCTACGTACGTGTTACCTGTCATAGTCGCATCTAGACGTATCAGGGGTCCCATGTCACTCGAACTGCACACGCCCCGCACCATTACAAAGCTTCCACCAGCTTGAACAGTCCTCTGCTGACAGGCACGGTCCATGGATTCATGAGGTTGTCTCCATACCCCTACCCGTCGGTACAATTTGAAACGAGACCCGTCCGAAGAGGTAACATGTTTCCAGCCATCGATAGTCCAATGTCGGTGCTGACGGGCCTAGGTGAGGCGTAACGCTTTGTATCGTGCAGTCATCAAGGGTACACGAGTGAGCCTTCGGCTCCGAAAGCCCATATCGATGATATTTCGTTGAATGGTTCGCACTCTTACACTTGTTGATGGCCCAGCATTGAAATCTGTAGCAATTTGAGGAACGTTGTACTTCTGTCACGTTGAACGATTCTCTTCACTTGTCGTTGGTCCCGTTCTTGCATGATATTTTTCCGGCCGCAACGATGTCGGAGGTTCGATGTTTTGCCTGATATTCGCAACGCTTCTGTGCTGACTGTAACACCACGTTTAAACTCACTTAAATCTTGATAACCTGCCATTTTAGCAGGAGTAACCGATCTAACAACTGCGCCAGACGCTTATTGTCTTATATAGGCGTTGCCGACTGAAGCGCCGTATCCTGCCTGTTGATATATCCGTGTATTTGAATACCCATACCTATACCAGTTTCTTTGGCGTTTTAGTGTATACTCACGCGCGCATGGTCGTGTTCTGCGTGTGTGTGTGTGTGTGTGTGTGTGTGTGTGTGTGTGTGTGTGTGTGCGAGAGCCCCTTATAATGTGGTGCACATACCTACCAATGTTTTACAGTTTACGTTGCAATGGCTACTTTAGGCGAATATACGCCTACCTCCTCAATTCCATATCCCAAATCTAATAGACAAACATAACATGAAGCTTTACTAAATGAACTACAGTATGTGACTGAGCAATTGACAGTAGATATTAGGTACTTCCAATGTTGTATTAGTCTGGATGTAAAAAGCAAGAGCGAAGTAAACTGTAAGGGGCAGTCAAATGAAAACGAGACAGATGGATAGTAAAATTACTAAACTGTTCAGTATTTCAAAAGCAGTCACCATAACCGTTGATACATTTATCCCATTGTGAGACAAGACAGTCAATACCTTCATGGAAATAAGTTTGTGATTGCCTTCGGAACCATTATTGTAACCAGGAGTGGACCTCTTCGTCGGAAGCAAACCGACGGCCAGGAATGATTTTCTCCAAGAATCCCAAATTTGGGAAATCGCATGGAGAGAGATCGGCACTATATGGAGGGCGTATAAGGGCTTCCCAGGGAAACTTTTGCAGCGTACCCGAAACATTCCTGGGAACATGTAGACAGGCTCAAATTGTAGAAGTTTCGCTGGGAAGCCATGATACATCCTTCATATAGCCCCGATCTCTTTCCAAGTAGTTTACATTCTTTTGGAGCCCAGAAGAAAAACACTATTGATTTGCTTCAGACGAAGAGGTGCACACCTGGCTACAACCGTGGTTCCGTGAAATCAATGGCCGTCTTGCCTCACATTGGTATAAATGTATTACTTTTGAAATAATAAACAAGTTGACCGAGCTAGGTGGTTAGCACACTGGACTCGGATTTGGGAGGCCGAAGGCTCAATCCCGCGTCCGGCCATCCTGATTTAGGTTTTTGTGATTTCCCTAAACCGCTTCAGGCAAATGCCCGAATGGTTCCTTTGAAACATGTCAAAGGGCACGGGCGACATCCTTCCCCACCCCTCCCTAATCCGACCTCACTGTTTGGTCCCTTCCCCCAAATCAATAAACGAAACAATTAATAGTTTACTTACTTTTTATCCACTTGTCTGCCTCTTACATGACTAAAATCTTATGCGATACGAACCCGGCAGTGTAAATCAAATAGCCTTTGGAATAAAAATAAGTACGTCACAAAAGGAGATTTGTTGCATTTTTTCAGTTCACCTTGTCGATGCGCTCAAAAGTTTCGGTGGTGTACGTCTCACAACAGTTGGTTGAGCAAGTTAAGAAAGAGACGATAATTCAACACCGAAAGCACAGTACGAGGATAATTAGTTCTATCTACGTATTAGTTTATTTACGCCCTTCGACGAGTGCTGGAACACAAATAATATTTCAGATCAAAAAGCATTACCCAATAGCTACGTTGGTATGTAACAATAATTTTTCAGTTTATTAGTAACTTATTATGCAGAAAGCAAAGTCACATCTGGGAAGAGCTCTTGCGCGAGAAAATTCAATCTTTGTGTTGTAGCTTGCTATTTTTTGCATTCAGAATGCTTTTTCAAGAGAATCACTGGACGATGCATTGCTCGTGACGACATGTTACGTCACAAACCGATACCGTTCTTCGGACAGAACTTATTTATAACTTATTCTAACCTAAGATCTAGGAAACAGATTTACTAATTGTATGGTCACTTACAATAAACTGTCTTTCATTTGACGAAATTTTAAACCGGATGTTGTTTAAAAAATTCGGAGCATAGTCGGTTTTCCAAAATACTGATTGTAGATTTTGGACAGTAGATGATTCTGCGGGCAAGGCAAAAGTAGTTACAAGCAGTTTTGTCTCACATTCCTCACACAGTCACCATATCGTTAAATTATTTCATGTAGATTATAGGTTAAAACGTTTGGTAATGGTTTAGCAATTATTTCACTTGGTTATGATGAAATTTGTCATAACTTTGGGAGAATATTTGTTTCCCTGATAGCAGATATTTTTATTTGTGCATAGAAATTTTGTCGAACTGTCTCTAATATATACAGGACGAACCAGAGCTGCAACGATAAGCTTTCAAAGGTCGTCCTGGGATACCTTTTGAATGTTTTGGTGTAAATGACTCAGCGTTTCCGATAGTTTGTTACAGAGTCATATTATAATTATGATTAATTCGGTTTCTTACCGCAGTCACACTTGTTTCTTTGAAATTACCCTCACATCTGTGAAGAAGGCTTTAATATGCAATAATCAAGACGCACAACGCAGAGTTATCCAACAACTCTCAGGAGAAACACGTAGAGTTTTATCACAGCATGTTCAGTTACTTCTGTCAGTGTACAGTACAGCACGCAACAAATGCAGAGTTATTCACTTACAGGTTGTTGTTGTTGTGGTCTTTAGTCCAGAGACTGGCTTGATGCAGCTCTCCATGCTACTCTATCCTGTGCAAGCTTCTTCATCTCCCAGTTCCTACTACAACCTACATCCTTCTGAATCTGTTCAGTGTATTCATCTCTTGGTCTCCCTCTACGATTTTTACCCTCCATGCTGCCCTCCAATACTAAATTGATGATTCCTTGATGCCTCAGAATATGTCCTTCCAACCGATAACTTTTCTATTCAAGTTGTGCCACAAATTTCTCTTCTCCCCAATTCTATTCAATACCTCCTCATTAGTTATGTGATCTACCCATCTAATCTTCAGCATTCTTGTGTAGCATCACATTTCGAAAGCTACTATTATCGTCTTGTCTAAATCATTTATCGTCCACGTTTCACTTCCATACATGGCTACACTCCATACAAGTACTTTCAGAAACGACTTCCTGACAAACTTATACGCAATGTTAACAAATTTCACTTCTTCAGAAACGCTTTCCTTGCCATTGCCAGTCTACATTTTATATCCTCTCTACTTCGACCATCATCAGTTACTTTGCTCCCCAAATAGCAAAACTCATCTACTAGTTTAAGAGTCTCATTTACTAATCTAATTCCCTCAGCATCACCTGATTTGATTCGACCGCATTCCATTATCCTCGTTTTGCTTTTGTTGATGTTCATCTTATTTCCTCCTTTCAAGACACTGTCCATTCCGTTCAGCTGCTCTTCCAGGTCTTTTGCTGTCTCTGACAGAATTACAATGTCATCGGCGAACCTCAAAATTTTATTTCCTCTCCATGGATTTTAATACCTACTATGAATTTTTCTTTTGTTTCCTTTACTGCTTGCTCAGGTATAGTTCAAGATTTCGAGCAACACGATCGCGGCAGAGCTTAGAGCGAGCACCGTGGACTGTTTTAACTTACATAAGAATCCAAAGAGTTTGGAGTAATACTTTCGCGGCTGCGATAATCGTAGCAACCAGGTGCATGTGAGTATCCACCGGAATCTCGTGTAGTGAGGTCTTCCCATGAACACAAAAGAACACATTTGCACTGCTGTGCACTATTTTCGGTGCAACACAGATTCAAATATAACGGGGCAAGAAACCACCGGAGATGGTGGATCCCATATATAAAAATCACCCTGAAGACTCTCGCTCTCTCTCTTCTTCCCCTCCCCTTGCTCCCCTTGTCCAACACACACAGTGTGATTTACCAGTTACCAGTCAAGAAGTGATATTTTCCCATGAAACCCGTTGCAACCAAGGATAGCTGATACTTCAGTAAACTTCAGTAATTAAGAAGTAATGAGTCATTGGTTAACAGAACGCGATGGAATATTCTGAATGAAAGAGGATTAGTGGTCCGTTAAAGTCAGCGTCTCAACTTCTTCAGTATGCGTGAACGGTCCAGCGAAGCATATTTAAGCCCGATCCCTGACTAAAATAAATTTATCTCTGTGCGCCGTCGACCGCAGGAAGCTGCAGCGCGCGCTCGTATATCGCTTCACAAGAGCCAATCCCGCCATTAATGGTAATTGGAGTGCCCCGTGGCGGGTTTACTGCCCGCTTTCGAAGCTCCCTCCGGCCGCCGGCAGTAAAACGATTCCTGTGCCGCTCTGGCAACTCGTTAGCGACGTCTATCGGCGTGTTTCGCCTCCTCTTCCTGTCACTCCGCGGACAAGAAGTCTCACTTCCCTCCTATGCCGTTATGCCCTTAAGAAAATTTTTACTCCTCTCAGCGCGGATGGCTTTCAGATATCACGTAGGCGTACAGGAAAGAAGATCTTGTGTTTCGAGTCTAATGTCACGTCAAAAGCTACGTTGTGAGGGATTTCTGCTTCATATTCTGCCTTGTATCGACTTCAAGTGCCGATACATTCACTACGTCACCTCCCTCTTGTCCACTAGGCACGTCACCTGTTTGGTTTATGAGGCGTTATCCATACATATTCAGAGTGCAAAAGTACTTATTCAGTGCACCAACGCTGCAAAACACGCTTGCCACGCTTCGGAAAACCTCTACATCTGCATCTATATATATATTCCGCTAGCCACCAAGCGGTGTCTGGCGGAGGGCACAATTCGCACCAAAGTCATATTCCTCCCCCCCCCCCACCCACCCCCCCCTCCCCTCCCACTCTGTTCCACTCGCGGATCGCGCGAGGGAAAAACGACTCTCTGAATGCCTCAGTACGATCCCTTATCTTTGAATGGTGATCACTGCGCGACTTGAAAGTTGGTGGTAATAATATATGCTCTACACCCTCGGTGAAGATCGGATTTCGGAATTTAGTGAGCAGCCCCTTCCGTTTAGCGCACCGTCTATCTGCACGGGTGTCCTACTTCAAACTTTCTATGAGATTTTTAGCGCTCTCGCAATGGCTAAATGTACCAGTCACGAATCTTGCCAGTCTTCTTTGGACCTTCTCAATCTCTAGAATCAGACCCAACTGGTAAGGGTCCCATACAGACGAACAATACTCTAAGACTGGACGAACTAAAGTATTGTAAGCCATTTCCTTTGTTAAAGAACTGCATCGCTTCAGGAATCTACCAATAAACTGCAATCTAGACTTCGCCTTACCCGTTACTTGTGAAAATCTGATCATTCCATTAGAGATCATTTTGAATAGTCACACCCAGATACTGGACGGATGTTACAGCTTTCAAAGACTGGGCATTTATTTTGCATTCGTACATTAATGAGGATTTTCGCCTTGTTATACGCAGTAGATTACACTTACTAATATTGAGAGATAACTGCTAGTCATAAAACCACGCATTCATTTTCTAAAAATCCTCATTGATTTGTTTACAACTTTCGTTTGACACTACTTTCTGTAGACTACAGCATCATCGGCAGACAGTCTAATGCCGCTGCCAACCGAAGTGGGGGGGTGGTGGTTAGTGTTTAACGTCCCGTCGACAACGAGGTCATTAGAGACGGAGCGCAAGCTCGGGTTAGGGAGGGAGTGGGAAGGAAATCGGCCGTGCCCTTTCAAAGGAACCATCCCGGCATTTGCCTGAAACGATTTAGGAAAATCACGGAAAACCTAAATCAGGATGGCCGGAGACGGGATTGAACCGTCGTCCTCCCGAATGCGAGTCCAGTGTGCTAACCACTGCGCCACCTCGCTCGGTGTCAACCGAAGTAGAGATACTTTTCAGGTACGAGAAAATAGCGAGAAGAGTTGCCTGACCAGGCAAGAAAAGTGAAGTCACTGTTGCTTCACGGTATCGAGCGAGTGCGCAAAAGTTTCCGGCAGAAAGTCATGGCGACAGGGAAACACTTACCAGTCTTGTTTGCATCACTAGTACATCAGACCCTCTGTCTCAATGTGCTAAAATGTTCTGAGACAGTGTCCAGGCGTGAATGTGATGCCAAGTTTCGTCGCCAGGATCAGCGTGTAACTTTGATACGAAGATCAGTTGGTGATGCAGCCATTCACATACTCTGAACTTTGGTTCCAAAAGCTGCAGGCATCCGCTTGAGCAGAATAGTGTATGCAGATTTCACACCGTCGACTCATCTACTGGGTGACTAAAGCCTAACCCTAGGGGGACGTGTGTTCGAATCCAGTCTGGTAGCTGCCTGACTAACCTGTCGCTGAACTCAGGTCCTTACGGAACATCTAGTTTGCGATCATCGCCCACGGAGGCCACACGCCTTCAACGTCAATCATGCCGCGACCTACGGATTGAGTGAAGTCCTTCCCTGTCCCCTACGCCGGCCGGGGTGGCCGAGCGGTTCTAGGCGCTACAGTCTGGAACCGCGCGACCGCTACGGTCGTAGGTTCGAATCCTGCCTCGGGTATGGATGTGTGTGATGTCCTTAGGTTATTTCGGTTTAAGTAGTTGTACGTTCTAGGGGACTGATGACCTCAGAAGTTAAGTCCCATAGTGCTCAGAGCCATTTGAACCATTTGACCCCTATGCTGTATTCTGTGACGCCTGATATGGGTTGCTTTTCATCAGCCAAATGTGTTACGCAGTAACCGAGTGACCTCAAGAGCAATGCGGTGATGTTCGCGAAGAGCAGCAGCGCTATAGCTGTTGTGATAAAACAGCTTTACAAGTAGAGCCAAGCTCAGGTTTTCCTGACTCATGTTGGCTGTCTGCAACTGCAATGCACTCTGATACTTGTGTTCCTAACCTACGTCGCCGTACCACTACCAGTGCCTGATGATAAATCACGTCACTAAGACAAATCCTACAGTGCACTGTCTGAACATCATTCCCACACGGTAAACTGTTTTCCATCTACAGTGACTCAAGTACAATAATTCAACTAGAGAAAGTTTAATTACAGCCACCCTGTATAACGCTTTAGTCGATGGAAACATCTTACAGGATAGATCATACTTCTGATGTCATTCTTCAGCTGTCGGTACGTTATGCAACGTATAGAGCGTGCTTCGTAATTAATAGTGGAAACTGACACGGGAGGAAGTATGGGATAACATAAACAAAACCGGTCCAGAAAAAGTGCTTCCGCAAACGAACCGTTTCCGGTAACATTGCGAAGGTGAAATTACGAGCTGCCATTGATTTTAGCGGGAAATCGTGCTCTGATTAGTTCCATTAGATCCTTACCTAACGGGCACAAGTTTCACCCGTGACAAACTTCAACAAGAAATGCAATGCTGCGTGAGGGCATTACAACTCACTGCATTCTTGTACCTGTTTAAGGAGATGTTCCCGTGTCGTTCTGTCATTAATATTTAATACTGCACCCATCCCTGCTGTGAGTTACATGTTCTTTCAAACATCCCAAAACTATCTTGCAAATCTGGAAAAGTACAGTTCGCTGCTACAGTTGGTAAACTTCATTAAAGAAAATGCTGTGCACTTCACTTTTCATATGACTGCAGTCAGAAAACGCCGGAGAGTTGATATCAGGTGATCTTGCAGAGCAAGGTACGGACAGTATAGAGGTGGCACACCGTGCATGTGCCACATACGCTAATCATGGGCCAAGGGTCAGTTTGAACCTATTGAGATAGGAATTTTTTTCAGAAAGTTCACACTCGCATATATTTGTACTAAATGGGACTATATTTCATAATAAAATCAGTAGCGACTCATAACCACACATTGGTAGTTGTCTCACAACCGGCAGACCCATATTTAGTACAATTTTTTTGCTTCTTCATGGTAAACCTTCACCTTTATTGATTTACAGTGTTAATAATGATGTACCTTTCCATAAAAATTTCTAATATTTGCTCTTTATACCATTTTCTCAGTCTTATGTATGATTCTCCTAGGGTGTAATAAAAGTGAAATTTCTTCTTGCCACTGCATATCATCTAAAAGCATGATGTTCGCTATCTCATTGATACTGCCTGACAGTACTTAGACACTAGATTTGGTAGGTGTGTTGTCATTTGGAAGTCGCCTTTTTTTGGTAAATGGTAATTCGATCATCTCTACGTAACACAGTGCTTGTAAGGTCAAATATGACCTAAGGCGAAACGAAAAGTACAACACCTCGAGTAAGCATGAGTGTACACAGTACTCTTACGTGTTCATACACTCAGGAGCGTTCGGATTAGAGACAGCTGCTGTGTTGGAGGGAATGACCGTCTGTCGACATGGCGAAATTGTAGTTCTGCGTGTCACGTGACTGAGTTTTTCACCATCTGGCCGTTGGCATGACGACCCACTGAAGAATGGATGACTGCCACCGGATCCGATCGCGGCCAAGAGGCAAGGGCACACGTTGCATGGCTCTCTGCGATTCCGAAGTCTCACGAGGCTTTTCACGTGGTGCTACGTCCAAGATGCACCGAGAGTATCTAGATTCGAAAAAAACCACCTCCACCAGAGTTGACAGCCATGGACCACAAAGCCTGGATGATAGGAGTCACCTTAGACCAGAAACGGCCAAGAATTTTGCCTAAATGCAGTACCAGCGCACGCGTTTCAAACTCTCTCGCCCGAGTGCATACATCGCCCTCCGACGCGCCACGTTGACTTAACGGGAAGAGGGGAGGAACTGGCGGGAAGACTGCGAAAGCGCGCATGCAGTCTGCGGCTTTTTTTCATATTTGTCAACGACATAGGCAAAAACAATTTTTCATATTGTTTAATTATTCTTGGCGTGCTGAAGAAGAGATAAAAAAAATTATATCTAGTAAAAATAACCTGTCGGCAAATGGACGAACGTAGGCAGTTTCACAAATTTCGTCACTCTGGTTGCCAATTACTCGCAACTTGTTTGTTTCATTACCGCAAAGTCTATCACATACATATTGATCGAAACGTTGGAATTACGTTTGCAGGCTCGTTATGGATACATGGAAACTTTCCGAGGAAAACGACGTATAATTACTCAATATTTTAACGTAAAAGAATTTGGCTTTTAAGCGGGGATTACATTCCAGATCGACCAATTCCATCTGCAGGTGCACAGGCGCGCTTTCAACTAAAATGGCAAACTGTCCCGAAAACGAAATTTTTTTTCAACATCACAATGCACTGTTCCAAATTCGCGTTTTCTTAAACGCCAGTGAATTTAGGGAAATAGGCTGTGTTCCTCGTCAGAAGATGTCTCTTCAGAATGCGATTTTTTTTAATGCCTCCACCTTCTCGACGGCACCAGAGTTCAGTTGCTTCTCATCTTTCAATGTCTTCCTGAAGGCAGACTGAAGTCAACGCTATTTAGACTGCAACGTCTGTAACTCATTCCGGATCTTCCAATTTTCGTTCATGGTTTCCTTTTTCCTTCAGAAATTTAGCAACGGCGGGCCTTAAATCTAAAACTTGTTCCAGGTATGTCCTTTGACTTAACCAATGTACTTTGAAGTAACAGTACACAAAGTCTCCATACTGTTCCTTGAGTTCGATGAAAAACTGTTACAAATGATGACGCAATAATGTGCGAATTCAGAAAATTTGCTATTCGGCCTACCTAATCCATCAAGTGCTCCACGCCCGCATACTCAGCACAAAAGCTCTCTAGATGTACGAAACAATGGATCTTAAAAATCGTCTGCCGATCGTTACAGTTTTTATCTATTTCATCGTTGACTGAATCCTTAAATTCTATCTGCATGGTTTTGTAATGCCGTTTCATAGCAAATTTGCGGAACTTGTCGATTACGCCGTTACATAACAAGGACCGAGAGCTCTCATCCCACTCCTCTGTTATTCCCATTCATTGTTAACCCTTTGAGACATTCTGGCTACAGTTGTGTACATTAACTTTTACTGTGTGTTAGCTAAATCACAAGCATTTTTCCCCCTTGGAAACCTGAGGTACACATTTCTCAATATTCAACCTTTTCATCAGTCGTTAGTGCTGCCAGCTGTTGGGCATCACTATGAAAATATCAGCAAGTCGGTGGAGCACTGCGCAGAAGCTTGTGACCACCAGAGCACACCGATGTGTTTGGTTCGCTGTATTCCACACTATAATTGAACATTCTTATTGTTATTTCCCTGGTATTAATTGAATGATCAGTTTAATATTTATTGTGTTGTTGTTGTGGTCTTAAGTCCAGAGACTGGTTCGATGCAGCTCTCCATGCTCCTCTATCCTGTGCAAACTTCTTCATATCCATTCTGCAACCTACATCCTTCTGAATCTGCTTAATTTATTCATCTCTTGGTCTCCCTCTACGATTTTTACCCTCCACGCGCTCTCCAATGCTAAATTTGTGATCCCTTGATGCCTCAGAACATGTCCTACCAACCGGAGCCTTCTTCTTGTCAAGTTGTGCCACAAACTCCTCTTCTCCACAATTCTGTTCAATTCCTCCTCATTAGTTATGTGATCTACCAATCTAATCTTCAGCATTCTTCTGTAGCACCACATTTCGAAAGCTTCTATTCTCTTCTTGTCCAAACTATTTATCTCCCATGTTTCACTTCCTTACATGGCTACACTCCATACAAATACTGTCAGAAACGACTTAATGACACTTAAATCTATACCCGATGTTAACAAATTTCTCTTCTTCAGAAACGGTTTCCTTGCCATTGCCAGTCTACATTTTATATCCTCTCTACTTCGACCATCATCAGTTATTTTGCTCCCCAAATAGCAAAACTCACCTACTAATTTAAGTGTCTCATTTCATAATCTAATTCCCTCAGCATCACCTGATTTGATTCGACTACATTCCATTATCCTCGTTCTGCTTTTGTTGATGTTCATCTTATATCCTCCTTTCATGACACCGTCCATTCCATTCAACTGCTCTTCGTGGTCCTTTGCTGTCTCTGACGAATTACAATGTCATCGGAAAACCTCAAAATTTTTATTTCTTCTACACGGATTTTAATTCCTATTCCAAATTTTTCTTTTGTTTCCTTTACTGCTTGTTCAACATAGAGATTGAATAACATCGGGGATACTCTACAATCCTGTCTCACTCCCTTCCCAACCACTGCTTCCCTTTCATGCCCCTCGACTCTTTATAACTGCCATCTGGTTTCTCTGCAAATTGTAAATAAACTTTCATTAATATATTTGACCCCTGCCACCTTCACAATTTGAAAGAGAGTAATACTATAATACATAATATTTCGTAGTTTTTTTAATAAGAAAAATGAAGCTAAGTGTGCAAAGTATGCTTTGAAATTAGGTACATATTTTTGTATAAATCTTGCCTCTAAAATCATTAAAAATTCAAATAAGAGCATTCCCACATTAAAAAATATTTTCTTTCCTCCAGAAAAAAAATCAGTTCTGAAGGGGTTAAAGAATGTGATAATAGATAGTTAGACTTCCTCTTTTTGTGCAAACACTCACCGGACCTGAGAACTTCCTTATACCGCGAACAAATAGCGAAGGAGAGACAGCGCTCATACCAAGATTCTGCCGAAATGAAGAAAGTCACTCTGATCAAAATAAACCGCATCAAATGCTGGAATAAAGTGTAGCCTCGCACTGCGAAATGAAATGTCGCGCTTTATCGAGAAGGGCCGAGCAAAGCCGAGACGTACCGAGTAGTGCCGGGACAGGCTGAGCCTCAGACCACACACAGGCAGCTCATTGTACGCACGTGAGGTTTTGCGCGTCATGGTCGACCCTGCCGCGGACTGTCAAAGATGTTAACGAAGGAAACATTGGGTAAAGTGAAACGAATCATTCAGCAATTTGATGTTGCATAGACACAACTGGTTAGTGGACATGGCACCCAAAACCAACTCTTCGGCATGGGATGTACCGGATCTCCGACGATGATGATGCAGATACAGATGATGAGCATGTGTTCTAGCACTTAGATAGCTCCATCACTGGAGGTTCATCATTACATAGATCTCCTGGTTTCCCACCATCCTCTTTGTAGCTGCGTAAGATGCATTTATCTTTATATCAGTTAACTGGTAACTTCGTCTACCTCTGTTTCTGTTTCAATTTATCATTGCCCCCGTGCATCGTCTGTTATGCAGTCTCTTCTCATTCAGTAACCCAGCCAGTTTGTTTTCCTTCTCGTAACTGTTTCCAGAATTAGCTTTTTCTGGTTCACCCTACGAGACACAAACTCATTCCTTACCATACCGGTCCACTTCACGCCACCCATTCTTCTCCAGAAACTTATATGAAAAGTCTCTAAATATTTCTCCTCTCTCTGACACTGTGTCCCTGTTTCGGCAACATACGGGGCAACACTCCACGAAACACATTTAATGGACCACAGACACTGCTCGTTCTGTGAAACATTTCTTTTGCAATAACTATTCATGATTTTATTTCTTGATTGCATGCCACGACACTGCTAATTTTACATATTACGTACTTGCAGGTAACAACTTGTTCCACTAACTGATGGCAGACTTTTGCTTTTAGCTTCCTATAATTGACCTGTAAAACCCATTGCCCTAATAGTCGTCATATTTATCTTCATTCCATATTCCTTCCACTTGGTAAACGTTTTTTTAAACATGTTGTTAAGTGCCTCCTCATTTTCACTCAGCAATATCATGTCATCAGCAAGTCTTACACATTTTACTTTACTTCCTCCTATTATGACAGCACCCTTTAGTTGGAATCATGTAAATAGATATTGAACACTGTAGGTGCAAGATAAAAGCATTACTATAGTCCTCTCCCAATTTTAATTTATTTTGTCACCTTGTCTCCTGTTGTTGCATTTACTCTCTGTGTCCTGAATAGATCGCTTATTATCCTCCTTTTCCTACAGTCAATTGCACACTCAGCTAATGGAAATGTTCGAGCTGATTGATGAGTGGTGGTGCATGTGAGAAAAAATTTATGGATAGATACAATCAGTTGGAAACCTGCTGGGGCCGGTGCGTTCTTCTTATCAATAGGACACTACTCAGGTAGGCGGTGAAGGTATTCTCATGACTGTATATCAAATAAAACCACGAGGACTAAAACTTTGTGGCTGGTTACGGCCACAGTGTGGCGAACTCTGCACATTCACGGCTATCTGATGTAGTTTCCTACTTTCGCTAGCCAGTTTTCTACTTTCACGCAGACAGATGATAGGGTCAACATCCTGCCTTGCTCCAAGACATTTCTTACCTATCTGTTTCTCCTGCCTTCAGTAGTAATTTATCTGTGATTTGGTCATGTCCTCGTTCTTATACTTCCGTTTGTCTCTCTTGGAATACAAGGCAAAAAAATAGTGCCCGAATTTTTCCCCGTTGGACGTGTCACTTCGCTGGGCAGTGTTTCTACAAACAAGTTTAGGGAACAACTTCTCAAGAACTCATCGGCCTTGATAACTCATTCAGCGCGTTGTACATCGCCCTGGACACGCAGCAGCACTCTTGTTCACATGTTCGTCAGTGCTGCAGTACGAGTGTCTTTTAGTACATTGTGTGCCACATGTGTAGCCCATCTCTGATGCATTCAAATACGTACAGATTTCGTGTCCTACACTACTGGCCATTAAAATTGCTATACCACGAAGATGACGTGCTACAGACGCGAAATTTAACCGACAGGAAGAAGATGCTGTGATATGCAATGATTATCATTGCAGAGCATTCACACAAGGTTGGCTCCGGTGGCGACACCTGCAACGTGCTGACATGAGGAAAGGTCGGAACCGATTTCTCATACACAAACAGCAGTTGACCGGCGTTGCCTGGTGAAACGTTGTTGTGATGCCTCGTGTACAGAGGAGAAATGCGTGCCATCACGTTTCCTACTTTGATAAAGGTCGGATTGTAGCCTATCGCGATTGCGGTTTATCTTATCGCGACATTGCTGCTCGCCTTGATCGAGATCAAATGACTGTTAGCAGAATATGGAATCGGTGGGTTCAGGAGAGTAATACGGAACGCCGTGCTGGATCCCAACGGCCTCGTATCACTAACAGTCGAGATGACAGCTATCTGAACCGCATGGCTGTAACGGATCGTGAAGTCACGTCTCGATCCCTGGGTCAACAGATGGGGACGTTTGAAAGACAACAACCATCTGCACGAACAGTTCGACGACGTTTGCAGCAGCATGGACTATCAGCTCGAAGACCATGGCTGCTGTTACCCTTGACGCTGCATCACAGACAGGAGCGCCTGCGATGGTGTACTCAACGACGAACATGGGTGCACGAATGGCAAAACGTCATTTTTTCGGATGAATCCAGGTTCTGTTTACAGCATCATGATGGTCGCATCCGTGATTTGCGACATAGCGGTGAACGCACACTGAAAGCGTGTATTCGTCATCGCCATACTGGCGTATCACCCGGCGTGATGGTATGGGGTGCCATTGGTTACACGTCTCGGTCACCTCTTGTTCGCATTGACGGCACTCTGAACAGTGGACGTTACATTTCAGATGTGTTACGACCCGTGGCTCTACCCTTCATTCGATCCCAGCAGGATAATGCAAGACCGCATGTTGCAGGTCCTGTACGGGCCTTTCTGGATACAGAAAATGTTGGACTGCAGCCCTGGCCAGCACATTCTCCAGATCTCTCACCAACTGAAAACCACTGGTCAATGGTGGCCGAGCAACTGGCTCGTCACAATACGCCAGTCACTACTCTTGATGAACTGTGGCATCGTGTTGAAGCTGCATGGGCATCTGTACCTGTACACGCCATCCAAGCTCTGTTTGACTCAGTGCCCAGGCGTATCAAGGACGCCAGAGGTGGTTGTTCTGGGTACTGATTTCTCAGGATCTATGCACCCAAATTGCGTGAAAATGTAATCACATATCAGTTCCAGTATAATATATGTGTCCAATGAATACCCGTTTATCATCTGCATTTCTTCTTGGTGTAGCAATTTTAATGGCCAGTAGTATACGTATATGTCTCACTTTTACCGTCAGGGATATATGGTACAAAGCACAAAAGTACACAGAGGTGACTAAAGTCATGGGATACCTCCTAATATCGTGTCGGGTCTCCTTTTGCCTTGCGTAGTGCAGCATGTTGATGTGTCATGGACTCACCAAGTCTTTGGAAGTCCCCTGCAGATATAATTAACTATGGTGCCTCTATAAACATGCATAACTACAAAAGAGTTGCCGGTGCAGGATTTTGTGCACGAACTGACTTCTCGGTTATGTCCCTTAAATATTCGGTGGGATACACGTTGGTGATCTGGGTGGCCAAATTATTCGACGGAATTGTCCGGAATTTTATTCAAACCAATTGCTAACAATTTTGGCCCGGTAACATAGCGCATCGTCATCCACAAAAATTCCATCGCTGTTTGGGAACAGAAAGTCCATGAATGGCTGAAAATGGTCTACAAGTAGCCCAACATAATTATTTCCAGTCAATGACCGGTTTGTTGGACCAGAGGACGCAGTCCATTCCATGCGAATACAGCCTACAGCATTATGGAGCCACCACCAGCTTGCACAGTGCCTTGTTAACAACCAGGGTCTATGGCTTCGTGTGGCCTGTGTCACACTCGAAACCTACCATCGTCTCTTAGCAAATGAAATCAGGACTCATCTGACCAGGCCACGGTTTCCCAGTCGTCTAGGATCCAACCGATATGGTCACGAGCCCATGAGAGGCGCTGCAGGCGATATCGTGCTAGTTAAGGCAACTGCGCCGGTTGTCTGCTGCCATAGTCCATTAACCCCAGATTTCCCCGCACTGTACTAACGGGTACGTTTGTAGTACGTCCCACATTTATTTCTGCAGTTATTTCATGCAGTGCTGCTTGTTTGAGAGCACTGTCAACTCTAGCAAATGCTGCTGCTCGCGCTCGTTAAGTGAAGGCTGTCGGCCACTTCGTTATCCGTTACGAGACGTAAAGCCTGATATTTGGTATTCTCGATACACTCTTGACACTTTGATCTCGGAATACTGAATTCACTAACAAGTTCCGAAATGGAATGTTCCAGGCTTCTAGCTACAACTACCATTTTGTATTCAGTCTGTTAATTCCCGTCGTGCGGTCATAATCACTTCGGAAACCTTTTCACGTGAATCACCTGAGTACAAATACAGCCGGCCGCGGTGGCCGTGCGGTTCTATGCGCTGCAGTCCGGAGCCGCGGGACTGCTACGGTCGCAGGTTCGAATCCCGCCTCGGGCATGGATGTGTTTGATGTCCTTAGGTTAGTTAGGTTTAAGTAGTTCTAAGTCCTAGGGGACTGATGACCTAAGATGTTAAGTCCCATAGTGCTCAGAGCCATTTGAACCATTTTTACAAATGACAGTTCCGCCAATTCATTGCCCTTGTACACGGTACCTTGTGTACGCGATACTACCCCTGTCTATATAGGGTGATTCACGAAGATATGCAGTGTTATCCTACAAGTAAAACTAAAGAAAAAACTTCGTATAAACATAGGTTCGCAAACGTTTAGTTACGCAAGGTTAAAGTAAGGCACGATTTGCATTTATTTTGTTAATCAAAATATCCACGGGTGTGCTGCCGGTCTATAGTGTCCAACGGGCACAATATTTCGGCGATCATACATGTCGCCATCATCAGGTGAACTGACGGACTGAGCTCCTGTGAACGTGCCGGCACGGAGATCCGTACACTATGGCTGCACAGAGGGAACTGGGTTCGGTCGCGGCGGCGGCCGATTTAAATACCCTCCGCCCGCGGCGCGTTCCCTCCGCCGTCCGCGCCCCGCGCCACGGTCGCGCGGTGGAACAGATTGCGACGGCGTCTGAGATGACGTCGGTGTGATGGCTCTGTCCGCCGTGGTCGTCACAACTATACGTTTGCTCGATTTACTCTTGATTAACCCAATCGCTGGTTCCCAAGCCTTGCTAAGATTATAGCCACAGTCACGGTTTATGAGGTCGTCATTGTTGCGAATTTCGATGGCCTCTCTAACAACGCAGTCCCTCTATCTCGACGTCTGTACCAGAATCCTCGTGCGGTCATACTCCATGGCGTGATTTTCCGACAAACAATTTTCAGCGACCGCCGACTTGCTCGGATACATCAGTCTAGTGTGCCTCTGGTGTTCACGGCATCGATCCTCGACGGTACGCATCGTCTGATCAATATACGACTTGCCACATTGACACGGAATCTGGTACACGCCGGCCTTCCTCAAACCGAGGTCATCTTTGGCGCTCCCCACCAGTGCACGAGTTTTATTTGGAGGACAAAACACAGTTCCGACCTGGTGATTCTTCAGAATGCGGGCGATTTTCCCCGACAGTGCGCCTGTGTATGGAATAAATGCAGTGCCTACCTCCTCCCTCGTGACTTCATCCATCTCAACAGGTTGTGCTGCAGTGTTTGGGCGGAGAGTACGTTGAATCTGCCACTCTGAGTACCCATTTTTTCGAAATACAGTTCTCAGGTATTCCAATTCCTGGGGTAGACTTTCTGCGTCAGAGATAGTGCGCGCTCTATGTACTAGAGTTTTAAGTACCCAGTTCCTCTGTGAAGGGTGGTGGCAGCTGTCTGCGTGCAAGTACAGATCAGTGTGCGTTGTCTTCCGATACACCCCATGAACTAGGGTGCCGTCAGCCCTTCTCTTGACCAAGACGTCAAGGAAAGGTAATTTACCCTCCGTTTCAGTCTCCATAGTGAATTTGATGTTGGGGTGTATGGAGTTTGAGGAAGGCCGGCGTGTACCAGATTCCGTGTCAATGTGGCAAGTCGTATATTGGTCAGACGATGCGTACCGTCGAGGATCGATGCCGTGAACACCAGAGGCACACTCGACTGATGTATCCGAGCAAGTCGGTGGTCGCTGAACACTGTTTGTCGGAAAATCACGCCATGGAGTATGACCGCACGAGGATTCTGGTACAGACGTCGAGATACTGGGACAGCGTTGTTAGAGAGGCCATCGAAATTCGCACCAATGACGACCTCATAAACCGTGACTGTGGCTATAATCTTAGCAAGACTTCGGAACCAGCGATTGGGTTAATCAAGAGTAAATCGAGCAAACGTATAGTTGTGACGACCACGGCGGACAGAGCCATCACACCGACGTCATCTCAGACGCCGTCGCAATCTGTTCCACCGCGCGACCGTGGCGCGGGGCGCGGACGGCGGAGGGAACGCGCCGCGGGCGGAGGGTATTTAAATCGGCCGCCGCCGCGACCGAACCCAGTTCCCTCTGAGCAGCCATAGCGTACGGATCTCCGTGCCGGCACGTTCACAGGAGCTCAGTCCGTCAGTTCACCTGCTGATGGCGACATGTATGATCGCCGAAATATTGTGACCGTTGGACACTATAGACCGGCAGCACACCCGTGGATATTTTGATTATCAAATACGCCGGGAGAAACTCAAGAATCACATTTATTTTGTTGGTATTTACCTGTTGAATCTAATAAAACATGTCCCAGACGTGTATTTGTATTAGTTTTCTAGAACATCAAGAGAAGCAAAGACGTAATTTCGTAAAATTTTTAATGTATTAACTACTTGGCCCAATTTGTTTTTTAAATTTCAGACAATTGCACAAAGCTTTCACCAGAAGTTATAGAGAATTTAATTTTG
This sequence comes from Schistocerca cancellata, assembly GCF_023864275.1. Lineage (NCBI taxonomy): Eukaryota > Metazoa > Arthropoda > Insecta > Orthoptera > Acrididae > Schistocerca > Schistocerca cancellata. The sequence goes on along the minus strand of NC_064627.1, from coordinate 775,832,771 downwards.
GAAAAATGAAGGTAATAACGTTAATTGGAACTGTATGAATGTGTCAGATAATATGATTTTATTAACACCATAGCACACGTGGATTAATGTTAAACCGGAAAAAACAAAGCTCAGTGTTAAGGAAGTTGTACAGTGGACATACAATTACATTCACAATAAATGTTCAAAAATGTCTCCACCAAGTTCAATGCATTTAGCTGCACGTGTATGAACAGATTTTGTTGACCGCTTCAGTTTCATAGGGATGTTCTTAATTTCGTCTATTTTATTCATAATGCGAGCAGATAATGCCTCACGTGTATTGACTTTGTCCTCATAAACTATGTCTTTCATCCATCCCCATACACAAAAATCCATTGGTGTTAAACCGGGCGATCAGGGTGGCCACAGACGTGTACCCACGACCAATCAATTTCTGGGGAAAACGTTCATTTAAATGTGTAGTAAAGGCGTTGGTGAAACGTGGAGGAGCGCCGTCATGTTGAAACTACATTTGTCATCGCGTAGCAATTGGAACATCGTCGAGCAAGCGGAGTACTTCTTCTTGAAGGAATTTTACGTACGTTTCGCCAGTTATACGTCGTGGGAAAATGTATGGTCCAATAAAGTGTGTGTTGATTAAACCACACCACACCTTTATTCTAAATCGCTACTGGAAATTGCTCTGCACTGTTGCATGTAGATTTGCTTCAGCCCAGAAGTACCCTTTATGTAAACTGCTTATACCATCCCGAGTAAACTGTGCCTCATCAGTAAATAAAATTCGATAACTGCAGCCGTAGCATTACCATCACATTTGGCATAAATAAATACCATGTCGGCGTATTCCTCTGTCGTAAATTTGAAAGGCATCCATGTTTCATAAATAATCCACAAACTACAACAGTTACTATGTGGTTCCACTTAAATACACCGTTGTTATTATGTTCTTGCACTGAACAATACAGAAAACTAACTCGTTTCCAGGTTAGAGCGGCGGTTGCCAACAATGACATAAACGTTTCTACAGTCTTAATGGAAAGTAAACAAATTTACTTGTATAATAATCTTTGCTTCTCTCGATATTCTGGGAAACTACTGCAGACACAAGTCTCGGATATGTTTTATTAGATTCACCAGACCAATAATAATAAAATAAATGGAAATCGTGCTTTACTTTAACCTCGAACAGTTTTGCGATGGCTTCATATTAGCGAAGTTGCTAAATTTCGCCGGCCGGTGTGGCCGAGCGGTTCTAGGCGCTTCAGTCTGGAACCACGCGACCGCTACGGTCGCAGGTTCGAATCCTGCCTTGGGCATGGATGTGTGTGATGTTCTTAGGTTAGTTAGGTTTAAGTAGTTCTAAGTCTAGAGGACTGATGACCTCAGATGTTAAGTCCCATTGTGCTCAGAGCCATTTGAACCATTTTTTCTAAACTTCAGGCAAATCTTTTATTAGTCGTAACTCCGTAACTAAACATTAGAGGACCTATCTTTATGTGAAGTTTTTTCTTTAGTTTTACTTGTAGAATAACATATTAAAATATCTGCATATCTTCTTGAGTCACCCTCTATATGTCCATATCCTTACCCCACGACTTTCGTCACCTTAGTGTATGTGTGTACTGAGTGACGTATGTGAGGAACCTACAACCTTCACCTCATGCTATCATGCATTACTGCTAATAACTGAGAAAAAAGTAATGCTTGATAACTTATATAATCAATATTAGATTGTTACGAAAATGTGATATTATGATGAGCTTTTAAAAATAATTCAGTTGAAATACAATCAAACCCTTTTGGTTTTTTCCCCTCAGAAAATTTCATTTTACCCCTCCACGGGTTGGGAACAACTGTTTCGGAATCTCTTTTCCTAATGTAATTCCTTAGTAGATTCGCCTGATTTAATTAAACTACAATCCATTACATTTGTTCTCTTTTGTTGATGTTCACTTCGTAACATGCTTTCAAGACACTGCCCATTCCATGCACCTGTTCTTCCATATATTTTGTCTCCTCTGAGAGAATTAGGTCATGAGTAAACATAAAAGTTTTTTTTCTGAATAACACCATTTCCAAATTTCTCCTCGTTTTCCTTCGCAGTCTGCTCAGCGTACACGCTAAGTAAGACTGGTGTGGGCTACAACCCTGTTTCACTCCATTCTCAGCTACTACTTCCCTTCCCTGTACTTTGACTCTTATATTTGTAATAGAGTGTCTAATGCGTAACAGAATTGACGAAATGGAGTAATCGCAACAGGTGGAAGCTGCACTTGGTTGCAAGACGATGAGACGGCTACATTCTTATACATTATATCGACAACCGTGCAACGTAATGAAGACCTCAAGAAGTAAAGTCGCTGCCCTTATTTTTTCATGCAGTGTGACATATGCACTTCGTATTATTAAAAAAATTTACAGACTGCTCTGGAGATAGTGCACTGGCCAGGGTATTCTACGAGCACATCATACTTGACGAACGGAGCTCCTGGTGTAACGACAAGTGGATAGATCACCTCAGTGTGCCTTCTTGTAAAAGGAGACGGAGAGGGTGCGTGGCAGCGACGCAACGACGCTGTTCGCCCCCGGGCCGCTGATCAATACGCAGCAGCCGCTCTGCGTCCGCCGGCCACAACAGGTCTCGCGGCGTCTCCGGTCGCCATGGCAACGGCGGTGACTGCGCGCCATTCGCGTTATGCCGGCTCATTAGGCGTAGTTGCCGTGCACCCGACGGAAACTCCGCTGTGGGCGTCTACGCACACGGCGATGTCCTCCAGTCCAAGGATGTGAAACCCTTCTCTGATCTAGTTTTCCGTAATTTTAACAATGGCGCCACATTGATGAATTCCTTTGCTCAACGGTAGTACGGCAACCTATGAAAATACTTCAGAATTTTGAAAGTGGTTTTGTTTTCCAGAACTGTTCGGAATTTGCCTCTCGGTATGAAGCCTCTAGTAAAAAAGAAGAAGCGGAAAATTTGTCATTATTTATATGAGTCACAGCGCATCTAGCCCACTAAAATAGACGATTTGGTCTAATCTCCTTTATCGAATATTAGAGGGAAGATGTTTTTGCATGGAATAATAAAATTATTTCAGAGAAAATTTTTGGGTACACATATATGAATTAGTTTAGTTACACTTATCTGTTTATTTGCATATGTATTCTACTAATACAATCTGAACTGTGCCAGAAAGACCTGTCCTGTCATGGTCGCCACTTTATTTTTCCCTCTCTAGGACACAGGAAAACTAAATACTGATAAATAAAAGTTACAATTTCCAAAAATGCTCACCACTATATTAATTAAATTATATAATGAATTTTTGTCAGTATGGTTCCCTCCTGTACAGAGCTCTTTAATATACATCTGAACTGTATTAAGTGAGTGATGGTTCAAATGACTCTGAGCACTATGGGACTTAACATCTATGGTTATCAGTCCCCTAAAACTTAGAACTACTTAAACCTAACTAACCTAAGGACATCACACAACACCCAGTCATCACGAGGCAGAGAAAATCCCTGACCCCGCCGGGAATCGAACTTGGGTTAAGTGAGTGAGTTATGAATGCAAGAGACAGCTGAACGGTAGCGCCATCACCAGTTTCTTAGCCGAGAGAGTGCCACCTTAAACGTTTCAGCACAGATTTAAACGTCAGAGTAGACTAATCTATGAAAGCCCAAATCTAAACGAAATAATTTCTATCCTTAACGGAGAGGGAATGCTTAATGTCACAATGGCTAGTGCATTAAATCACAAAGAGAAAGACAACAGTGCTCATACAGGGATTCTAAAGAATCTTACCTTTTTGGATAACGTGAACAATTCTGAGCTATTTTAACCACCTGAGCTCTGGGCTAAGATTTTATGAATAGAAAGTTAATATTGGTGGACAATACAGTGTTTTGGGACAAAATAAGATTAATACACTAAATTTAAAAGGTGGTGTGTTTTACCGCAATTTTAGAAGTTGTTAAATGTGGTACTAGTTGTGTTGCATAATAGCTGAAATATGTGGTGTACTCAAAAAACTCAAAATTAAACACTTAAAAATTATGAAAACAATGCAACTGAAATGTAAAAGTACAGGTCGTTGCCGAATACAGCCCAGTACTACATCGAAAAAAAATCCTTGTATAGCTGTGATGGAATGAACAATCACTTCTTCGATAGTGTAGGGTATATTAGGATTTTACAGCATACTCTAAATACATTCTGTTCCAAAATTACTCGAAGACATTTCTCAAAGACATGCTTTCTTTAAGTAGATGCGGCCACATACTGGAAACATGCACAAACGAGAGACAGTGTTGCTCTGAAAGCATATGGTGAATTTTATTTATTTTATGACCTAGAAAACAAAAAAAATAAATTTTGGATATAGCATACATGCCACGTAAGGATTGACGCGATCAATATGTGGAAGATATGAGCTCATAGTACAAGAACTGTCGAATTTTATTGTGTGTTGTGTAGTTTGTGCTGAGCAGTTAGTAGTAAAAGTGTTAGTAGTGTCACCAGTTAGTGTCGAACTATTCCTTCTCCTGTTTGTTGTAAATGCGAGATGTTATTATTTCATCTGGTTTTCACACATGGGTACCTATCTGAAACTGAGATGAAATTATATAAAATACGGATTGTTCTAAATTTCAGTCAAAATCCTTGTAGACTGGTAGTGTGGGAGAATAGGCTACTATTTTGAACAAGAGTTCACATTCGAAAACGCGTCGTTTCCTTCCTGGTGAAACAAATATTAAAATACGGTATTACACTTTTACGAGTCAGTCATACAAAAAAGAGACAGAAATTTAGATTGTTATAATTATTAATTTTAAACCAACTTATTAAATGCCGTGAATGTTGCAGGTGTGCAGTACACTGAACAAGTTGGTTCCCTAATGATACATTTTTTGTTTATTGTTATTTCTCCCTCTCACCACCTATGGGTGGAAGTTGGCTATCAGCGATACAGAATTCTGCTCATCGCGTAAAAGATTTAACGATAAAAATAATAAAGAAACATACATGATTAAAAGGTTAAAAATTTTATAAACGCCTATAGATGCTTTAAAAAGATGAATTTTGTTTTTGTTTTCATATCGTTAAACTGTTGATATTCTTTCTTGTTTAAATTAAAAAATCTAAAAACTAAAAAATAAAAATACTACTGCCAGCTAAATAAAAGATTCAAACTACTGAAGGCACTAACTACTGATAGGCATAGTTAGCAAATGAAAGATTTTAATAGAGAACAAACAATGTATTTACCTTAATAATCATAATATATATGCCATCCAGTCTTACAAATTTCAAGTCTCCGCCATTTCTCTCCCCACATCCACCACTGCTGGCGGCTCACCTCCAACTGCCGCTGCCCAACACTACAATGGCAGACAACAATGCAAACTAGCCTCAGACTGCACACAGCTCAGCCAGTGATTTTCATACAGAGCGCTACGTAACGTTGCCGATAAGAAAACATAAACAGCCTACTTACAAAACACACTGCGGAAACGGCGTCATTCTTTGGAAGGAGTAATGCACTTTCCCTAGAAAGCTGAAGGACCAGGGCGGGTAGGTTTTCTGTACTGTTGAAGGGTATGTGAATAAATACAGATACACGTTGAGTAGTATGTATGGAGATGAAGGCAGTTGTTGGTAGGGATACTGGGAATACAGAAGGTGAGGAAGAGTTTGGTGTGTGGGCAAGGCCTTAGTGCGAAGAGGAGAGGGGTTGCGGAAAGGAGGAGAAGGAGGGGGCAATGGGGAGCCTGAATGTGGAGAGGGATGGCTGGGGAAGAATTTTAGGAGAATCGTTCAATAAATAATACCCCAGAATTTTATTCTGATAATTTTTAATATTCTTAACAGTTACAATCTGATGACAATATCAGTCAGTATTTCATTTATATGTACTGCTTTTCTACTTAGCCTACGTTGCATTCGATGCCCTCATGCCTTTGTTGTGCAAGAAAATGTGTTCCCTGTTGGTTTAAGCTCTTGTCCTGTAGTCGTAGCAATGTTTTCACTGCATGAATTTCGCTCTCATCATCCTCAAAGTGTGTCTCACGTGGAGAACCATTAAGTGGCCCAAATAGATGCGAGTGCGAGGCCAGCAGTGGCTCTGACAGGGCGTCCTGAACATCATGGAGCTCATTGTCTGCACTTGCTCACGCTGTAACTCTCTTACCCATCGCCCAACAGTACTTCTATCAACAGCATTACAGAACATTGCGCACAAACGTTTATTGGTGTTAAACACGTTTCTTTTTCCGTAACCAAGAATTCAAGTATAGCTTGTTGCTTGTAACATTTGCTTTGTGTGGAGCCCATTTGATGGTTCACTGCGATTCTGCCTTCTATCGAAGTTGTTCGAAACTTCGCACACGTGCAGAAGTAACAAGAAACATCAAATTTGAGACACCTAAAATGACGTTTCACTATTTATATTATCGCCTGTAGAAATTGTGGTATTATTTATGGAAAAGCCCAGGTTGTTGATGGGTTGAATAAATATAGGGGCGGATTTGAGTGTCTAGGACAATAAGTCGACTGAAGTTGCGTTGGAATAGGATATAGAGTGTTTCCAGGTGTAGGGGTGGTGGGATATGCAGGAAGTCCACAACGTCCCGCTATTACTGAAAAGACTCATAGCTTGTAAATTATTGCAGGTGGAGTATCGTGGTGTTTCTATATCGTTTAGCAGTTCTCAACGCTTCTTTTTCTGAAACTTCGCAATTTCAATGTGCGTCCCAATCGTCGAATTCTGTCCATGCACAGGTCAGCAGACTAGCATCAGCAGTTCTGACTGCTTCATTGATTCGTGCAAGAAAAATAGCAGTGTCACTGACAGGTGTGGCTCACACACGATCCTTGACGTAACCCGGCAAAAATAAGTCTAATAGCGTGACATCGGGAGAGCGCGGGGCCCATGCATGGAACCATCACGATCCACCCACCTCTTAGGAAACATGTGATTCAGCACACCCCGCACTTTCAAATTGAAATGCGGGGGAAGGGGGGTGGGGGTACCATCATGCTTGAAGATGATGGACCGATGCAGCTCTCCCATCTGTGATAACAATTGTTGGAGCATGACCCGATATAAATTTCCCAGTATGGTTTTCTCTGCGAAGAGAAATGGGCCTGTCACCATATCGTGGACCAGGCTGCACCAAACACTACGTTTCGGGCTATAACGGATGTGTTCACATGATTTGAGTAGTTTTTCGGAGCCACAAATCCTAATGTTGTGGTGATTCGCATGTCCAGAAATGTGGAACGTTGCCTCATCTGGAAAAAAGCACCCCTCCAAGTAGTCTTTGTCGGCATCTGTGGACTTGTATGCAAAAAGCTGTAATCGCTTATGTAACACTTCGACAACAGTTGATCTTGCTTCCTGCAATTCGCGTGTGGGATAACGAATTGACGTCTGCGGGCTGCATTGAAATGTAACTCTTGCATTCTGTTCGCACCTACATGAGATACAATGGGACGTCCACTTCGAGGATGGTCTTTGAAGTTTCTTGAATCTTTAAAAAATTGAAGCATCTCATTATGCTTGCTTTTGCCGGTGTTGCCCTCCGATACTAGTGTCGGTAATGGCGTAGTAACATGATCACAAAATGGCTCTGAGCACTATGGGACTTAACATCTTAGGTCATCAGCCCCTAGAACTCAGAACTACTTAAACCTAACTAACCTAAGGACATCACACACATCCATGCCCAAGGCAGGATTCGAACCTGCGACCGTAGCCGTCCCGGGGCTCCGGACTGAAGCGCCTAGAACCGTACGGCCACCGCGGCCGGCTAACATGGTCACAATTTGATCTGTACATAATGGATGACACATTGCACCTTCTCCTGATTTGTCTCCATTTTGTTTCACTCCAAGTCAAATCTGCAACAAAGGTCACAGCAAAAATTTTGAGAGCCGCTAAACATTTTACAACAAACCACGATTCTCTGTTTCTAGCAGTTTTCCAAGTAAAATTTTCTGAAATCACTGCGGGACTTCATGGACACCATGCTTTGGTGTAGGGCCAATAGCATATCAAGATCGCTGATCGGAGGGGAACCTACAATGGGCGTTCAATAAGTAATGTAACATTTTTCTCTGAGGTCAGGTTTGGTTTTGATCATTTTACAATACATCATATTATTCCCCATTCTTCTGGCTACAAAACAGTATTTTTCAACCTAATCTCCATTCAACGCGGCGGCCTTAACATCACCTCATCGGACGGGCCTATATGCCCGCATAGTACCATTCTACTGTACGACATCGGAGCCATTGTTGTGGACTGGCAAGACAGCCAATCCACAGTGACGGGTAGCCGAAAGGCACGCGTTAAGCTCACGCAGACTGGCGTGAGGTCTGGAACAGTTAAGGTTTTGTATAGTAGCAAATAAAGTACGTAGTTGATGTAATACTTAACTTTAATCCATAATTGGAGAACATTGCTCTTGTTGATACATTATACACTCCTGGAAATGGAAAAAAGAACACATTGACACCGGTGTGTCAGACCCACCATACTTGCTCCGGACACTGCGAGAGGGCTGTACAAGCAATGATCACACGCACGGCACAGCGGACACACCAGGAACCGCGGTGTTGGCCGTCGAATGGCGCTAGCTGCGCAGCATTTGTGCACCGCCGCCGTCAGTGTCAGCCAGTTTGCCGTGGCATACGGAGCTACATCGCAGTCTTTAACATTGGTAGCATGCCGCGATAGCGTGGACGTGAACCGTATGTGCAGTTGACGGACTTTGAGCGAGGGCGTATAGTGGGCATGCGGGAGGCCGGGTGGACGTACCGCCGAATTGCTCAACACGTGGGGCGTGAGGTCTCCACAGTACATCGATGTTGTCGCCAGTGGTCGGCGGAAGGTGCACGTGCCCGTCGACCTGGGACCGGACCGCAGCGACGCACGGATGCACGCCAAGACCGTAGGATCCTACGCAGTGCCGTAGGGGACCGCACCGCCACTTCCCAGCAAATTAGGGACACTGTTGCTCCTGGGGTATCGGCGAGGACCATTCGCAACCGTCTCCATGAAGCTGGGCTACGGTCCCGCACACCGTTAGGCCGTCTTCCGCTCACGCCCGAACATCGTGCAGCCCGCCTCCAGTGGTGTCGCGACAGGCGTGAATGGAGGGACGAATGGAGACGTGTCGTCTTCAGCGATGAGAGTCGCTTCTGCCTTGGTGCCAATGATGGTCGTATGCGTGTTTGGCGCCGTGCAGGTGAGCGCCACAATCAGGACTGCATACGACCGAGGCACACAGGGCCAACACCCGGCATCATGGTGTGGGGAGCGATCTCCTACACTGGCCGTACACCACTGGTGATCGTCGAGGGGACACTGAATAGTGCACGGTACATCCAAACCGTCATCGAACCCATCGTTCTACCGTTCCTAGACCGGCAAGGGAACTTGCTGTTCCAACAGGACAATGCACGTCCGCATGTATCCCGTGCCACCCAACGTGGTCTAGAAGGTGTAAGTCAACTACCCTGGCCAGCAAGATCTCCGGATCTGTCCCCCATTGAGCATGTTTGGGACTGGATGAAGCGTCGTCTCACGCGGTCTGCACGTCCAGCACGAACGCTGGTCCAACTGAGGCGCCAGGTGGAAATGGCATGGCAAGCCGTTCCACAGGACTACATCCAGCATCTGTACGATCGTCTCCATGGGAGAATAGCAGCCTGCATTGCTGCGAAAGGTGGATATACACTGTACTAGTGCCGACATTGTGCATGCTCTGTTGCCTGTGTCTATGTGCCTGTGGTTCTGTCAATGTGATCATGTGATGTATCTGACCCCAGGAATGTGTCAATAAAGTTTCCCCTTCCTGGGACAATGAATTCACGGTGTTCTTATTTCAATTTCCAGGAGTGTATAATCTCAATATAAACTGGTAATGGCGCCTTGCTAGGTCGTAGCAACTGACGTAGCTGAAGGCTATGCTAACTATCGTCTCGGCAAATGAGAGCGCTATTTGTCAGTTCCATCTCTAGCAAAGTCGGCTGTACAACTGGGGCGAGTGCTAGGGAGTGTCTCTAGACCTGCCATGTGGCGGCGCTCGGTCTGCAATCACTGACAGTGGCGACACGCGGGTCCGTCGTATACTAGCGGACCGCGGCCGATTTAAAGGCTACCACCTAGCAAGTGTGGTGTATGGCGGTGACACCACAGCCATCGTCTTGCCGCATCAGCAATCTCCCCGTCATCTACATGCCGCATCCCGCGGAGTGCATTCTTCATTGGGCCAAGTAGATGGAAGTAGGAAGATGCGAGATCCGGAATGTAGGGTGTATGAGGAAGAAAAGTCCAATAAAACTTCGTGAACTCCTCTCTGGAGCGCAGACTAGTGTGAGGCCTTGCGTTGTCAGGGAGAAGGAAAAGTTCTTTTGCACTTTTGTGGCGACAAACGCACTGAAGTTGTCTCTTGAATTTCCTGAGGATAGCGCAATACACTTCAGAGTTGATCATTGTACCGTGAGGGAGGACATAAAACAGAATAACAGCTTCAGACCCCCCGGAAACCGTCACCATGATGACTGGACGCCTTTGAGCCTTTTCTTCGGAAGAGAGATGGCGCAGTGCAACTCCACGGATTGCCATTTTGTTTCCGGTTTGAAGTGATGAACACATGTTTCACCGCCTGTGGCCGTGTTCGACAGAAAATTGTCATCATCAGCGTCGTAACGCGCAAGCATTTCCGCATAGATCAGGGCCGGCCAGAAATTCTGCACGCGTGCGGTGCTCCTGCACATGTGCAACTTCCGAGTCACAGCGTGCCCGCCGCAGCCGTCAGCGTTCATGTAGTGCATGTTTCTACGCGCAGATGTCGCTTTATCCACTTGCTGGGATACTCTGTACCGGCGCATTCTAGTGCTCTTTCCACAGCTTGCAAGCTAACCATGGGATGGCATTTCGCGTATTAAACATTTAAAATACTATCACAGTCTACTCATTGAGACATCTACTATTATGTTAACAGTTTAACCCAGTAAGACATGTAATACAGTTAACAACCGTGGGTTTTTATTAAGGCAGCTTGACTGACGGCACGTAAATACGCGTGATGTTTTTGAGCTAGTATTTAAGAAAAAGAGCGCTTAGCGACTTCCAACGAACCTTATTCATGATTTCAAGTAACATTAAACTAATGCTAGGTTTCCTATAACTAATTCTCGGTGCCCTCAGTTACACTTACATAATTTCTGTCTCACTGACCTCTGAACAGAATGATAACCGCAGACCTCTCGCTGATCACCTGTTATTTCAATACCATTATTGCTATATCGTTCACCAGTCCCGTATTAAATCTACATAATAACCGACAATTATATGAATGTTATGTTTTATCGACTTCAGCTGAGCTGAGCCCTTCACATATTTTTAAAAACAAACCTAAATGTGAGTATACATTGAAACAATCAGTTTAATGACCAATTTTCCTCTTGATTGTACCACACAAACAGAGAAGTGGAGCCGCCGCCGTTCATTTAGGACACACGTCTAATAACAGATGTCGCTGTCGCTGTCGCTCCCTGTTGCACACGTGCACACATGTGCAGCAGTTCCGCACGTCTGCACACTGTGCAGCGTTTGGCCGGCCCTGGCATAGATGGTCCTTCGTTTCTCCTTATGGTATTCTGTTGGGCGGCGAGAAACCCACCAGGCACACATCTCGCCAACTGGCGGACGAGTGTGTCAGCACTACCGACAGAGATGTCCAGTTATGCAGTGAAGTGTTTGGTGGTGATCCGTCAGTCACCTCTAATGAGACTGTTCAGCATTGCAGGAGTACCTGCTGTGCGCGGCCGGCCAGCACATGGGAGGTCGGACAGGCTTGCACAATCTTGTTGCCATAATGACTGACGCCTAGCCCAGCGACTCGCCGTGGTTTTGTTCACGCCAGACATCCGTAGACATTCTACAAGAGTCTTGGAATGTTTTCCGTCAAAAGAAACTTAATGACAGCTCTCTGCTTGGAACACACCTCCGTTACAGAAGCCATTTTGAAGGCCACCTACGAAACATGCTGAAGCGGGGATATTCTACAATGACAAACACCAAATTCCGCATGTGAATCTACAGGTTTTGGCGGCGCAAAGACCGTTCCATAAAGTTTCGGGTGTGCAGCCGCAAGAATTCCCTTTATACTCGTCTACCGCGCAACTGCGCATGCGGCCACAGATGCAAATGCGCCAGAGACTGTGGTCGGCGGCAGAGACGTGCACAATGCGCGAGTTACATCTATTACTCGGCAGTCGATCTGTGTTGGCATGTCGATATATCATTGTGAGCTGTACTGTGACAGCGTCTTTGTGAGTTTATTACAGCAAGCGCCGGATTCCATGATTTATCAAGGTTGAAACCACTATCTCTGTTAATTAAATTAGACGTCAAGCGAATTTCAACTGCCTCCTTGACTATCGAGTCCCAAAAAGATGATGTAGTTGCCAAAATTTCGACGTTGTCATACAACATACTGTGACTACTGTCAATACAGTGCTCTGTCACTGCCGACTTGTTAGATTGTAAAGTCGTGTGTACCTCCGGTATTCTGTGCATATTTCTTGGCCAGTACGAGTTGTTTGTCCAATGTAAGAAAGGCCACATTCACATGGAATTTTGTAAACTACAGATTTTCGGAGCAACAAATCATCTTTGACGGAGCCCAAGAGTGCAGCTGTCTTGGGTGGAGGACAAAAATCACTTTTACTTTGTGTCTGCTAAGAATCCGTCCTATTTTTGATGAGAGGCTACCCATATATGGCAGGGAGGCCATCGATTTGGTTCAAATGGCTCTGAGCACTATGGGACTTAACATCCGAGGTCATCAGACCCCTAGAACTTAGAACTACTTAAACCTAACTAACCTAAGGACATCACACACATCCATGCCCGAGGCGGTTCCGGACTGAGCGCCTAGAACCGCTAGACCACCGCGGCCGGTGCCATCGATTTAAAGGTTTCTTTGTCTTCTTCTGCTTTCTTTGGGGCCTCTTTCGGTTTGATTTTCAGTGCCTTCTGTATTTGCTCTGTGGAGTACCCGTTGTCTTCAAACACTCATTGTAAGTGGGGAAGTTCATCTTGCAGGCTGCTTTCGTCAGAAATTATATACGCTCTGCGGGTCAAATTTTGGAGAACACTCATCGTCTGGGCATGATGGTGGCAGCTATTTGCACGTAAATTCAAATCCGTGTGCGTCGGCTTCCGATAAACTTCATGTCCCAGAGTGCCATCCTCTCTGCGCCGAACCAGAACATCCAAGAATGTAAGGCATTCCTCCTTTTCAATTTCGATTGTGAACTCTATTTGATCGTGGAGAGAGTTCAGATGTCTTCAGAAGTCTTGCAAGTTGTCTTCACCATGGGGCCAACCTTTGTAGTTTTGACACGGGGTCACAGTATATGGTATGACAACGTCGAAATTTTGGCAACTGCATCATCTTTTTGGGACTCGATAATCAAGGAGGCAATTGAAAATCGCTTGACGTCTAATTTAAGTAATAAATATAGTGGTTTCAACCTTGATAAATCATGGAATCCGGCGCTTGCTGTAATAAATTCACAAAGACGCCGTCACAGTGCAGCTCACTATGATACATCGACACGCCAACACAGATCGACTGCCGAGTCATAGATGTAACTTGCGCATTGTCCACGTCTCTGCCGCCGACCAAGGTCTCTGGCGCATTTGCATCTGAGGCCGCATGCGCAGTTGCGCGGTACACGAGTATAAAGGGACGAAGCGAGCACTGGAGCGGCAGTCTTGCGGCTCACTCTGAGGATGGCAAAACGTTATAAGGCCGAAATAATAGAAGAAGAAGGAGAATTCCTGCGGCTGCACACCCGAAACTTTATGGAACAGTAAATTCCGCAGTTTTACAACATAAACTGGCAGAGAAAAAGTGTTGCATTACTTACTGAATAACCGTCTTACACGACATTGCATCTGTGAAATTGTGTGCTGTGTTTATTTTCATTAATGGAGTAGTTATTTTACATAAGATCCTATTACAGGAAATCCACCGTATTCATGCAGCCAGCCAACATTTTGGGTGCAGGCTGTGAAGAGGACGGAAACCGGTAAGTGAACCAGCTTGCCGCGAGATCAGCGCCGCCTCGCGTGCTACCGGCGAACCAGGTCGCAGAGTGAGGTGCTAGGCGGCTCGCCGCCAGCGCTCAGCCTCTCCATTCATCACTCTAACGTGGTTAGCTCACGCCGCCTCCTGACGCGTCCGGGGGCAAAAAAATCTCTTCCCTGCGCGGCTTCTTACGCTCTACAGGCGAGAATAACGCCGATATATTCTACAATTTCCTTTTTTGACGCTTCACCGTGTAATCGATCTGAAATAACTTGAAATAACCTGTCGAGTTAGTTCATAACAATAACTGTCTAAAAACATCTGCAAGAGCCATTGTCGACTAACTGAAGGAGAGCGTATGTCTGGCCAGGGTCACATCCGTGACTTTTCATTTTGAAGCTGTGAGCCATCTTCAAGGCCGATGCCTCATAGCTGCGAGATGAGGCTTTGTAGCAGTGAGATGGAACTTCCATAAGTGCGGCTGGAGGATGATTTATTTCGGCAAAAGTTGTTGATCCCGGACTAGACCGTCCATATGCGACACAACTGCCGGCCGGGGTGGCCGAGCGGTTCTAGGCGCTACAGTCTGGAACCGCGCGACCGCTGCGGTCGCAGGTTCGAATCCTGCCTCGGGCATGGATGTGTATGATGTCCTTAGCTTAGTTAGGTTTAAGTAGTTCTAATTTCTAGGGGACTGATGACCTTAGAAGTTAAGTCCCATAGAGCTCAGAGCCATTTGAACCATTTTTGCGAGACAACTGTTTATTTTAGAAATTCGTTGAAATACCCAAGACTACTGCAATAAGTGGTAACACCGCAGTGGTAACACCGGTTCCCATCAGATCACCAAACCTAAGTGCTGTCAGGATTAGTACTTGGATGGGTCGCCGTCCGCGTCTGCCGAGTGCTGTTGGCAAGAGAGGTGCACTCAGCCTTTGTGAAGCCAGTTGAGGAGCTACTTCACTGGGAAGTAACGGCAAGAAAACTGGCAACGGCAGGGAGAGCAGTGAGCTGATCGCATGCACCGCCGTATCCACATCCGGTACCGCCTAAGGGCTGAGGATGACACGATAGCTGGTCGGTACTGTTGGGCTTCGAGGCCTGCTGGAAGTGTTTGTTTTGTTTGTGACTAGATTACATTAGATTAGATTAGATTTACTTTCATTCCAATTGATCTGTAGTGAGGAGGTCCTCCAGGATGTGGAACATGTCAGAAAAACAACAATACGTGACAAATATTTACAACTAAAACAAATAAGCTAATGTACCGTTCCACAGGTCCCAAGTGGAATGATCGTCATTTTTTAATGAACACTAAGAGTCATTTTACAAATACTAATGCACTGAATTTAAAATAAAAAAGTTTTTTATTTATTCATAAGGTAATAAAGATGTAATACAACTACTGTAATACTTATTTACAATGAACACATTACTGCACCGAAATGGTGCAGAAGACACACACACACACACACACACAAATTTTCAGTGAACACATTACTGCACTGAAATTGTGCAGAAGTTATGTTGTACTTACATACAAATCAGTTGGTTTTACTAAGAAATTCATCAATGGAGTAGAAGGAGTTGGCCACCAATAAATCCTTTAGGCTTCTCTTAAACTGAATTTCATTGGTTGTTAAGCTTTTTATGGCTGCTGGCAAGTTATTGAAAATGTGTGTTCCTGAATAATGCACACCTTTTTGTACAAGACTAAGTGACTTTAAATCCTTGTGAAGATTATTCTTATTTCTAGTATTGATTCCATGAATTGAGCTGTTGGTTTGAAAAAGTGATATATTTTTAATGACAAATTTCATTAAGGAATAAATATATTGGGAAGCTGTAGTTAGTATCCCTAGTTCCCTAAATAGGCTTCTGCAGGATGTTCTTGAGTTCACACCACATATAATTCTTACTGCACGTTTTTGTGCCCGGAAAACTTTAGCTTGGCTTGATGAATTACCCCAAAAAATAATCCCGTATGACATTATGGAATGAAAGCATAGTATGCCAGCCTTTTCATTTTTATATCCCCTATGTCTGACAAAATTCGCATTGCAAACAGAGATTTGTTAAGACGCTTCAGCAGTTCTGTGGTGTGCTCCTCCCAGTTGAATTTATTACCAAGCTGTAATCCCAAGAATTTAACACTGTCCACTTCTTCTATCTTCTTGTCATTGTGTGTTAGACATATACTCTTGGGACACCCCTTACAAGTTCTGAACTGCATGTAGTGTGTTTTTTCAAAGTTTAGTGACAAAGAATTGGCTAGGAACCAGTGATTAATGTCCACAAATATTTTTATTGGCTGATCTTTCTAAGACTACACTTGATTTGCTATTTATTGCAATGTTTGTATCATCAGCAAACAAAACAAACTTGGCATCTGGTAATGTTACTGATGAAAGGTCATTGATATACACAAGAAAAAGTAAGGGCCCCAAAATGGAACCTTGTGGGACCCCACATGTAATTAGTTCCCAGTTGGATGATGCCTGAGAGCTTGATACATGTCTCTTTCCTAATAACACCCTTTGTTTCCTGCCAGAGATATAAGATTTGAACCATTTTGCAGCATTTCCTGTTACACTATAATATTCTAGTTTACTTAAAAGGATATTGTGATTTACACAGTCAAATGCCTCTGATAGATCACAAAATATACCAGTTGCCTGAAATTTTTTGTCTAATGAATTAAGTACATTTTCACTGTAAGTGTAGATAGCCTTCTCAATATCAGAACCTTTTAGAAATCCAAACTGTGACTTTGACAGTATGTTATTTGAAATAAGATGGTTATAAAGACGACTGTACAATACTTTTTCGAAAATTTTTGAGAATGCTGGCAACAGTGAAATTGGACAGAAATTTGATGCTATTTCTTTATCTCCCTTCTTAAACAGTGGCTTAACTTCAGCATATTTCAGCCATTCAGGAAATATTCTACTGATAAACGATTGGTTACACAGATAGCTTAATATGTTACTTAGCTCAGAATCACATTCTTTAATTAACTTTGTTGATATTTAATCATACCCACTAGAGCACTTGCCCGCGAAAGGCAAAGGTCCCGAGTTCGAGTCTCGGTCGGGCACACAGTTTTAATCTGCCAGGAAGTTTCATACCCACTAGATGTTTTTGATTTTAAAGATTTTATGATGGACATTATTTCTGTTGGGGTAGTGAGGGTCAAATTCATATTATGGAAGTTACTTGAAATGTCTGGACTAAGGTAATCCACAGCAGCATCTACCGAATCTGACAACCCCATCTTTTCAGTAACAGTTATAAAATGTTTGTTAAAAAGTTCTGCAACACTATACACATCTGTCACCAATGTATCATTTACTCTTAATGTTATTTGTTCCTCTTCATGTCTGGTTCTACTGGTCTCCTCCTTCACTATATCCCATATTGTCTTTATTTTGTTATCTGATATGACTATCTTTTCCTTGTAATATATTTGCTTTGACATCCGTATTACAGTCTTTAATATTTTGCAGTATTTCTTATAATGTGCTATAGCATCAACATTGGAAATGTTTCGGATTGACAGATACAGTTTTCTTTTTGTTTTACAAGATACCCCTATTCCTCAAGTAATCCATGGCTTCTTTGTAGACTTTGCTGTAACCTTGGTAAGTTTTGGGGGAAAGCAGTGTTCGAATAAGGTAAGCACTTTATTAGCAAAAATGTTATATTTTTCATTCATGCCATGAGCACTGTAATTATCAGTCCAGTGAATGTCTCTGAGGAGTGTCCTAAAATAATCAATTTTTGGTTTACTGATTACCCTCTTGAGCTCAGATTTAACAGATTTTATATCCTGTTCAGTATTAACATTTAACAGAAGGAACTGCATGTCATGGTCTGAGAGGCCATTGACTATTGGTTTTGTAATATAATTTTGTTCATTTGACTTTTCTATAAAGATATTATCAATGGCTGTTTGTGAGCAAGTGGCTATCCTAGTGGGGAACTTTACTGTGGGAATTAAGTTGAATGATAGTGTTACTAACTCAAGTAAGTTCTTATTGGGAGAGTCTTTAAGGAAATCTACATTGAAATCACCAGCAACCACTATTTCTTTGTTTTTGGTTGTTAAATGGGCCAGTACAGCTTCAAGGTAATTTACAAACAGATTAAAGTTACCTGCATGTGCTCGATATACACTTAATATTATGAAAGATTTTTTGTGAAAATCTAATTCTGTTGCACATGCTTCCATATGCTGTTCTAGGCAAAATTTATGAATGTCTATGTTCTTAAATTTATGACAGTTCCTGATGAATGTGGCAACTCCTCCTTTCTCCATTTCTGATCTACAAAAGTGAGATGCTAACCTAAACCCTGTAACACTTAAAAGTTCTATACCAGTGGTCACATGATGTTCAGAGAGGCAGATTATGTCAGCTGGGTTTGAAGACTCTAATTCATCTATGCAGATAGTTAATTCATTAATTTTATTTCTCAGTCCTCGAATATTTTGATGCAATAACGATAGCTGACATTTCACATTGACTGAGTTAAAATTGGGTGGAGTTAAAATATCTGCTGACAGTTGAAAATTCTTAACCAATGGCTGTTTATGCTGATGTAATAAGCTGGAACTACATAAAGACAAGGCGTTGTTAAACGTTATTGCTGAAAATCTCGAAAAGTTCTTGACCAGTTTACTTCAGATTTGTACAAGAGGCTCTTATAAACATTTGGACGGTCATAGGGTATATTTTTTGTACACATAATATGTAATTATACTTAATATATAAAGGGGAAATGTTGTTAGCAAAAATCTCAAAATGTCATTGACCGATTTGCTTCAAATTCTTACATGATACTCCAAAGGTTCAGATGGACATAGGCAATATATATATATATATATATATATATATATATATATATATATATATATATATATATATATATATATACGGAAAAACGTTGTTAGCAAAAGTCTTGAAAAGTTCTAGACCGATTTACTTCGTACTTTTACACGATACTCTAATTAACGTTTAGATAGACATCGGCAATACATTTTTTTAAATAGAAAATAATGTACAGATTTTCTGTTAAAATCGAGTGCGTGAAAGAAAATGCTATGCTGTGTTGTAAAAATGGCGGTTTCGTTTCCTTTCTAGCAAATAGGTTTCAAGTACCACAACGGAGCATTTAAACCATCAGACAAATTGTTTATCCCACATAAATTGTTCCTCAGTATATATAAATATATTTAAAAATTGTATACAAAAAATATGTGGTTTTGCTTTCTTCCTCGCAGTCGCTTGTAAGAGAAAACCTGTTTATTTGGGTAGTTGTATTTACATACAGCAATGATCACAACCCATTCATTTTAAGCGGCTTCAGTTACCTAACACGATTTCATTTGCGATGACAATAAATAAGGTGCAAGGTCAGAGAGAGTGGAGTAGAGGAGTTGACAGATTGGGTGGGGGAGTGGGGCAGGAAACGCACGCAGAAGGTCACGTGAAGTATGTTAGCGGCAATAAACAATCAGTGCCTTCTCTGCGCGGTAGCAATGGAGATACTATCGAAGACAGTGCTGCCAAAGCAGAGTTACTAAACACAGCCTTCCGAAATGCCTTCAGAAAAGAAGACTAAGTAAATGTTTCAGAATTCGAATCAAGAACAGCTGCCAACATGAGCAACGTAGAAGTAAATATGCTCGGAGTAGTGAAACAACTTAAATAACTTAATAAAAGCAAGTCTTCTGGTCCAGACTGTTTACTAATTAGATTCCTTTGAAAGTATGCTGATGCATTAGCTTCATACTTAAGAATCATTTACAACAGTTCGCTCGACGAAAGAACCGTACCCAAAGACTGGAAAGCTGCACAGGTCACACCAATATTCAAGAAGGGTAGTAGAAGTAATATACTTAGTTACAGGCCCATATCATTAACGTCGATATGCAGCAGGATTCTGGAACGTATATTGTGTTCGAACATTATGAATTATCTCGAAGAAAACGGTCTATTGACACACAGTCAACATGGGTTTAGAAAACATCGTTCTTGTGAAACACAACTATCTCTTTATTAGCATGAAGTGTTGAGTGCTATTGACACGGGATTTCAGATCGATTCCTTATTTCTGGATTTACGGAAGGCTTTCGACACTGTGCCATACAAGCGGCTTGTAGTGAAATTGCCTGCTTATGGAATATCATCTCAGTTATGTGAGTGGATTTGTGACTTCTTATCAGAGAGGTCAAAAAAATGTTCAAATGCGTGTGAAATCTGATGGGACTTAACTGCTAAAGTCATCAGTCCGTAAGCTTACACACTACTTAACCTAAATTATCCTAAGGACAAACACACACACCCACGCCTGAGGGAGGACTCGAACCTCCGCCGGGATCAGCTCCACAGTCCGTGACTGCAGCGCCTTAGACTTCTCGGCCATAGAGGTCATATTTCGTAGTAACTGACAGAAAGTCAGTGATTCCTGGGGTTCCCCAAGGTAGTGTTATAGGCCTCTTGCTTTTCCTTGTCTATATAAACGATTTGAGAGACAATCTGAGCGGCCATCTTAAGTTGTTTGCCTATGACGCTGTCGTTTATCGACTAATAGAGTCATCAGAAGATCAAAACAAATTGCAAAACGATTTAGAAACGATGTCTGAATTGTGCGAAAATTGTCAGTTGAACCTAAATAACGAAACGTGTGAGGTCATCCACATGAGTGCCAAAAGGAATTCGTTAAACTTCGATTACACGATAAATCAGTCAGATCTAAAGGCCGTAAATTCAGCTAAATACCTAGGAATTACAATTACGAACAATTTAAATTGGAAGGAACACACAGAAAATATTGTGGGGAAGGCTAAACAAAGACTGCGTTTTATTGGCAGGGCACTTACAAAATGTAACAGGTCTACTAGGGAGACTACCTAAACAGCCCCTGTCCGTCCTGTTGCGCAGTGTGGAATCCTCACCGGATAGGACTGACGGAGTACGTCGAAAAAGGTCAAAGAAGGGCATCACGTTTTGTATTATCGCGAAATATGGGAGAGAGGGTCACTGAAATTACACAGGATTTGGGATGGACATCATTAAAAGAAAGGCGTTTTTCGTTGCGGCGGATTCTTCTCATGAAATTCCAATCTCCAACTTTCTCCTCCGAATGCGACAATATTTTGTTGAAACCGGCCTACATAGGGAGAAACGATCACCAGGTTAAAATTAGGGAATTCAGATCTCGTACGGAAAGGTACAGGTGTTCGTTCTTTCAGCGCGCTATACGAGATTGCAATAGTAGAGAATTTTGCAGGTGATTCGATAAACCCTCTGCCAGGCACTTAAATATGATTTGCAGAGTATCCATGTAGATGAAGGGCCTAGGAAAATATGGAAAGAGAGAGGGGAGGAGGTGATGGACAGAGAGTGGGTTTGGGGGTGGGGGGACGAAGAGAGAGGGTGGGGAAGTGGAGAAGATGGAAGGAGAGAGTGGGGAGAAAGAGAGTGGGATGTATATCCAGTTTCATACATATTTAGCAATTGTGAAGCATTGGTGGGTTCGCCAGTAATACTCAGAATGTTGAACGCTGGTGTTCAAATGGTTCAAATGGCTCTGAGCACTATGGGACTTAACTTCTGAGGTCATCAGTCCCCTAGAACTTAGAACTACTTAAACCTAAGGACATCACACACATCCATGCCCGAGGCAGGATTGAAACCTGCGACAGGAGCGGTCGCGTGATTCCAGACAACGCTGGTGTAATCTGGTCGTGGGTTTCAGAATACGTGGTTGGTTTTAATTATTTGCCTACGTTTTATGTCTAGGCGCCAACCAAGGCATTAGGTCCAATATCCTACAGATTAATTACACAATAGCTCAATGATAAAATATATGCAGGCAGGATTTTTCTATGTGGTGCAAAATACAATAATGTCGATAACTTACTGACCTTTGAGGTGAATAAATCAAAGTTTATTGATTCTCCTTAAGTATAACAATGTAACTAAAGCCTTTAAATTAAAGGACCAGAGCAGTAAATCACCTTAAGTAACAAGTAGTACCGGTAAATTACTGAAAATTGTTCAAAGTTACACTGCATATATTTAAATTTGGACTTGCACACTGGCTAACCAGGAAAAATCACAACTCCAAAAGTCCGCAGCTCGTGGTCGCGCGTTAGCGTTCTCTCTTCCCGCGCCCGGGTTCCCGGGTTCGATTCCCGGCGGGGTCAGGGATTTTCTCTGCCTCGTGATGACTGGGTGTTGTGTGATGTCCTTAGGTTAGTTAGATTTAAGTAGTTCTAAGTTCTTGGGGACTGATGACCGTAGATGTTAAGTCCCATAGTGCTCAGAGCCATTTGAACCACAACTCCAAAACGATCACAAACCAAAGAAAATGCACTCCAACTAACTCGCAGAAATCTGCCGATATCCACACAACTAAATAACCGTACATTTTCTCCGTAAGAACTCGCTGCCGACACTCACGAATACCACACGTTCACTACTAGTACTTGCAAAATTTCTTAACACTGCAGAAGGACGACATAATCGCCGTTCATACTTGCGCTCTTCTAACATTCTGCGTGGTGTCTGTTTGTTCTAAGTCGTGTCTCCCTACCACTTTCGCGCAACGACGCTCTGAGTGTGTTTTTTAGGGAATTGAGTAGTTTGAACCTGGGACCTGTTGCTGGTAAGGAGACGCCAGACCACACATGACATGTAGCGTTCAGAAGAGTTCAGTGAGACTAGCGATGATATAACCAAATACTCAATGATTCCAGCGTCAGCTCCACTGCACTCCCTGTAAAAGAATCTTAATACTAACTAAATTTAGTGGAAGGGGTTCAAGGCTTTCCTATTTTTAGTTAGCTGGTAAAATAACGTCGAAAAAGCAGTTAAGTTTACCATTGGAAATTTTATTCTACTCACAAAACATTGTTTATAAATTGCACTATTGACAAAAGGAAATATTTTAATACAGGATGATAAAAACCAACTGCATTCAACAAAAATGTGAACGAATATTCCCAGAGTGGGTTTCCAAGTTCTACAATGGATCGAAGGATGACCTATGCCATATCACGTCTATAATCTAGGTTTAAATTAAGTTTCACAAAAGAGAAAACTATCAAAATGGTCAACATTGACCCTCAATTATCTTTAATTACTTATCTAACTTGTCGTAAATTACAGTGGCTGATGTGGCTTCTCAATAATTATATAGCAGAAAAATCATCGCGTTTCAGATTTTAACTTACGTAGCAAATGTGAATACCATGAGCTTCAATTGACGATCGACATTAGTATTACGTAAAAAGGGGATGTAGCAGATGAGACTTCTGCAGTTCTGAGTGATGCCTTATGCGCTCAAAAATGCGGCATCGCGTACGTTCATTACCTTGTCGGTGTTCGTCAGGGGGCGGCGGCCGGCGCAGCTCCGTACAGCTCGCCGTCTCGCAAGCAACTCTCTCCTAACTTCTCCTTACTACGATTTACCGAAGTTCGTTTAAAAAAAAAACTATCTGGCTGTGTTTTCATCTCACCAGTCAGGGTCTCAATGTTAACCTTAAGCTCCGCCTACAAAAATTCTGTCTATTCAATGAGAAACGTTATACTTTTCGTGGTGGGGCAATGTTTTTAAAGTTTGCAACGTAACAGAGACGCGAAAAAGTCTCACGTTAAAACTTGCAGCTGGTGTGGCCCTTTTAGTGTTATCGTAAGATCTATACTGTTCTTATGGAGGGCTCTATCTTTTAACATGGGCTGGGGGTTGGTCCTGGTGGTTAGCTGGCAACGTGGGTCCCTTATCGTAGGGCCTTCTAGCTTAACACGGTTCTGCTCTCAGCTTCTGTTCTCGTTTCTCCCCTCGGTACTGCGTCTGTCTCATGGTGGGAAGGTATGACATGCATTTAGGCATTCTTGTGTTAGTCTGTGGTATTCCATTTACTCACTCGTTACTCGTATTACTTTGGTTAATTTAATGTCACGATTAATTCGGAGCTATGTGACATACTACTGGATTGGATTATCATGTCAGGGTTTTCATGGAAGGTGTAGGATTTGCCTGACACCTTACACCCTCACTGTTCCAGCTTTGGCAGCCGAGAATGACCGTGGCCAAGTTGGGTGCCGCCGTTTCATGCCCTCACACTGTCGTTACGAAAATTCGCATACTTGCTTTTTCGGGACACGCTTAAAAACTATAAATCTTACTCTACACATGTATGATTCATGAAATTTTCTGAGATTACCGTTGCTATCCTTAGTTTCTTGCCGAGATCGCAAGTAAGCTCCATAATCAAAGTTTTGTAAATGTAAGCACTACTGAGGGCTATTTTGTCGTTGATACATCAGAACAAATATAAATTTAAGACAGCTCTACAAAAATCTTCTTGGTCTGCCTGAAACGTTTCTGCTTATGCAGGTCGTCTACAGAGCATCTTCAAACTTCTCTTTTCTCCCACAGTCTATCATTTAGCATCTTCTCTCATTGTGATCCTTTTCGTTTTACACACTACTTCACCTGGTCTCTACGTCTTCTTCGTGACCTTCCAGTTGGTCTTCGTTCAGATTTTTTCCATTCTACAGGTTTTTCTCGGAAGTATCTCTGATCCCATTCTTTTAATGTGGCCAAACCGCTTAGGCCTAGTAATCTCGACAGATTTTTTTAAGGATTTCGTTCTGTAGGATATTTCGTATTGGTTCATTCCTTACTCCGACCCTTCTAATCTTATCCAGGATCCCTCGCAGAAAATGCACCTCTGTTGCTTATATAACGGTTAGATCTTTATACATAAGAACCTAAGTCTAGCCGGCCGTTCTAGGCGCTTTAGTCCGGTCACAAGTTCGAATCCTCTCTGGGGCATGGATGTGTGTGATGTCCTTAGGTTACTTAGGTTTGAGTAATTCTAAGTCTAGGGGACTGATGACCTCAGTTATTATGTCCCATAGTCCTCAGAGCCATTTGAACCTAAGTCTAATCTGATACGGTACCTTTACTTTCATCGTATTAATAACAATAAGAATTTTTGAAAAAATTACGTTTTTATGCTCTGAATACGTATTACGACATGTAGTTTGTAATACATAATATTTGCGAAGATTCTACAAGTACACTGTGACCATTAAAATTGCTACACCAAGACGAAATGCAGATGATAAACGGGTATTCATTGGACAAATATATTATACTAGAACTGACATGTGATTACATTTTCACGCAATTTGGGTGCATACATTCTGAGATATCAGTACCCTGAACAACCATCTCTGGCCATAATAACGGCCTTGATACGTCTGGGCATTGAGTCAAACAGAGCTTGGATGGCGTGTAAAGGTACAGCTGCCCATGCAGCTTCAACACGATACCACAGTTCATCAAGAGTAGTGACCGGCGTATTGTGACGAGCCACTTGCTCGACCACCATCAGCCAGACGTTTTCAATTGGTGAGGGATCTGGAGAATGTGCTGGCCAGGGCAGCAGTCGAACATTTTCTGTATCCAGAAAAGCCCGTACAGGACCTGCAACGTGCGGTCGTGCATTATCCTGCTGAAATGTAGGGTTTCGCAGGGATCGCATGAAGGGTAGAGCCATGGGTTGTAACAAATCTGAAATGTAACATCCACTGTTCAAAGTGCCGTCAGTGCGAACAAGAGGTGACCGAGACGTGTAACCAATGGCACTCCATACCATCACGCCGGGTGATACGCCAGTATGGTGATGACGAATACACGCTTCCAATGTGCCTTCACCGCGATGTCGCCAAACACGGATGCGACCATCATGACGCTTGGACTCATCCGAAAAAATCACGTTTTGCCGTTCGTGCACCCAGGTACGTCGTTGAGTACACCATTACAGGCGCTCCTGTCTGTGATGCAGCGTCGAGGGTAACCGCAGCCATGGTCTCCGAGCTGATAGTCCATGCTGCTGCAAACGTCGTCGAACTGTTCGTGCAGATGGTTGTCGTCTTGCAAACGTCACCATCTGTTGACTCAGGGATCGAGACGTGGCTGCACGATCCGTTACAGCCATGCGGATAAGATGCCTGTCATCTCGACTGCTAGTGATACGAGGCCGTTGGGATCCAGCACGGCGTACCGCATTACCTTCCTGAACCCATCGATCCAATATTCTGCTAACAGCCATTGGATCTCGACCAACGCGTGCAGCAATGTCGCGATATGATAAACCGCAATCGCGATAGGCTACAATCCGACCTTTATCAAAGTGAGAAACGTGATGGTACGCATAATCTAAAAGCTTCTTTTTGGCTCGAAGACGCGTTGTCACACAAGCATTCGTACTGTTTTTATAATTCTAAAAGTGTCATTGGCTTTCTTGTATCTGTCTTGTAATGTCTTTTATTGAATTTATGTCTGTTTAGTGGTCACCGTGATCACTCATTTTCGTCATGGAGTGCTATCCCTCCCATGCTCCCCTAAAGTGGCTAGGCCCACGAGATTTTCCCAGCCGCCAAGCCAGAGCACGAGTTTACCTGCTGTCCTTCTGCAACTGTGACATTTCTTATATTGTCAGTGTCCACCAACCACTGAGTCTGAATACTATAGTCGTCTGCTGATCTCTGTCGCCACCTCCTGAGTTCCGGCTTATCGACAAGCGCCGGCACGAAGACGAAGATTGCAAGAGCAAAGTAGGTGGTGAGACGAAGTCAGCCACTAGCTCACTGACAAGGACCACACCATGACAGGAGCGCCCTCTAGCCGAAGAGAATATAAGCGCCGCTCCTGCGAGCCCCGGCCGGACAGTATTAGCTCAGTACTACAAGAGCACTACGATAAACAGCGACACGTGATCCATACCAACTGCTTACACGAACCTTGTATGCAGCAAAGGACTTTGATTGTTTGCATGTCGCCCATCGCTTGCGATACCGTTGTAAATGCAAAGTCAAGTACTGTCAGTCTCCTTATTTGTAATAAAAACTATTAATGTTATTTTACTTGAATTGTTATATAGCATTCGGAGAACGCAGTATCCTTTAGGCACTCTATACGAGACAAGTGGGCAAGATCCCACATCCAGCAGAATGCTACAGCTTCTGACTAGGAAACAACACGAACTTGACATCATACTGTGAGCATAAAAAAGCACACTAGCAAGTCGTCAACCCCAGCTATCGATTCCGCGCGAAAACTTGAGCCATAATTCCGATGGACGCAGTTACGACCTTATAAAAATTCAGGCTTAAAACTGTCACGCGCACCGTCAGTTTATCACTCGCTCCGCCCCACAGCAGCCGCTTAATGCCCGAGCATGAACTGCTGTACAGTGAAGTGAGAAAGAGGATTTTGAAATACGATCTGGATACAGGGAACATGCTTTGTTCAAGTTCATTGTGTCTGTGCTGTTTCTAACCTGTAGCTGGTACCAGAAACTTTTTCCTTTGACCAGTTTCATGTTGCGATTCACAAATCCAGTGTAAATGAATGAAACGAATGACTGTGTCATCAAAGAAGTAGCGTATCGCTGTTTAATTACTATTGTGAGTAATTTTCTTTGGATTTTAAAGGTAGCACTGTTGAAGTGAAGTACATTTGCAGGAGACATGCTATTCTTCAATGTGACTGATATGATTAAACGGTAAATTGAATTTCGTTAAGCTCATTTTATAATAACAATTGTTCAGATGCTTAGGATTATTTATTTTGAATTTGAGGCACATATATAGCTCACAATGTCAGTATGATAATATTTTTAAAATTATATTGAATGTACATGTGCTTAAGGCTGACATATTACGTGCTGATAATACTCACTATTTTTAGCTTAAAATATCGGAGGGGCTGGCCGAGTGACAAACAACCGGTGGGTTCAAAATGGCTCTGAGCACTATGGGACTCAACTGCTGTGGTCATAAGTCCCCTACAACTTAGAACTACTTAAACCTAACTAACCTAAGGACATCACAAACATCCATGCCCGAGGCAGGATTCGAACCTGCGACCTTAGCGGTCGTGCGGTTCCAGACTGTAGCGCCTTTAACCAGTTGGTGGGCATAGTTTAAAAAGCTGTACGTTCAGAAGATCATAACTGCCTGCTACTAGAATTATGGGCCAAATTTTCTCTCGGTGCTCGATTTTTTGGGACTGATATCTTGCAAGTGTGCTTTCCTGTCCGTAAAATACGGAGTCACGCTGGTGGTTTCCTTGTGAGTCCAACCTAGTGTGGCTGGCACGCGCCCTCAGCCGGCAAAGACACCCGTGCGCCCAGCCGCGGCTGCTCTTTCAAAGTTTTGGCGTTCACTCGTATTGGGCCGCGCCGTCACACAAGGCAGATAGTATTTTGCACCAGTGTGGTGGATCAGTCTTATACCTGCACGGTATCACTTTTTTGCCCATTATTTGTAAAAATATCTTACTCTTGAATCTTCCGACAGATAAAACATGTGTGCCTAATCGTGCCCGAAACTTGAAACCTTCCCTTGCGCTACTGAACTAACCAGGCACAACTCACGACCTGTTCCCACAACTGCAATTGTGTCAGTATCTCTGTATCATTTTCAAACTTTCTGGATTCGATTCCTGATCTGGCACAGTGTTTTAATATGAGTCAAATTTCCAGCAGCACACTCACAGCTGCAGAGTAAAAAATTCACATTCTGCCCTACACTACACATTTTTCTAGAGCACAGAAAACAATGACTTTGCTGAACAAGAGAAGACCAGCGTAATTTTTGTGGTGAGGTATACTGAATAAACTGCGGTAAAATACGTGAACTACTATCAGAGCTTGCAACGATCTCTGCCGGCCGGTGTGCCCGAGCGGTTCTAGGCGCTACAGTCCGGAACCGCGCTGCTGCTACGGTCGCAGGTTCGAATCGTATTTCGGGCATGGATGTGTGTGATGTCCTTAGGTTAGTTAGGTTTAAGTAGTTCTAAGTTCTACGGGACTGATGACCTCAGGAGTTAAGTCCCATAGTGCTCAGAGCCATTTTGTAACGATCTCTGGTTATGCGAAGACACTTCAAAAAGTAGCTTACACAATATTATGGCAGAGCAAGTAAGTTTTATTGAATGTCACACTACGCTACAATTCACTACACCAGAGGGACACAAATACTTGGCACTATTTTGTAACGTGGTCATCAAGTCTCAACAACGGTCCGATTTCGTTTAATTTTACGACGACATATGTCAGCTCCTTGGTCACGGAGCCATTCGATAACAGCTGTGTAAACGTCCACCTCATCGCAGACTCTCTTTCCCCCCTAAACGTTCTCAACAGTGGTGTCACTTGGATGCTGTATAGAGGGGCTTGGGGTACACCGTTCTCCCGGCAGCTGTCGGCTTTGCAGACCCTGGAGCCGCTACCTCCCATTCAGGTAACTTCTTAATTACCATCATGAGGCTGACTCGACCCAGGTCCGGTCCTGCCACTACGTCAAAACCATTGACAGTACAGGGAATCGACCCAGATCTTCCACATGGCGGTCACCTACACTGATCACTGAGCAACAGAAACAGACTTCACATTACCTACGTAAAGTTTAATTGTTTCCAAATTGAAAATGTAGTTATAAAATAATCGATGTTTCTTCAGGACCCGACGAGGTCACAAAAGTAGTCTCACAAGATATACTACATGTTTAACAATTTTAACCATCAGGAAAATGCTCAGTCAAAATTTCATCATCAGTCGTAACTGTAACTTAGGATATAGGTTTTCATTAAATGATGTCGCTGAAGCCTAACGAATTTGGATAAAGTACAAGTCCGTTATTTTCAGACGACATTGCTTAATGCTGGTGGAAGATCCAAGCGTTGAATATATTGTCGTGGCAAAGTTAAGAGTATACTTACGGGAAGTAGCGGTCCTTAGCACCAAGGTACTGGTAACGAGCGCACTCTATTGGAAAGCACTGGAGGCAGGCAGACGATACTGAATATTCAAGAAGAAGTATTTGGCGCAAAGAGACTGATTATCTTTTTGAACGTTGGTAGTGTTTCGTCTGTGACTGATAGCTTCCTTAAGGTTTTGAACACGCAATCTCTCTCTCATGCATATAAGTTCCCTGCAGGGATTTGGTAAGGGGATCCTGCATTTCAGACTTTCAGATGTATTTAAGATTCTATACCACTGGAGGAAATCAGAAACAGGTAAAAATTGGAAATTTGTGGTAAGTTCCTATGGGACCAAACTGTTGAGGACATCGATCCCTAGGCTTATACACTACTTAATCTAACTTATATATAAGTTATATAAGTTATAAGAGTCGAGGGGCATGAAAGGGAAGCAGTGGTTGGGAAAGGAGTGAGACAGGGTTGTAGCCTCTCCCCGATGTTATTCAATCTGTATATTGAGCAAGCAGTAAAGGAAACAAAAGAAAAATTCGGAGTAGGTATTAAAATTCATGGAGAAGTAGTAAAAACTTTGAGGTTCGCCGATGACATTGTAATTCTGTCAAAGACAGCAAAGGACTTGGAAGAGTAGTTGAACGGAATGGACAGTGTCTTGAAAGGAGGATATAAGATGAACATCAACAAAAGCAAAACGAGGATAATGGAATGTAGTCAAATTAAGTCGGGTGATGCTGAGGGAATTAGATTAGGAAATGAGACACTTAAAGTAGTAAAGGAGTTTTGCTATTTAGGGAGTAAAATAACCGATGATGGTCGTAGTAGAGAGGATATAAAATGTAGACTGGCAATGGCAAGGAAAGCGTTTCTCAAGAAGAGAAATTTGTTAACATCGAATATAGATTTAGGTGTCAGGAAGTAGTTTCTGAAAGTATTTGTATGGAGTGTAGCCATGTATGGAAGTGAGACATGGACGATAACTAGTTTGGGCAAGAAAAGAATAGAAGCTTTCGAAATGTGGTGCTACAGAAGAATGCTGAAGATAAGGTGGGTAGATCACGTAACTAATGAGGAGGTATTGAATAGGATTGGGGAGAAGAGAAGTTTGTGGCACAACTTGACTAGAAGAAGGGATCGGTTGGTAGGATATGTTCTGAGGCATCGAGGGATCACAAATTTAGCATTCGAGGGCAGCGTGGAGGGTAAAAATCGTAGAGGGAGACCAAGAGATGAATACACTAAGCAGATTCAGAAGGATGTAGGTTGCAGTAGGTACTGGGAGATGAAGAAGCTTGCACAGGATAGAGTAGCATGGAGAGCTGCATCAAACCAGTCTCAGGACTGAAGACAACAACAACAATCTAACTTGAACTAACTTACGCTGAGGACAGCACACACACCCATGCCCGAGGTAAGACTCGAACCTCTGACGGGGGGGGGGGGGGGGGGGGGGGGGAAGGGAGGGGAGGGGGGGAGCCGCGCCAACCGATGCAAGGCGCCTCAGATCGCAGAAACAGGTCAAACAGAAGCGACATGTAGGCTATTTCCCAGTGGCTAACTCAAACACTCTACACCCAAATTCCTCGGAGAAGACCAAGATGTATTCTACAGTTTAATACCAATACTGAGTCGCCCATTTTCTTTCATTTACGGGAAGGTGTCGTCGTTGAGTGACTTAAGGAGTATACACTATGACTTGGACAGGATTTGTGATTGGTGTAAAGAATGGCAGCTAACTCTAAATATAGATAAATGTAAATTAATGCAGATGAATAGGAAAGAGAATCCTGTACTGTTTGAATACTCCATTAGTAGTCTAGAGCTTGACACAGTCACGTCGATTAAATATTTTGGGCGTAACATTGCAGAGCGATATGAAGTGGGACAAGCATGTAATGGCAGTTGTGGGGAAGGCGGATAGTCGTCTTCGGTTCATTGGTAGAATTTTGGGAAGATGTGGTTCATCAGTAAAGGAGACCGCTTATAAAACACTAATACGACCTATTCTTGAGTACTGCTCGAGCCTACCAGGTCGGATTGAGGGAGGACATAGAAGCAATTCAGAGGCGGGCTGCTAGATTTGTTACTGGTAGGTTTGATCATCACGCTTCAGGAACTCGGGTGGGAGTCTCTGGAGGAAAGGAGGCGTTCTTATCGTGAATCGCTACTGAGGAAATTTAGAGAACCAGCATTTGAGGCTGACTGCAGTACAACTTTACTGCCGCCAATTTATATTTCGCGGAAAGACCACAAAGATAAGATAAGAGAGATTAGGGCTCGTACAGAGGCATATAGGCAGTCATGTTTCCCTCGTTCTGTTTGGGAGTGGAACAGGGAGAGAAGATGCTAGTTGTGGTACGAGGTATCCTCCGCCAGGCACCGTATGTGTGTATGTAGATGTAGATGTAGATTTCGCATGATCTGAAATTGCTCAAAGTGGATGAAGATGTGTCCCAAATGATCTTCACGACTGAGTATTACCTTCACGCAGTTGGCTCGTGCATATATAACCAAACTTGTAGGCATACTGTCCGGGCATATTTCACTACACTGTTACACAAGACGAACTCCATTCATACAAAAAAGGAAAAAAATAGATTGCAAAACAGTCCGCACTAGAGCTCTAGAACTGTTGCACTGTGGATGTGCTAATAAGCCACTGTGACAGCGCGTTGGGCGGTTGCATGAGCAATTCATTAGCATTATAATTACTTTTTATCTGGTGCTTGCGTGTCAGAAACAAATTAATTTAACTAATTTGTATGTAGCGGAGTGGAATGGGTCACTCACGGAACGTAGGATTCATTCGGAAACAGCTGGGTTCAAATGTCCGATCGATCATACCGATGTACGTTTCCCGTGCTTTCCCTAAACAGCTTAGGACAGAAATGGCTTACCGTTCGCCGTAACTTACTAGTGCTGGCTGTCACAACAGTTGAACACACACAATATTTAAGCTGATGAACCAAAATAACTAACTACTTAATTCCATGTTCGTCCTCTTAAGAAGCAATATAACAACAATTCTGAGTAGTATGGAATCGACAAGTTCTCCAAAGGTTTTCGAAGGTATGTGGCACAAGATGTTTACGCACGTGGCACACAGTTACAATAAAGTACTGGCCGGTTTGTTATGGGAGCTGAGCTGGATCCTGATATCGTTTCTGACATATTCAGTCGGATGCAGAACAGGCTATTTTGGTGACTAAGACATCAACGTGAGTTCGTTGTCAAGCTTCTCAAACCATTGCAGCACGATCCTGGCCTCGTGACACGGACTGTTATCCTGCCGGGAAAGGCCATCTCATTTGAGGAACACATGGAGCATGAAGAGCCATAGGGGGTCCTCAGTAACATTCACCTCGTCGTGGTGCCTTCGGTTATTACTACAGGCCACGTTAAGGTCCGGGTATGTCCCCCACAGCAAGTACTGCCCCCATGCCCTGGCGTAGTGCATGTTTCGTGTAGCCGTTCGCCTGGATGATGGCGTATCCGGACAACAACATCGACCTGGCGTAACAATAACGATGGTTAATTCGATGAGGCGACACGTTCTCACTGAGTCACGATCCAGTCTCGATGATCATGTGACAACTGGAATCGTAAATGAGGAGGTCCTTGGGTCAACACGGGAACACGTAGCAGTCGTCTGCAGCGAAGATCTGTGTGCAACAATGTGTGCTGAAAGGTGCAGTCCCAAACACTTATGTCTTCACCAGAATTTTCAGAGCCGTCCCAGATCGCAGCGTATCCAGCTATACAGAGCGGGCAAGCCTCTTACCTCTGCATTCTGTGGGGAAGCGTAGACGTCCAACATCTTGTCACCTGTTCACCATTTCACAGTCCTTCAGCCACCTTCCACAGATGCTTACAACACTAGTGAACAGCATGTCAGCTTCTCTGTTTACAAGATGCTCATTTCAAGACGTCGGCCCATTACAATTTGCCTTTTGTCAGAGTCGCTTATATTAAGGGATTTCCCCATTTGCGTCCCGAACTTGCGTACTGACTCTACTGGATCACCCTGTGCTTTTAGATTCGTTTTTCTGATCTCCGATACAGCGATCATTCGCTCTATGTAAGCTGTTATTCTTTCTCAAGTCCATTTGGTTCACGATTTTTTGGGCCTTCATTCTCTGCTGTACTACCCAGCATTTCAGATCTTAACTGAACAGATTCGTGATTGCTATTTCCGCTATTTCTATCTGGGCTTTCCGGGGGTCCTTTTAAACTTGTTCAAGGTATATTCCATAATTTTCTTGTTATGTCATAATCCTGTGTGTAACCCTAACTATTGGTGGTCTTCCAATATGTTACTAAATCTTCGATCTTTGTATTCTAATATCTGCTGCCATGTGTTACAATTTCGCTTTTGCTTTACGAGATTTCAGTTTGTATCAGAAATGGTATGCGAAATTCATTGTGATTATGGCTGTAGATGTGTGGTCTTGGCTTTTCGTTTTAAGAAGAGTGGCTACTCATACACCAGAACCACAATCTTGAGGAAGGACTCTCATGACCATGCTGTTTAATGCCCAACAATTTTAAATCCATCCATCCATCCACATTTTTTTGGCACAAGAACTTTCCGTAATATCCTCTGTTCTTCTTTTAAGTAGTTTGTCATGTCTCGTTTTCTGTAGAGAATTAAAATGATATCTCGCTTCATGTTGGATCAAAAATGTTCAAATGTGTGTGAATTCCTAAGCGACGAAACTGCTGAGATCATCGGTCCCTAGTCTTTACACATACTGAAACTAACTGATGCTAAGAACAACACACATACCCATGCCCTAGGGAGGATTCGAACCTCCGGCGGGAGGGGCCGCGCAGTCCGTGACGTTGCGCCTCTAACCGCGCGGCCACTCCGCGTGGCATGTTGGATCAGCGAGTTGTAATATCTAGTCTTTGTATGTATGGACACGAAATATTTGCTGTAGATCTCAAGCGTTAACATAAAACTCAATTCATTTGTACTAAATTTAACACTAATAAATTAGACATATATAAGTATATACCCTGCCACACGAACCATAGATGCAGACGAGGTGGGGTGGCTTGCGCGTCTCAACAATACAGACAGACAAACTGTAAGTGCAACCACAGAGAAAGGGTATCTGCGCAGATGCCAGACAAATGTGTGGTTCCTGAAGAGGGGCAGCAGCCTTATCAGTAGTTTCAAGGGCAGCAGTTTGAATGATTTACTGATCTGGCCTTGTAACATCATCCAACCTGGCGATGCTGTGCTGATGCCATGAACGACTGAGAGCAAGGGAATCTTTTCCCAAGGGCATGTAGCTTTACGGTATCGTAAAGGATGACGGCACGCTAATCGGTAAATAATTCCGGACATAAAATAGTCCCATATTCGAATCTCCGATAGGGAACCGCTCAGGAGGATATTGGTATTGTACGGGTCGAAGCGTGTAGAATATTAATGAATCCAGCAGTTAGATTATAAAAATGAAAAAGGGAAATCGGTAGGTTGAAGTTAGATACGGTGGGGGATTAATGATGTTCGGTGGCAGGATAAACAAGACTTCTGGTCAGATTGTTACGGCATTATAAAGACAAAATGTAATAGAGGCAATTCAGGGATAAGTTCAATGGTCAGTAAGAAAATAGGAATGTCGGTTAAGCTACTAAGTGTTGCACACCCGAGGCAGGCACAAATCCAACACCCACCACAGCAGTTCGAAGTTATATGCCAACTACCTGCGCAGATGATGAAGAGATTGAAATAATGAATGATGAGACAAAAGAAATTATTCAGGTAGGTAAGGCAGAGGAAAAATGAATTGTGATGAGTGATTGGAATTCCGTAGTAGGAGGATGAAGACAAGGAAAAATACACTGCGGAACAAAATTAAAGCGCCACTTTTTAGTCATTCCGTAACTGTCTCCCACTGCAACGCAGAAGTTTCAAATTTGGCTAAGAGGAGCCTACAACCTGCTTCTGTAAGGGTGCAGCAGCGTGACGTCCTGCGACGTCACCCTCGGGCTCCGCGACGCTTCAAACGGCAATGTGGTGACACATTTGAAAATAAGGCTACAGCTTAAAAGTTAATGTGAGCTGTAAGGTGGATTAGCGATGTAAATTAGCACCCAGTTTCACCAAAATTCTTCCCGTCTTACCCATATATCACTCTTTCTTTTGACGCCTCTATGGTGAAGGTCACACCCAACATCGAAATCAAATGGTTTTCTTATGGGTGGCCGAGGAAACATTTAAGACACAGCGCCGCTCAGAATCGCCACAAAAAAGGCACAGCGGGTGGCATAAAAGGCGTCAGTGATTTCACGTCATCCCTCGGGGCGTTGATTGCCACACATTTCTCGGTCGAAAAAGACAGTTTGCGGTGCGATAAGCAATAGGAGTATGTTCTTGACTAGTGTAAGTAGGCTGTTTAGGTTTTCGTATTGGTAACGCCACGTAGCACTCTGTATGAAAATCACTGGCTGTGCTGTGTGCAGTCTGTGGCTAGTTTGCATTGTTGTCTGCCATTGTAGTGTTGGGCAGCTGGATGTTAACAGCGCGTAGCGTTGCGCAGTTGGAGGTGAGCCGCCAGCAGTAGTGGATGTGGGGAGAGAAATGGCAGAGTTTTGAAATCTGTAAGACTGGATGTCATGAACTGCTATATATATCATGACTTTTGATGACTATTAAGGTAAATACATTGTTTGTTCTCTATTAAAATCTTTCATTTGCTAACTATGCCTATCAGTAGTTAGTGCCTTCCGTAGTTTGAACCTTTAAGTTAGCTTGCAGTAGTGGCGCTTGCTGTATTGCAGTAGTTCGAGTAACCAAGATTTTTGTGAGGTAAGTGATTTGTGAAATGTATAGGTTAATGTTAGTCAGGACCATTCTTTTGTAGAGATTTTTGAAAGTCAGATTGCGTTGCGCTAAAAATATTGTGTGTCAGTTTAAGCACAGTCTTGTACAATTTTTCTAAGGGGACGTTACACTAGTTTTGACACTGCTGATACCCTTGGACGTTTCAACTCGTCTCTAAAGACATTGTGTTTTGGGGCTGCATCACCAATGAAAGTTCTCACACCCTTTTGCGGTGCGACGCGACCGCAATTTTTGCTCCCGTGTACAGCTTAGATGATGATGATGATGATGATGTTTGGTTTGTGGGGCGCTCAACTGCGTGGTTATCAGCGCCCGTACAATTACCCAATCTTTGCTCAGTCCAATTTCGCCACTTTCCTGGATGATGATGAAATGATGAGGACAACACAAACACCCAGTCATCTCGAGGCAGGTGAAAATCCCTGACCCCGCCGGGAATCGAACCCGGGACCCCGTGCTCGGGAAGCGAGAACGCTACCGCGAGACCACGAGCGGCGGACTACAGCTTAGAACCACTAGAGGCCGTTCAAAACCAGTCATCTACATCTACGTGATCTATGAAATTTCAAGGTGATACGAAGCATAAACCTGTACTTATGCTTTTTCTATCTTCCTATTTTCCTCCCTCCTGCGGCAGGAGTACAACATGAACATGTTTGCGATTAAAATGGCGGAGGATCGTCGTAAGACTACAGAGTTTGGCAACACCGTCGCTACCACCCACGCAACCTTTTTATTTTTTTTCTAATTGGCATTCGGGAATTACCCATTCTGCTATCTCAATATTGGAACGGCAGTTATGACGATGCAGACGTAAGGAAACACAACGCCCAGACCCCAAGCTGAGAAAATATCCGACCCGACCGGGAATCGTACCCAGGTCCCTCCGGTTAACAATACGCTGCGCTGCACGAGCGGGTACCGAGGCGGACGGGCAGCTTCACTGAGTACGTTACAAACATACCTGTCAGGAACTTCGACACCAATTCAGCCTGTTGCCTTATGAAAGCATACCACAACAAACAGGAGTTGAAGGGATTGCATAGCTCTCAGGCGGTAGAATAGCTGCCAGACTGAGTTGGTACTCGTCAGTGGTGCCACACAGAGCGTTGCCAAAGCGGGAGGGGGGAGGGGGGGATCTTTGGGGGGCCCCTTGCCGTTTGCCGTTTTATTCACGCACGTGTCAATGTTGCACTTCCGCTGGATAACGCTTCAGGGGGGTGCAAAACAGAA
Organism: Schistocerca cancellata; assembly: GCF_023864275.1. NCBI lineage: Eukaryota > Metazoa > Arthropoda > Insecta > Orthoptera > Acrididae > Schistocerca > Schistocerca cancellata. Next base: position 775,794,781 of record NC_064627.1, on the reverse strand, counting down.
GGGCTGAAAATGCATTATTGCACTTCGATGCTTCGGATCACGTTGAAGTTTCATAGAATGCTTTTAAACGGTCCCTAGTGGCTCCAACCCGTATACGAGAGCAAAAATAGCGGTCACGCTACTCTCCAAAGGGTTGCGACCGCGTTCAAGGGTGGTGCAGCCCCACAATGTCCTTAAAGAAGGACTGCAACGGCCGAGGGTCTCAGCAGTGTCAAACGCCATCAAGAACATCTTCCTGTAGCTCGTCACACTGCGAACTCTCGTTTTCGACCGCGAAATGTGTGGCAATCAACGCCCTAAAGGAACGATTGGTTTCATTGACGCAATTTATGCCACCTCCTGAGGCCTTTTCATGTAGATTCTGAGCCGCGGTGAGTGTGAAATGTTTTCTTTTTCGGCCACCCATAAGTAAACAGCGTGATTTTCAACGCTAGGTGTCGCAATTCTGACGGTCATCGCAGAGGCGTCAAAAGAAGGGATGAAATGTTGGGAAGACGAGCTGTCATGACCATCTCACTTTGTGACACGTTCACGGTGTCGTTGGGTAGAATTTTGGCACCTTTGAGCCGAATTTCAAACTCATGCGTTGCAATGGGAGACCATTATGGAATTTCGAAAAAGTGATCCTGTAATTCTGTTGCGCAGTGTAGTAGGAGTGGACTGGTGGAAATCAATGAAAGAGGAAGCCATCTGATAGACTTCCGCATAGAGCGCAATTTAATCATCACTAAATTTGGTTTAAGAAACATGAAGGAAGTTTATACCCGTGGAAGAGACCTGGAGACATTGGAAAGGTTCACATTAATTATGTAATAGTACGACAGTGATTTCGGAAGTATTTTTTAATCATTAAGGCATTTTCAGGGGCAGAGATGAACTCTGACTATAGTTTATTGGTCGTGACCTGTAGATTAAAACTGAAGACTTTTCAAAAAAGTAATGAATTAAGGAGTGGGACCTGGATAAGATGAAAGAACCACAGATTATTGAAAGTTTCAAAGGGATCATAAGGCAGCAAGAACAGAGGAAAGGAATGCAGTGGATACGAGAAATGAAATAATGAAGACAGCAGAGGACAAAACAGATAAAGAGAAAAGACCTAGTGGTACTCCTTGGGTATCACAGAAATAATGAATTTTACTTATGAAAAGAGAAAATATAAAAATTCAGCAAATGAAGGGAATACAACTGTCTATAAAATGAGAGTAAAAGGAAGCGCAAAATGGCTAAGAAGGAGTGGGTAGAGGACAAATTTACGTTCATATAGTCATGTATACCTAGGTGAAAGTTAGATACAGCCTACAGGAAAACTGAAGAAAGCTTGAAGTAAGGATAAGCAGCTGCACGAATATCAAGAGCTCGAAGATAAATCGGTACTAAGCAAAGAGGGGAAAACTGAAAACTGGAAGGAATAGGTCGAGGGGCTATACAAGCGAAATGAACGTGAAGGCAGCATTATACGAACTGAAGAGGAAGTAGATGAAGAAGAGGTGGGAGATATGATACTGCGACAAGAATTTGACAGAGCACTGAAAGACCTAAGCCGAAACAGGACGACATTCCCTCAGAACTACTCATATCCTCGGAAGGGCCAGCCTTGACTAAACTATTCCATCTGGCGTCCAAGATGTATGAAACAGACAAATACCCTCAGACTTCAAGAAGAATATAATAATCACAATTCCAAAGAAAGCAGGTGCTGACAGTTGTGAATACTACCGAACTACGAGGTTTTGCTGAAAAGTACCGCCTCCGATTTTTTTATGTAGAAACTCTTAAATTTTTTTTAATAAGAAACTTCCTTAAAATTCTACATCTACACTCCTGGAAATTGAAATAAGAACACCGTGAATTCATTGTCCCAGGAAGGGGAAACTTTATTGACACATTCTTGGGGTCAGATACATAACATGATCACACTGACAGAACCACAGGCACATAGACACAGGCAACAGAGCATGCACAATGTCGGCACTAGTACAGTGTATATCCACCTTTCGCAGCAATGCAGGCTGCTATTCTCCCATGGAAACGATCGTAGAGATGCTGGATGTAGTCCTGTGGAACGGCTTGCCATGCCATTTCCACCTGGCGCCTCAGTTGGACCAGCGTTCGTGCTGGACGTGCAGACCGCGTGAGACGACGCTTCATCCAGTCCCAAACATGCTCAATGGGGGACAGATCCGGAGATCTTGCTGGCCAGGGTAGTTGACTTACACCTTCTAGAGCACATTGGGTGCCACGGGATACATGCGGACGTGCATTGTCCTGTTGGAACAGCAAGTTCCCTTGCCGGTCTAGGATTGGTAGAACGATGGGTTCGATGATGGTTTGGATGTACCGTGCACTATTCAGTGTCCCCTCGACGATCACCAGTGGTGTACGGCCAGTGTAGGAGATCGCTCCCCACACCATGATGCCGGGTGCTGGCCCTGTGTGCCTCGGTCGTATGCAGTCCTGATTGTGGCGCTCACCTGCACGGCGCCAAACACGCATACGACCATCATTGGCACCAAGGCAGAAGCGACTCTCATCGCTGAAGACGACACGTCTCCATTCGTCCCTCCATTCACGCCTGTCGCGACACCACTGGAGGCGGGCTGCACGATGTTGGGGCGTGAGCGGAAGACGGCCTAACGGTGTGCGGGACCGTAGCCCAGCTTCATGGAGACGGTTGCGAATGGTCCTCGCCGATACCCCAGGAGCAACAGTGTCCCTAATTTGCTGGGAAGTGGCGGTGCGGTCCCCTACGGCACTGCGTAGGATCCTACGGTCTTGGCGTGCATCCGTGCGTCGCTGCGGTCCGGTCCCAGGTCGACGGGCACGTGCACCTTCCGCCGACCACTGGCGACAACATCGATGTACTGTGGAGACCTCACGCCCCACGTGTTGAGCAATTCGGCGGTACGTCCACCCGGCCTCCCGCATGCCCACTATACGCCCTCGCTCAAAGTCCGTCAACTGCACATACGGTTCACGTCCACGCTGTCGCGGCATGCTACCAGTGTTAAAGACTGCGATGGAGCTCCGTATGCCACGGCAAACTGGCTGACACTGACGGCGGCGGTGCACAAATGCTGCGCAGCTAGCGCCATTCGACGGCCAACACCGCGGTTCCTGGTGTGTCCGCTGTGCCGTGCGTGTGATCATTGCTTGTACAGCCCTCTCGCAGTGTCCGGAGCAAGAACGGTGGGTCTGACACACCGGTGTCAATGTGTTCTTTTTTCCATTTCCAGGAGTGTATATTCTCCATTCTACATACTTGTAGCCCTCTGCAGCTAGAGGGCTCCGAACTGTAGCGTGTAACATGGCGGCGTGTAACGTAGCTACATCGGTGCGTGAGAAACAGTTTGCTGTAATCAAATGCTGCGGCATCTGCAACATTTCGACGCCTTGGGTTCACTGTCATTGTCCATCCTCCATATAGAATTTGCCCCACCCGATTTTCATCTGTATCCAAAACTTAAAGAACATCTTCGAGAACTACATTTTGACAGTTATGAAGCAGTGCAGGCAGAGGTGAGGTCGTGACTCCATCAACAAAGTCAAACATTCTACAGTGACGGTATCAGCAAACTGGTCTATTGGTAAAAGAAATGTGTTCGTCGCCAGGGTGAGTATGTTGAGAAATAAGTATGTTGGCGTGAAGAATAAAGATGCAGAAAGTTAGCAAGATTATTCTACTTAAAAAGGTTTAAGGGTTTTTCACCTAAAAAATTAGGAGGCATTACTTTTCAGCACACCCCCGTATCACTTTTATAGTCATGTGTGCAAAATGATTTGTAGAAGTTTGGAAATGCTAGTAGAAATCGACCTCGCGGTAGATCATTTTGGGTTCCGGGGAAATGTCGGACCACGCGAGGCAATACTGACTCTATCTTTTAGAAGATAGGTTAAAGAAAGGAAAATCTACTTTTGTTGCTTTTGTAGATTTGGCGTAAGCTTCTGACAATGTTGACTGGGCTGTACTCTTTAAATTTCTGAAGGTAGCAGGGTAAAATACGGGGAGCGAAAAGTTACTTACATCTCATACAGAAACCAGACGCCAGTTATAAGATACGAAGGGCGTGAAAGAGAAGCAATGGTTGAGAAGGGAATGGGATAGGGTCGTATCCTCTCCTATATGTTATTCAATCTGTACATTGAACAAGCAGTGAAGGAAAGCAAGAAGAAATATGGAACGGGAATTAAAGTTGAGGGAGAAGAAATAAAAACCTGCGGTTTGTAAATGAGATTACAATTCTGCCAGAGACGACAAAGGACTTGGTGAAGGTGAAAGGAATGGACAATGCCTTGAAAGGAAGCTATAAGATGAACATTAAAAAAAGCAAAAGTCGAGTTAAATAAGGCGATACTGAGGGAATTAGATTGGGAAATGAGACACTAAGGGTGTAGATGTGTTATGTTAACTGAGAAGTACAATAACGTAGGATGACCGAAGCAGAGAGAATATCAAATGTAGAATGGCGATGATAAAAAATGAGTTTTTGGTGAAGAGATATTTGTTAAATTCGAATATAAATTTAAGTGTCAGGCAGTCCTTCCCGAAGGCATTTGTCTAGAGTGAAGCCTTTTACGGAAGTGAAGTGTGGAAGATAAGCAGTTCCGATAAGAAGAGAACAGAAGCTTTTCAAATGTGGTGCAACAGAAGAATGGTTAGGCTACGGGTCGAACGCATAACTAATGAGGAGTTACCGTACATATTTGAGGGGATAAGAAATTTGTGGTGAAGCTTAACTAAAAGAATGGATCGGTTGATACGATACATTTTGAGCCATCAAGGAATCTTCAGTTTGGTACCGGAGAGAAATGTCAGGGGTGAAAATTGCAGAGCGAGACCAAGAGATGAATACAGCAAGCAGGTTGCAATAGTTATTGGGGGACGAAGAGACTTTCACAGTATAGAGTAGCGTGGAGTGTAGTCGGTGGCCGGCAGATGGAGTCTATGCGATGCTTTTTTCTCCGTGCAGTCCTAGTATAAATTAATTCGTAGCACCCAGCAATCAAATCGGCGATGATCAATTCGTCAGAACCTAGTGGTTGTTCTGCGTGGGAGGTTATGTGTTAGGAAACATTGTCTCTGAGATACTAAATATGTGCCCTGGGTGCTGTTGCCCTCATGCGTACTGTATTTCTGATTATGGCAGTTACTTTGCCTACAAATAGAGATCTTCTGCAGTTCCTATCACATTTCAAGAGGTCGTAGAGAGAACATAGCATAAAAATATTTGGACAAAAAATACAAACTTTTTATTGTAATTATAAGTCCAGAAACGGTCCGTTTCTATGTTGGAAGGAAATGTAGACCGTCTCACATTTTTAACTCCCACGCAAATATTGATGTTTCTTTTACGTGATTTTCCTCTGTAGTAGGTTACACCTACGATCAGGTGATGTCACATGATGTCCTCTATTTGGACAGATATCATGAAGGTGACTTTACTTGGCCATTCACCATACCTCACTCACTGAGGGGAAAGTGTGACAAATAAAAAAAATGGCTCTGAGCACTATGGGACTTAACTTCTGTGGTCTACAGTCCCCTAGAACTTATAACTACTTAAACCTAACTAACCTAAGGACATCACACATATCTATGCCCGAGGCAGGATTCGAACCTGCGACCGTAGCGGTCACGCGGTTCCAAACTGAAGCGCTTAGAACCGCACGGCCACACCGGCCGGCTGTGACAAATATTTTTAGGTTTACTGCTACACTGAAATTTATTTAGGTGAACAACTGTAGGGATGAATACTGAAGATGTAGAAAACTTTGTACTGTGTTTATATTTGTAGATATCTTACCCGAGAGGTACCGCGGATTTAGTAGGTGTCGATGAAACATGATCCATGTTCAAAATATTGTTCGAAAATAGAAGTTGCGAAAAGCGCAAATTTGGCCCCTGCCCGAAAAAAAGAATAAATCACTCAGAAGCGGAAGTGGAAACAAAACGATAATTCACGTCTGAGAACATAGGTGATTTTATTTCAGTTATTACAATATCGAGTCAAATTGACAAAGAACTTGCCAGTATGACACTGCAGTTCCACCTAGCCTGGATGCATGCACTGATTCGGTTGCGAGTAGTGTCATAAAGCCGTTGGATCTTCTGCTGAGGCGGGCTGGCCCACAGCTACTATAACTAGGCCTTGATATTCTGGATGATAGCACTGGCACAGATTTGACGTCGGAGCTAGTCCCACATTTGTTCTATAGCGGACAGATCGTAAGATTTTTCTGGTCACAGAAGCACCTCAACATGACGCAACAGTTCGTAGAGAGACGTGCCAGGAATGGATGGGCAGTGTCCTGTTGAAAAATGGCACCACGATGTTGTCACATGGGAGGTAACACATGAGGACGTAGGATGTCCGTGACGCATCGGTGTGCCGCCAGACTTCCTTCAGTCACTACCAGCCGTGACCTCAAGTCGTACCCCATGGCTCCTCATGAGATAATGACGGGAGTAGCACTACTGTACTTACCCAAAATATTTAAAGAGTAGGATCTCTGCCAAGGTCGTCTTTATTCTCGCCGACGATGATCTCTAGGGTAGTGTAGAACGACGGATCATCGCTCAAGACAGTGCTGGACCATTCATCGGCAGTCCATGCTTCCCAATCACGTCACCGCTTCAAATGCAATCGTTTGAGTTGTGGTGTGAACGGCAGCCTACACAGGGGCGGTAGTTCCCCGTGAGGCTATTGCTAATCTCTGACCAATGGTGCGGTATGACAGATTGTTGTAGAGCGTCCATTACACTCTCTCGGAGTGCAGGCGCAGATTAGAAGGGGTTACGATGTGCGTGGTGTACAATACGGTGATGCTCCCTCGAGGCGGTCGGATGTGGTCAGCTGAATCGTTGGTGACGAGTATGCCTACTCTCATGTTCCTATAAACTCAAACAATGGGCCATTGTCATACTCAGATGCCCCAAAACTTTGGATATTGCACGGTATGACCAGCTGGCCAAATGGAGGTCCTCTATCAAACTAGGTAAGGTACTGATAACGCTATCTCACACGAGTGCGAGACATCTCCGTTTCCTTCACACTGATCACTCAGCACCTGGCGCTGTTCCCGCCCCTTATATACCCTTCCAGGCATATTAACAACACTAAACGTCACCAGCGCTAATGCACTCTGGTGGCCGTTATATCTGTCAAAGAGAACTGCAACTCTAATCATGTACACTGACGGAAAAAAAAATCGCAACACCAAGAAAGAGTTGTGGGATATAAACGAATGTTGGTAGGCGTATTTCTACTCCTGATAGGTGATGACTACTCATATTTCACGCTAGTCGCCTAAGAGTGGCGCTAGTAATGCCACTGTGAAGATGCAAATCAGCTTTGCATTAAATAAGCGCTGTGACGCTGGTGGGCGTTAGTTACCTTTGAGACTGGACGTGGTGAGTTGATGTTAGTCAAGAATGCCTTTAAGGCGACAAGACGCCATTACCAACACCTCACAGAGTTTGAACGGGGTTGTGTAATAGGGTTACGAGGTGCTGGATTTTCCTTCTGCGATATTGCAGAAAGACTTGGCTGGAATGTAGCCACTATACATGATTGCTGACAGCGGTGTCACGAAAATGTACGGTCGCAAGAAGATAGCCACGTGGCAGTACCAAGAGGGAAGACCATCGTGTTCGGCGTGTGGTTCTGGTCCATCGCACAGCATCTGCACCAGAAATTTGAGCAGCAGTTGGCTCCACAGTGAAACAAAGAACTGTTGTAAATCGGTTACTTCAAGGACGGCTCCGAACCAGACGCCCTGTAGCGTGCATTCAACTCACCCCAAACCACTACCATTTGCGACTTCAGTGGTGTCAAGTGAGAAATCATAGGAGAGCAAGGTGGAGGTCTGTTGTGTTTTCTGATGACAGCTGGTTCGGTCTCGGTGCCAGTGATGGCCGTGTGTTGGTTAGGAGAAGGCCAGTTGAGAGCCTACAACCAACCTATGTGCGTGCTAGGCACAGTGAACCCACAACTGGAGTTATCATCTGGTGTGCGATTTCGTATAATAGCAGGAGCACTCTAGTGCGTATCCCACGTACCCTGACTGACGTCCGAATTTGCGGTCTGGTGATTCAATCTGTTGTGCTGCCAATCATGCACAGCATCCCACGATGTGTCTTCCAACAGGATAACGCTCGTCCACATACCGCTATTGTAACCCAACATACTCAACAGAGTACCTACATGCCGCCTTGGCCTGCTTGATCACCAGATTTATCTTCAATCGTGCACGTATGGGATATCATCGGCCCTCTACTGCCCGACCAGGTGCAACAGGCATCGAACTCCATCCCACAAACAGACGCCTGGCACCCGTCCAACACAATTCATGGACGTTTCCGTGCTCGCACTCAACATCCTGACGGTTACACCGGTTATTAATGTACCAGCATTTCACATTTTCAATGGCCTATCTCGCGCTTTCATTAATCTTTTATCTTGCAGTGTTAATCATTTAAATATATTACCTAGACAAATGTATTCTCAGAGTTTTATTACTACACATTTATTTTTTGATGTTGCGATTTTTGTCGGTCAGTGTATATACTCGTCGCCAACGGCCTTGCCGCAGTGGTAACACCAGTTCCCGTCAGATCACCGAAGTTAAGCGCTGTCAGGCTGGGCTAGCACTTGAATGGGTGACCATTCGGTCTGCCGAGCGCTGTTGGCAAGCGGGGTGCACTCAGCCCTTGTGAGGCAAACTGAGGAGCTACTTGATCGAGACGTAGCGGCTCCGGTCTCTGAAACCGACATACGGCCGGGAGAGCGGTGTGCTGACCACAAGCCCCTCCATATCCGCATCCAGTAACGCCTGTGGTCTGAGGATAACACGGCGACCGGTCGGTACCGTTGGGCCTTCATGGCCTGTTCGGGAGGAGTTTATATACTCGCCGATGGCGTGTACGTGTACGTGTACGAAATTACATGGACATCCGACCATGTCTTCTGGATGCCTCACTCTTTTTGTCACGCAGTCTATATCGTCAGAAAATGGTGAAAGAAGAAATTTAAACATTCATTGGCTAGAACACATTTAATTGCTATGCGTTTATAATACTGAATACCATAAAAATTTGGTTTCGTCTCGCAGTGAGAGTACGCCTCCATTACTCCATCGTATGAAGCGCTTCGTTGTGAGGGCACAGTTTCACTGATCCGTCATATGAAGGGCCTTGTGGTGGGAGGACACTTTCGATAGTCCGTTATATGGCAGGTCTGGTGCTTAAAGGGAAAACGTTTCGTAAGTTGCGTTACAATATCGCATCCACTACATTTGTTTCATCATTTAGAAGCTTGCGGGGAATAACCAAATTTATTTAGCGCATAACGTTGCCGAGAAAATTTCATATTGTGTGAAGAACGCTTCTGTATGCAAGTGACGTCTCTTTAATATTACAGTACAGTAAAGGATGGTTCGAGTACAATGCAAGTACTGTGCTCAGTGTTCTACGGGAACCATAATCGGCGAGGACTGTGATAGGTGGCGTGACGGTTTTAATCAGACTAGACGAATTACCAGCAGTCTCGGAAAAATGTCGGAGAAAATTGTTGCTCCATTAGACACAGCAAACTACGAGTATAGTGCCAGTAACAACAGTAATGCATCGACTGATCAATTCAGACTCTGTCGCTCAATGTTCGGACTATAACAGGATGTTCGCAATCTCAGCATGAACATTTATACGTATATGTGAACCCGTAGAACAACTGACGTTGGAGTTTTGAAAACACCATCACTGTTATCAAGAGCCTCTGCATGATGCGTGTATAGGTTGTTCGGTGTCTTTGCATCAAACATCAAACATCTAGGGGAGGTAGAGCACATCATGAGGAACAACTTTTGTTATAGAGAAAAAGTTTGCTAACGCTTCCCGGCGACACTAGAAGTCATTTAATAAATTTAAATTTTAATACTGTTTATGACCCTGAGATGTAGCACGGAGTAGGCATTCTGCAGCATGAATATGCAATGTGTGTTGCCTGTAATCCAGTCAACTGCTTCGTATGGAAGCAGGTAGGATGAGTTCCTGATTTGCTAGTAAAATATTTTCTCCACTTGCAAATGCTCGTTGTTAAAGTTTTCTTGTTAAAACCAACTCTGTCAATTTACTGAGGTAGGCAGTATGCAGATGCAGCACACCTGGTTAATAGACCCTGCTAGTTGATTGAGATCTCGTTGTCCCACGGAGAGCTAATTCAATAAAAAGGAGCCCAACGCCGCCATGAAGCATCAGCATTTCGTCTCTAACACAAACTGTTCCGCACTGTATGATCTATCACCCCTAGACATCTGATGCAAAGGCTTTGAAACGTGCCCTGTACACAGTGTGTTTGTGTTAAACTGAGACAACTAAATATTTCGTAAACGATGCACCGTGATAAAAAAAGGTTCTAAGTAAAAAGTTAATGTTAGTAAAGTAGATATCTGTCTGTGTTACAGCTGGCCATCTCCTAACCACCGCTCCTGCTTGGGCGGATTCAACATTTTATTCTCAAATGTGAACTCCCCACTTTTACTGTATATTCGGATTCTGCACAAAAAGTACGTACGATTTACTCAAAACATTGTTTCCAATTCGTGATAGACGGCGCTGTAGTCGACAAACATCAAGTGTGTCTGTTTTTGCATTTGAGAACCGAAGCATTTGATTCTACATTTCACTTACGATGTAAATGTAAACCTTTGTGTACTAACGATTGATGTGTACACTATGTGACCAAAAGTATCCGGACACCCCCAAAAACATACGTTTTTCATATTAGGGGCATTTCGCTGCCACCTACTGTCGGATACTCCATATCAGGGACCTCAGTAGCCATTAGACACCGTGAGAGACCAGAATGGGGCGCTATGTAGAACTCACGGACTTCGAACGTAGTCGGGTGAATGGGTGTCACTTGTGTCATACGTCTGTCCGCGAGATTTCCACACTCCTAAACATCCCTAAGTCCATTGTTTCCGAAGTGACAGTGAAATGGAAACGTGAATGGACACGTACAGCACAAAACCGTACAGGCTGACCTCGTCTGTTGACTGACAGTGATCGCCGACTGTTGAAGAGGGTCGTAATGTGTAATAAGCAGACATCTATCCAGACCATCACACAGGAACTGCATCAGGATCCACTGCAAGTACTATGACAGTTAGGCGGGAGGTGAGAAAAATTAGATTTCGTGGTCGAGCGGCTGTTCATAAGCCACACGTCACGCAGGTAAATGCCAAACGACGCCTCGCTTGGTGTAAGCAGCATAAACATTGGACGATTGAACAGTGGAAAAACGTTTTTTGGAGTGACGAATCACGGCACACAGTGTGGCGATACGATGGCGGGGTGTGGGTATGGCGAAGCCCGGTGAACGTCATCTGCCAGCGTGTGCAGTGCCAACAGTAAAATTCGGAGGCGGTGGTGTTATGGTGTGGTCGCTTTTTTCGTGAAGAGGGCTTGCACCCCTTGTTGTTTTGCGTGGCACTATCACAGCACAGGCCCACATTGATGTTTTAAGCACCTTCTTGTTTGTCACTGCTGAAGAGCAATTCGGGTATGGTGATTGCATCTTTCAACACGATCGAGCACCTGTTCATAATGCACGTCCTGTGGCTGAGTGGCTACACGACAGTAACATCCCTGTAGTGGACAGGCCTGCACAGAGTCCTGACCTGAATCCTACCGAATATCTTTGGGATGTTTTGGAACGCCGACTTCGTGCCAGGCCTCACCGACCGTCATCGATACCTCTGCTCAGTGCAGTCCCCCGTAAAGAATGGGCTGCCATTCGCCAAGAAACCTTCCAGCACCTGACTGAACGTATGCCTGCAAGAATGGAAGCTGTCATCAAGCCTAAGGGTGGGCCAACACCATACTGAATTCCAGCATTACCTATGGATGGCGCCTCGAACTTGTAAGTAATTTTCAGCCAGGTGTCCAGATACTTTTGATCACATAGTGTATGTGCGGAACTTACTATAGTGCTGCAAATTTAATTATACAGTGCAATACGGGTAGCCGTTTCAATTTCCAGTTAGAACCTACGTTTAGCTTGATGCAGGAACAACGATGTGAATGTAATATTTTGCTGTCCCCATTGGGATGCTTGATGTCTGTGAGTCCCCTTGACTCTCACCATTGTTGTGCTAGATTTCGATGAGGATCCAGGGCAGGTGCTCCTGTCACTATCACTTCAAGAACATTTTACCGTATTACAATGGTTATGGTTTTTGGGGACTCACCACAATCAATCCCCTAGGGAACAGAGAACTACTTTACAGTACAAGTAGCTTGTTTGGCAGAAATGTCACTGTTTAGCCATATCATTAGTACTGTACAATCAATCACATTTGCTACAGTTAACTAAAGTCTGAGTATAAACATCAACCGCTGGAACACAAAAGTTTACATCTACGTCGTAAATGAAATGTATAATCAAATGCGTCTGTTCTTAATTAAAAAACAGGTACTTAAAGCGCAATCTGCTACGAACGGGAAACAATGGTTTGAGGAAACTGTACGTAATTTTTGACTTAGAAATTGAATATGCAATAAAAATGGAGGTCTTCCCATTTTAAAATACAAAGCTGATCCCACCCGCGCAGTAGGAGTGGTTAGGACGCGGCCAGTTGTAGCGCAGACAAATGTCCCTTTTACTACTATTAACTTTTCACCTACAACTTTTTTTTGTACGATGCGTTGTTTTCGAGAAATTTAATTTATATAGGGTGAACGAGAATTAACCAACAAAATTTCAAATGTTGTTTGGGAATTTTTTTCTGAGTATTTGAGTACCTGTGGACTCCAGTGGCTCGTTAGAGTGAAATTTTATTTGGTCTGGTTTCTTGTCCTTACTTAACCTTTGTATCTGTATTGCACAGAAAAATCTGCATAACACTGCAGATGTCGATGGTTTGCACTGTTTGTCTCAGTTGGAAACGCTTGTTCCGTTCACTCATGGTACTTGTTGTTCACAATAGTAAGGCTCACTTCAGTCTCCGACCTCAAGATTGCATTCAGTACTGCTTGCTTCTGTCTGTCTCTCTCTCTCTTTCTTTGTCTCTCTCTTTTTGTGATGGAGTTAGTTCTTCGTTGACACGATGACAGTGATACACAGTAGCACGGATTGGTTCATTAATGAAGAGTAAGCCGAAATGCACCTCGTACGTGTATTCACTGTGTGCAGTGGAAGAGCGACACAACGATGCAGTGCTAGAGTGTTCTCCCATCGTTAGCAACCCCATTACACTACTTTCACATCTTCTGAGGCTTATTACATTATTTTGTGTTTTGTGTTGTATTACAGACTTTCCCGCTATTGTGAAGGTATTTTCCCATAACAGAAGTTAACTGTAGCGACGAACTGAAAAATTTACAATTGTACCATCTTAAATGGCTACACAGGATAATTGAAATGGCCTGGGAGTCGAGAGAGGTTCCATCAGACTGGACAAAAGCAGTAATCACACCAATCTTTAAACATGGAAACAGAAAAGATTGTAACAACTACAGAGGTATCTCTTTAATCAGCGTTGTGGGTAAAATCTTCTCAGGTATTGTTGAAAGGAAAGTGCGAGTATTAGTTGAGGACCAATTGGATGAAAATCAGTGTGGGTTTAGGCCTCTTAGAGGTTGTCAGGACCATATCTTTAGCTTACGGCAAATAATGGAGAAGTGTTATGAGCGGAACAGGGAATTGTATCTATGCTTTATAGATCTAGAAAAGGCATATGACCGGGTTCCTAGGAGGAAGTTATTGTCTGTTCTACAAGATTATGGAATAGGAGGCAAACTTTTGCAAGCAATTAAAGGTCTTTACATGGATAGTCAGGCAGCAGTTAGAGTTGACGGTAAATTGAGTTCATGGTTCAGAGTAGTTTCAGGGGTAAGACAAGGCTGCAACCTGTCTCCACTGTTGTTCATATTATTTATGGATCATATGTTGAAAACAATAGACTGGCTGGGTGAGATTAAGATATGTGAACACAAAATAAGCAGTCTCGCATATGCGGATGACTTAGTTGTGATGGCAGATTCGATTGAAAGTTTGCAAAGTAATATTTCAGAGCTAGACCAGAAATGTAAGGACTATGGTATGAAGATTAGCATCTCCAAAACGAAAGTAATGTCAGTGGGAAAGAAATATAAACGGATTGAGTGCCAAATAGGAGGAACAAAGTTAGAAGGTGGACGGTTTCAAGTACTTAGGATGCATATTCTCACAGGATGGCAACATAGTGAAAGAACTGGAAGCGAGGTGTAGCAAAGCTGATGCAGTGAGCGCTCAGCTACGATCTACTCTCTTCTGCAAGAAGGAAGTCAGTACCAAGACTAAGTTATCTGTGCACCGTTCAATCTTTCGACCAACTCTGTTGTATGGGAGCGAAAGCTGGGTGGATTCAGGTTACCTTATCAACAAGGTTGAGGTTACGGATATGAAAGTAGCTAGGATGATTGCAGGTACTAGTAGATGGGATCAATGGCAGGAGGGTGTCCACAATGAGGAAATCAAAGAAAAACTGGGAATGAACTCTATAGATGTAGCAGTTAGGGCGAACAGGCTTAAATGGTGGGGTCATGTTACACGCATGGGAGAAGCAAGGTTACCCAGGAGACTCATGGATTCAGCAGTAGAGGGTAGGAGGAGTCGGGGCAGACCGAGGAGAAGGTACCTGGATTCGGTTAAGAATGATTTTGAAGTAATAGGTTTAACTGAATAGGGGATCATGGAGGAACTGTATAAGGGGGGCTATGCTCCAGACTGAACGCTGAAAGGCATAATCAGTCTTAAATGATGATGATGATGATGATGATGATGATGATGATGATGTACCATTACTCTGTAACGATCCACCGGAGACCATGGGTACCTTATACCACAATACTCAGAAAATATTTCTTAGCCATCTCTGACGTTTTGTCGGAGGAGTTCTGGTTCACCATGCTTGTACACTACTGGACTTGGCAAATTTGATGGCGCAAACGACGAAAATCATTTTGTACTAATCAGTTTTTCAACTTACGGTGAAGCGGACGCGGAGAGACAAGTTCAGTTAATCAAGATTCTCGTGTCCTCGTCGGTCTCACTTTGTGAAATTTCACGGAAGACCGATGGAGTTTCCCAGGAACCCGCAGAGCTCGACCAAGAATTGTTAGGGGCGTGAATGAAGACTGGCAGCGGAAGAGCGCTTCCACTGTGCTGGCTTTCGGAGGCAGGGGAAGGAGGAGGTGAACTAGAGGAATAGAGCAGCGGCGGAAGGAAGGAATAAGGGGAGCAAAGAGGGCGGAGAGCTGCGGAACTGGCAGTCGTGTCGGCGCCTGGCGCTACTGCGAATGACCTCTGCGCCGTCCTGTATAGCCAACACCGCTGGCGATTCTGCGTATTTGGGCGAGGCTGCGAAAATCTCCTCCTTCCAGCTTGTTTTTAAATGTGCAATGCTCCTATCACAGCACATGTTTCCTGGGAAGAGTTAGAGATGTAAAAGAAGGGAAATAACTTCATAACTTACCTAGCAGAGCTTCATAGACATTCAACACAAAGCATCTTGACATGTTGCGTTTTGCTTTGGTCATCAGTCTCGTGACTGGTTTTATGCGGCCTGCCACGAATTATTCTCCTGTGCCGACCTCTTCATATCAGAACAGCGCTTGCAGCCTACAACCTTAATTATTTGCTGGATGTAGTCCAATCTCCGTCTTCCTCTCTAGTTTTTACACTCTACAGTTCCCTCTGGTACCATGGCAGTTTTTCCGTGATGTTTTAACAGTTGTCCTATCATCGTGTCGCTTCCTCTTGTCAGTGTTTCTATACATTCCTTTTCTCGCCGACGCTATGGAGAACATTCTCATTTCTTATCTTATCAGCCCACTTAATTTTCAACAGTCTTATGTAACAGCAAGTCTCAAACGCTTCGATTCTCTTCTGTTCCGATTTCCCCACAGTCTATGTTTCATTACGATATTCTGCTGTGCTCCAAACGCACAGTCTCAGAAATTGCTCAAGGCCTATTATCTGATACTAACATACTTCTCTTGGCCAGGAATATCCTTTTCGCTAGTGTTAGTCTCCTTTTGACGTCCTTCTTGCTCCGTAAGTCATGGGTTATTTTTATTCCCAGGTATCAGAATTCCTTAACTTCATCTACTTCGTGACCGTCGATCCTGACGTTAAGTTTCTCTCTGTTCCCATTTCTGCTACTTCTCATTACTTTCGTCTTTCTTCGTTTTACTCCCTATCCTTATTCTGCACTCATTAGAGTTTTCATTCCATTCAATAGATTCTGTAAGTCTTCTGCACTTTCACTGAGTACAGCAACGCCTTCAGCGAATCTTGTCACTGATATCGTTTCATTTTAAATTTTTGTTCCACTCGTGAATCTTTCTTTTATTTCCATCATTGTCGTACATCCTTTTTAATACAAGATCTTCGTTCTTCGTCTTAAACTATTATTATTACATCTTGGCTCTTGCACAAATTGCATATTACTCGTCTCTTCCTATAGCTTACCCTTATTTTCCTCAGAATTTCGAACGTCTTGCTCCATTTGACATTGTCAGCAAATCCTATGAACATGTTTAGATTTTTCTTTGGCTTCCATTATCAACCGCAACGTCAGAACTGTCTCTGTGGTGCCTTTACTTTTTCTCGAGCCAAACAGATCCTCATCTAACACATCATTAATTTTTTTTGACTTGTTAGTATTACTATCCGTGTTATCCCTCCAGGAACAAACCCAAACCCACTTTAAAGCGTTATCCCGCACTCTATTCACCCAAGAATGACTTTCCGTGCTAGATTTACTTCGATTTTAAGCCACAGTACCTCGACAACTGACAAGGGGTAATGGATAAAAATAATTTCATTTTGACTTTATCCATTTATCTACCTCAGTGCAAAGTTTAAGCCGATAAGTACAAGTTTAAAGTACATAAGCGGCGCTCTTTAAGAACACAGAAGCGGAGTGCTAAAAAAACTCGTAAGAATATGTTTTCTGAGTGTAAAATCTGTATGAAACTAGATTTTTCAAAGCTATTCGTACAATTTGCTGGGCGCGAGGTCTGGTTCGTCGTTCAAACCTTACTTAATATACTGTAACATAGCTACAGTAAGACAGATGTTCGGATGGCAATGCAAATGGCCGCTAGTCCAGGCTAAACCAAAACTTTTTACCAAATATGCCTAGCTCAAATAAGAACCGAGCACCAAGACATCCCCCGTCAACCGGCGTTTCTGCGCGCGGCCTACTAAGAGACTCACATTTGGGGGAACGGCGGTTCAGACCCCCACCTAGATATGGAAATCTAAGTTTTCCGTGGTTTTCCTAAATCATTAAAGGCGCCCTTGAAATGGACACAGTATGTTTAGTTCCCCGTCGTTTCTCAATCCGAGTAAGCACTCTGTCATCAATGACCGCGTCGCCGACGGGCTGTTAAACCCCCAAGCTTTTTTGTCAGGTAGTTTTTGCACAACATTTTTTCCATTTTTATTTATTTATTTGCGTCGGTTGGTGTCGTGAGAGTGCATATGAAGCGGTAAACAAGAAGGATTAATGGTGTCTTAGAAAAAGTGAACAAGAGCTCATAAGAAGTTTTTCGTCAGTTAGAGGGTATAGCCCCTTTGTGTTTTACGACTTTCGTGAGTAAGCAATTTAATTTAATCATGAAAACTGTTGTATGCTTTAATTCCTTGTTTCCAGTTTTTTAATATTTACCATTGGTTGTGAAGTATCGATGACTGATGTAACGCTTTCTATATTGCTCTTTCTTTAGGAGCTCACCGTATTCGTACATATGCCTTCGTCTAACCGGAAACGTCGTGCGTTCACGCAAAGTATTGTGCTGAACCTGTTTTAATAAAGATTAAATACCTAAGCTGTGAATATTCTATCGAATTTATTTTGGTAGTTAACCAGGTTTTTGCTTACAAGGCATTCATTTAAAACAAATATTGGCACGAAAGCGGAATATAAAGAAAAGGTGGGAATGCTGAATTTGGTCTTCCGAAATTGTTTGGCCGCGGAAGATCATAACTTAGTCCCTCCTTTCAAACATTATTGCGATAACTGATTGCACTTTTTCGCAGATCGCTGGAGCAACAAAGAGTACTTAACGACTGGAAAAAAGCGCAGGACATTCTCGTTTCCAAGCAGGGCAGCAGGACAGATGCACACTTGTTATAGACCTACATCGTTGCGTCAATTCGTTACAGAATTGTAGTATGTGACAGTACAGCTGCAAGGTGTGTTGGAATACACTTATATCTGCCTTTACGTGCAGTCTGCAAAGCTACTGTAAACTGCATGGCAAAGGGTGCTCCTCATTGCAGTACGTGTTCGGTTCCTTCATTTTCCATTTACGTCAGGACTGTAGAAATAATAATTGTTTAAAAGCCTCTGTGCACGCAACAATTAGTATAATGTTGTCTTCGTGGTTCTTCGGCGTCGATACGTAAAGGCGTTGTAGCATATTTCTACATTCCTCACTTAGTAACGGTTCTTGAAATTTTGCAAGGAGGCTTTCGTAGGATAGGATCTTTTTCAGTGGTTCCATGACGCTGTTCCGTTGCTCAGACAGACCTGTCACCCTTTGTGCTGCCCTTCATGTGTACTCTTAATATCCCTTGTTAGATCTATTCGTATGCATCCCACACATTTGAGCGATATTCTAGAATAGGTCGCATCAGAGCTTTGTAAGTAATCTCATTTGTAAATGGACTGCGTTTTCCCAGTATCCTACCAATGAATCGAAGTCTGACACCTGCTTTACCTACGACTGAACCTATGTGAACACTCCATTTCGTATTACTACGAATTGTTACACTCTTGTTTTTCTATGAGTTGAACGATTCCAGCTGAGATTCACTAATATTGTAGTCTTCGGATGCAACGTTTCAGCGTTTCGTGAAGTTAGAATTAGACATATACAAACATAAAAAAAAATTTGAAAATATTGGCCCCTCTTTGAAATCTTACCTTCTTTAAACATACTGGGCTTAGCAGCGATCACAATGGAAAGCAATTAAATGTCATGCAGAACAACCTCGATCGCAAAAAAAAAAAAAAAAAAATGGTTCAAATGGCTCTAAGGACTATGGGACTTAACATCTGAGGTCATCAGTCCCCTATACTTACAAGGGGAAGCCACGACGTTTGGAACGCGGATTTACTGCAAACTTCGTACACTCGTAGTACTCCATGAGGACAACTAAATGTGTAAGAAGTAGCGCGTAATTCTCAAGCGTTATTGAACAAATCGCAAGATAATTTCGGTCGTGAAATATATACCTGTGCGTGGCCATTTTTACCATGAAGCGGCGGCAGCCGATTGGTTAGCGTTCAAGCCCCGTGATCGCTGGATCGCTGGATCGTGTCCCTTTCTCTCTTTTATCTTCCGTTTCGGTGCCAGTATAATCTCTGAATGAATTCGATTGTGAGGTCTGAATGTTTGTTTACGTGCATCTGTTTTGTGCTATTCCTTGGTCTGCATGTTCGTTCGTTGCACAAGTTACTGCAAACACGACGACAGACTGCCTCCTGAGACGCTCATCCGCCAGTAGCATCACATTCAGCGTCAGTGTAATTTACATTATCACTAAAGCAACCCGTTTTTTCGTTCCACACGAGCATGCCGATAACGTATGCGCATAACACCCATAAAATCATGGGGCTCTTCTGACAGATCAACACCGCTTTATCTCCTGTTGACCTTCGCAGCCGTACCTTCTTCAACAAACGTGTACAGTGATTGAAGGCTCTGACCCCCTCAACATGTCATCGCCCAGTAGTGTTTGGATACGTCCTACTCCACCGATCGATGTTGCAATCATAACTGAAATAAAGGCACATTGTGTTACCTCACTGCAACTTAATAAATTCCGTGAATTATGTTTGTCCATCACACGGGTGCAATGTATTCTGATAGAGTAAGACGCTCATATGACAAACCACTCTTTCAGCAGCTTAGATACATTTAGTACATGTTCATTTGGTTCATGCTCACTAACAAAATGCGGTGCTTTCAACAACCGCCTTTACTTCCTTCTGTCATTGCATCATGTGAGTACGCTGCTTCTACGTCACGCATTTGGTAAGAATGGTAGGCCTATCGCAGTAAATATGATTTTATGGTTGTACATTGCACAAGGAATTAAAATTTTGATATTGAACAGCTCAGAGTCATACACATTTTTATCTGTCGATGTTCACGTGGTTTCGCTTAAAATCCGGGTTTCAAGTGAAATAGACTTAAAAACTGGTCAAAATTATCTGCTTGCTTTGTTCAGGAATATGTAACTGAAGGTGTTATAACTACTTCCACGTAGGTTTAAAACTAAGAAGCACTAAACGAAACAAAAGAATATATGTCTAACGTCATGCAAAGTTTTTCAGCAAAATACATGATTCAGAAGAAAGTTTGTAATAACAGTGAATCACGTTCCTGACAAAAACGCCTCAACAATTTCATAGTTTGTCCTGTGAGAACGCTTCTTATTGCGTTGATCTGGAGCCAGGATTCCTGCAACATTTTTTTTTTTTGGGGGGGGGGGGGGGTGCGGCAGCGAAGACCTTACAGCCAACAGTGATTAGAAAAATGTTAACATAGCTGCAATTTTCACCGCAGCGCAATAAAAAGAGTTCGACATACAAACATAAGTTCTTAATGTAAAATAAAAGCTGGCCGTTGTGGCCGAGCGGTCCTAGGCGCTTCAGTCTGGAACCGCGCGACCGCTACGGTCGCAGGTTCGAATCGTGCCTCGGACATGGACGTATGTGATGTCCTTAGGTTGGTTAGGTTTAAGTAGTTCTAAGTTCTAGGGGACTGATGACCTCAGATGTTAAGTCCCATAGTGCTCAGAGCTATTTGAGCCATTTTGTAAAATGAAAACACTAAAAGACGAATACCATACATCCAGCAATACTCACTACAGTGCCAAGTTAAATTTAGTGCAATTTACGTAACAGAATAACTAAAAGAGTGTGAAGCACACAGATAAGTTCGTAATATAAATTAAAAACAAAACTGCGAGCCAGGTTGGGAACCCGGTCAGTTCCATGGGAGCATGAAATTCACAGCCATTTATAACTGATAGCGGGACACCGGTGTCGCTTACAAAGATAATATCTACATGTATCGAGCTAGCGATTTAAGACAGTTACACTTGTAGGGAGAGGGTAGCTGCTCGCAACCAATTCTTGTACAGGACCGCTTGTGCAGCTGAGCACTTGTTACACGCCAATGTGACGTGGTTCAGATCGGTCACCGCCGTGTCCAGAAACGACCATTTTCAAACGGGGTAGGTGGACGGAGCACCAGCCGTATGCCAGCCTCATGCGGACGACAGAGATCACATGGCGTCTACTAAGGTTCACCGAGGTGAATCATGGCCGAGAAGAGACGATCGGTTGTATGGCCGCCACGTGGCCACCCTTATTGTGCTGGTGTGTGCGCTATTCAAGTCGCGATGAGCAGCTTTCTTGACTGTCGAGTTGAAATCCGTATAAGGGATCTGTGTTGGGCGGAACTGTCCTTCCGCACTGTTCCTCTTAGCGAGGTTTCAACAGTCTCTTTACGGAGAAAGCCATGAAGCCCTATTATCCAAAGTAAGCAGACGTCATCGCCCAATGTCTGCGCGTCTATTATGGCCTCCAAGACATCTAAGGCATATTTGTCAGTCCGTTTATAAAACTCCGGACATTGTAGTTTCTGCAACACAGCAATGATCAAGACGAGCTGCAAAGTATGCGTGCCAAAATAACCTCCGTGATGGCCAGTATCTCCACCGTCTATACAGACGACTCAAACGGCAGTGCAAACATTTGGTATGTGTTGCTGGAAGAGCTGAAGGAGGCGTATCCCATACCCGCCTCAGTTTTAGGGCCATCCGTAAGGATACAAACATACTGTGGCCATTGTCGGGTAAGGAAGAGCTCCAGGTCGTGATTAATGTTTGCCGTCGTTCTGACATCGAATGACAAGTACGAAACCAGGGCTGGAGTGAAGAAAGACCAGACGGAGAGTGAAAGCAGGGGAATTTCGAGTCTTGTACGACTTGCGGTAAAAGTTGTCGTCATTTCTCATAGCTGCGAATTAGCAAGGTGTTTTGGTTCGTCTTTCGTCTGTGAAGTGCCTGCTTGACCCACCAGAATTCAATCCCCGCCTTGCAAGAGACGCAACCAAATAAGAAATAACGATTAAAAAGAAAATTACCGGACACCATCTGCCGACGTATTGTGAGCGGCACTGTACACGCTTCCACTAAAGCTCGTTTTACACGAGCGACTTTCTAGTCAAAATCGACTACTCGAAGTGCGTGCGCCTTTCGTGCCTGTGTGTAAATCAGCAACCAAATGCGACGCGAGTATGTCTATGACGTCAATGATCTATAGATTGTGGCGAGTGCGAAGTTCTAAATTTCCCAGTATGCTGCACGTTGCGCATGCGCAGAGACAAAGGACTATGGCGGCACCTGCTAACATCCGAAGTTATAACATTCTGGTAGAGTTCACTCCTGTTATAGAAACGGATTTTGTGCTTTCGTGTCTACTAAACATTTGTTGTTTATTGTTTGTTTTGTTTCTGAGGTACACTAAAAAGTTACACAAGATCCTGATAGCATTTCCTGCCTGCTACTGTTCTCATACAAGAGAGATAAAATACCTGGAAGCAAAAAGCATTTTATTTTCAACATCTTGACATCATTTACCATCTTATTAAAGCAATGACAGTTGTAAAACAGTCCAGTAACGACGTCATATGGACATCACATCAATACAGCTACTTTAATATAAATGACATTGGCATCCATACCTGTTCTCACCAAAATTTAAATGCAGGTACTTCAAAATGGCGATAAAACCGAAACAGCCTGTCACAAATAAAGATTACTTATTATAAGCAGCTATTTGGTGCATGCACTCTAGTAATCAGGTCATTAAAAAGCATTTACTTTTACAGAGAAAAAGCTCAACTATGCATGAATAATAATGTAAATAGATAAGTATTTTAACGAAAATTATTTCAATTGTAAAAAAGTCAGAGTTATTGGACGAGAAAAATAATTTTGGTTGTTATTTTCCACTTAGTAAGAAAACAAGATACAAAGGATAAAGCAAAAGGGCGCTATTTAGTGCGTTCTACACATTGTGTGATGTGTTTGCAAGTATTTATTTTCTCATGTATATGGTCTAAAATGTTTGGATGACACTTTTTCTATTCACAAAGTTCTCAGGAGTGTAGAGAATTTACCACACGACTTTTGCCAAGAACTTCGATTATGAATTCTGCTTTGGTCAATAATAAACTCTATTGCTTTATAAATTATAGAGTGCAGCGATCAGTCGTCCTTTTTTAGATTTTATTACGCAAATCTAGATTTAGGCACTATTTTCTGTTCTCAATGCATGTAAGTCCCTGTTGTTCTTTAAATACTAGTAGTATTCCAAGAACTGTGACTGACGCCCAAACAACGGGGACTTATATGCATTGAGAATAGAAAACAGTGCACTGAGAATGGCTAGCTTCTAGCCTAAATCTGGATTTGCGTAATAAAATCTAAAAAAAAAGGACGACTGGTTGCTGCACTCTATAATTTATAAGTCACATAACAGTCGCTGAATGCAAACACTTTCCGAATGGAAGGTAACCTGATGAAACTCTATTGTCATTGTTTGTTCCTACCATTCGTTACTATATTTCGATTTTTTTTGTAAAAGGAATAGCCCCTCCTGCCAAACTGCAAAGCAAACAGCTATCACGACATCGGCAGTTTTGGTACTAACGTCTAAACGAAAATGATCCCAGAGCAGAGTGAGTACGGAAATACAACGCCAGGGGCACTACAGTAGACAAGCTTGTCTCGAGTAGCCAACTAAGACAAGAAAGTCGATCCTGTACAAGAGGCTTAACAGTGCGTTGCTGGGCGTAGATTTCATGACAACCCTGTAATGGAGGACATCGTGTACACGCGAAGTCCATTTCGTTGTCTTGTCATAGTCGATGCTGTCATAACCGAAGAAAGAGCGGGTCAAGATCTTACACGGATTTCCGACCAAACTCAACAAAGCATCCGCAATATATTCACAGTGTGTTCGACTTGGTCTATGAAGAATGTAACATGACATGCCCACGTTAGTCTCAATCAAAGTAGATGCCAAGTAGATTAGCGTGAGAGTAACAGGAAGGCTGTACGGTGCAAGCTGAAGTAAGAGAACAGTTGGCATTCAGAACAGCTTTCAGTCGTCTCACAATGAATGAATACAGGTCCCGTATGGTTTTGAAGGGGATCTTATACCAGCCTTCCTCGAAAATAGTTGCAGGTTCAGGTAATGGAGGTGGACAGCGATCACACAACCTTCTCTCCCAAGTGGACCACAAAGGATCAATACTATTGAGATCTGGCGTCTGTGGTGGCCAAGAAAAGTGCGACAATTCAACCTCGTGCTGACAAAACCAGTCCTGGGGGATGCGAGCTGTGTGGACAGGGGCCCTGTCGTCCTCGAGCATAGCATCATCATTGGGGGACAAACATCGTACCGTGGGACAGACCTAATCAGCCAAAATGGTCAAGTAATCCTTGGCAGCAATGCGGCCTCGCAGAGTAACCGTGAGGCCCATGGATATGGCTGCCGAAATTAGCACCGAACCCCCGCCACTTTACACTCTTGCGGTATAAATTCGACCAAAAGTTGGAAGCAGTGTGAAGCAAGACTCGTCCAACTAAATGTCTTTCTTCCACTGTTCCGTAGCCCAGGTTTCAAGGGCTCGGTACCACGTTTCCCTGTTACGGACGTTTCCATTACTGATGGCTAGTTTTGGAATTCCACCTCGTCCTGCATTTCCCAGATGATGCAGCTCCCTTCGTATCGTTTTGATGCTGACATTCAGTTCAGCTGTCGTCCTCTTATATTTCGTCACAATCCTCTTTCACGACCAGCTGTTATGATCTCTCAATACACACTTTCATGTGCGTTGTTATTTGGCAGATGATGTTTCTCCGCTTTCCTTGTATGCGGCACAAATCTTCGATACCGTGCCTCTTGAAACACTCAACATTTCGCCTCCCTTGGTTACGGAAGCATCTACACTCTGGCCATTAAAATCGATACACCACGAAGATGACGCGCTACAGACGCGAAATTTAACCGACAGGAAGAAGATGCTATGATATGTAAATGATTAGCTTTTCAGAGCATTCACACAAGGCTGGCGCCGGTGGCGACACCCACAACGTGCTGACATGAGGAAAGTTTCCAACCCATTTCTCGTACACAAACAGCAGTTGAACGGCGTTTCCTGGTGAAACGTCGTTGTGATGCCTCGTGTAAGGAGAAGAAATGCGTACCATCACGTTTCCGACTTTGATAAAGGTGGGATTGTATCCTATCCCGATTGCAGTTTATCGTATCGCGACATTGCTGCTCGCGTTGGTCGAGATCCAACGCCTGTTAGCAGAATATGGAATCGGTGGGCTCAAGAGGGTAATACGGAACGCCGTGCTGGATCCCAACGGCCTCGTATCACTAGTAGTCGAGATGACAGGCATCTGATCCGCATGGCTGTAACGGATCGTGCAGCCACGTCTCGATCCGTGAGTCAACAGATGGGGGCGTTTGCAGGTCAACAACCATCTGCACGAACAGTTCGACGACGTTTGCAACAGCATGGACTATCAGCTCAGAGACCATGGCTGCGGTTACCCTTGACGCTGCATCACAGACAGGAGCACCTGCTATGGTGTACTCAACGACGAACCTGGGTGCACGAATGGTAAAACGTCATTTCTTCGGATGAATCCAGGTTCTGTTTACAGAATCATGATGGTCGCATCCGTGTTTGGTGACATCGCGGTGATCAGATTGGGCAGATTGGAAGCGTGTATTCGTCATCGCCATACTGCCGTATCGTCCGGCGTGATGGTATGGGGTGCCATTGGTTACACGTCTCAGTCACCTCTTGTTTGCATTGACGGCACTTTGAACAGTGGACGTTACATTTCAGATGTGTTACGACCCGTGGCTCTACCCTTCATTCGATCCCTGCGAAACCCTACATTTCAGCAGGATAAAGCACGACCGCATGTTGCAGGTCCTGTACGGGCCTTTCTGGATACAGAGAATGTCGACTGCTGCCCTGGCCAGCACATTCTCCAGATCTCTCACCAATTGAAAACGTCTGGCCAATAGTGGCCGAGCAACTGGCTCGTCGCAATACGCCAGTCACTACTCTTGATGAACTGTGGTATCGTGTTGAAGCTGCATGGGCAGCTGTACCTGTACCCGCCATCCAAGCTCTGTTTGACTGAATACCCAGGCGTATCAAGGCCGTTATTACGGCCAGAGGTGGTTGTTCTGGATACTGATTTCTCAGGATCCATGCACCCAAATTGCGTGAAAATGTAATCACATGTCAGCTCTAGTATAATATATTTGTCCAATGAATACCGGTTTATCATCTGCATTTCTTCTTGGTGTAGCAATTTTAATGGCCAGTAGTGTACATTACAAACACGAACAGTCTGCCCACGTTCGCATTCAGTTAGCTCCGGGACAACGCAGTCACGACTACACAGAACGCTGTTGTGATCACGACTGGCACATGCAACGTATTGAGGACATTGCACAGGTTCCATTCATTCTAAAATACAACACCGCAAGCTGCAGGCTTGGCTACCATCTGCATTTATGTACAAGTATGCATTTCTCAGGGTGCTGCGATAGTTTTGCCCAGCCCCTGTAATCCTAGCCTGCGTACGTTCACCGGAGCAAAAATCTGAAACAGCAACTGTTACTTCAGAGTCACCTAAGTGTTACTGACGTGTGAATGAGACCAACATTAGCGTCTGACGTACGAGTGATCTCCCCAGCGCTGCAGCGCACACTGCAGCAAGCAACCGGTTTCACGGAAAGGATCAGTTGCCGGAACCTGTCCCTGAGCAATTCCCAATAGCACAGGTTGCCCAACAAGTCGACAGCATTATGTCTGCATAGCCGGCAGCAGCGGTAACACGCTCACTGGCCCCTTAAGGTCAAGCGAATCGACACTGGAAACTCGCACATATGATAAAATCTGCTATTAGCCGCTGAAAGTGTTCCTTTTTTTCGTCAAAACTACAGCTTTCACGAAAACACATGCTTCTTTTCTTCTTTTCCTTCGTCTTTTCCCACTCACGTGGCCCCGGCTTCTTGGCATATATTCACCATTTACGTCGATGTTATACATACATTTTCTTTAGATGTTTTTCTTTCAAGTCATCGCGTATATAGACTACCCATCTCCTTTTTGGGTTTTCTCTTTCTCCGTCACATCCCACTACCATTTCTATCATTATCTTGCCAGCTTAGATGTCGTCTCTTCTCTTATTAAAGCACAGAATACGATATATGCAATCGGTAGCCTTTTTTTAAAAAAAAAAGTTCACACCTGCTTTCTGGACTGCGTACGTGGAAAGACTAACATATGGTGTGGAAAAAGGGAATATGATAGCACTTAAAATGTATATGGGACTGAAATACTAAATACGTTCGTAAAGTTGAAGTCTGATGAAAAGCCCAACTTGCAGTATGTTTAATAACGCTTCAGCGTGGTGAAAGCACTTGTCTAGAAGCTCCAATAGTACATCATTGAGCCTTGCTCATCTACAAGTAGAATTTGTGCACATATAGAATTCAATAAATAAGTTAAACATGTTGTTTCACCGTAAGAAAAAAAATGGCTCTGAGCACTATGGGACTTAACTTCTTAGGTCATCAGTCCCCTAGAACTTAGAACTAGTTAAACCTAACTAACCTAAGGACATCATACACATCCACGCCCAAGTCAGGATTTGAACCTCCGACCGTAGCGGCCGCGCGGTTCCAGACTGTAGCGCCTAGAACCGCTCGGCCATCCCAGCCGACTACCCCGTAAGACCATAGCGCGGCAAGAGTGTCGCATTACAAAAGAGAGTACATTTTCCAGGTATTTTGGAGTCACCGTTTTGGTACTGTGCGGGTAACAGGTAACTCACAGTGTGTAACTGAAATGGTGAAGCAAATGAAAACATATTCAGAGTTGAAGTACGGGTGACAGTGCGATTCTTGCGCGCAAAATGTTTAATTACACATAAATTTACCGTGGAATTCTAATGGTATTATATACAACCGTTCGCTCGACGAAAGATCCTTACCCAAAGAATGGAAAGTTGCACAGGTCACACCAATATTCAAGAAAGGTAGTAGGAGTAATCCACTTACTTACAGGCCCGTATCGTTAACGTCGATATGCAGCAGGATTTTGGAACATATATTGTGTTCGAACATTGTGAATTATCGCGAAGAAAACAATCTATTGTCACACAGTCAACATGGATTTTGAAAACATCGTTCTTGCGAAGCACAACTATCTCTTTATTAGCATGAAGTGTTGAGTGCTACTGACTAGGGATTTCAGATAGATTCCGCATTTCTGGATTTCCGGAAGGCTTTTGACACTGTACCACATAAGCGGCTTGTAGTGAAATTGCGTGCTTAGGGAATATCGTCTTGGTTATGTGACTGGATGTGCGATTTCCCGTCAGAGAGGTCACAGTTCGTAGTAATTGACGGAAAGCCATCGAGTAAAACAGAAGTGATTTCTGGCGTTCCCCAAGGTAGTGTTATAGGCCCTTTGCTGTTCCTTGTCTATATAAACGATTTGGGAGACAATCTGAGCAGCCGTATTCGGTTGTTTGCAGATGACGCTGTCGTTTATCGACCAATAAAGTCATCAGAAGACAAAAACAAAGTGCAAAACGATTTAGAAGAAATATCGGAATGTTGCGAAAAGTTGCAGTTGACCTTAAATAAAGAAAAGTATGAGGTCATCCACATGAGTGCTAAAAGGACTTCGTTAAACTTCGGCTACACGATAAATCAGTAAAATCTAAAAGTCGTAACTTCAACAAAATATCTAGGAATTACAATTACGAGCACCTTAAATTGGAAGGTACACGTGGAAAATGTTGTTGGGAAGGCTAACCAAAGACTGCGTTTTATTGGGAGGACACTTAGAAAATGTAACAGATCTACTAAGGAGACTGCCTACACTACGCTTGTCCGTCCTCTTTTAGAATACTGCAGCGCGGTGTGGGTTCCTTACGAGATAGGACTGACGGAGTACGACGAAAAAGTTCAGCGAAGGGCAGCACGTTTTGTATTATGGCGAAGTATTGGAGAGAGTGTCACTGAAATGATACAGGTTTTGCGTTGGACATTATTAAAAGAAAGGCGTTTTTCGTTACGACGGAATCTTCTCACGAAATCCCAATCACCAACTTTATCCTCCGAATGCGAAAATATTTTGTTGACACCGACCTACGTAGGAGGGAACGAACACCACGATAAAATAGGGGAAATCATAGCTCGTACGGTAAGATATAGGTGTTCATTCTTTCCGAGCGCTATACGAGATTGGAATAATAGAGAATTGTGAAGGTGGTTCGATGAACCCTCTGCCAGGCACTTAAATGTGATTTGCAGAGTGCAGATGTAAAGGTATTTGGGCCAAATACATTATCGCGCCCGGCCGTAGTGAAATGAGGCCGGTAATGTGATGGGCATACAGACGTGGATGAAGCTGATCGCGAAGTCCAGATCTTGCACCACGCGATTTTCATCTTTTCGACAAGTTGAAAGAGCATATGAAAAGAAAGGTATCTTCCAACAATGAACAGCAGCTTTTGAATAGCCCCGTGACCAAGCAGGGGACTTCTGTAGTCGATGAATTGAACGACAAGTAGAACATTTCGGCCGTTCTTCGTATAGACTTCGTGTAAATGTTGAAAATTAGTGTCATGTATCTGTGTCACTTTGAAGTGTAGTGCAGCATTCAATAAAAGTTACTTGACCTCCCACAATAATGAGCAGCTTAAGTTTTCAAGTTCCCCTAATGAAAAGACGGAATTCGTAACTGTTTCATGGTATCAAAAAGTAAAGGAAAAAGATTCGGATTATAATTTCGGATATTTTAATTTAAAAAGCTGCGTTTATTAACTTTAGAAGTTGCTAAGTATGATTATTTTCACTTACCAGTCTTTTGCAGAGTAAAAAGTCTACTTTTACACAGAGTTGGCACCAGACTGAATACTGTATGCTAACCATTTTCTTGATAAAATTAGAAATCACTGTCGTCTTAATAAATTCCCACATTTCATTAGTTCAGATTATGGTATGAAAATATCAAATGTGAAAGTATGAAGTCAATCTCTGTCTAAAACTGCCGATTGTTTACTTTCAATCGTTTACTAGTAATATCCGTGAACTGTGGAAACGCCAGCGCCCCACTGATACTGGGTACGATTTATTGCACAGATTCTTGGAACGTTCCACGTGGGACCCACATGTATTCCGAATCAGAATAGACTTCTTCCTGTTGCTGTGCTTGTATTTCTCTGTTGGAATCAGCCAGAAGACTGTGCCTTCTATCGCCACAGGTTTTTATCGTGCTGCAGGTCACAATGTATCAAAGAAACATGGACAGCAGTTAGTACATTGTATATTGTGCAAGACTGCAAACCAGTCGATTTTAAAGAGAAAGTTTGTGTCCAGAAATGCTGTTTCGGTACTGTGGTACGTCGGCCTTCGTTAAGGGTGGTGCCTGAACTTCTTCCGATTACGTTCGATGTTCTAATTACTTATGCAACCGATTATCCATCAGTGTAAACTGGAAGCAAAGACTGCGCCTAAATCACATTCCTGCGCATTTTCGATTTTTCGTTCTTCCATGATAAAGTTCTGCATGGTTCACTCACATTAATGTGACCTCCTCCTATGCTCGATGGCTATGTGCAATAACCAGTTGGCAGGTGGCAGCAGTAGCAGTGGAGGGTGCGCAAAGCATGTCAGAGGGGTGCGGAAAACGATGCAGTCCCTGTCGTAGTGCAGAAACGGAGCCACTTACCTGATGTCCAAAAGGGCACGATCATAGGCTTTCGGGCCAAGGGTGGAAGAATTTCCGAAACGGCTAAGTTTGTAAACTATTCGCAGGCCGGCGCGGTTAAGATATACCGTGTACGGCAAAATAGCGTTCCCCAAAACCAGCGCTTAGGAGACTGTGGTACACCACGGACCATTGATGACAGGGGTGAACGACGGATGTGGAGCTGTGTATTTACAAAACGTGAAGAAACTGATGTTACAGCCGAATAAGATACAAAATACAATATTCAGTGACAATCTTTTTTAGTAATATCTTTAGTTTTCCATACGAAAATCATTCTGAACTTTAATTACAATTATGTCTCTCTTATTATTTTAGTTACGCAATTAATTACAGTTTGGATTTGGTTACTAATATTCAGTGATAGTACAGAGCTCATGCTTTATCCGATTACATACATAAAATGCACAAATAAGGTCTCAGATTCTGGAAACTGGCGAACTGTGTGATGTAAAAAATTGGAGAGTTAATTAGAAATGTAATTACAAAAATATTAATTACAGAGGAGGACATAAAAATGTATAACAAATGAAATTACATCGCTTGGTAATGACTTTTAAGCTGTTTCTCAAGATAGTGAGGTCTTCTGTTACTGGATTATTAGATTACCATTTTGTTATTACAAGCATTAATTAATTTTTCATGCTAACATCTCTGCAGTCTCTAGTTATTTATTGCTAATGACTTATTACTTCAATTTTTTGATTAGTTACTTAATTTAGTATATTTACATAATTTTATCAACGACAACAATCCACTGATAATTATGACAACGCACGTCCTTCCAGAACATTCCACACGCCTTCGCAATGAATATCGAGTTTTTTATCAAATAGGACAGCATGATATATATATAAAGACACACACAAAAGGCCTTAGGAAGCACTGAATTGTCCGATAACCATCCAGATGCATATAAAAAAGGTGGTACCAGACATTTCATACGAATTTTTGGGAAGGCTGTATCGTTATAGTACCCACAGCGTAGATGTCGACATCTTTCTGCGCGCTCACGGGAAATTTACATTTCCTGGTTTGGAGAGAGGACGACTCATATCTACTGCTGCATACGTAGAAGATGAGACTCTGGATTCTGTACACATGACTCCCCTTTTAGCATTGCAAGTGAATGTTGCTCAAATGACTGTCTGGAGGCTGTTGTGAGAGCAACTGCTGCATTTTCGTTATCCGCCATGTATACAGATCCTGTCATCAGCGGATTCCCCTCCAAAAATTATGTTCTGTCGGTGGTTCCTGCCTTATTATTGTTCACAGATAAATTGCAGTTCACTTGAGATGTAATTACAGGGTGGCCCAAAAAGGATGGTCACATTTTAAATAACTATAACTCCATCAGTTTTACAAATTAATTTTATTCAATTACGTAACTAAATGCTCCCAGGCACCCAATTACAAGAACTAACCACAAAAAATCATGTACGGAAAATGACTTCCGGAAGATGGTGTCCTTCCTCGGTGATGCATTCCACAAGTCTTTCCTCGAAATTTTCCATCACTTTCACTACTGTTTCTTCTTGAATTTCCATAATTTCCGCACTGATTGCCTCCTTCAGATCAATTAAGTTTCGGGGCTTCTGTACGTAGACTTTTGACTTTAGGTATCCCCAAAGAAAAAAATCACAGGCTGAGAGGTCAGGTGATCTCGCGGGCCAGTGGACATCTCCAAAACGCGAGATGATGTGGTGGGGGAACATCCGCCTTAAAACACACATGGAGTCATTGGCTGTGTGGGCCGTGGCCCCGTCCTGTTGAAACCAAATTCGATCTCGATTTACATGTAACTCTCGCAGTTTCGGCACCAAAAAGCTACGTAGCATGTTAACGTAACGTTTCGAGTTCACTGTGACTGTAGCGTTGTTCTCCTCAAAAAAATAAGGACCAACAATCCCCAATCTTGAAATTCCACACCAGACTGTTACCTTAGCACTATGAAGAGGCTTTTGGTGCAATTCTCTGGGATTATCTGCTGCCCAATACCGGCAGTTTTGTTTATTGACATAGCCGTCTAAATGGAAATGGGCTTCATCTGACATAAGAAGCACAACATCATTATTAGAGTACAAAATGTCAAGCATTGATTCACAAAATCGTCTTCGCTGCTCAAAATCACGATCATACAGCTTTTGCGTGATCATAATTTTGTATGGGTGAAACTGTAACTCACGGCTTAAAATACGCTGCAACGAACTACGGCTGAGGCCTAAAGTTTGAGCACGACGCCTAGTGGAACGACGCGGGCTTTGCAGCACTGACGCTCTAACATCATCAATGTTCTGTGGAGTAACTGCCGTACGTGTACGCCCTGTAGATTTACCACTTTTGACAGACCCTGTTGTCCGGAATGCAGTCACCCAACGTGATATGGATCTGCGATCTGGAATGGGTCCATCACGCGCTACACCAAAACGTTGTCGAAACAATCGTTGCACAGTAATAAACGATTCATCATTTCTGAAAAACTGTTCCACAGCAAAAACACGATGCTCGACCGTCCACTGCGCCATCTCGTGGCAAACTGGGTGTAATGGCCGACTTGCAGACGGCCGGCAGTGGTCCCCCCTCCTCACCTTTCAATGGTACTACGCAGTTCAAATCCGACCATCCTTTTTGGGCCACCCAGTATAAACTTCCACAATCAGCACGTTGTAGCGTTATGCGTATCCAGTTGAGTGATTCGGCCACCCGGAATTGCGGCGAGGTAAGGTGGGTTTGGTGTACAGTTGAACGCTAGTGGGCCGCTGCGGCCGCTTCGGGCCAGTCAGGGACGAAGACTAGCAGTGTAGCCAGATGTGGGGAAATCCCACAAGAGGGGCGTTGGACAGTGGTCGCTCACTTAGAAAAATGCGGGCTTTGAGACAAGGTAGAAGATGGTTTCTTACAGCTCTCTGAGAGTCGATAATAATTTACAGTCAAATATTAATGCAAATCTGAATAAATCGGCGATCTCAGGTAAATACGGCACATCCAGTGCCACGACAATGTCTCAATATCTTTCGAACTAAAGAAGTTAATATTTCACAATGAATTAACATGTACACTGTGAACCTCTGAATTAACAACATTTAAACACCACATGCGATTTCAATACTGATATCTCAGATGATAGCACTGCACTATAGCTATTATCACCCCTGAAAGCCACTCATCTGTATCTATTTGATTTCTTGATTTTGACTTTCTTGTCTTTTTCATTATGCAAATGTTTGTCAGAAATTTGGCAGGCCGTTGTGGCCGAGCGGTTCTAGGCGCTTCAGTCTGGAACTGCGCGACTGCTACGGTCGTAGGTTCGAATGCTGCCTCTGGCTTGGATGTGCGTGATGTCCTTAGGTTAGATAGGTTAGTTAGGTTTAAGTAGTTCTATGTTTTAGGGGACTGATGACCTTAGATGTTAAGTAAGTTCCATAGTGCTCAGAGCCATCTGAACCATTTTGTCAGAACATTGTGTCCTCCACAATTACACAGCAAATTGGCTATGGTTCAAATGGCTCTGAGCACTATGGGACTCAACATCTGAGGTCATCAGTCCCCTAGAACTTACAACTACTTAAACCTAACTAACTTAAAGACGCCACACACATCCATGCCCGACACAGCAAATTAAATAGCTCTGAGCACTATGGGACTTAACTGCTGAGGGCATCAGTCTCCTAGAACTTAGAACTACTTAAACCTAACCAACCTAAGGACATCACACACACCCATGCCCGAGGCGGGATTCGAACCTGCGACCGTAGCGGTCGCGCGGTTCCAGACGGTAGCGCCTAGAACCGCTCGACCACACAGGCCGGCTCACAGCAAATTAACAGTGCTTGAATAAGTCGTATTTTGTCGTACTTTTTTTTTTATTTAATGAACCTTTTACTATTTTGCCATTAACTTTATTCAGATATTGATTGCAAGTGCTATTAAAAAACTGTGCTAATTTAAAAGTGGTCAGTCGCATGTGTTGATGGCCATCATGACTGAAAAGAGAACCAAATGACGTTTCTGTCAAGAAGGCATAAATAACTGTTTAAACAATATTTAAGGACAATCTTCCGTCATTCATTGTGAGCACATCTGCGCAAGAATGCTAGCTTATTTACCTATGTACTAAACTTTATTTATATCCATTGTGCATGGCCCGAATGTGACCAAATGTTTATAACATTGTTTTATTTCAATATTGTTGTGATATACTAGTTCAGTGTGGGAAAGTGATCACAATAGTCAAATGCATTTTGATGGGGATGGCCTTTAGCCAATGGAAAATCAGATAGTAGCGGAACACTATGGGAATCAAATGGAGACTGGAACTTTTCGAACGAAGAACTCAAGGGAGCGATTCTGGACACTTTGTATCGAGTGCTGGAAGAAGGCAAACCTGCCTATGGGAATGTGCACGATTCAGTCACGTAGGTGATTGATTCTGGGTGGTGAGTAGCCACAACGAGACTCTAACTTTTGAAGGGGCTAACTCACGAGAGATGTGTATGTCTCCAGAGAAGGACTCTTAGTATTTTTGCTTGTGTTAGAGAACTGAGAGCAGCCAGAGTTTGAGTTATTATTCTTTGCATCGCGTATGTTAACTTGCGAATCATGATGCTGAACCTCGAATTATTTTGAGCTGGTGAATGTTCGTGTACTGTGATTACGAAATGGACTTAGTTCTCGCGTGTCTTTGATGACTGGTTACTTTGGGGTTTTGCACCATTCTCGTGACGCTCTCAACGCATCTTTATCGCTTTTGGAAAGGGTCATTTCTGTTCGTATTTTAACTGAGTATCGTCGAACCACTTACCATTTATTTGAGATGTCCTTTACCGAATAAACTTTATTCAACGTAATTCTCTGCAGTCTATATCAA
Source organism: Schistocerca cancellata (assembly GCF_023864275.1). NCBI lineage: Eukaryota > Metazoa > Arthropoda > Insecta > Orthoptera > Acrididae > Schistocerca > Schistocerca cancellata. Next base: position 775,758,956 of record NC_064627.1, on the reverse strand, counting down.
TTACACGCGTGAAAACAGAACCCTTGTCATTATTCATTTAACTTTTATTTTGGTTTTCTGTGTATTCTATTTACTTACAATTCTAGCCAATGTATAGACTATTTGACTGACGGACACAGCTGGAGATTATTATTTGCAGCAAATTAATTGTGAGGCATGAAAGCACACGTGATCGGCTCGAACATATGACTACATCAAGCTTTTCTTTTAAACAGAGCCGTGCATAGTCCAAGTACCTAACGTACGAGCTGCCGCAGGCAAAGCCGCAACTGGTTTTCTCGTATGGGATACTGTTAGGAAAAGCAACTACACCAGCAGTAACTGTTAGGTAGCGTCGCAGTGTACAGGCATACGAAAACACCGATAGGACTGTTCCATCTCATAACCAACTGCGGTTCTCGTTCATCATGTGGGCCGGTATCATTGGTAATCTGTTAGTACGACCCCATGTACTTGTTCACGGAGCAGGAGTACACAAACGTCCGGGAAAACATATCTCATCTTTATGAAGACACTCCGCACGTTTCAGTCGTATGGCTCGTTGCTACTTGGATCGAACGTTTCCTCATCGATGGATCGATAGATATGGCCCAATTGCTTGGCCTCCACGCTCACCTGACTTGAATCCTGCCGATTTCTACTTGAATTCATTAGTGTATTCGTCTCCCGTTCCTCACATGGAATCCATTCGGAGTCGAACTGTGGCAAGTTGGGGTTACGCTCGCAGGGCCACGAGAGATCGATATGAGGAATGTATTCAAGCAGGAAGGAGGAAAAGGGGATTCAGTGAACATCTCTGTTTTGAAGGCCGTGACTCGGAAAACAAGCATTCCCGAACACATGATTTAATAACCATTTTCTATTGCCTATACATCAAGAATACACGTCTGAAACGGTGCCCTCCAGTTTTGAAACACTCTATATTGTTCATTACCCAATTCCTTGAGTGTTTTTTGTTTTATTTTGAATTTCTGCTTGCTGCTGATCACGATTCATTACTATTTCAGTCCGCATTCCATATAAACTGTGCCCCGCCTACCCTATTACAGCGTCCACTCCCTAACGGTAGTCTGTGTGAGATGCAGCAAGACTGTTTTCCTGCGTCTGAGAACATTTGCGAACGAACGCTGAGACATTTAGCCGAGGCGCCAACAGCGGCGGCCATAAATCACGCTAGCCGTGCCCTGAAGTCGTAAAACTCTGTTTATGCTCTACGCGGCTCCGCCTGCGGTCGCTTTTGGGGTCTCATTTCTGGGTCTTAAGATGTGAAATCTGTCTTCGGTACCGCACAATAAATAGTCCTGCGCTACTGTAATGGCGGAGTAATGGTCGCGAAAAGTAACAGCGAGAGGACGCATGCCTGGGTACAATGGGAAAATTTACACGTGCAGGATTTATGTGAGCCAATAAAATCTACACAAATTGACTATGTCGCTCTGTAGACTCGTTTTAAACTTGGAAGGCCATCTAAGCTTCTCTGGCGCCCGATACCGTCTTCAGCCTAAATCACTGTTATTTGTTTGGAGAGTCCGACAGGTGGGTAGGTGTTTACACACTACTTTGATTAAGAGTCACGAACGCTGCGTCCTCATTTGATCAGAATTCCTCCGACAGTCGTTGAGTTTTGTGTCAAGAATTGACCTGACAGACTTAAGATGAAATCACTTCAGTTTCTTGACGAGGCTTACTAATGAACACCACGTTTACCAAGAGTACTATTAATAAAACATGAGTACAGTTAAACCTCGTTATCGCTGCTGGATGGGACCGGATCATCGAAAATCTGGATAATCCGAAAATTCAGAAAAAATAGAATAACATGATTTAAATATCATAAACATACAAATTATTCATTATTTTCATATAAATTTTCACCAGGTAGTAAAAGAAGCAGTGAACTGTACACCCCTCTACATCTACATACAGCAAACAACCTTACGGTTCCCCCTCTTCCTGTTCTATTCGCGATTGGTTCCGTGGAAGGACGATCGAGAGGAAGCATCCATGTGGGCTCGAATATCTCTGATTTTATCTTGACGGTCTTTCCGTAAGATATACACAGAAGGAAACAATATATTGATTGATTATTCCCGGCACATACGCTCCTGTACAACGTGGTGATGCACAACGCCTCTCATTCAGCGTCTGCCACTGTAGTTGACTGAGCATGTCCATTACGCTTTCGCGCGTACTAAATGAACATGTAACGAAATGTGCTGCTCTTCTTCGGATCTTCTCTATATACTCTATCAGTCCTATCTCGTACGGATCCCAGAGTGACAAACAGTATTCAAGTACTGGTCGAACGAGTGTTGTTTAACCTAGTCCTTTGTTGAAGAACTACATTTCCTGAGGATGCTTCCAATGAATCTGAGTCCGGCGTCTGCCTTATCCGTAATTAATTTTATGTGGCGTTCCACTTAAAATTGCTCCGTAATCATACTCTTAGTTATTTTATAGAGGTAACTGATTCCAGTGACTGTTGTGAGGTTATCTAATCACAAAATAATGGGTCTCTGTACGTTACATATGTTTAGGTTGAAGGTCAATTACGACTCATTACACCAAACGGCGATTCCCTGCAGGTTTTCCTGTATTTCCCAACAGTTTTCTAGCGTTGCGTCTTCTCTTTATACAGCGGCGTAATCCGCGAAAAACATCATGTAACTTCAGACGTTATCTACAGGGTGTTCAAAAAGTCTCTCCGCAGTGCCACATGATTGTTAGCCGCGCGTGCCGCATGCCGCAGTGAATATACCGAAATGAAACTCAGTGAAATTCAAGCTATTAATTTATTGAAAATTCATTTTTACTTACAAATGTTCGCATTAAATGTTTAAAGTGTCCCCCCTGTTGTTGAATACACAATTCAATTCGTCTAATCATGTTTCAAACACAAGCTGTAACATTTCTTCTGCAACAGGATCAGTGAAAGTGGATATTGCAGTTTTCAATTCATCGATGGATTTTGAACGGTTTTTATAGATTCTGCACCCCAGAAGAAAAAGTCAGGTGGTGTTAGGTCAGACGATTGTGGAGGCCAAATTCCCTGTGAAATTATGCGATCACCAAAAACATCAGCAAGTAGTGACATTGAAACGCGAGCTGTATGCTCGGTTGCACCATCTTATTGAAAATAACTGTTCAGTATTTCACTTAACACAAGTTCTCCTATGAATGGGTACAGAATATCACTGCAGTATCGTTGTGCGTTTACTGCTTCGTTGAAAAACATGGGACTCTCAATCCGACGTCTAGAAATTGCAATCGAAACTCCTATTTTCACAGAATGAAGTGATTCCTTATGAATACACAATGGATTTGCAGTACTCCACATACGAGAATTTTGCGAGTTGATGTACCTAGACAAATGAAACCACGCCTCATCAGTGAGAAACGTTTCATTAAGAATATCCCATTTTGCTGAACGAAATTTTTGAACCATTGACAATAATGCAGTCTCTTGCCATGATCAGTATTTTTCCGTTCTTGCACGACTGTCACTTTGTACGGGAAAGGTTCTAATTTTTTCCTTACAACTGTGTGGGCCGTTCCGACACTAACATCGATTTCCTGGGCGAGTTTTCTTATTGACTTTAATTTTCCTGTAGGCAGTATCTATCTTACCCCTAGTGAGATAAGCCTCTACATCCTTACATTTGTCCTCTAGCCATCCCTGCTTAGCCATTTTGCACTTCCTGTCGATCTCATTATTGAGACGTTTGTATTCCTTTCTGCCTGCTTCATTTTCTGCATTTTTTATATTTTCTCCTTTCATCAATTAAATTCAATATTTCTTCTGTTACCCAAGGATTTCTACTAACCCTCTTCTTTTTACCTACTTGATCCTCTGCTGCCTTTACTACTTCATCCCTCAGAGCTACCCATTCTTCTTCTACTGTATTTCTTTCCCCCATTCCTTTCAATTGTTCCCTTATGCTCTCCCTGAAACTCTGTACAACTTCTGGTTATTTCAGTTTATCCAGGTCCCATCTCCCTAAATTCCCACCTTTTTCCAGTTTCTTCAGTTTTAATCTACAGGTCATAACCAATAGATTGTGGTCAGAGTCCACATCTGCCCCTGGAAATGGCTTACAATTTAAAACCTGGTTCCTAAATCTCTGTCTTACCATTATATAATCTATCTGATACCTTTTAGTATCTATAGGGTTCTTCCATGTATACAACCTTCTATCATGATTCTTAAACCAAGTGTTAGCTATGATTAAGTTGTGCTCTGTGCAAAATTCTATCAGGCGGCTTCCTCTTTCATTTCTTAGCCCCAATCCATATTCACCTACTACGTTTCCTTCTCTCCCTTTTCCTACACTCGAATTCCAGTCACCCATGACTATTAAATTTTCGTCTCCCTTCACTATCTGAATAATTTCTTTTATTTCATCATACATTTCTTCAATCTCTTCGTCATCTGCAGAGCTAGTTGGCATATAAACTTGTACTAGTGTAGTAGTGTAGTATCTTGGCCACAATAATGCGTTCACTATGCTGTTTGTAGTAGCTTACCCGCATTACTATTTTCCTATTCATTATTAAACCTACTCCTGCATTCCCCCTATTTGACTTTGTGTTTATAACCCTGTAGTCACCTGACCAGAAGTCTTGTTCCTCCTGCCACCGAACTTCACTAATTCCCACTATATCTAACTTTAACCTATCCATTTCCCTTTTTAAATTTTCTAACCTACCTGCCCGATTAAGGGATCTGACATTCCACGCTCCGATCCGTAGAAAGCCAGTTTTCTTTCTCCTGATAACGACATCCTCTTGAGTAGTCCCCGCCCGGAGATCCGAATGGGGGACTATTTTACCTCCGGAATATTTTACCCAAGAGGACGCCATCATCATTTAATCATACAGTAAAGCTGCATGCCCTCGGGAAAAATTACGGCCGTAGTTTCCCCTTGCTTTCAGCCGTTCGCAGTACCAGCACAGCAAGGCCGTTTTGGTTATTGTTACAAGGCCAGATCAGTCAATCATCCAGACTGTTGCCCTTGCAACTACTGAAAAGGCTGCTGCCCCCCTTCAGGAACCACACGTTTGTCTGGCCTCTCAACAGATACCCCTCCGTTGTGGTTGTACCTACGGTACGGCTATCTGTATCGCTGAGGCACGCAAGCCTCCCCACCAACGGCAAGGTCCATGGTTCATGGGGGGGTCCTGACTGCTAGAAACTCTTAATCTAGTGACACGGTTGGTCTGAGGTTTCATACGCTCGTAATTTGCTCACTAGGCGGCAGTGTGGAACTGTGTCGAACGCCTTCTGAAAGTCAAGGAACACGGCGTCTAGATGGACGCCGGTATCTGCTGCTTTCTGGGTCTCGTGGACGAACAGAGCGAGCTGAGTTTCACACGATTGTTGTTTCCGGAACCTTATGTTGGCTGCTATAGGGGAGATTTTCGGTCTCCATAAATGTCGTAATACGCGAGTATAAAACATGTTCAAGAATTCTACAACAGACCGACGTCAGACATTCAGGACTATGTTTCTGCGCATCTGTTCAACGAACCTTCTTGAAAACGGGAATGACCTGTGCTTTTTCCCAGTCAATAGCAACGCTTAGCTCCTCCAGGGACCGCGTTACGCAGCTGCTAGAAGAAGGCAAGTTCATTCGCACACTCTGTGTAGTATCGAACTGGTATACCGTCAGGTCCAGTGTTCTTTCCTCTACTGAACGATTCCATTTTGATTTCCTATCCTGTGACCACTTAATTTGATATCAGCCATTTCGTAGTTCGTGCGACGATTTAAAGAAGAAACTACAGTGTGAACTTTCTCTGTGAGACAGTTTTGGAGAATGACGTTTAGTACTTCGGCCTTTTCTGTGTCATCATCATCTTCAATGCCTCTATCGTCATAGGGTGTATGGCCAGATGGCTTCAATCTGTTTACTGATTTAGCATAAGACCAAAACTTCATAGAATTTTCTGTCAAGTAGGTAGACAGAATTTTGCTTTCGAATATTTGAACGCTTCACGCATCCTGAAATAATAAATAAGTTTCTTTTGAATCATACTCGTATGTCGTTTATGTACAGCAAGATCACACGGGAGTCTCGATGGCATTAGTTGATCACAAGTGGTTTCCATCTGTCCTGGGTTGTTACCTCTGCTCGTGTCATAATGGCTCTCAAATTAAGCGCCAGTATCGTCAGTAATTGGCAACTGACGTATTCCATGTCGGTTTCCACCTTTGTAACTAACCTTCTCCGCCTGCGAAACTGGCATCACTCTTGAAATCTTCTTATTAAACCGTATCCTTTTTCCTGAAGTACCGAGTCTGAAATCCGAACGCCACTTTCCCTCTGTGCATTAAAACACATGAACAGTGAGTCATCTAGAAATTCATTGCTTGCTTCTTTGGTTGTCTCGTGACTCTCAGCGATATCATTTGTCATCGTTTTGAAACGAAAGTCTGTAGCTTCTTTCCGGTTATTCTTCTAATCTGACACCTTAGATATTCCAACACTAAATGCAAAGCAGTATTTCTCAACAATTCTCCTTTATCCGCCCCGTGCAGTGCAATTGGATTTTTGCCTATGGACACAACCACTTTCTTCCTCGTTGTTGACTTTGGCTTTTTGCACTCCCATCAAACACGATCAGTACCTTATTGTACAACTCAACGTTAACTTTGTAACGTAGCAAGTTATCACGAAGTAACTTTCGATGCAGTAAGGCACGCAACCGTGTAGCACGGTGGCTTCAGGATGGCTACGTTTTTTCTTCACTCTCACTCATAGCGCAGTTGATGTTACCAGCCGTGAGAACGGTCTCAAGTAACAAAATGGTTCAAATGGCTCTGAGCACTATGCGACTTAACTTCTGAGGTCATCAGTCGCCTAGAACTTAGAACTAATTAAACCTAACTAACCTAAGGACATCACACACATCCATGCCCGAGGCAGGATTCGAACCTGTGACCGTAGCGGTCACGCGGTTCCAGACTGAAGCGCCTAGAACCGCACGACCACACCGGCCGGCCTCAAGTAACATTCAGTAGGTACGCCAATTCATACCCCCTACGAATCTAAATAAACCATAGTAATTATCATCCGATTTTATTCAAACTTGCTACGCAATATTTTGTTATTAAGGAGGGGATCCGGTCAAAATTTCATATTTTTATCTTTTATAATTACGTAGATTGAGAAAATCACTTAAATGTCCTAAAACCGACATGTTTCAAAACTCAGTTAGGAAGAATGAGCAAATGTCTTTTATTATCATCTGAAGTCATAACAAAGCTCACAGTATATAAAATCACTTAATTGGAATTTTCTTTTCAAAACTGTAATTACTCTACGTTATGTAGTAGAAAAATCATTCAAAATTATTATCTGCTTATTATTTTTTTGTGTGTGAATACATGGGAATGAATGAAAGAGTGTATGAGGAACATGCGTTAAAACTTAATGTCATTTTATGTAAAACCTTATAAAATTGAACCGTGGGAAAATTGTGTTGCAACCACGATGCTGACGACGTATGTCGATGTGTGCTTGCTTTTGTAAGAGAGCAGCCAGAATAAAAGTGGATGCGGAATAAGTTTCTATATTAATTTAAAGAATATTTTGCATTTCGTTCTATTTTATTAAACAATGTATTAGAAATTGAAATTGTAATAACGTAAATGACTATCTTATTAGTGGCTGGCTAAGGCAAATTTTGCAGTGCGAACGATTTGGAAGGATCATGCTGATTCGTCATTCAGCTCAATAGCCAACCAGAATTAAGCGATTCCCGCGCCCAGATAGTTAGATAGGCAGAGAGGAGAGGAGCATCGAGAGAGTCGCTCGCTAACCTGTTTCCGAGTGTATGTAAATTGAAGAGCTAGTGAGATGATTTCAGATAGAACGTGTCATGACTAAAACGGTTTAAGTTCTAACATAGAAGACCACTGAAACGACCGAATGTTCAACTCGATAATAGTGGTGGGTTAGTGACTGTCAGATCGCAAAATTAATCGTGTCGGACTTGCAGGAATTTTGGCTGCTTTTACGTATGCCGGCCGGTGTGGCCGAGCGGTTATAGGCGCTTCAGTCTGGAACCGCGTGACCGCTACGGTCGCAGGTTCGAATCCTGCCTCGGGCATGGATGTGTGTGATGCCCTTAGGTTAGTTAGGTTTGAGTAGTTCTAAGTTCTAGGGGACTGATGATGTCAGATGTTAAGTCCCATAGTGCTCAGAGACATTTTTTTACGTGTGAAATATGTTGGATAAACAGTGAACTTGGAATGATAGAGCATTTGCACTATTAAATACGGACTTGATAGCCATTTAATGTGCTTTCTTATGAATAAAAAAGACGCTAATAGAATTTTCAAAACCTTACTGCAATTAAACTGCATTCTCCTACCGCCCGAAATTTGTGAAAATGATGTTACAGGAATTGATTTGCGATTTGAGTTACGCGGCCTCTGTGTGGTAGGTATTAGGTAATGGTTTCATCACCGCTGCTTTACACTGCCTATCGTGTATCTACTACTGCAGAGTGAAGGGGTGTCGGAAGGAAGAAATACAGTGGTAGGAAATGAAATGATCGTATGGCATTGTTGGCCGGCAGGCCCCATGCGGGGAAGTTCGGCCGTCGTATTGCAAGTCCTCTTTAGTTGACGCCACTTCGGCAACTTGCGAGTCAATGATGATGAAATGATGACGAAAGACACACAACACAATCAGTCATCACGAGGCAGATAAAATCCCTGACCCCGCCGGGAATCGAACCCGGGACCCCGTGCGCGGGAAGCGACAACGCTACCGCAAGACCACGAGCTGCGGACATAGAGGTAGGTGAACTGTTCGATGAAAATTACTGAGAGAGAGTAAGGAGAAGAGAAAACGACAGAACGACCCCACCCCGCCGCAACTTGACACCGTGTCAGTAGGCCGGTGCGGCGGTTGGTTGAATTTAAAATTAATGATTGCTGTCGTCGATTGTTACCGACACCTTAGGAGTACCAAATACTGTAAAGTTACTATAATATTCAAAAAATACCGATCCGTATGAATAAAAGACCATGATAAATTAGGACCGGATAAACATGGTTCCACACTACCTAAAGAGTCTACAGAGGAAAAGTTACTGATCACCAATTTTTTCGTTTTCAGCAGAAGTTAAGCTCATTCATAA